>NC_056662.1:18612500-19237500 GCF_018350195.1 Panthera tigris
GCAGAACACTTGAGCAGAAAAACAAAAGCTTAGTCTGTATCCCCATCCCTTCTTCCTACTATATGGTAGGCACAATCGACTTGTCTTCTTGTTGAGCAGTGGGAGTAGACTCTTGTCACTTTGGATTAACTTTGGCATGGCACCTAGCACCATGCCATGTGTCTAGGGGAATGTAATAAATATTTGTAACCTTTGGGAGCATCTGTCATTGCCTGCTAATCGCCATACTTCGTTTCTACCATCTGCCCTCCTCCTCTTTCTTTCGTTCTTCCTTTCTTTCTTTCAGTACTTTTCTGGAGAAAGTTTGATTTTACATACCTTTATATACCATTTTCTGTAATGGTGTGGCTCTGGGACAGGCGAACCCTGGAATGGGTAGGACTGAAGACAGTAGTAATGCAGCATGAAGTCATCCTTAGGGAAGTTCTGATCAGGAACCCAAGTTATTTTGGGAGCTACGGCTATTGTGATGAGCATTCTTCTCATTCTGTTCTGAGTACCCTGTTGTGGACAAATACTAGATCTGAGGAGGTCATATAGTACATACAAAACCTCTGAAATAGGATGGCACAAATAAAGTCCCAGAAAGAACATCAAACATAAGAGTGTTCTGACTCAACACATCCTTTTTAAGTTTGTAATTATTTAATCAAATACTCTGTAGAGAGATTTCATGGAGATCAGGAGCCTAGAAATGTTGATGTGTAGCCGGGGTAGAAAGGAAGAAATTAATTTGTTTTGAGTTAGGATTTATAGGCAAAGGATGATGGGTGAAACAGCCATTTCCAGACACAGAAGGGAAAGACGGTATCGTTTAGTAGAGAATAATTATGCCTTGCATTTGCATAGTGCTTACTGTTCCAAAAATATTTTCACATACCGTTTTATCCTCCCAGTAACCCAGTGAGATAAGTATATTTAACTCCTATTTTAATAGATTTGGAAACGAAGACGTGTTAATTGACTTACCCAAAGTCAGTAGCTGGTAGGTGTTAGAATTAGGACTCTTCGCTTCTAAGGCCCCCAGACTCCTTTTTGTTACACCTTTCTGAAAATTTTATGCAGCAACACGTAGGCAGGTTTGGCAGAAAAGGGAAGTCCTGGGACCAATTTTAGTGATCCTAAAGGCAGATCTGAAATTAAGAGTCTGAAAAGCCGCATAACTTCTCTGCTTATGTGGAAGGGGAGGTGTTAGGTTGTGTCCAGACGTTAGAATGTTTGTGATCTTTTGATCACTCTGTGGACTGATAGGGAGGGAGGCCTCAGCACTCAGTGGTGAACTTTCAGACCAAGTAGTACCTGCTATAGCGTTTCTTACAGAATTATTTCTTGGATTCTGTGGTGCCAGTAATTTTCTTTCTTCTTAACCTCTGTCTCCAGGAGCCTCCAGAAGATGACGCAAACATCATTGAGAAGATCCTGGCATCTAAGACCGTCCAGGAGGTTAGTGGCTTATGTGTCAGCTTTTATATCACAGGTTCTCCCCTCTGTGAAGAGAGATTTGGCTAGACAACCTGGAATGGTCCTGATTGGCCAGAGTGAGAGCAAAGCAATGTCTGGCTAGTCATTCTTTTATTCTTTTATTCTTTATTATTCTTACCCCCATGGAAGATTTTAGGTCCTAAAATTGTTAAATATTTGAATATAGCCCCAAATAATTTTTTCCCTCCATTGTGATGCTAGCAGAAGGTATTTTTGTCCCTTAGTTTCTGCAGCCCAGGGAAAGTCCTCAGGGGGCCAAGAAGAGAACATGGAAAAAGAGCCATATTGAAAACATTTGGATATTGTTAAAATGTCAATACTACCCAAAGCAATCTACACGTTCAATGAAATCCCAATCAAAGTTCCACCAGCATTCTTCTCAAAGCTAGAACAAGCAATCCTAAAATTTGTATGGAACCACAAAAGACCCCAAATAGCCAAAGTAATATTGAAGAAGAAAACCAAAGCAGGAGGCATCACAATCCCAGACTTTAGCCTCTGCTACAAAGCTGTAGTCATCAAGACAGCATGGTATTGGCACAAAAATAGACACATAGACCAATGGAATAAAATAGAGACTCCAAAATTGGACCCACAAAAGAATGGCCAACTAATCTTTGACAAACCAGGAAAGAATATCCAATGGAAAAAAGACAGTCTCTTTAACAAATGGTGCTGGGAGAACTGGACAGCAACATGCAGAAGAGTGAAACTAGGCCACTTTCTTATACCATTCACAAAAATAAACTCAAAATGGATGAAGGACCTGAATGTGAGACAGGAAACCATCAAAACCCTAGAGGAGAAAGCAGGGAAAAAAACCTCTCTGACCTCAGCCGCAGCAATTTCTTACTTGACACATCTCCAAAGGCAAGGGAATTAAAAGCAAAAATGAACTATTGGGACCTCATCAAGATAAAAAGCTTCTGCACTGCAAAGGAAACCGTCAACAAAACTAAAAGGCAACCGACGGAATGGGAAAAGATATTTGCAAATGACATATCGGACAAAGGGCTAGTATCCAAAATCTATAAAGAAGTCACCAAACTCCACGCCCAAAAACATAATCCAGTGAAGAAATGGGCGGAAGACATGAATAGGCATTTCTCTAAAGAAGACATCCAGATGGCCAACAGGTACATGAAAAGATGCTCAACGTCACTCCTCATCAGGGAAATACAAATCAAAACCACACTCAGATATCACCTCATGCCAGTCAGAGTGGCTAAAATGAACAAATCAGGAGACTATAGATGCTGGAGAGGATGTGGAGAAATGGGAGCCCTCTTGCACTGTTGGTAGGAATGCAAACTGGTGCAGCTGCTCTGGAAAACAGGGTGGAGGTTCCTCAAAATATTAAAAATAGATCCACCCTATGACCCAGCAATAGCAGTGTTAGGAATTTACCCAAGGGATACAGGAATGCTGACGCATAGGGGCACTTGTACCCCAATGTTTATAGCAGCACTTTCAACAATAGCCAAATTATGGAAAGAGCCTAAATGTCCATTGAGTGATGAATGGATAAGGAAATTGCGGTTTATAAACACAATTGAATACTACGTGGCAATGAGAAAGAATGAAATCTGGCCTTTTGTAGCAACGTGGATGGAACTGGAGAGTGTTGTGCTAAGTGAAATAAGTCATACAGAGAAAGACAGATACCATATGTGTTCACTTTTATGTGGATCCTGAGAAAGTTAACAGAAGACTATGGGGGAGGGAAAGGGGGGAAAAATGTTACAGAGAGGGAAGAAGGCAAACCATAGAGACCCTTAAAAACTGAGAATAAACTGAGGGTTGATGGGGGGTGGGAGGGAGGGGAAAGTGGGTGATGGGCAATGAGGAGGGCACCTGTTGGGATGAGCACTGGGTGTTGTATGGAAACCAATTTGACAATAAACTTCATATTAAAAAAAATAATAAAACCACAGCTACAAAAAAAAAAAAAAAGAAAGAAAGAAAGAAAGGAAAACATTTGGAGGGTGGGTTCTTTAGATATCTCAGGACCATTGTGGAGATCCAGAGAGTATACCTGGAGTGAAAGATATGTTGTCACTGGTGAGAACATAGTTTTATCTTCAAATATTTATGAGAGCAAACTTCCTTACTTTGAGAGTGGGCACCGCTGATGTTTCGGGATGGTGGTCAGGGGATGTGCCGGAGACCTGTGTTTTCACTTGCACGCCAGGCTTTGGGCCTGACAGCTTTCAGATCCTGGGCCGATTTGGGTTTATCAGCCGAACACTGTCCCAGCCTGGACCTTGGAAGGACACCAGGAGGATCATTTTCTTTTTTACCTTCTGGCTAGCTGTGCATTCATCCTTTGGGAAAGCTGCTCAGTAGCTGTCAGGAAAAGAAGGGGGAAACTGAAAACATCCTCAGGAAGTCTGTACGAAAATCAAGCAGAGGTGTTGATTTACCTGTTTTCTTGTGCAACGTCAGGGCGATCTGTGGGGGTCTGAGCTGTTAACTGCTTGCTGTTGATTACAGGTTCACCCCGGAGAGCCCCCATTCGACTTGGAGCTATTCTACGTTAAGTATAGAAATTTGTACGTGTTCTTCATATGTTATTTGTATTTGGATTTTATACGAATAAAATTTCCTTTCCCTCATCACATCACCTTCTGTATTTTCCAAGAATGGCCCCTGAGGCCTGACCTGTGGAAGTTGACTGACTCAACTTCACCTTAAGCAGTAGTACTTACCTTTGGCTGTGCAGATAGTCTCCAGGGAAGACCTTGCTCCACTCAGTACCAGCTGACTCAGACTCTGGGAGTAGATCCCAAGGACTGGTGCTTATTAAAAACTCCCCAAGCCATTCTCATCTACTCCTGGTGGAGAACCACTGTCCTGTAGCTCGCACTGTTTCTTTCCCTCTTAGATTTTTCTTTCTTCCTCTGCCTCGTGCCCACTTTCACTAATGTGTGTTAATGACAGCTTGCCCATGCCTACCCTCCCTCTGCTCTCAGGCAGTTTGTGTAGAAGCTGCAGAGGGGTCGGTCATTTGGAGTTAGATCGCTGCATTGTTTTATTTTGTTGTCCGGTTAGTGCAAGGCCCTTCGCAGCCTAATCTCTGGCAGTTTCACCACAAACCGCTACTTCTGGGTTAGTCACCCTGTTTGCTGAAACACTGTAGGGCTCAGTGGTGTGGTGGTTTGCACTTGTCTCACAATTTGTGTGTCTTTGGACAGTTCCTACTTGCATTGTAAATGGGCCACAATGGAAGAGCTGGAAAAGGATCCTCGCATTGCACAGAAGATCAAGCGATTCAGGAATAAACAAGCCCAGATGAAGCACATTTTTACTGAGGTGAGGCAATATTTGCCAACTAATTTGACCACTACTCTTCTTGTAGTATTAAATGCTGAGTTTAAGTTTCTTTAAGTCAAAGTTCTGTGCAGAATTATTGCTCAAGTCATGTCGCTAAATGTGCACTGATTGACAGCAAAACCAATCCAGGTTTAAGCTGAAGGAAAAAAATTATCCACCAAGTTATGAGGATCGAGCCTTATAAACTGGAAATTCATAAGAACGTGTATCTTGGTCAGAAAATCTATAAATAGCTAGGGTGAGAGAAATGTGCACACAACTCTTCATTCCCTCCTCCCCTCACTTCCCAAAACGGCAAGTTCCAAAGGACTTAAAGTTTGAATGTAAAAAATAAAAACAAAGCTAAAATATGAGAAAAGAAATAAGTAACTTTATATAAGCTTCAGTATTTCTTTTTTTTTTTAATTTTTTTAAATATTTATTTTTGAGAGAGAGAGACAGAATGTGAATGGGAGAGGGGCAGAGAGAGAGGGAGACATAGAATCTGAAGCAGGCTCCAGGCTCTTGAGCTGTCAGCACAGAGCCTGACGTGGGGCTCGAACTCACGAACTACAAGATCATGACCTGAACCAAAGTTGGAGGCTTAACCGACTGAGCCACCCAGGTGCCTCTAAGCTTGAGTATTTCTAAGTATGGTACCTACAGCGAGAGGAACGATTGATGGATTTGGACATTAAACAAATCTGTAATGTCTATATATTAGAAAATACTTCATACAAATCTTAAATAGGACATATGTGCATCATGTACATACGCATATTTCCTAACTATATACTTATCTATGTGGCATATGTTCTTTTTATCTGGTGAAGGAACCTTTCTGCTTATACGTACATATACACACACACGACAAATAGCTTTAATGATAAGAAATGCTTATCAGTAATCATACAAAACTGTGGTCAGTTTCACTAGTAGTCAAGGAAATGCTAATTAAAATAGAGATTTTCTGTTTTTTGTTTACCAGATATTTGAAGGTTTTGTTATTTTTTTTAATGTTTATTTATTTGTTTTGAGGGAGAGTATGAGTGGGGGAGGAGCAGAGAGAGGAAGAGAGAGAATCCCAAGTAGGCTCCACACTGTCAGCGCAGAGCCCGATGCAAGGCTTAAACTCATGAAGTGTGAGATCATGACCTGAGCTGAAATCGAGAGTCAGACGCTTAGCCGACTGAGCCACCCAGGTCCCCCATGAAGGTTTTAGAAATAAGTATTACCCACCGCTGGGGAGGGTGTAGGGAAGAGATACTCTTGTGTACAGTGGATGGGAATATAACCTGGTAAGACCTGTCCCAGCAGTATGGCAACAGACATGAAATATCTCCAACTATTCACATCCTCTGTCCCAGCAATTCCAATACTGTCATGTATTTTAAGGAAGCTAATGAGTCTTTGTGCAGAATCAGCTGTGACATTCAGTCATTTATATTGGTGGAAAATTGTGAACAAACAGAATATGAGATAGCAGACATTTGCTAGATTATGTATATATCCCATAGAGCAGAATATTGTGCAGCTAGGAAGAATGATATCGGAGAACATTGTTAATGACCTAGAAGGCGGCTTCAGCGCTATCAGCTGTTGTTAGTTAAAAAGGTCAGGCCCCCTTAGTGTGTGCAGCAGCTCCAGTATGGGGAGTGCAGGGGAAAAGAGGCACCATAGCAAGGCATGGAAAATGTCGTGAATGTGCATCAAAATGTGCCGTCATTTTCTCCGGTTAATGGGATCACGGTGACTTTTATTTTTTTCTTTTCTGTGTAACATGTACGTTTAAATTTTTGTGCAGATAACTTTGAAAAAAAGAAGGGATAAAAGTTACTCTTAAAATGTGGGGGCAAGCACTAGGCCTCGAGTGCACTCAGGTGCCCTGAAACCATAGTACATCGCTGCAGTACTTAATCAGCTCCTTCTGCGTGTTGTATTCCTTCTCCACAAGTGACAAAAAATTATTTTAGGATAATGTCAGTAAGCATTCTTCTTGTCCCAGGGTGCGGTCCTTTGTCCTTAGCTTTAGTGTTTGGCCCCAGCCCTCTCCGGGATTGCTTTAAAGCACGTGAGGGCTGTTTCTCGTGGCATTGTTCTTCTCATAAAGGACTGGGGAAAGAAGACAGCTGGAATTGGAAAACCATCTCAAGGCCCCACTGGATACTGTTCTCCTTCTGTTCTTGGAACATTTTATCTGCACCTCTATTTTAGCAAGTATTTGCTGTATAGTAACTTGTTTACATGTCTCTTTCTTCCATTTTAAGTCCAGTGAGACAGACAGGGACATGTCTTCCTTGTATTTCTATCCCTGGTACTAGCCACAGGGTCAGTGCTCAGGAAATATTTGGCTGCCCCCTTGGTAAGGGGGTGAGGTTGCCTTATGCTCTTCCCCTGCTCCAGAGTCTTTAGCACATTTTCTTGAAATAAAGTCCACAGTCCTTAATATAGCCTACAAAGCCCCGTGTGTCTGTTTTCTGCTTTATTCTCAAGGGAGAGATTTTGCCTGGGCTGGGAATAGAGAGCCAAAGCTATGTTCAAGTGTATAGAAATAACATACCAGGAGCTCATAACTCCTGTCGGGAGGAAAGACTTTTGAGAAGACCAGAGGATCTTGAGATTAAGGAGGAGGAAAAGTGGGGAGTAGTTCCTATAATATGGTCTTCAGTCTTGACCTGTTCAACGTTTTTATTAATGACTTGGATAAGTGATATTCTAATAAGATCAACAATAACTTAGTTTTGAATAGAGCTTCTTCATATCTATTATTTCCAGCTGCTTTATGTGAAGGAGGCTCAGGCTCGAGAGGCTAAGACTTCCATGCTCCGCGGGGGTAGAGGCCTTCTGGCTAAGCCTAAATTCCTGAAAACCAAACCCAACACTGGGAGAATAGATGACAAAATCAAAGTTCATGTTTACTGGAGAGGCTAAGATGAATGAAATAGAATGGCAGTAAATAAATGTAATGTCATACATTTGTATTTTTAAAATCTTTACAACTTCTGGGTGGGGAAAATGACTGACTAGCAGTTCTAGGGAGAAAAGATAATGCCCATTAAATTACAAGTTTCCTGTTGGCCAGGAGTAGGCCGTGCAGCTGCTTAAAAAGCAACGGTAATCTTAGAACATACCACCAGAACAGTCCTGCTGTGCCTTTTCTTTCATTCTTGAATGTTCTGTTCCTTTGGGTATCAGGGTCCAGTGGGGGACTTTGGGGACCTGAGTGCAGCTGCAGGAGGACTGTAACACTGGTAAAGGAAGCACAGCTGAGTGTTGTCAGCAGATGTGGAAACTGGACTGCACGGTCCTAGGAGCCTGGGCTCTTGGAGCCAAACTACCAGGGTATAGGTTACACACACACACACACACACACACACACACACACACACACACAGAGCTTGGTGGCCTTGAGCCACTTGCATAAGCTCCTTCAAACCCACTATCCTTCTCTGTGTAAAGCAGAACCCCTAATAATATCAGCTTCACAGAATACCTGCAAGGACTAAATGACACAGTGTTTACAGAAGTGCTTAACACAGTGCCCGGCCCACGGTCACTGTTCATAAATGTTAGCTCTCTGCATCATTAAGGGAACTAGAAACTTGGGACCCAAACAACAGTTGAGCACCTTGGGTAATTTCACCCAGATAGGGTGGAGATTGTTGTAGAGCCAGCATAGAATGAAAATTAACTTTGTTGCTGCTCCTGTGGATGAAGCAGTGACACCAGCGAGCCCCCATTACAGGAAGGAAACTAGGCTGTAATTTAATAATAATAAAGATAAAGATCATGATGCCACCACCAAGCAGGCAGAGGTAAAGCTGTCTTGGCAATGGGTCAGGTCTTAGAGGGCAGTAAATTCCGAAACAGGGAATAATGGAATCTGAGGGAGGGTTGCCAGGGATGTTATAAAAAGTATTCCTGTGTTGAAGATGAAACTAGATAGCCCCTAAAGTGCCTTCCAGCCAAAGGGGCAATAAGAACATTCTAGCAGTCCAGGAGGAGGGCTTCTGGGTAAGAAAGTCTTGGGTAAGTGTTGCAGTTCACACAGCTCTGTGGCTTTGGTCACATTACTTATTTAACCTCTCTGAGTCAGTTCCCTCATCTGTAAAGTAATTATTGCATCTAGTCCATAAAGTAGTTTTGAGACATAAAGCACTTAGCATTACCCTGGGCACACGTTAAATATTTCCAAGTGATGCTTATTGTTGTTTCGTAAGTACACTTTTTTGGGAAGCATAATGTACATGAAGGTAAATCCTGAGGGTGCAGCTCAGTGAATTTCTACCAAATAAACACACCTGGGTAGCCACCACCGAGGTCAGGAAATAGAACATTATCAGTCCCCCAGAAGCTTCCCCTCAGGGGCGCCTGGGTGGCTCAGTTGGTTGGGCGTCCAACTTCGGCTCAGGTCATGATCTCACGGTTTGTGAGTTCGAACCCGCGTCAGGCTCTGTGCTGACAGCTTGGAGCCTGGAGCCTGCTTCAGATTCTGTGTCTCCTTCTCTCTCTGCCCCTCCCCAACTTGTGCTCTCTCTATGTCTCTCAAAAAATAAATAAATGTAAAAAAAAAAAAAAAAATTTAAAAACAAGAACCTTCCCCTCATGCCTCCTTCCAGTGTTTGTTATTATTATTGGCTTATAAAAGAAAAAGAAACTAATTCTGAGTTTCCAAGGGTTATCTTTGTAATGAGAAGCAGTAAGAAAAAAGGAATTCTTGTGCTGGTTTTTGCACAGTACTGTAATGACCTTTAGGGAAGTTTACATCTGGCCCTGATGTAACCTGGAAATTCAGTCACAGCAGGGTTTGGGGACAGGGAAGAAATGTCTGCGCTGTGACTTTTATTCACAAGCTACCCCTTCCATTGTGTATTTCCTGATAAGGCCCAGAGTAGGGGGTGACTTAAAGATAAAACACAGAGTGTTGGTTTTGAGGGAAGGGGGATACTTTCTAACTCTTCTCCTTTGTTTGTACTAGCCTGATGAAGACTTGTTCAACCCAGACTATGTAGAAGTTGATCGTGTCCTGGAGGTAGCCCACACCAAAGATGCAGAAACAGGAGAGGTGGGTGTTTGGCCATTTTGACTCACTTATAGTGTCTTCCCTTCTTACTACATGTTTTGCTTGTTTTGTTAACGTGTGGTCTTCGTTTTAATGGCATTCATGTGTTACCGGGTGGGTTTTTCAGTGGTTGGCCAGAGCACGATTGGCTCCTCTAATCCAGTAGCTGCTATCCTGTTTCCCACCAGGAGGTGACACATTACCTGGTGAAGTGGTGCTCACTGCCTTATGAAGAAAGTACGTGGGAACTAGAGGAAGATGTGGATCCTGCAAAAGTTAAAGAATTTGAGTCTCTTCAAGTTCTCCCTGAAATTAAGCATGTGGTAATGTATCCGTGTCGCTGTTTGGCACCTCTTACAACATGTAACTTTATGAACTTGGCAGTTCTGGATGTCTTTTGGGCTGTGCTCAGAAGTGGTCTTCATTGGTGTCTTCCCTTTGGCCACTCTCCATTGAACCTGCAGTTCAGACTTTGCTGGCACTCAGATCAACATTAGATCTATGCTCTGTTTTGATGTGTGTGACACTGAAAAACCTTGAATATGAGCTTAGGTTTCTTGGTATATGGCTGCTATATGGAGTCGGGAAGATAGAATGTGTAAGAAATGCCTGAAATATTGTTTCCTGTTATCTTTTGCTCCATCAGTGATCTTTTTTCTTTGTTTTTATCCTTTGCCTTGACTCAACTGGAATATTTTAAGGGGAAGAGCTATCTTTTATCTGTAGATCCATGAGTTTCACAGAGAGAACATAGGTTTTCAACATACATTTATTTAATCAGTTTATCTTTCTGATTCTGAGGAACTGCCACCAAGATGCATAAATGTCCCAGGGTATCTGGCAAGTAGTTATATATGAAGTATCAATAATTAAAAGGAGGTAGAATTAGGATAGAGCCTGATTAAGATGTAACTCACTTGGGAAGAGAATCAAAGTTATTGAACATGGCTGTAGACTGGAATATGAAGTTTCTGTTTAAAAAAAGAGTGACCATTTTGGGGCACCTGGGTGGCTCAGTCACTTGAGCATCTGACTCTTGATCTCGGATGAGGTTGTCGATCTCACGGTTCAGGGGTTTGAGCTCCCTATGGGGCAGTGTGCTCACAATGCAGAGCCTGCTTGGGATTCTCTCTCTTCCTCACTCTCTGCCCCTCCCCTGCTCATGTTCGTTCTCTCTCTCTCTCTCTCTCTCTCTCTCTCTCTCTCTCTCTCTTTGTCTCTCAAAGTAAATAAACCTTCTTTTAAAAATCACTATTTTTACATGAAAAACCCTTATCCACCTCCTTATTAGTATTAGTTGTTTTTATGTTGCTGGAAAGTTAGGACTCAGAAGATGAGACCTCAACATTGAACTTAGATCTCTATCAGAGTCCACTCAAAAGCAGTGTTTGTTTTAGTTTTTTAGCATATGAAGTGTATGGAGGAGTCTTGAGGTGTAGAACTGTGATTAGAAATCTACATAGTTTTTAATGGTGTTTTGTTACATGACTAGTTAATAAATTTCTCTTTCAGACCTCTCTTATGACTGTTGCCCCTTGTTAATTCAGTCCATCAACGACCTATTAAACATCTCCTGTTGGTTGACTCTTGAGTGACATAGAGTAAGAAGGAAGCTGCATGCTGAGCCCTCAGGAGTGCACAGGTTAATGGAAAAGGCATGTGTATGGACACACGTGGCCCCAGACTAATTGGGACATGTGGCCCAGCGCAGGGACAAACTAGTGTAGGGGGGGAGAGTAGAGAGCATTTCCATTCTGCAGCTAATTGTAAGCTATTATCTTGAAGTAATCAGCATTCTTACACTCTCAGCTCGAATCCCACTTATTTCCTCAGACTGACTGACTACACAGATTGGTAAGAACATGAATTCTCAAGTGTCTTCAGGCAATTTCACTTCTCCTTTACTTTGCTGTTGCCATGCCGCTATTATCTCTCATGAACCATGCTAGTATTTCACGCTTGTCTTTTTGTTTCTAATTTATTTGTTCTCTCGTTTAAAATGCACATTTTAGAAATTTTACTCCAAAAGTTCTAAATTGGAATGGCAGCTAGCAATATAATTAAAGCTGTCTTTTTATGTATTAAGGAAAAGACTGGCTCCAAATGGTAGTTTACCTGAATAATTTTTTTTTAAGTTTTTATTTAAGTAATCTCTACACCCAGCATGGAGCTCGAACTCACAACCCGGAGATCAAGAGTCACACGCTCTTCTGACTGAGCCAGCCAGGCACCCCCAAATAGTTCTTTTTTTTTTTTTTTTTTAATTTACTTATTTTGAGAGAGAGCACTTGAGCACACATGAGCGGGGGAGGGGCAGAGAGAGAGAGGGAGGGAGAGAGCATCCCAAGCAGGTTCTGCACTGTCAGTGCATAACCTGACACGGGGCTCAAACCCACAAACCATGAGGTCATGATCTGAGCCAAAATCATGAGTTGGTTGCCTAACCTTGACTGAGCCACCTAGAACCCTCCCCGCCCCGAATAAATTTTTAAAGGGATCTTACTCTGGGCTTTGAAGTTGAGACATGACCCGCCAGTCTTGATGAATATAGGACATTTTGCATCTGAAAGCTTTTTGGTAAAAATTGGTTATGTATAGGTAAAATATGGAATTTTTAGAAAGCAAGAAGTGACGCTGGTGATGATTGTGCCAAGAAAGAGTCTTTTAATAGGCAGAACCCACTTTGGGGGGCTCTGAGAATCAATTCTCCTCTTTCAAATTTAACTAAGTAGTCACTGAAGGTGGTGGAGCCATTGGGTAAGTTCTTTCCTGTAGTCTGTACCACTTAGGAATATACCAGAAACTCCTAGCTGATTTCAGGCCTTAGGCTCAGATAGCTGAAATTTCTGGCCAGTAGGTGATGTTAAACTAAGACCTTTAGCACTGAGAAAGAGGGAAACCCAGAGGAGTGACTGGATGACAGAGTGATGCCTCTACTTTTGGAGTTGTACCAAGGCAGCAAAGTAAAAATCTGCAGTGAAATTCCATCCTCCAGCACTTAACAATGCTGAGAGTGAGCCACTAAGTCACTGGAGGAACATTCCAGAAGGCCTCTCCACAGTATCTAGTGAAGTAGAGGAGCATGCCCGATTAAAGAGGTACATGGACTTTGGGGATCTAGCCTGACTGGTTCCTGTAGGTTAAGAAGACTATATTTTCTTTAATGGAACAGAGCAAGAGGGTTTATATAGGAATATCTTTGCTTAATATCTTTTTCTTTAAAATCATTATTTTTTACATAATAAATTATTTTCTCCCTTATTTTAAAAGCACCTATACTTATGCTCTTATAATAATATTCAACAGAGCCCTATTTTAAAGGGCTTACCCTAACTGTAGCTGTAGTAATTTTGTAGGTAAGCTGTAATGTGTATTTTTCTGAAAGATCATGGACAGATTATACTTAACTCCAAATGTCAATGATATAATTGGGGATATTTTGTTAATTTCACATGCAAATGGTTTAGTTTCGGGTAATAACATATTTCAGGTGTAAATTATATTGTAGAACTCCAAAGTAGAATTACCAAAAACTAAAACCGTTTAGAAAAGTTATAGTCTCAAAATTCTCATTTATAACTACAGGTAGAGCTAGGGATTTTTAATTTATAAGACTATAAACTGTAACTTGGGGGCTCAATTTGCCTATAAGCAAAATAGCCAAGTTGCTTTCCAAATAATGTAAAGCCTAATTAAATAAGATTTTTGGATGGGAAGCCTCCACACCTGAAGGTTTAAATTTTCCTCTGATTATAATTGAAATTCCAATGGCATTTTAAGAGAACTTGACAAGTTGATTCTAAAGTTATACAGAATAGTAAATAAGATAGAATAGCCAGGACACTTTTGAAAAATAATTCCCTAATCAGATAAAAGGCTATAGTAATTTAAAAATTTGCTTTTATTGCAGCACTAGACAGTCCCGTGGAACAGAATGAAAAATCTGGGTAGAGCTCCATGGATACATTAAAACTTAGCATGTGATAAATATGGCATTTCATATCAGTAGAGAAAAGATCAATTGTATTTAGAAATCAGTGTTTTATATGGGAAAATAAGACAGCTATTATGTTTATGAGGAGTTTAAGGAATTTGCAGTTTTGATTTTACAGGCTTTTTGCCTCATACTGACTCTCAGAACTAATCAACAAAATATTTGACCCACTGTACTTTCCTGAGTTATGCCACATGCACAAAGAAATAACAAAAAGAAATTATATATAGAAACCAAAAACCTAATATTGGCTTGAGGGGAGATGGAGGTATTAAGTGGGAGTGGCATCTAAGAGTTTGGGTCAAACTGTGTAACACCAAGATTTTAGGTGGGTGTGTTTGTCTTCTTCATTAATTGCTTGCACATTTTATAGAGGTTTTCTTTTTTTAAAAAATTGTTATTTATTTATTTATTTTTGAGAGAGAGACACACCCAGAGGGTGAGTAGGGGAGGGGCAGAGAGAGGGAGACACAGAATCAGAAGCAAGCTCCAGGCTCTGAACTGGCAGCACAGAGCCTGACATGGGGCTCGAACCCACCAGCATGAGATCATGACCTGAGCCGAAGTCGGACGCTTAACCGACTGAGCCACCTAGGTGCCCTGAGGTTTTCTTAGTTTAATCTGGTGAAATCAAGAAAATACAGGGTCTCGCCTGCACATTAGTCAGAAAATAGTAGCTGCAGTTTCATGCCAGCTTTAGGGCAGTGTTTTGAGATTTGCCACCTTCCCCATTATTATCCTATGTCCCTATTCGTGTTACGTTCCTCAGACGTTATTCTCAACGTATTTTGTGTTCTCTGCCTTCCTCCATTAGGAGCGGCCTGCTTCGGACTCCTGGCAGAAACTGGAGAAGTCTCGAGAGTATAAGAACAGTAACCAGCTCCGGGAGTACCAGCTGGAGGGGATGAACTGGCTTCTTTTTAACTGGTATAACAGGTGAGGAACCAGAACCAGGGCTGTCCTCATGGATGATTTTCCTCCCAAGTGTGTACCTGGAGCTAGACTGTCGCCTTAGCCTGCTCAGAGCAGCAGTAGAAGGTGGTGAGAGTGTGCAACCTAGCCATCGGTTTAGGGTGCTAATCTTTGCACAGGATGCATGCCAAGACTTTACATCAGGTGCTTCTCCAACCAGAAAGAATGGTCTGTAGACATCATTGACTTTGTGCTGCTTTTTACTTGTCCATTCTAGCCACAAGGTTAGACTCAACCTAGATGAAACAAAATCCGAAAGGTCGTTATCTTTAAGTCTTTAGCAAAAATTGGCTCTAAAAGGGAGTAGATCTGGATTTTAGTCCCAACTCTGCTACTTACTCATGAGCCCTGGATGTTCTAAACTTGGGCTGTAATTCTCAATTTTGGACTCTTTGTGCTTTAGGTCTTGTCAGAATCTAGGCGAAACAGATGAAATTTGAGATTTTTGTAACATTCTAGAGTATACACCTAGTATGGATTCTAAAGACAGAATGCTGCAGTGGAGAATACACAAGATGGGACCCTGGTGACCTGTGTTCTAGCACAGTCTGCACCACTTACTCACAGAGCCTCTCGGAGTGCGGCTCATGTGGCCTTTCCAGGTATTGGGTTCCCCATCTGTACAGTGAGGGGCGAGACTGACAGGGGCCACACCCTTCGAATGTCACAGCTCTGTGCAGTCTGTGATTCTGGGTCACCAGAAGAGACCAACATTCTTACTCTGACAAGGAATTTATTGTGTGGGTTAAAAGTTAACCCTTGATGACAAAAATAGTAGACCATGAAATTCACGTAACTTAATCTTTTTATTTTTGCCTTGGCTTCCATGACGTTTGTCAGGTACAGAAATTGGCTTAGGTTTGAGGCATATTTCTCTCCTTGTGGCTCACTATTATTTTAATTTTTGGTATTTTCAGTTTATATGGACCTCTTTCCTGTATTTTCTCCCAAGTTGCCATAATTCCTTTTTGGAAGTAGTCAGGGTGTGAATCATAAGAATAAAAACTTGCTTCAGTTGCATCTCTGGAAAATGCTAATAAGGCCCTTCACTGATGACCTTATAGGTCAGGGTGTGCTTCTCAAGTACCATTTTAGTTCTGCCCAACCTCTGCCGCTTTCCTATATCGATGATGAATTATCTGTATTTCTTACTCTACAGAAAAAATTGTATTTTGGCTGATGAGATGGGGCTAGGGAAAACCATCCAGTCCATCACATTCCTCTCAGAGATATTCCTCCGAGGAATCCATGGCCCTTTTCTCATCATCGCCCCACTCTCCACCATCACGAACTGGGAGCGAGAGTTCCGGACGTGGACAGAGATGAATGCCATTGTGTACCATGGCAGCCAGATCAGCAGACAGATGATCCAGCAGTATGAGATGGTGTACAGAGACGCACAGGTGAGCCTTACATGGGTCTTAGAGACCCGGTGACAGCCTGATGTCGTTCAGAACAGCCTTCCCATCACTTGTCTTCAGGAGTTTTAATGCCCTGCACCTTAGGTTGCTGTTGACTGACTTTGTACAGTCTTATGTTTATTGAGGTCGACTTTTGTTTCTCCTTGGTAGTTTACTTTGATAAAACACGGAATTTGTAGGGCATGCTTGACACTCTCTGACATATGCCAGGGGCTCTTCTTGGGATACTGAAAGCTTAGCTTCTTGGTTGGCTTATGAAGTTTCTTTTACGTGCAGAAGATTTTATCTGAATTGTTACATGCTCAGTGAAAAAAGTGAGGGGAAGAATTAGTGTACAGAGGGTGGGTTCCTAGCCAGGGAGTTTGGAGAGGTGGTTAACACATTTGACAGGGAAGGATAAAGAGAAGATAGGATTCACATTGTTAAAAGCACAATAGATTGTGGTGTTTGTTTGGTTTTTGTTATTTATAATCACTTTACTGAGTATGCTTGTAAGCCTGTCTGGCCACTGGTTTTTCTAATCAAGCAAGGTGAAAATATAAATGAATCCAGCCAGAGGGAAGCCAGTGCTCTCCCCCAGGGACTTCATAAAGCAGCAAAAGGAGACATTTGGAAGAAATTTATGATGTGTTCTAACACAGTGCAGCTCTGCTCTTTCAGCGTGATAGCAACACTAAGATAGAGAAAAGACACGTGTCCTGTCTGGTAGCTCTTGTCCCAGGTGAATCAGGAACATTACTTTGAACTTGTGCTAGAACCCCAGTTACAAGGTGAAATGAACCATATCTGAAAAGGAGCGAAAAAGGTCTCCTTTGGGTCTTCAAGCTCTGTGTGGTTGAGACCAGCTCATGGCTGGGAATGTGCAAATCAATACCCGTCTGCTTTCCTTGTCATGGCAGTTAATAAACAAAAAGCTTCCTTGCTGTATCTTCCATATTTGCGCATATGTCTCAGCATCGTGAGGGCCCATGTCTCTTACTTCTGTTTCATCGGTGTAATGAGGTCTCTCTTTTGTCTAAAGGGCTGGTTCATCCTCGTATTCTCTCTTTCCTCACACGAGGAAGTGCAGTGCTTACTAGCTTCTGTCACCTAGGCCCGGGCATTTTACCGCACTGCCTCCTCTGCTCCCGCCGGGAACGCATTAGCGGAATTCTGTAGTCATGGCATAAAGCTTCGCCTTCCGTTGTGTCACCCTCAGGGAAACCCCCTTTCAGGAGTCTTCAAGTTCCACGTTGTCATCACAACGTTTGAGATGATCCTGGCAGACTGCCCAGAGCTGAAAAAGATTCACTGGAGCTGTGTGATAATTGACGAAGCCCACAGACTGAAGAACAGGAACTGCAAACTTCTGGAGGGTCTAAAGCTCATGGCCCTGGTGAGAGCTAGCAAGCTCTTTACATCCACACAGGTTCCGTGTATTCACTGTGGAGGAGGCATTCTGTAGCCATTCTGCATGTAGCTTACTTGTGCATAGTCTGCTTACTCTAAATTCTCTTTTTGCCCTCTATATGTGTGATAGTGTAGGAATCAAAAGGTTTTTTGTTATGAACTAGGTCAACTATTTGACCTTTGCCACAAATAGATTCCCCAAGGGAGCCGGGGGAATCTGAAATACCATGAAATTGGTGACCTGGAAATGTAAGGTGTTTTGGCTTATTTCCAGGTACCAAAGATGATGGTCTTGGCACAGTGCCCAGTATGTAGAGGGTAGGGACTCAATAAGAATGAATGAACAAATGAATGAGTGTTGCTTTCACTAACATGACATTGCTGCTGGAATCAGTGATGGGAAAGGAAGGTTGATCTATTTATTGACCATACCCTCATGAAACGGCGGCGTCCTCTCTTTGCGTAAAAGCCAAACAGAATTGCCCCAAAGTGAGCACAGAATTCCCTGGCTTCATTTTCCCACCAAAGATTATCATGTTGATGGCTCGCACACTGCTCATGGTGGACTGTTAATTTGTGCAGGAACACAAAGTACTGCTCACTGGGACACCGTTACAGAACTCTGTGGAGGAGCTCTTCAGTTTGCTGAATTTTCTGGAGCCATCACAGTTTCCTTCAGAGACTGCTTTCTTGGAGGAATTTGGAGATCTGAAAACTGAGGAACAGGTAAATAGGGGCCTGAAGGACTGAGGAGATGGTGTGGTGATTACCTTCACCGTCAGGGAAAGGACAAGTCATTGTCACCATGGGGACAGGCATTCACAAGTTCTCACATCCCTCCTAAAATGAGCATTACCTCCTTGATTTAATTTGTTTGTTCACATTGAGGAGGTTAAACTGATTATTAGGAGTTCTTATTACTCCAGAGGATAAATGAGTCCACATCCAAAATATCCTGTGTTAGCACATCAGGCCTCTTGCCTTTGCTGATCTCATGTGTAAGTTCTTTGATTCTGTTCAGCCCTGGACTCAGGAGCGTGGTGCTTTCTTCTGCTTTTCTCATCCTTCCTGCTTCCTCCTATATAATCTGCAGCATGTTCCCAGGCTTATGTTCTCGAGTACAACAAAATACACAGGTAGTGAGGAAAAGAAAGCAGTCATATACTAGAGTAGTTGCTAAGTTCAGTTTTGTCCAAATCAACCAGATTTCCTCAGTTTTCAAAGATCTGGTCCTGAGACCAGCTTATTGGACTCAAAGCTAAGTCAAAACTACCAAAGTTAAGAAATACCTATCTATGATGGGTAAAAATCTTGACTGAGGTTCCAGAAATAAGCCAGACAAATTGAAATGCCATAAGAGGAGCAAGTAATAGAATTGGGGATTTTGTAAGAGAGAAGGTCACCTCTGTTTGGGAATAAAGAAAGCCTTCATGGAGAGAATACAATTTGGAAATGGACTTTGAAAGGTGGGTATATTTTTAGTCATGGAGAGAGAAAAGATGGTGACTACTTTGCACAGAAAAAAAAAACCCACCCAGCATAATCAACCATGGAATTTATTCCATCGTAGGGAATCATCTGGTTGAGCTGGAAACAGGGTTGATGAATTGTGGAGTATGAAGCCAGAGGGGTTGAGGGTTATATTGTCGGAAGATCTTAAAAGACAGCTTGAAGAATTTGGTAGGTATTAGAGAAGCAATGCAAGGCTTTGATTGCAGGAATGACATAATTAGTTCTGCTAAATTAACCTCGCAGTGGTGTGAGAATGCGTTGGGACAGAGAATTTGGGGACTGACAAGGTTTGGAAATTTCACTAACAGGTGTCAGGAGCACACTCTCTGGTTCCGGTCTGTTTGTTTCTACTTCTGTGGCAAGTCAGACTTTGAGAGCAGTGAATAATCAAACTTAATTCCACTTCTCTGCATTTGCAGTATCTATTGATCTTTCAAAAGCCAGCTCCCAACCCTCTCTCCATTTTTGGACCATTGGCAATGTGTCCTCTTCTCCCGTTGCACTTATTTTGTGGTATGCATTTTTTTCTTCTTCCTAGACAATGACCTCCTTGAGGACAAGGCCCACCTCTTCTCCAAAGTTGTGTTTGTTGTATTGACCAGCACAGTGTCTGGCATGTAGTATACTCTAAATGATTCAAGGTATGAACCAAGTCAAGGGCAAAGCTGAACCCAGCATGTGGCAGATTGACATTTGTCCATATCTTTAATAATTGTCTAGGTGTGTCTTTCCTGTTTGGGTTCTTATACAGTAATTCCTAATTCATTTGGGGGATAGATTCCTAAGTACCATGGTTGGTAAAATCAAGATCTCACGAATGGGTTATATTGAAGATTGGGGTTATTTAGGAGAAAACCACAAAAAGTGGCCACAGATGTCTAAATTTTAAATTGCAGTAAATAAAAGGTCCACAAAGCATCTGTTTCCAAAGTGAAACATATTCATCAGTGTTTAAAACCTGTACCGGTAACTCTTCTAAATCACTGTCTATAAATTACTTTATACTTCTTTCAGGAAGCGTTGACACTGCACCCGACTTATTTATGCAGTAAATAAGTACCCCCTTTTAAGGCATTTTTGAACAGCCCTTTATGACTTGCAACAATCTTTTGCACTTGCCCTTTCTTATTTTATTTTCCCAGCAGGATTAATTTTATTGGTGTCACGTTTTAGCTCAGGGTGAAGTCAGGTGCCTTGATTCTGCATCCCTTGTCTGTCATTGTCTTCTCGGGAGACGGAACAAGTGGCCTTGCCAGTGCAGTCAGGTTAGCGGACACCTGCTGTCCAGATTTGGGCTGCTAGGGAAACAGACAAATCATAGCAAAGACCACTGTCAGCTCAAAGTACCCCTGATGTGACAGCTTGTGTGATGGCATGGGAGACATCATCTTACAACATTAACTGTAAATGCTGCTACACCAAACGTGTTCGCTGCCATTACTTAGAAGTTGTAGGAGGAGTCTGCTTCCAGATGGCCTCTACTTCTTTTTTTTATTTTTTAACCTGAGATATGATGAACATATAACTTCAGTTTCAGGTGTGCATGGCCATGAGTCAATATATGTATACATTACGAAATGTTCATCATAATAAATCTAGTTAGCCTCTGTCACCATACATAGCTACAGTTTTTTTCTCTGGTGATGAGAATTTTTAAGATCTCCTCTCTTAGCAACTTCCAAATGTACAATATTAGTAACTGTAGTCACCATGATCTAAATCACATCCCCCAGGACTTAACTTATTTTATGACTGAAAGTTTTAACCCCCTACATACATTTTGCCCATGCCCAGATTGCCTCTACTTTTTACTTTGTTCTCTTAGCATCTAAGTCTCCCTTTTGTAATGTGTCGCCTGTACCTCCTAACATAGCTAAAGTTGTCCTCAGGTAATTGCCGCACATGAATGCATGGTAGAGCGAGAGGGGTTTGGTTTCTCCATCCAGAGAATAGGTACTGTCTTTCATGTCTTTCTCCCTTTATCTCATGCGAGGTTGTCACCTAGGTTCTCTGTAATTACTTGGGAATTACAGCCAGATCCCTTTTTTCCTTTAGATCCTATTATAAACTCCCCATGTTCAGGGTATCAGTGTGATCTTTCATAGAGTCTACCACTGCAGTGCTATGAATAGATGTGCAGGAGAGTGTAGTGAAGGTTGGAATAGCCCGGTAATCAGTCATTAAAATCAGAGTGGGGCAGGTGAACAGGTCTCATTTCCCTGGACAGGTGAAGAAACTGCAGTCTATCCTAAAACCAATGATGCTTCGGCGGCTGAAAGATGATGTGGAAAAGAACCTTGCTCCTAAACAGGAGACGATCATTGAAGTAGAGCTCACCAATATCCAGAAAAAGTACTACCGTGCCATCCTGGAGAAGAACTTTTCCTTCCTGACCAAGGGGGCAAATCAACACAATATGCCCAATCTCATCAACACCATGATGGAGCTGAGAAAGTGCTGTAACCATCCCTACCTGATCAATGGTGAGTCAGGGAAACAGGGAGCAACTCGGGCCTGGTGTTGTGTGCCAAAAGCTGGTAATAACCGACAGTCTTAGGTATTGAGTTCCATTAGATGCTAGGATGTATGTTTGCTCACCTTTTTATGAAGCGTGAAACTGAGGCTCAAAGAGGTTGGTAGATCTGGGTAAGCCATCTAGCAGTGAGTGCACAGAGCTAAGTTCTGAACCTGCCTCTACCAACTCTCTGCCCTCAGAAGATGGATAGCACTCAGCAGCCTGCTGCCCTTTATTTACTTGCAGTCTGGCCCACACTGTGCACTTTGGGACAGAAAACTATCACTTAGCTGAATAAATGATCGCCATGCAGAGACTAAAACTCTCCGCAGATGAATTAACAGTTAACTATATTAAGTAGAGAACATGTTGGAAGCTTTTTTTTACATAAAACTTTCTGATAAAATTTTAAATAAAAGGTGGCTTGGATTTGCCTGTAGCTAGTTTTTGTGATGTCGAGAGGTATGTCTTTTTGTCAGCTCTCTGTGGAGATTCTTTACTTGCATGGGTCAGCTTGGTATCTCAAGTTCTTTCTCTCCTTGGTGAGATTTCCCAGGAAAGCAAAGCACCTGTGTTCTCTGCAAAATGGCCCTGCTGCCACTGCAGCCCCTCTGCTGCGGGCGCAGACCAGGTATGCACCACAGCACTGCCTCACCAACCGGCCTGCTGGTCCAGGACCTAGGAATTCACCTCATTTTTCTAGGACCCGTAAAGCAGAGAGCAGCTTTTATCCTCATAGTTTGTTCAAGGAATAGTTTTGTCCCATTCCTTTTCAGGGGCAGAGGAGAAAATTCTGGAAGATTTCCGAAAAACCCACAGCCCCGATGCCCCTGACTTTCAGCTGCAGGCCATGATTCAAGCAGCAGGGAAGTTGGTGCTGATTGATAAACTGCTCCCTAAGCTGATTGCAGGTGGTCACAAAGTCCTCATCTTCTCGCAGATGGTGCGCTGCCTCGATATCCTGGAAGATTATCTCATCCAGAGAAGGTGAGAACCTGTGTCAGAGCTGTTCATCAGAAGCTGCAGGCAGTTCCCTGTTTTGATACCTTTTTGATTCATGCAGAAATTATGCTGTAACAACAACAAAGCATTCAAACACGGAGAAAAGGAATCTCCTCCTAAAGACTGACTGAAATTCAGAGTTAAATCCCGTGACCAAGTATGCCCAGTTTTAACTGCCTAAAGTGAACGCTGCAGCCGATGATGTGGAGCCCTTGCTTTGCTTAAAAAAGAAATTTTACATGTTTATTTATATTCTCTCTAGTTGTAAGACACGGAATTCAAAAGCATTAGAGAAGGTTAAGAAAACAACGTATTTCCTTTTTTATTTTTTGCTTAATAATGATGAGAGAAATATATCCTGGAAAACATCCCTGTATCAAGTTGCTAAGAGTATAAGCTGACAGCCCACAAAAAAAGAACTTGGGGACACTTTCTGTCCTTTGTCAGAAAACCTTCTAAGGTTTTATGATACACTAGCTATAGCATTCCAGTCTGTTGTCTTGTTCATACTCCTGTTAATTCCTTGAGTCCAAGTCCCATTACTCACGCAGGTGAACAGTCTGTGGGGTTATGTTATATGGGTTGTTTGGATTCATGTGGGTTCTACTTTGTTCCTTTATCCAGTGAACATTATGTTTCCAGTCACTGGGACACAGCAATGATCCGAAGATGATAAGTTGATTTTTAAGAATTTATGCAATGAGAAAAGACTTAAGGTCATAGAAACTATTAGTTTTCGCATTGCTGAGTTTAAAGGAAATCTTTGTTTTCATATACTAATTATAGCAAATCTCAGTTGTCTTAAATATCCTTGAAAATTCTGTTTGCTTTTATAACATTTATAGAAAGAGTATTAAAACAAATGACAGATTCAACTATGGGATACGCTGACATTTAATGTTACATGAATAATTCTCAAATCAAATTAGACAATAAAAAGAATTTCTCAGAGCCCTGTAGTGGAGGTCTTTAGGTAGAGAATTCTTGAGACTTACATTATTTTTTTCTTTGAGGAATTTATAATGAGTAAATCGAAACTAGTGAAAGTAGTTTCATATTTTGTAAATTCACTATAGATTAGGAACCCATTTCCAGAACACTTGCTTTTTATAAATATATATATTATCTTCCTTTTCAAAATATATACAACTACTAGTGTGCAGTTTGGCTTTTTTTAGAGAACCCCTCCAAAATGAGTAACAGATAGAGTAACTGATAGACTGAGTAATAATAGAATAGAACTAATAGAACTAATAGAATGAGTAACTAATAGACTTTTGCTAAGTACAGATGTCTCTACTTAGCACCCTTTTATGCTAGTTTTCCTTAGCATTTATTGCTCATTTTATTTTCAAGTTATTTACGTATTCCAATTTCTCTTGAATATATGGACATACATAACACCACTACTGGCTCAGAGCTCCCACTCATACTCAGGGAGTTATCTTCTACGTTGCACATGCAAACATTTAGTTTCGTTGTCAATTTTATATATTCTCCTTTTTATTTAATGTATCATGGATTTTTCTTTAAACTCATTTCCCCACAATATAGTTTTGATAATATTCTTTCTCATAGGTTGTTCCCAGTTTTTCAGCATTTTCAGGAACTCTGTAGCTATCCCTTTACAGTCATTGTGAATGTTTCCAGTTATTACCTTAGGCTAAATTCTGATTTTAAAAAGCATTTGGTACATATTTCCAAAACACCCTCTAGAAAGATATTTTTATTTTTATGCCTTTCAGCAGTGTATGAGAATGCTTTTTCCCCCCTCATTCTCTGATTAATACTGTTTTTGCTGCTTAATCTTAACTAATTCAATAAGCCAAAATCATCTGGTTTTAATTTGTATTTCTGATTAATAATGAGAGTAAATATTTTCCCATATATATATTAGCTATTTGTATTTTTGTGTGCTTGAATTGATCATTCATGTTCTTTCTCCATTTTCTGTTGCTCTTTGCCTTTTTATTTATAAGAACTATTTGTTTACTTAAGAATATAGCACAGGGACACCAAGGTGGCTCAGTCGGTTAAGCCTCCGACTTCGGCTCAGGTCATCATCTCACAGCTTGTGAGCTTGAGCCCTGTGTGGGGCTCTGTGCTGACAGCTCAGAGCCTGGAGCCTGCTTCCGATTCTGTGTCTCCCCCTCTGTCTGCCCCTCCCCTACTCATGCTCACGTGCTCTCATACACGTGCTCTCTCTCTCAAAAAATAAGTAAACATTAAAAAAAAAAAAAAAAGAATAGAGCACAAATACTTCCCCAGTGTTGTTTTTGACTTTTTGTTTATGGGTGTGAGTTTTTGTTTATTTTATTTTTAGAAGTTTTAAATTTTGAAATAGTCAAAACTTGCAGTCTTAAAGCAGCTTTGTATAAACTTAAATGCTTATTTATGCTTAAAGGTAAGGTTAAATACTTAAATTCATGGGTTTGAAAACCATGCAATTATATAAATATTCTCAAGTATTTTCTTTACACTTTTTTTTGTGGTTTCTTCACCCCAGCAGCATCCAGCAGGGTTCTTCTGGCCTTAATATCATGGTTACTTTTCTCTCTTTTTTTTTTTTTTATTAAAAAAAAATTTTTTTTAATGTTTATTTATTATTGAAAGAGAGAGACAGAGCACGAGCATGGGAGGGGCAGAGAGAGAGGAACACACAGAATCTGAAACAGGCTCCAGGCTCCGGCTGCCTGCACAGAGCCCGACGTGGGGCTCGAACTCGCAAACTGCAAGATCATGACCTGAGCCGAAGTTGGATGCTTAACCAACTGAGCCACCCAGGCGCCCCACTTTTCTCTTTTTAATTTAGCTTTTATTTCCAGCAAAGTTATACATGCACATAATTTAGGGAACCAAATTGTTCTGTTAGACTTTTAAAAAAGTGCCTTTCCTGATAGCACCCTTCCCTCCCAGCCCGTTTTTCCAGCCCCAGAAACAATGACTTTAAGTCCTTTATGCTGTTTCTTTTGGGATTTATAGCCATACCTAAGTAATGTTAGTAGTTGTAATATCTTGATGATGCTTAGTTTTAGGTGTTACCTGTTCCCACTATGGAAGATGAGCATTTATCTTTTCTCATTGCCCCTCATAACCACCACACGACTTACACAAATGCTGAGTGATAGCTCTGACCTATAGTATGCTGTTTACATTTTTTTCTCTCACAGTTTTTATTTTTCATGAAGCTAAAAATTCTCCTTTCATTTTATTGCCTGTTTTTCTATTTCCTTATTATAATTTCAGCTCCAGAATTGACCCTGGTTGTCTAAATCTCCTCTTGTTACGTTCAAGCCTGTCCGCTTCCTGGGCTCAGAGCCGCTTCTGGTGGGGCTGCTCGTCCTGCATGCTCTGGCCAAGTGCTCTTCCCACCTGGTACACGTTGCCACCTGGGCTCTCCCTTCCTTCATCACACTGACAAGTTCCTTTCCTTCCCTCTGGAATAAAACCTCCTTGGTGAATCTCGTGTATGGCTTTGGGGAGCTTCTGAGGAAGGGTGAATGATAAATGCATGTGGAGACTGTCTGGAATGTTCGCAGTCTGCTCTCCTTGAGTAACAGTTTGGGTTTAGGATTGGAGGTTAGAAATCCTTTCCCCACAGAATTTTAAGGTTTTAGTCCACTGTCTTCTAGCTTCCATGGTTGCTGCTTAGAAGTTCAGAGCCCTTGTGCTTCCTGGTCTGTGTATGTGACATGTATTTCTATTCGGAAGCATTGATTTATCCTCTTTGTCCCAGATCTGTGGAATTGCACAGCGAACTGTCCTTTGTATGGGATCTGTTGACCTGGATACCGAACAGGTCTTTCTCATTTGAAATCTGTGTTCCTTCAGTTCTGGAAAGTTTATATTTTATCTTCCACTTTAAAAATTTTTGTTTTGTTTTTTTGTATTTTGTTCATTTTGTGGTTGTCATTTGCTGGAGGGCTGGTGTGTTAGGAACTTCTGCCTCCATACCAGAAGCAGAGGCTCTGTGTTTCAGATCAGAGGCTTTCCTTTCATGTCTGGTCTTAGCTGGCAGATGGTGGGCTGGTTAGAAGCTCTGGGTATGTGGGCCAGGCTGTTGACTGTGGGTTTTACTCTCCATATATGAACACTATCCATCTAACTGGATCATCTCATTGGGGAACCTCCAGTGTCTGTATTTTGGGGGTGTTTCTCTTCCTGTCTTCTGCCTAGAGGATGGGAGCTTGATTGTAATGGGAGCCAGTTGTGAGGAACGGGTGGCGAGAAATAGGGAGTTCTCAGTCTCTCGCTCTTCCCTTTTTTCAGTATAGTACCTCTAATGGTGCTTGGTGTCTCCTGGGGAGAGAGGGCTAAAGGTCTTCTATTTTGCCCTCTTCAAGGTTGGGGTGGGTGATCTGTAGGCTGATACTTTCACAAACACTCAGCCAGTTCCTCTGTTTTAGACTCTTTGCATCCCCATTTTCAGGGTTACCTGGTGCCACCAATGCACGATCCCTTTGGACATTCAGTATTGAATTATTTCTCATCTGAGAATCTTTCCCTAGATTTCTTTGTTTTTTTTCTTTTTCTTTTCTTTTCTTTTCTTTTCTTTTCTTTTCTTTTTTTTTTACATTTCAGTCTTCAGTCTTTCTGTAATTTTGGTAAATGGCATATAATGAATGTCTAATTTATTCCCAAATGTGTCTCATTTTTTATTCAATAATTCCTCCATTCATATAAAACACTGTCCATAAAATATACTGAAATACTATTTATGCTGGGTGTGTGTCTAACCTTTGTATTCTTTTGATCATTATTTCTATTCCTTTGCTCATGTATTATTGCAGATAAACTTCAGAATTATTCTTTTTTAATCTATCTCTGACTACAGTCTCTGACTACAGAAAAAGTATATATGTATGTGGGTACACACACGTGCACATTTGTGTTTATGTATACATATATCCATTGGTTGGGATTTTGATTGGCTTTTATACATTTAGTAGGACAGGATTGACATCTTTGCAAAACTGAAGAATCTGCTATTTACTGCACGTATTCAGGTATTCCATATACACTGTTGGTTCACTAAATATTTATGACATGCCTGCCTTGTGCTAGAACCTCTGGAGGTGTTAGGGACATGGTGAACAAACCAACATGGCGCCTAGAGTCATGTTGCCAAGTCCTACATATTTCTTTCTCTGAGCCTAATCCTAAGTATTCTGTATGTGTATGGCTATTGTGAGTGGGATTCTGGTTATTACTGAGAGATGAGAAAGTTTTTCATTTTCCTTCAGGCCTTCTGAGGTCAGCATTTCCTGTTGTGCCAAAAAACATGTCACTACCCCCCCCCTTCCCAAAACAAAGCACACAGGTTTTCTAGACTGCCACCTGCTTCTTGTTGAAATTTGACAGTGACTGAGAATTACAGTTTGATGAGCCACATAAACTCCTAGGGATTTTGTTCAAAATATAGTTGACTCAGAGGGTTAATTGCTGCACTGATGTTTTGTGTGAAAATTTTTTTGATGTCTGATTTCTTCATTCAGACTTGCTAGCCTTCAAGATGTTCTTTGTTCTTGAGCCTTGTTGCCTCTCCAGCTGTCAGTTTGGTTTTGGTCCCGTTTAATTTCATGCCATATTCTCATACAGGGGTGAGGGCATAGCCAAGGGATCTGGCTCAGGAGTGAGGGGAGTGAGGAACAGTTTAAAAGAGCTCAAATAATGGGATGGGTTTTTAGTTTTGTGTTCTTTGAAAGCACTTCCTCGAAACTGAACAAGTAATGGAAATGAGAATTAATGTTCCAGTCATCCTGCACAATTTCTGAAACTGTTCTTATATCATAGCTGGCAAAACAGTATAGTTTTATGGGAATTTTTTCCCTGGCTGACGGTTGAGCTGTAGCATCACTGTAGCATCACGATTGATTTTTCCTCCTCTTTAACGCTGTGCTAATTCCCTGCCTCCCTCGATCTATGGGCTTCTAACTTCTCTCTGATGGCTAGAGGTGTCTTGTCAAAGAACACGAATCCTCTGTGCCTGCAGCATTAATTGCTCACATGTATGCTGGTGGGGGTGGTGGCATCTCTCATTTAATTGAATCTCAACCTTGTCCTCTGGCTCCAAATCCTGTACTTCTGTCATATCACCCACATGCCCAAATTTCTGAGTACTCAGTGCAGGTTCTCAGTGTACTGGTTTATCAAAACCATGTTGGTACCTATAGTGTCTTCTTCCACCTTCCACTAGAGTTATCACCTTCCTAAATTTACTGGTGTCTCTTATTTATCTTTAATTTTCTCTTTTAAGTTTTTAAAAAAAATGTTTTGAGTTTATTTTTGAGAGAGAGACCATGTGAGTGGGGGAGGGGCAGAGAGAGAAAGGGAGAGAGAATTCCAAGCAGGCTCTGCACCATCAGCACAGAGCCCAATGTGGGGCTCGAATCCACGAAACCAAGAGACCATGCCTGAGCCGAAACCAAGAGTCAGATGCTTAACCGATTGAGATACCGAGGTGCCCCTTTAAAATTTTTCTTTAAATTCTTTTATTTTTGTCTCTTTTAAGTTTTTAGGGCAGTCTTTCCATTCTCCTGCATTGAAATGTAGGGTACAATATGAAGGCCATACAGCAAACTGGTTAAGAATATGGACTTTGAGGGGCGCCTGGGTGGCTCAGTTGGTTAAGCATCCAACTTTGGCTCCGGTCATGATCTCATGTTTCATGAGTTCGAGCCCCATGTTGGGCTTTGTGCTAACAGCTCGGAGCCTGGAGCCTGTTTCGGATTCTGTGTCTCCTTCGCTGTATGCCCCTCCTCTGCTCACACTCTTTCTCTCTCTCTCTCTCTCTCTCCCTCTCTCTCTCTCTCTCTCTCTCTCAAAAAATAAATAATAAACATTAAAAAAAGTTTTTTTTAAAGAATGTGGACTTTGAGTCCAGTGGATCTCAGTTCAAGCCACTCACCTGCTCAGTGACTGAGCAAATTAGTTTGCTTGTATGGGGTTTTATTGTTTTCGTTTTGGAAGTTTCCTAGAGTCTAAAATAGGGATGATAAGAAAAACATCCCTTAGGATTATCATGAGGTGTTATAAAGTGATGGTGCAGATCGAGTGTGTATCACGGTGCCTGGCTGGCTGGCAAGTAGCTTGATGCTTAAGAGCTTGCTACTAATACTACTGCTGTGGCTGCTATTAATGAGAATGACCATTATATCTAGCTGCCTTGTGGTTTTATAGAATTTAGGCATACAGCCTTCACTTTTATCTTGACACAGCTCTTCCTAGTCTGCCCTTATAGAAGTCATCACCTCCTGTTTTATTTGCTTCTGTAGTCCCACATATTATTCTTACGTTTATTACATTAAAAAGGAAGAAAAAGGAAAAAATCCACACCTATAATTCCAGGTGTTGATGCACTGTAGCTTTGTAAAAGGAAGACCCCCTTTTCACTTGGTTCTTTGCTTTATATTTGTCCTTATGAGTCTGAGTTGGTCCGGTTTCTCTACATATTGTTTCCTTGGGTGGTTTCTTTACATGGATTTTCCTTTTCTTCAAGGAAGTCAGGATTATATAGCCAAACTCCATTTTCTAGAACCACACAGAGACCCTAAAGTGTCTGTCTATCCTTATTCCCTTACCACTTATTTATCTGAGGTTTTAGGGATCCGATTTCCCAAGTTCTGGGCTACTGATAAGGTTTCTGTCAGGATTCGTGTTCTTGGCTGTTGTTGAGTCCAGGGTGACTTGATCCTTTCCTTACGAGGTTCCTTTTAGTTATACTTTATAAACCATTTCCTGCTCAGGGTAAATAAGAAAAGAATTAGGTGCTCAGCAGCTGTCCACCTTGCTACCGTATTTTAGCTCTGTATTAATCACATGATTCCATCATAAAGATCCCTTCTGTGTATGTTTATTGGATGGACAGGTAGTAATGCACTCCCATAGCAGTTTTATTTTTATTCTCCTTCCTTTTACCCTCTCCTCCACCGTGCTTTTCGCCCTTGTTTCCACACAGGTATGTGCCTTCTTAATGATTGTTAGCTTTGCTTCCTCGTTTTATTTTCCTCAAAGAAGTCCTCAGTTTTTGTCCCCCAACCCCCAACACAGCTCAGAAACCTTCCCTGTGGTTTATCTGCGTGGCAGTGTACTGCCTGGGAGAAGTGACAGACTGGAAATGACCAGCCCAGACGCACAAGGACTGTCTGTCAGTACAGTCTGCTTCCCATTTTCACTTTACCCTGTAGCAGCTACACACTGATTTGAACTTTGATTCCTTAAGAGCACTACTAAAAGTAGGTGTTTGAGGCTTTTGTTTGCTTTTCCTGGTTCTAGGATTAGATTCAGTGCAAGTAAAAACTGGGAAATACCAGAGAATAAGTTGCTCAGGCTGTGGGGACTGATATTTTATGTTCACAATTCTTCTAGTCCCTTAGTTTGTGGTTGACACTTTTGGTTTGGTTTGGTTTGGTTTTTGTTGGCTTGTTTTGGTGGGGGGTACGTTTCACAATGCGGTTTTAGGTGTCTGCCCTGCTGAATATGTGGGCTGGGGGTGGGGGGTGGGACTCCTTGTGGACTGCTCTAGTTTAGTCCCAATGTAGAAGCGAGGGATTAAGGCCATGGGTCAACAGCTTCCTGCGTTGTTTGCTGCTCTCCATTGAAGTCATGATTAACACCTGGGCTTTCGTTCGTTTGGGTCCCCTCAGATACACCTATGAGCGAATTGATGGGCGAGTACGGGGAAACCTGCGCCAGGCAGCCATCGACCGGTTCTGTAAGCCAGACTCAGACCGCTTTGTCTTTCTTCTGTGCACCAGAGCGGGAGGCCTGGGGATCAATCTCACGGCTGCTGATACCTGCATCATATTTGATTCAGACTGGAACCCACAAAATGACTTGCAGGTAACCATTAGGATGATTGCTGTTTGCCTTAGCTGCCCCTGCATCTAAGAACATCACGATAGGGCCTGGCTTGCTAGAGAGTGTCTGCCATGCTCCATGCTAGGGTATCAGCTGGACCGCAGGCTTTTAGGGCCTCGGCCAGGGGGTGAAACTCAACGAAAAGTAAATGTCACCCTTTCCCACTAATCAGAGAGTGGTTCTTTTTGCTTTAAACCAAATGGTTTTTCACAATGGTAACCTCCAGATAAAGAATAGAGCTATTTATTATCAGACATAAAGAAAAATATTAAGCTTGACTAATCCTCTAATTTTTGACATGTAGATTGATTCAGGCATTTTCATTGGTTGGTTTGTTAGATGGTCTTCTGTCCTAGATAGTAAAGGAGACACCTAACCCCAGGTTCCGTTGTGTGGCCAGGGTGACAGGCACCCTCCCTAGTTCACTTGCTGTCTACCTAATCTGCATATTAGAGATTCTGTGTGCCCAGTTGAGTGAATTTGCAGACATGTTTGTTAGTTTTAACCAGACTAGATAATTGGTGGCTTTAAAAGATTCTCGTAAAGATTGGAGTTAATACAGTTTTTTTAAAAAAGCATAAACAAGAAAAAGAGCTAACAGTTCTCTGGATCAGAGTTCTTTTTTTAAATATTTTTTTTTTTTAATTTTTTTTTTCAACGTTTTTTTATTTATTTTTGGGACAGAGAGAGACAGAGCATGAACGGGGGAGGGGCAGAGAGAGAGGGAGACACAGAATCGGAAACAGGAAACAGGCTCCAGGCTCCGAGCCATCAGCCCAGAGCCTGACGCGGGGCTCGAACTCACGGACCGCGAGATCGTGACCTGGCTGAAGTCGGACGCTTAACCGACTGCGCCACCCAGGCGCCCCTGGATCAGAGTTCTTTATCCACCCTGCTTCAAAGTAAAAACAGTAGCATGCTGGCCAGATAGGACAGTATGTCTGCTAAAAGGATTCTAACTTGTCAAGAATACCATTTCTAGATTTACCTCCCATTTTCATTAATGATCAACTCTGCCCTAAGTATATATTGAATGCTGGGATATTGCTAATGCCAATATGGCGAGTGGGGAGGGTGGTGGGTGGCTCAGAACCTTTTTCATGATACAGGTGATTGATAAAAGAAGGTTGGAGGCTGCTGTGCCACAAAACAGAAGAGGTGCCTTAGGGGATGCTGCAAGGGAACACACGCTGGGAAAGGAGCTCAGCTGGGGGCATTTTACCCACCACTTCACAGTCATTTGGCTTTGCCTTTTTCATTTAATGAGTTTCCAAATAAAATTTTGTTTGAAGAAAGCAGTCTACTAGATGGCAGTTTAAATTATTAAATTGGTGACAATTGGCTGAAACCCACGGGGGGGGGGGGGGGGGACTCATTTGTAAACCAAATTGTGTGGCACTGTTTCAACATCCAACTTCAAAGAAAATCAGTGGACATGACTAGTTCCCCATCAGGCCTTTCTACTGGTGAAGGGGTATTTGGGTCAAAGGTGAGTTGCTAGATATAACGAATAACCAATTTTTAAAGGAATGCTATACTCAGCACTAACATAAAAATAAACAAAAGTTAGTATTTGATTAGGTAACTAGCAAGAACTTAATTAGGTAGTGATATAGATTAGGTGGTGCAGAACTGTTGCCCATTGGCTAGCCAGTTTCAAGTAGTTTTATTGGAATACAGCCACACCCATCCGTATACATATGATCTCTGGTGCTGTCATGTTACAGTGACAGAGTATCGGAATGGAGACCATAGCCCGCAACATCTCAGATATTCACTATTATAGAAGTTTGCTGACCCCGATACAGGTGATCTCCTAAGTCCAGTTCTGTGCTCCTTTGCAGTGCTCATCTGACTATGAGGCTCGGTACCTGGCCAATTTGAGGCCATGGTAGCTGGATATGCCTGGAGGAATTTCCAGGAGGGAAATTGGAAACATAAGGCTGGCATTTGGAGGCAAGTCATGGTCAAGGCAGAGATTTGGGGATCACCATGCTTGATCTAGGTGAAATCCTAGACATTACCAGTTGCAGATAGGTGCCAATGCCAAGAGATAGGAAAGGGCAGAAACGAGAATGGTCAAGCCTGGTATAGAAGGTGAAGTCATTTGAGGTGATTGATTTGTATGTGTAGCAGCCGGAGGGGGTACGTGGGGCTGTCCAGAATTAGGGTCTGGGAAAAAGGGAGAAGCTTTGGAAAACCTGTTTTTAATGTCCACTGCTGGGGAACTGGCAAGAGATGAACAAAGGAATAGCAGCGAAGTCACATGGAAATTGGTCTGTGTGAGACTTCCAGTGGAGTCAGTCTCTGAACTTCCTCTAACGCTCCGCCTCAGTGAAGGAACAAAGACCACCAGCACTGCAGGCTATGCAGCGAGGGGACAAGAGCCAGGAACGTGGCAGAAGGTAAATGAGTGAGGGCCTCAGTGACAGTGGGAGCTGCAGGTCCCAGTTAGTTAGAAGTCCTCAACCCGTGGGCTCCAGACTGGCCACTGTGCCTTCTACATCTACTGCTCTCTGCTCTATTGTTGTCATTGTTATTTTCATGTAAAAGTTTTGTAACTTAGAGGGACCAGTCCTTTATTTTTGAAATGTCAGCCAGACTGGGGTAGAAATTAAAGGATTGGGAAGAGTAATGTTAGGGCAGGGAGGTGGGATCCATGTTAGTGGGGAGTGGGGCTGGGGGGCTGTGAGGAAGATGGGACAGAGAAAGGAAGGTCTAGTTCCGAGTCACCTGCAGAGATGGAGGTGGTGTGCTTGCTTGGCGCGGGAAGGAGCACGGGGCCTGGAGGCTGCCCACAGAACGGTGCATGCTCACCTTCCACCCTCTCCCTGCCATGTGCCCTCATAGCACAGGCTGTAAGTACGATGTCAGGGAGAGAGTCTGGACACTGGGACCCTGAGACCATCCCAGAACTACAGGTGAACGCAGCTGTGAACATCAGTGAGCTGTGTTCCTAACCCTAACAGTAGAAAACTTAACCGGACTGCTCCCCAGTACTATCCTTGCTAGTTACGTCATGTTAACTTACACACAATCATTCACACGTGTGTATATAATCTAATATTTTTGGTTAAATGCGTGAAAGCTTTCAGTCATCTGTAATTCTTCACGGTTATTGAAGAACTACAATTCCTGATCTGATAGATGATGATTGTATTTCTCTTGGGAGATGGCCTTGGCATAGAACACCTATCTGTGTGTAGACTGAGATGTATTCTGCCTGATATCAATGTCAGGGCCACAGATGGGAGAATCTCATTATGAATAGGGTCTCACGCCCTACCCTAGTGGGATTTCAGCATAGCTCCAGAGGTCCAAGTTCAGATGATAGAAAGTGTGAGTGTTCACTCTGGACTCAAACAGCCTGGAAAGATTTGGTGCAGTCCGTGGTTATCCCCAGGCAAGCCAGCATGGAGAAGCAGTGCCAATGTTAGGACGCTGTTTCTTGACTGATCCAAGGCAGACCCTCTCAGAGCGCTGGAAGTGAAGCCAACCTGAGTAGGGGAGGCTGGGCTCAGCTAAGTAGGCCTGAGGCCCTGAGAAGGGTCTGCAGACAACCAGCTTCCACAGCTAGAGAACATAGTTTCTTTCTCTGAGAAGTCAGCTGAAAGTCAGAGAGCAGTGTTACCATTTCTGGTACAGGCTTCATTATTCTCAAACATTCATTCGTTCAGCCTTCTCTTTTGACCATGTTGCTGGGGTTTTCTGTGCTGTGGGGATAGAATTAGGCTTAGGAATTGCTAGAGATTTTTTTTTTTTTTAATCTAGGTCTTCATAAAACAAATGACATCAAGTGTCACATGCTATTTCCTTTGGTCTTGTTAGAACCTGAGGAGTCCAGTAAGTTCTATCTGTCTTCCATGCCTAAATCTGAACCAGTGAAGAAATAGACACAGTAATACAGTGGAGGATCAAAAGATGAGCTTAATAGACTGTGAAGGTGGATTAGATGATACAGCTTGACCTGTAGCCAGAATGGGGCTCCCTCAGACTCCTGCGCTCGTACACCCTCATCACAGAGAACCACTGGCAGTCATCTGCAGAGCAGAGTCTGCCCACTCAGGACCACCAGTGACAGAAAAGACGAGGGGAAGGGGTGAGTCCACAGGAGCTCGGACTGGATCTTACGTTTCACTGATCAGTCAGGTCTCCTCCATTCAGGATAGGGAGAGGACAAGGAGGGTAGAGAGACAGACTCTCATGTTCCTGCCTGGGAGCAGACATTCCCTGTGGAAGTACGAGGAGAGGGAACTAGGACTCTTCCTATAGTATCTACTCTGGGAGCACTTCCCTCCCAAACCTTCCAGACAAGTGAAGTTCATTAGGATCTAGGGTAGGAACCAGGCACTGCTCAGGGATAACGAGAGAATAAAGTGACCACCAAAGGACTGCAGCAGTCTCCAAGGTGAATCAACTTGAGGTCCCTTTAATAAGCAGACCTTACCTGGAGGTCTCAGGTAAATGCTACCTGTTCTCTCTCACCTTGAATATGTCTATGTTAGTGTCCGTGTGTATAAGAAAATCAGGAGCGTAGATTCACTCTTTGTCACCTTTGTTTGGGAGGCACAGCTGTGACCCAGTCCTGGTGCGTCAGGTTTCCTGGAGCACCAAAACTAAGAAATGGCAAAGGGTGTTGACAGTAGCTTGAGGATGACGGAGAGCAGTGAAAAGCAGGTTTCTTGTCTCCCCTGCAGGAAGCCAGCAGTGCTACCAGCTCAGAGGTCAGAGACAGGCCTATGGGAGTAGGAAGGTACCAGAGTACCACGCATCCCCTCACCGAGACCATGAGCACCTTGCTTTCTCATTGCTCTGTGACACTCCTTCTCCTCTGGGAGCTTCCTGCTCTTTAAGGCCAGAGTTCCTGTGGGTTGGACTGGGTAACTGTGGTGGGTCCATAAGGTTCCTTGTCTGTCCTGTTGATAAGGTCCCTAAAAGGAGGATTCAGAAAGCATGGGAACAGGGCCACTGGCAGAGGGCACTGCCACAGGGGAATGCAGCAGCTGTCTGTCCACAAGATCTGGGAAGGGAGAGGGAATCCAGCCCTGACCTCAGAGAGCTAGATTCCACTGGCTTTACTTTTCTTTGCTGGAAGAAAGTTGGGAATTTGTGAATGTTCCATTGTGTAGTCCATTCGTTCAGTATTTGCTGAGCACTGGGACCTGCCAGGCATTGTTCAAAGGACTAGAGGCACAGCAGTGAGCAATACCAATGGTTAGTGCTCTCATGGAACTTCCATTTTTGTGGGATGACAAGGAAAAATAAATGAGGTAGTAACGGATCGCATACTTGTTACAAAGAAGTAAAACAGACTAAGAGGATGGCAAGGGTTGCAGGGTACCTGGGTGGCTCAGTCAGTTGAGCATCCGCCTCTTGATTTTGGCTCAGGTCACGATCCCAGGGTCGAGGGATCAAGCCCCACATCAGGCTCCATGCTGAGCGTGGATTCTCTTCTCTCCCTGGCTCTGCCCTTCTCCCCTGCTCTCACTCTCTCTCAGGCTCTCTACAGTTAAAAAAATAAAAAATAAAAGAATGGTGGAGGTTGGTGTCCTGACTTAGAGAGTGATCTAGGAAGGCTTCTTTAAGAGGGTGACATACGAGCAGAGAGACCTAACTACAAGGCAGTATCTCAAATACGAGATCAGAAGAATGTTACAGACCAAGGGAACAAAAAAAGGTGAGAATGAGCGTAGGTGGCACCCCTGAGGCAGATGGAATGGGCACTGACTACAGCGTCAACCCCAAATAAAGTGAGTCAGGTTTTTGAGTACGCTCCTATCTCTCCTTCCAGTGGCCTCTCCTTTTCACTCCCCACTTCTTTTTTGGCTGCCACAAAGCACCCTTTTGTTATGCTACCAACTTCTGTCTGCTTCCAGTAGTCAGCCAGCTCTTGACTGACTTATTGGCACATTTATTGAGCCCTAGACAGCAGGCCAGGCCCTGGGGAGACTACAGTGCCCAGGACTTTGGTTTGGGTGATAAATTGAGTCACATAGTAGAAATGGAGTGAGCAGGTATCTGTGCTATTCCCCCAAAATGTTTACATTTTAAGAGGGGATAATACCTTTCCCCAAGGAATAAATCTGGATCCGGAAACTTCCAATTCCAAAGCAGGCTTGCAAAGGAGATAGTTAGGGGAGGGCACCATCTAATGTATTCTGATTCCTACTGCAGGGAGAGCCCCTGAGTCCTCTTCTGCACAAGTAGTTGGCCTGTGGATACGCACTTTTAGAGTGCCAGAAGAAATGTAAAATTGTTGAACCCGAAATAAAATACTTGGGCAGAGAAGGTGGGCTAGGAAGCTATACCACTGTGCTAGACGTGGTTAGGTTCAGGTGGGACTATAGGCAATTGTGTTTAACTTCTCTGAAATGTGGATTTTCATTAAGGACCAAGTAGCATTTTAAAGTATTAAAGAAAATGTACTTTTAAAATGTAGCAAATGATTTGAAAAAGTAGTTATGGTCAAGAGAGGAGTCAGCGTTGTGCTTGGATCTTTGTACCAGCTATTTAATTTTTGTGTGGTTGTAAAAATGTAGGACAAGGTTTGCCAAGTTCTGGACTTGAAACTGACAATAGTGAGTCAGGGGCTGGTATCAATTTGAAATCTGTCACTGTTTGTTCAACTAAGCGGCTCCCCCTTCTTGCCATTGCAGTCCCTGGGATCTGTGCCTCGTTGGTTGTTTTTCATTTTCTGAACATCACTAGTTGTTTCTTGTAGGCCTGGCCGTGTTCGACTCAAATGTATTAATCAGTGAAGAACAAACTCTGAGCTTGCACGTCGTGCCTTGGGAGAGCGTGAGAACTCTGATTTTCCTGTGAGGGTGGGTAGCACCACTGCCTCCCGCCCCTGTGGCCTGCTCTAGAAGTTCTGCATTTACTCAGCTTTGCTGAGGATCTTGTTTGGACTTCGTTTCAGTTGCTGCCCTTGTTGCAAGTGTTCCTCTCTCTTTTTTTTTTTTTTAAACGTTTATTTATTTTTGAGACAGAGAGAGAGCAAAGCATGAACGGGGGAGGGTCAGAGAGAGAGGGAGACACAGAATCCGAAACAGGCTCCAGGCTCTGAGCAGTCAGCACAGAGCCTGACGCGGGGCTCGAACTCACGGACCGCGAGATCATGACCTGAGCCGAAGTCGGCCGCTTAACCGACTGAGCCACCCAGGCACCCCACAAGCGTTCCTCTCTTTACCACAGTGTTTTGTGTGTGAGTTCTGATCAGGGAAATAAGTAAGGCCTGTCCGTGAGATTTAGCTGTAAAATGATGAGTCTCTTAAATGTGATAGGAGTCACCCTTGTTATCTTTCAGGTAAGGCATTTCAGGAGAGCACGTGTTACCTCCTGGTGTCATTTAGCTGCTTGTGACAGTGACTCCCCCCCACTCCCCAGAACAGGTTTGTTTTTCTTAGTTAATGAGAAGTCTGGAGATGGCAGTCTGGGGCAAGGTGGCTTCACAGTGTCATCCAAGTCCCAGATTCCTTCTGTTTTCCTGCTCCACCATCCTCAGGGAGTGTGAGTTACAACCTCTTTGTTCCAAGATGGATACTTTGGACCAGACAGGAAAGATCAGGAAGGAAGGTGTGGTGCTTCTGTCAGGAGGGCAGGACTTTTCCAGATGTCCCCGATAGACTTCTGCTGTACCTCGTTGTCCAGGCTGTATTACTTTATCATCCCTGGGAGGCTGCAGATGGTTTCAGGTGAACACACTGCTGCCCTCTACAAGCATCAGGGTTCTGGGAGCAAGGAAGAAGGGGCATGTGGATAACAAGAAGGTAATTAGCAGCGTCTGCACTGATCCTGTATTGGACCTTTGCTCAGAACATTTTTTAAACTCCTTCTTGTAATTTGCCTACGATGTCAGATGATCCAGAGAAAGAAAATCAGTGTCACTACTTGTAGCCACCTATTATTAGTGCTTTATAGGTTCCATAAACCATATTAGTTACCTTGATCACTTCCTTTGTTTACCAACTATCCATCAAATCTTCTCATAGATTTACTGCCACTAAAGATACTGAAAGGAGATGGGGCAACTAATTATAATAGCCAAAGGCTCAACAACTTAGTTGTTCAGCAATAGAAGACTGACTGACTAAACCATAGTGGATAAAACTTTGATAAAAGAATGATTATCTCCATATATTGCTAGGGGGTCATCTCTGGAGTATATGGTGTGTGGAAAAAAAAATAAGGTGGAAAAAAGTATGTATGCTATGCTATTATCTAAAAAAGCTGTGTGTGTGTGTGTGTGTGTGTGTGTGTGTGTGTGTGTGTGTGTGTGTGTGTGTCTTCCTCCCCGGCATCCCAGCTGAAAGATAAAACAAAAAACTTTATTAAATGGTTTAGCTGTAGGGGGAGTAAGGGGACAGGATAAGATGGAAGAGACAGGAAAAGAAGCTACTTTTTCCAAACATGCCTTTTTGTATATTTGCCTTTGGAACCACCTTCAGTATTTTATAACACCATAAAACAAAATTAAATTTTTAAAAACTATTCTGGAATCATTTTAAACTTTAAAAAAGTTGCAGAATAGTATGGGGTTCTAGGACCCTTCTCCCAGCTTCCCTTCGTGTTAGCATTTTATGCAAGCTATAGTCTAATTATTGACACAAGGGCATTAACAATGACACAGAAATCTGCGGACCTTATTCATGTTCCTTCAGTTTCCTCCCAGTGTTCTTTTTCTTGTCCAGGATCTAATGCACATTCTCATATTTCCTTTAGAAATTCTGACTCCTTAGCTTCCTTCAGTCTGTGGCAGCACCTGTCTTTTCCTTATCGTTCATGACCTTGACAATTTTGAAGGGTCCTGACAAACTGTCTCTCAGTTTGTGTCCGCCTGGTGTTTTCTCATGATTAGATTTGAGGTTATATATTTTTGGCAAGAATATCATAGAAGTGATGTTACGTCCTCCTCCGTGCATCATTTCAGGGGGTGCATGATGTTAATACATCTTATTGCTTGCGATGATAACCTTGATTACTTGGTTGAGTGGTATCTGCCAGGTTTCTTCACTGTAAAATAACTGTTTTTACTTTTAAATTTAATCAGTATCTTGGGAAGAGATATTTTGAGACCATACATATCCTGATTCTCACCATTACTTTCACCTATTAATTTTAGCATCCATCAATGGTTCTTGCCTTCAGTAATTATTACCATGGGGTTTGGCTAATGGCAATTTTCTCTTTCAGTCATTTCTTATACACTTATTAATTGGAATTCTATAAAGAACAGCTGTCCCTTCTCCCCATTTATTTATTTATATCCGTATGAACTCATTTTATGGGTTATAATCTATTACTCTTATTATTTATTTTATTGTTCAGACTTGGTCATTAGGAGGTCCTTTAGGTTGGCTCCTGTGTCCTTTTGATGTGCACCTGTCAGGTTTTGAGCACTTCCTTCCTTTCTGGCACCACATGATGTTCAGGTTCATGTTGCATTTTTCCTGCCATAGCCATGGGATTGACAGTTTCTCCAAGGATCCCTGCTTCCTTTTATTCAAGAATGGCATTTAACAACCAAGATCTGGCTACTAGGAGTGCCCATTGCTGCTAGAGTGTTAGCGCTTCTAGATTCTGTGAGCAGACAGAGCTAGGAAATACGTGTATGTGTACTGACAGAAGCACTCACACCACACGGCTGTACTTGCCCATCTCTGTTCACCCTTCGTGAGTTGCTGCTGATTCACTCCATCCTTGCTCTCTTCTTCACTTGTAAATCCTTTCTCTGGCTTTGAGAAATTTCAGTCTCATGATAACAGTATATTTTTTTACTCATTTGTTCAGTCCTAGTCTGTACATAAAGTAGGAGAATTACTAATCATATTCTATGTAACATAACTAAATTTACCAATATATAATATTGGGCTATAGTGTGGGGGGGGGGTTGTCATTAGTCTTACAGTATAAAATCAAAATATCATTTTCCAAAGTTACTTGGTTTGGTTTTCTTCTTTCGACCCCCTTCATTATGGTTAAATTAATGTGGGGGGAAAAATCAATCCCCAAAATTTAGAAGCAAAATGAAACAGTTGAAATCTAGCTGTTTATCAAGTGGACAGCATAACCCCAAGAGAGACATTTCAAATGTTTGTATTTAATATTTTTGACATTTTCACTTTGATATAATTTGTTTATAATTCCAGTATATTCTTTATCCAGATTCACCAACCCTTTACATTTTCCCCATTTACCCTATCACTTTGCCTTCTAGCTCCTTGACCTCTCTGAGTACATACATGGACTTAAACACATATACACACATGCCATTGTTTGTCTGAATCATTTGAGAGTGAGTTGCCCCCGCAGTACTTCGGTATGTATTTCTTAAGTGCAGGGACATCCTCTTATATAACCACAGCTTAGTTCTCAGGATTGGGAAATACAAAAACTGTCTTCAATCCAGAGTCCATATTCAAATTTATTATTTATTTCAGCATCCATTATAGCCACTGTTTCCCCCCCACTCTGAGATACATCCAGTAAAGGAGCACCTGTCACCTTATTGGCCATATCTCTTTAGCCTCCTTGAATCCGAAAGAGTTCCCTTTTCCGGGAATACGGAACAATACGACCTAGTTATTTCTAAGGAATACAGGCCAGTTGTTTTATAGATTATCCCTCAGTTTGTGTTTGTATTTCCTCAGGGTAGGATTCAATCTTACTAATAACACCAAAATGATGTGTCCTTCTCAATATATCACATCAGGAGGAACGTGATGTCTGTTTGTCTGATAATATGTACTTGGATATCTTAGTTAAGTGGTATCTACCAGATGTCTACACTAAAAAGTGGGCATTTTCCCCTTTGAAATTAATAAGCAACTTTGGAAAGATACTTGGAGACTATATAAATTTCCTGCTCCTCATCAAAGTTTAACCCACTGGTTTTAGTATCCGTTGATTATTTTTGCCCATATCAGTCAGTGCTGACTGGTTGCAAAGTGGTGATTTTTTAAACTTTGTTACTCTATGTCTGTTAGTTATTCTACTATAATAGAGTTTTCCTTTTTCTCCCATTTAGTTATATCATTATGTACTCATTGATTCTTTTATTATTATTATTATTATTATTATTATTATTATTATCTGGTGGGTTATATTTCACTACTATATTTATTTTGATATTCAGACTGTTCTGAGCCTAGCCAGTGGTAAACTTCTTCAAGTTGGAAGTGTTATTTTGGTGTGTCTCCATCATTCTTTGAGTACTTCATTATTTTCTGGCATAGTAATATGTTTGGGACTCATCCGGTGTTTTTTCTGCCCCCAGTCCTGGAATTAATGATTTCTCTTACATGCATTGGTTTTGTCTTGATGGAGAATATATTTAGAAACCAAGATCTGGGAGTTATGGTCTTTGCTACTGTGATGCCATTGCTTCTAGGCCCATTCAGTGTATATAGATACAGTACATACACACAGAATATAAATACACAGGTACATAACATACATTCATATGTACGTGTATATATACACATGTGTAATAACGTGTAAACACACACATGTCCGTACCTATTTCCATAGAAACACCACCATACGGCTCTTCTACTTTTTTTTCTTTCCATATTTGTAACATCCTTCTTCAACAATGAAAGCCTTGACCCCTGTTATATTTACCCATTTCCTCAATCCTATATTACACAGAAAGTAGTTTCAGAATTGCTGACCCTACCACTGGGAAAGAAAAAGAAACCTACCTGCTGGTAGTACTTAAAACATTGTAAGTGGAGCGTACATACTTAGTGGGATATAGCCCTGAGAGGAGGAAAACAAAAATCTTGCATTGTTCTCAGTAATTATGTTTTGGGGAGTTCCTGATGGTACAGTTTTTCTGAGACTCTTATATACATTGTGGGATAAATCAAATGAATAATGATATTAGTGTGGTTGAGAATTGAGCTTTTTGACATGGTTAAAAAAGAGATACAGATGTGTGGTTGGTGAAGTTAAAGTCCCATAGTTATAAATTTGAATTAAGTTGATCTCATATGCACATAATTGTATACACTATACACACCCAAACACTTCTGTTTTTGCCCACTGAATAGGTCGAGAAACAATGACCTACTTGATGGCAGTGAGCACCCCTTGCAACATCCAGACTCTTTCCCACTGAAAAAAACGAGGACTTCCAGGGAAAAAAGTAGCTGAATCCAGGTCTGAGCAGGAAATATACAGTAGGAGCGTGGAACATGTCATACCAGAAAGCAAACATAAATACAGACATATCTGTGTCTATTTCTTTATGTGTATATATGTATATGTACACACGCACTGCTCTGACCATGTGCTCATAGTGACATCTCCAAATCCATTTTAATACCAGAGTTTATTCTTTCTCCTTTCTGTATTTGACTGGATCACATCAAAAGAAGTCAGGAGCCATCTTGAAGTTTCCCACAGGAAAATAAATGAACAACACCAGTGCGATAAAACATAACACGTATATTTAAATGCATAACTTAATTGTGTTCCTTGAAAAATAAAAATCTTCATTGGTCACTTTTGGAGGGTATTATTTTAGAAACTGATTAAATAAAGAGAAAGAAGCATTTAGCTTGTCTTTCCTCCAGGAACTGAACATCAAGGTAACCAAAAAATTGATGAGGGGATTGTAACCTCTAATGAAGTAGTGGATTTAGGCAGTGTTTATCACTCAAAAGAAAGACAATCAGACATCATGTGCCTCTTGATGGAAATGCAAACACCATTAAGAAATACACTTGCCAAAAATCAAATCTTACCCTGATCAAGTCTCAAGATATAGTTCCCAGTTTAGAGGAGATGCAGGGACCAGAGGAACTTGTTTAACACCACAGCCAGAATACAGGTGGCAACATGTGAGCCCTGAGAAGCTAGAGGACAGACACCTGGTCTCTCCAACAAAAAAACCTGCATTTGAAAAAGGAGAGGTCAAAGGCAAGGGATATCTACAGAATGAGACTTGAGCTCTATCAGTCCAGTACAACGTATGGGCCCTATTTGCATCCTGATCCAAATAAGCGTACTTATTAATACACATGAGACAAGCAGGGAAATTGGGACGTTGATGAGATTGTTAGTACCAATGTTCATGTTTTGAGGTGTGGCAACAGCATTATTTTACAAGAGTCCTTATCTTTAGAATTATATATTGAGGGGTGTCTGGGTGGTTCAGTCAGTTAAGCGTCCGACTCTTGATCTCCACACAGGTCGTGATCTCGCAGTTTGTGAGCTCAAGCCCCACGTCAGGCTCTGCACTGACAGTGTGGAGCCTGCTTGGGATTCTCTCTCTTTCCCCCTCTCTCTCTCTGCCCCTCCCCTGCTCGCTCTCTGTCCATCTCTCTATCTCTATCCATCTATCTATCTCTCAAAATAATAAATAAACTTAAATAAATAATAAATAAACAAACTTAAATACTAAAAACAAAATAAACTTAAAACAAATCAGCACTGATTAAAAAAAAGAATTATATATTGAAATACGTAAGTATGGGAGCGCCTGGGTGGCTCAGTCAGTTAAGCGTCTAACTTTGGCTTAGGTCATGATCTCATGGTTCGTGGGTTTGAGCCCCGCATCGGGCTCTGTACTGACAGCTTGCTTAGAGCCTGGAGCCTGCTTCGGATTCTGTGTCTCCCTCTCTCGCTCTGCCCCTCCCCTGCTCGCATTCTGTCTCTCTCTGTCTCTCAAAAATAAATAAATGTAAAAAAAATTTTTTTTGAAATACATAAGTATGAAACCATAGGATGCCTAGGATTTGCTTCATAATAGTCTTGGAGGGTGGGAGCATAGTAGAGATTGGAAAAAAAAAATGGATCATCCATAAGAGGTCATTCTGCTTTTTCTCTACTTTGGTCTTTGTGTGAAAATTTCTTTCTAGTAAGATGAAAAAGTTAAAAAAACTGGTGTTGCCAGCTCTGAGGCATTTTCCCAGAAAGCAGGACAGCATCCTGGGAATGAGTAGTTGCACTCAGCCCGCAAGCTGGGGAGTGTAGGAAGTCATGTCCTTCTCATCACTTTATCCCAGCTTGTGGTAGTCACTCAATAAATAATGCGTGAAGAAATGAGTGAGTTTGGAGGGGCAGCCGACATCTGGGTGAATTTTCTTCCAAAATTGGTCCCGTGACTCATAACTGTGAGAGCTGGCCACTCACGCCACATGGCATTTAAGCATTTCCCTGTTCCTTGGGCTGTTGCCATTATATCTGGTGACGGGATATGTATGACCTTCCTTCCTTCCCAGGCTCAGGCCCGATGTCACCGGATAGGCCAGAGCAAAGCCGTGAAGGTGTATCGTCTCATTACTCGGAACTCCTATGAGCGGGAAATGTTTGACAAAGCCAGCCTAAAGCTGGGCCTGGACAAGGCTGTTCTTCAGGACATAAACCGAAAGGGCAGCACCAATGGGGTGAGTATGACGGGACCTGCTCAGAGCCCCCCAGGACACTCGCCACACAGCCCGGGCCCCTCTGGGGTCTCCCTTCTTACAGCTGTTTTAAGATTCACTTTCACTAAATTAAATCCGGTTGCACATCTTTGTTGAGTCATTCCCCACAGCAGAGGATAATTCAGGGTCAGGTCTCTGCTTTTACAGATGGATAAAGGAAATCTGTAGGCGCAGTGGTGTGGTAGGATTGCCCAGCATGCAGTAATGTTTCGGTAAGCAGAATTTTTAACAGTGCCCATTAGAAGTCCGTAGATCTTAACGCTTAACACTCTGAATATCTATTGTCACCATGTCTTATCTCATACTCCAGACTTTGAGCTTCTTGAGGGTATAATGAAACCTATTTTATCTGTATCACCCATGGCCCCTAACAGTACTTGGCATATTAAAGATACTCAATGCATGATGGTCAGTGAAAAAAAAAATGAATAAGTTAGCAGCTTGCAATATGGCAGTTAATAAAATCTTTTCCCCCCTACACAGGGATAAAAAATGCAGCTAAGATTCTTAAATTGTATTAAGTTATAGGCCAACAAAACAGAGTATCTCCTTAATCTCTGGACTCAGGGCATCAAAGGTTGAGAATTAAAACCTTCCAATGAGTTGTCTTCAGTCCAGATGTTCTGTATCCTCTTAGCTATGCATGTGTTGCTAAGTATAATACTTCAGCTCACCAGTGCTGGGAGTCCTGGAACTCCCTCTTGTGATTGGTAGAGAGAGAACCAGATTCTTAATTAGAACCAGGAAAGGGTGTTTTGAACTCCCATTTCCTGTTTTCAACAAGCAATTGAGAAGATCACACTTGGCACAGCACCCTTTCTTTAGTTGAGAAATGACATCATTTCCAATACTCATGTATTTATTTAATAATGAATAAATCATCATTCTGTAGCTTGTTTAGTACATCTGGAGGTTTTTAAAGATACAGACTCAAACTAAAGCATTAAACATACCTTCTTCAGTGGTGCATAATTTCAATAGCTTGTGACATGTGATAATAATCAATGTCCTGAGGAATGTTAGGGCCATTGGGTCATGTGCTGGCTTTGATTCCAGAGCTCCCTATAGAGGATTATCTGTCTGCCCTCCCCATAGTTTTCTTGAGTATCTTTATCTGGGCTTTAATTTTCTAAAACTTGTGGCCCGTATCTTTAGTCTTCTGACATGTGCAGTTAGTGGAGGAAGTGGATCATGAAGGCCAGATTTTAGGCTGTTTTTCTCCTGTGCATTTTCCACATTGTGAGTAGCCTTTGGTGACCTGTCCAGGTACAACAGCTCTCAAAAATGGAAGTAGAGGACTTGCTCCGGAAAGGGGCTTATGGAGCGCTGATGGATGAGGAAGATGAAGGCTCCAAATTCTGTGAAGAAGACATAGACCAGATTCTGCAGAGGAGAACCCACACCATCACCATCCAGTCTGAAGGGAAAGGATCTACTTTTGCCAAGGTATGGCACCTTTCTCCAGAGTCCGTGTCGGAATGGGAGCAAAAAGAAAACACTATTCTTTGACCTTCACCAGCCAGGCTTTGTTTTTTCAGTATGCAAACTGTTGAGATTATCTGTCTACACGTGGGTTTTATGTGAGACAGAAAATACAGACTCTTTAGAGGGTTTCTGAGTAATGAGTCAGAAGCTATAGAAAGAAAACCCCACTCCTGACCAGTGGGAGCTGATCTCCAGCAGACAGGACAGACACTTCAGTTTACAGTTTGCACTGTTCACTGTTTGCAAAGACTGCTCCAAAACCTTTGAATGGTCTTCTGGATTTCCTTTTAGAGCACCCCGTGATCACTGTCCACGCACTGAAATTCTGCTGAACCCTCCATTCCTCAAACTGAAGCAGTGGTTTTTGCTCATTCCATGAGAAAAGATGTTAGTCTAGATTCCCAGCTGCTACTCTAGGTGCCTCTTTCCCCTGCTCTTCACCTCACTGGATTTCAAATTTGACTGATGAGGCCACTTACCAAATCACTTTCAGGTGTCTCCGGCCGTGGGCTCTGGGAGCTTTGTGACCTGTTTGAGTCTCCTGTTTGGTGGCTTATGTAGGACTTCCTCAGTAGGACATTTTGTGCTTTATAAGTTCCTGGTCATCTCAGTATACCTCATACTGCCCAACCCCGGTGCGTTTCCCATAGCAGACATTTGGAAAGTGGTGAACTGAAAGAAAAATTGCATCTAGGGAAGTCTTACAAAGCAACCCTTTCGCAGGGAGCTAGACACCAAGTAACACATTGCCATTGTGTTCCAGGGCATTCTTCCTGCTTCCAAGTTTAAGTTCCAAAAAATGACCCTGGAGGTGGAAATTATAATATCCTTACCCAATCTTTAAAATAAAAAAAGAACAGCCTTGAGATTTTCACATTCATTTGGGAGGCTCTTTTAGGGGTTTTGGCTTCAAATGCAATTGGAGAACATACTTGGGATTCTGGTAAATTTGAAATAATGCAGGTGGTATTATCAGCTTGTACTGTGTTCAAGAGCAGTTTATTGACTTCTGTTATCTTCACAGGCTAGCTTTGTGGCTTCAGGAAACAGGACAGATATTTCCTTAGATGACCCAAACTTTTGGCAGAAATGGGCTAAAATAGCTGAATTGGACACCGAAGCAAAGAATGAAAAGGTACAGTACTGAGAATGTTCTCTTCCATTGCCACATTTTGCTGTGGCTTGTAGGACCATAAATTCCCACATGGCTCGTCATTATTCACTCCTGAGCCTTAGTTCTTAAGTGAGATCCTATATGTAACACACTTAAAGCATGCTTGACACATAGAGCTTGATAAATGTTCACTGTCACAATTTTTTTTTTTAAGGTTTATTTGTTATTGAGAGACAGAGAAACAGCATGAGCATGGGAGGGGCAGAGAGAGGGAGAGACACAGAATCCGAAGCAGGCTCCAGGCTCTGAGCTGTCAGCCCAGAGCCCAATGTGGGGCTCAAACTCACAAACTGCGAGATCATGACCTGAGCTGAAGTTGGACACTCAACCGACTGAGCCACCCAGGCGCCCCTCACTGTTACAATTTTAAAATGACCTCTTGGGACCTACAGTGTGTTGGGCACCTGGGAAATGTGACAAAGGCAATTAGAACTGGAACTGGCCACACAGGTCAAGTTCAGCCCTCAGACCCAGGCCAGCATCCCATCTTGGCAAGGGACTATTTTACCTCTGCCTCAACACTTCCTGTGAAAGAAACTTTACCTCTGACAGATACTCCAGGGGAGACTAAGCAGGATGAAGGGGTTTGTTGGTCTCTCCTCCATTCTCTCTGTACCTTGAATTTTCTAACTTCTGAACATGAGAAAGAGAATAGCTGTGGAATGAAACCGGAGTCCGATGTCAGTCTGCCCCTGACTGCATGCCTCTTCTGGGCAAGGCAGTTGACCCCACTGAGACAAGTGAGCAAGACATGTGACAAAAAGAGGTGGTGATGCCCCTTTGCGGAGTTGGGAGATAAGGTTTGTGAATACACCTGCCTCGCCTGTTGGGAGGCACCCCTGAAATGTTCATCTCCCTTCCCTCCATCTCTGGCCCTGTCACCTCACTCCAGAGTGCCCGCACATCACTTTCTACTGGTCTTCTTGGGTGAATGTTGAACTCTCATGAACCCACAAGCTCAGGAGACAGTCCCTGCTCCTATCTAGCTGATGTAGTAACTCACACCCAGCCTTAACTCTTCTGTCCCATCCCCAGAGCTTTCTCAGTCCAACCTGTTTTCTTTAGTAGGAAGAGTCTGAAGTCCCTTGAGTAACCTATTTAGTAAAACCTGTTTTATAAGGTGACAATCCAGAAGTTACTCTGTGCACAGGATGGCGGGTGAGGGCGGAGAGGAAAAAGCTCTTGTCGTAGAGACATTTAGAAGCAGCTGGAGCATGGAAGGCGGAAAGCAAGGTGACTGAAGCAGGAGTGATGCCCCAATGTATCTGGGCTACACAGAGCTTAGCCAAGCTTTAGGAAGAGGTGTGGGGGTGAAGGGGTAAGGAGCAGGAATGGTGGGGACTGGAAAAGAGGTGATGGTTCTGGTAGGGGAGCTGCCAGAAGGAGTTGAAGATCCTGGGCTGGAGATTGTCTTCAGTGAAAGACAAAAGGTTAGGAGTTAGCGCCCATGGAAGGCAGAGAATGAAGTGGCAAGAAATGTATGCATCTTGAGAAAGTCGCCGAGCAGATGGAACTGTCCGACTCATCCTGTCTCCGGAGCGCAGGCTGCCTCTGCATGCTGGGCAGAACAGCTGGGGTGCCCCACTCTTGCCTTTCTTGGCAAGAGCAGCCGCCACTCTGGGTGCTGGGGGGCCTTGCCTGCCATCCGCCTGCACTGTTAGAAAGACTACAGAAACAGCAGATGGTGGCGGCCGGCGCCGGGGGCTTGGGGAACACTCCAACTCCAGCGAGTCTCAGAGAATCCCCTCTGCTTGTCGTGGACACGGCAGGTGTGCTAGGAAGAGCCTTACCTGCTGGAAGACGAGGCTGGGGTGTGGTTCTCTGCCGGATGTGTCCTCGGGACCCAGGACCAGCGACAGGGTGTGTGTATGCATCGTGACGGGGGAAGAACGAAGAAGGGTCCTCTCCCCAACTGTTCCTCTCTGTTTCTAGGAGAGCTTAGTGATCGACCGGCCTCGAGTGAGAAAGCAGACCAAACACTACAACTCCTTTGAGGAGGATGAGCTCATGGAGTTCTCGGAGCTAGATAGCGACTCAGACGAAAGGCCCACGAGGTCCAGACGCCTCAATGACAAAACCAGGCGCTACCTCCGAGCCGAGTGTTTCCGGGTAGAGAAGAACCTGCTCATCTTTGGGTGGGTATTGGCCTGGACTGTGTGTTGCTGTCTTCCAGCCCCTGAGATTTGTCCAGTTTGTGTCTCTAGTCACCTCTAGCGCTCCGGGCTGACGGAGGACCCATTAGAGCAGGAGAGAACCGTGCTTTTTGCCCATGGCCCCCCCTCGGTTGTTGTACGCTCTGCTGCCATATTGTAGACGCGCCATGATTTTCTCATGTGCTTGTCACGGCAAATCTCTGTTACTAATTTGTTGCCTGGTACTGATTTCCTGCTTTCCCCCCACCGAGGATATATATGGAGTCAGCACAGCAGATGTTGCGGTTAGGGCATGATTCGTGCAGGGCTCTGGTTCTAGTTGAAGTATGAGGTTTAGTTTCTGGGAGCTCACCATTGCTTTTGAATACTGCAGCTGGACTGTCTTAATCCCAAATTTATTCCCCTCTCCAAATAGTTTCGTCCCTCCCTTGTTAACATTCAAGTGGCCATATGAAGCTCTCAGGGTCCAGGTCACCTCGGTGACCCTCGGTGTGATACAGCATGTGGTCCTTGAAGGCCTTTCTGGGCAAAGCCCTCAGGGTGACTAGCAGACTCAGCAGACGATGAGAAGCACTCCTGGCACCTGTTTGTCCTGCAGTGTTGAGGGCACACATGGCCCTTCCTCCCTCCAACGCCCTTCTGTGTTTCCACTCCCAGCTGGGGCCGGTGGAAGGACATCCTGACCCACGGGCGGTTCAAGTGGCATCTGAATGAGAAGGACATGGAGATGATTTGCCGGGCCCTGCTGGTCTACTGTGTCAAGCATTACAAGGGGGACGAGAAGATCAAGAGCTTCATTTGGGAACTGATCACACCTACCAAAGACGGGCAGGCCCAGACCCTCCAGAACCACTCAGGTGAGCGGCGGCAGGGCTGGGCCTGAGAAGCGGCAGCCCTGTGTGCTCCCGTCCTTCTGCATTGCCCAGGTTGCTGTGCTTTGGGAGGCTTCTCTTTCTCAGATGTTATCTGAGAATGTTAGCTGTGGGAGAGCAAGAGGTTTCCTTCAGTTCTCCCTCAGAATGATCCAGCGCTGCCTGTAGTATTTTGCGGGAGTACAGTTGGGCCAGTCCTGTGTGCTGACCAGAGCATCCCGAGGGTTCCCGCACGGAACTGGGGTCACGCCATGTGCTCTGGTTTTCCTCTGGCATGTCACTGTTGTGCCCCAGTTCTACCTGTCTCTGCCTTTTCTTGTGCTGTGCTTCTCCTTCCCTGTGGTTGGCCACTGCTCATGTTCACGTTTCAGACCGAGCATCCCTTTTTCCCTGGCCAGGTTGTGAGTTCCCGAGGGGTGCAGGTGATGTTCTTAGTCTGCATGGGGTGCTCAGTAAATTCTTACCGCCTGACTGAACATTCCTGGAGTTTACTGAGCTGGAGGCCAGGCAGATCACCTCACCACTAGCACTACTCGGTGGGCCGAGGAGGGGGGTCTGTCACGTAGGGCCGCCATGCACAGCCTGGCTGCCTCCTTGCTACTCTAAGCCCAACTCTGTTCTGCCCCCATGTTTAAAGTTGCCTAGGCTCATGGGCCTTCCTTTCTGTTTCAGGGTTGTCTGCTCCAGTCCCCAGAGGGAGGAAGGGGAAGAAGACGAAGAACCAGCTGCTGCTCCCTGAGTTGAAGAATGCAGACTGGCTGGCCACCTGCAACCCCGAGGTGGTCTTGCATGATGACGGCTATAAGAAACACCTCAAACAGCACTGCAACAAGTGAGTGTGCCCCTCCCCATCCTTCGCGGCAGTTCCATTCAGACCGTTCAGGCTCCTGGGATCCCCTCGGGGCTGTGGGGGACCACCTGATGCTCCTGTACCACCATGCAGGGTCTGAAAAGGCAGGGTATGTGGTCTAAACTGGTTGGGATCCCTTCACATAAAGCCTGTCTCCCTCCTTTGGCAGCATCTCCTCTCCCCCAGAACCTGGACTCTCTACCATTGCCCCTTATACCCCTGAGGGGACTTCTGATCTGACTGTCAAAATCCAGTTAGGACATTGTGATTTTACTGCTTCCTCTCCTTTCCCTTTCTCTCCTTCTGCCCCTGAGGTCACATTAGCAAGAGCAGAAGACTGGCCTTAGTGGCCACTACTCTCAGCCCCACTCCCCCACGCCAGGTTGCTTCCTCTGCTGATTTGCTGTTGCCATTCATGGCCTCCAGGCATTTGACAGACTTGCATTTGAGATATCACCCTTCATATCCCTGGGCCAACACTGTGCAGGGGGGGCGGCAGGGCAAAGGAAAGAGTGATGGAAAATGAAACTGCTCTTGTGAAGTTTAGTTTGGGGAGTCAGAGGGCACTCAGCCACCAAACAGTGACGAGTTGCACATGGATATTTGCATCACCGTACGGAGTATCTATCAGGACAAAAAGGACCCTTGGAAACCACCTAGCCCAGCTTCGTAGGCCTTGCAGGCATGTCTCCCCAGCACTCCTGCTCGGCAGTGAGAAGGTCTCTGCTGCCGCACCTCTGGGTATGACCTTCTAAGTTAAGTGAGAAGTAAGCGTTTGTCAACTTACAAATTAGTGTGTCTTCCCTGTGACATCAACCTAATGGTCCTGCGGTGGTTGTCAGGTTGTGTTCTTTACCATTTACAGATGAAGTCTGATCCTTTTCCCTTCATCTTTCCAAATCTTTGAAGATAGGTCTCGTGCCCAAAACAGTAATAAAAACCGTGCACAGAAGGACAGCCTCTTTGGGACAGTAGTTCTCAAGCTGAGAATTAAAGGGCGCGTGCTGTTGATGGTAGAACCTGCCTGAGAGAGGACCTGATAGCATGTGCCATGGGACTGACTCAGAGTCACCGTGTAGGGGACAGATAGAAAGAGGAGGCTGCCTAGCTAAGAGGACTCCTAGGAGATCTTGTACTGCAGGCTGAGGATTCTCTTGTAGATTAAGCAGCCATGCTTCTTTAATAAGTGAGACATGTAGTAAAAAAATGATGTTTGGGGAGAAAACTTTATCTGGCAACAGTGAGATGGACTGGGTAAACCGAGAGCTAAGTGGCCATCTAGGAGAGTTCTGTCGTAATGTAAGTATGGATCATAAGGATCTAGAGAAAGGTGCCAACTGTAGAATTGGGGAGAAAGGGTCGACTATGAGAGACACAACTGGGGAATAACCCGTAATATGTGATGAGGAATATAGAAAGCAGCTAACTCATGACTGTGAGTCTTACCGGCTAGGAGAATAACAGTACTTGTAGCTGGGACAGAATCAGAGTCCTTACATTCATTGAACAGTGAGGTGCAAGGTGAAGGACTCAGGTTGTACCCTGCTAAGTGACAGCGGCAGTGTGTGGCTCTTCCATTCCTTACTGCACATGTGGGTGTGGGGCACTGAAAACAGGCTGAGCTGGCGAAGTTGGCATAGAACTTCCCTTGATACCTGCAGAGATGATCACAGATAATGAACAGAACCAGTTTGGACCTTTGAGGAATTCCCTTAACATTTCTAACCGCCATCCCCAAGACTTTTCCTGAATGTGTGCCTGATGCTGGGGATCAAAGAACACATGCAATAGGGGCCCCTGGCTGGCCCAGTCGGTGGAGTGTGCGATTCTTGTTCTCGGGGTTGTGAGTTAGAGCCCCACATTGGATGTAGATTACTGTTAAAAAAATAAAATCTTTAAAAAAGAGAAAAGAATGCAGTAAAGCATTTATCTGAGTTCAGAGATGCTGACTATTGTTTATTATTCTGAATCCAAAGGAGACAACTGTCCTCTTTAGTCCTGGCTCAGCAAGAGCCAGCAGGGACCTTGCAGCTCTTGCACTCAGCATGGGAGTTCTGCGGAACTCCCTGCCAGGACCCTGCCAGGGAGTCTGCAGTTTGTGCTCGAGCCTTCCTAGCGATGGGAGCTTACCATTTCTCTGCAAGACTCATTTAATTACCAGATTCTAATTAATCACCCTTCTATGTATTGAATCTGAAGTCTGATTCCTTGAAACTTCCACCCTTTGATCTTGGGTCCTGGTTTGCCCTGAGGTACGTTGGAGAACAGGCAGAATTCTTTCAGCAAAAGTGGACTGGGAGCTTCTAGAATTGTAGGCTCTGTTAGCAAATTTATTGCCACCCTCATACCAGATAAAGGTTGAGACAGGCTCTGGGGTCAGGACTGCCTGGATTTATGAGCAGGTGAATTACTAACCTCTTTGTGCCTTCTGCCTTCTTTCTTTCATCTAGAAAATGAGGGTAATAATAGTTTCCATCTCTTAGCATTGTTGTTTGGATTAAGTGAGCTAATACATGCTGCCATGTGATAAGTTCTCAAAGCATTGTTCAGTAGTAGTAGTGGTATAGTATTTAGGGACAGGAAATTGTCAGCGAAAGAACTTTAAAAAGTTAAATAACAACTGTTTCAGATCCAGGCTATGAGAAGTCAGGGGAGTCCTGGTGACATGCTCTGCTTCCTAATCTGGGTCCTGGATTCACATGTGTGTTCAGTTTGGAAATTCATCAAGCTGTATGTTTATCTAAGGTGCACTTCCTGGAAGTGTATTTCATATCAACAAAATGTGGTGTTGTGTTTTATTTTAAAGAAAGAGATGAAGGAAAGAGCAGTAATGCCACCGAAATATTGGTGGGTTTTGTCTGGCTGAAGTAAGGGTGTTACAAACGTGCCCCAGTCCTCCTTCCCTTTGAGTTTAGATGCCAGCTGGGGTTATCCTCTCACTCGGGGAGGAGCTGCCCATCTGTCCTCTGAATTGATTTCTTTCTCATTTGGAGAATAAGTGAATACTGTTCACTTAAAATTCTTTTGTCTCATGCCATAGATGCTACCAAGTGTCAACACATTTCGGTTTAAAGAAGTAGAGACCACTCTATCTTACATCATCAGGAAAACCTTCCTCTGATTGGGCTAGATGTAAGCAGGCTGGGATTCCCATACCTAAGACCTCCTCACTGAAGTTCTCACTGAGGAGGCCAGCAGGCACTGTCAGCAAGGTAGAACGATCAACGACTGTTGTAAATTCTTAGAGCTCTTATTATCTGAGCTTTAAAAAAAATAAACCTTGAAATTATTTGAGTTGACTGACAGCTGAGGTAAGGAATGGCATACCAGAAAAATAAGGGTTCTTTCCATTCTAAAAATTCTGTGTGTGTTGCCACCTACTACTCAAGCCCAGAGTGGCACTTTATGTGTTTTTTAAAAATTGCCATAAATAACCTTTCCTCCCACCTCCAATTCCCATTTCCCCCTCCAGAGGCAGCCACTGCTAACCAGGTTCTTCCAGAGATACTCTGTGCATGGACCAGCCTAGATGAATGTACATCCTCCTTTTATCCTCCCCAAAATAATGTGTATTTTACATACTATTCGTGCTCTGCGCTGTTTCTCTTTCTCTTTTTAAAATAACTTAGATGGAGGTCTGTCCCTATCTGTGTAAGTAGGCCTTTATTTTTAATAGCCTTTAGTCTTGACTGGTATTGTACAAGTTACAAGTACTCTTCTAAACTTCTTTGCAGTTTAGCCGTGAATATGAAGCCTCTCCCTGAATGGGGCCAGCTTCTCTGTGCCTACCCTTACCTTCACCCCGTTTTGCATACGTCGACTCCCAGGGTCATCTTCCTTGCTGTAGTTCTTTCATGGTTGGTCTCATTTCACTGTTAGACTGCTGTGGGCTCCTCAAGAACAGGCTTGCTTTTGCTCTGTGCCTCACAGTACCCAGCATGGTGCAGGGCACACAGTAGTTGCCCAACAAACGCTTACTTCCTTGTCTCGGACATGTTTGGCGCATGCCCTCCCTTGGAGCTTGAGTATGCTCTGAGCAGAATCCAGGGAACTGAGCACCTCAGGAGAGAAGGCATGATTACTGTCTGGGAGTATTGCCATGAAAAAGACTTGTAAATATCCATTTTTAACACATGCAAATGAAACGGAAAACAGCACCATTCAACATGATCTGCTCTTCAGTAGATCAATAAACTGGTAACCAGCCTCTTGGAAGGCACCTCTGCCCTAGAGGTCATTATAGCCCCATAGAGGTGGTGCGTACTCTTGTGGATCGGGAGAAACAGTGTTTCTACTGCCCTCCAGGGCTTACAGGGTGATTACATGGCTGGTGAGATACATTTTTCCATGTGAAATGGGGATAATCACAGTAGCATCTGCCATCAATACCTTGGGTTTTGTTTTTCTAGTGCTTTCTCATATATTACTTCACATCATAATAACTTTGGAGCGCCCGGAATTTCCATGTGTCCACTTGGGGGTGGCAGGTTATAGGCAGCTCATGGGCTCTGATACGTTTGCATTGATGTGTTCACCTTTCACAGGGTCCTTTTGCGAGTCCGGATGCTGTACTACCTAAAAGCTGAAATACTGGGAGAGGCAGCTGATAAAGCGTTTGAAGGCACCCCTGCCAGGTAAAACAAGTCAACGTGGCTCTTGGTGTTAAAGAGCTACCATACAGTCCCGTTCGTGGAGACGGACAAACCTGCTTGTGCTTCAGGAGGCCCGTGTTTGCCCCCAGCCCGGGGTCAGTTCCCTATGTGCCAGGAGGCCAGCTACTGTGAGACCTGTCCTCTGAAGGGCGGTCTTTATATCCCTGCATGTACCAGTGCTGACTGTCTTGTTCTCAAACAGTGCTTGAGATCTCCACATGTTGAACCAGGATGATTTGGGCACTTTCCAACATTTGATTGTGTATGAGTTCAGCCAAGTGGAGAGTGTTCTACCTTCAGTTGACCAATGTATTGATGGCTTTTGCTATGGTTCCCAACTGAAGATGGGCATTACACATAAGGATCCCAAGCCCCAACCTAGACCTACTGATGAGTTCTCCAAGAGGTGCTTCAGGGTTCTGTGTCAGTCTAAGGTAGAGCCTAGAAATCAAGTACATGTATGAAATAGCTCACTGGGTGAATGTGATGAAGTCCTGGTTTAAGAAACCTTAGCCCACAGCCTTCTGAATCCTTGTAACTTCAGCCTCTCAGCATGTGACTGGGGTGTGGCTTAATATCAGGGTTCAGCCAGTAGCTCTTGCATTGTTTTTTGTCTGTGTTGAAGGAACTCTGAGCCCATGCCCTTCCTTCCACAGGGAGCTAGACGTACCCCTGCCCGACATCGACTACATGGAGATCCCAGTGGATTGGTGGGATGCTGAGGCCGATAAGTCCCTTCTGATAGGCGTGTTCAAACACGGTGTGTATTTCAGTGCATGCTCTCCCTTTCCTGAGCAACTCCATAGCCTGCTGCACGTCTCTGGTAGAAAGTAAGCCTCACCTCTCCTCTGTCCTCTCAGATGAACGTGTGAGTCATGAAAATAGGGCGAACATTAATAATATCAGTGAGGAGCTTCGCAGAGAGCTGCTGTGGTTAAAGAGAGCCTGTCCACACTGTCAGACCTTGGACTGCCTCATTCTCCTTCACTCTTACAGTCCCACTGTCTAGCCTAATGCCTGGCACGTGTAGGCATGCAGCATTGCTTGAGTAAAAGAATAAGTAAATGGGAAAATGTTAGGTTTTAACCTTTCGTATGTATGTAGAATTCTAAGATCAGTCTAGATAATCTACATATTCCTGGAGTGCATCTTTTTGCCCCACTGGTATAAAAATTTAAGAATACAAGATGGCATGGACATCGTTTTTTAAAAATACGGTAACTAAGAGTCTAGGGGACTGAGAGAAGTATTTGAGTAGCTTGGAAAAAAACTAAATAAGTGCCCCTTTCTTCACTTCTGGAACTGTCCTAGGCACCTGCCCTTGCCTTCAGCCAGCGGTTAAGGTGAATGATGGAAGCACCACGTGATAGTCACTGTATTGTGGCTGATAGACCGCTTCCCTGCCCAGTGAAGTAACTGAAATCTTAAACTGGAGAGCAGGACTCAAAGTGGGAAGAGTTGGTTATACTTGGCTTTCACTGTCAGCTCTGCCACTTACTAAATGTGGGACCTTGAGCAAATCATAAATTTCTCTGACCTGTTTCTTCACCTGTACCATGGGGATAGTATCGAAACAGCCTGCCCGGAGGGTTGTTTGAAGACTCTGTGAGACACTATATGTGGACTGCCTAGGGCAGTGCCAGGCGGTACGTGCCAGCGTAGGAGATGTTCAGTGCTGCTCTGCCGCTTATGTGTGGCCACTCGCTGCTCTGCCCGTGGAAAGTCGCTTTCTCACACAGCCCTCATCAGTAGGACTCTGGAGGCCAACCAGCCACGCTTCCTTAAGAGCCATGCCTGTACACATTTTAATGAGGAATCCCCTCGACGCTTGGATTTGGATGCTGCAGTGGGAGGTCAGGGCTGCTGAGAGCCCTTTGTCAAACCGCTGGGTTAGGTGGGAGCAGCGGTGCTGTTGGCGAGAGCGGCCTGTGATGGTGGAAATGCCCTGTCTCTTTGCTGTCCGCTGTGTGGTCCACCAGCCACATGTGACTCTTGAGCGCTTGAAATGTGACTGGTACATCTGAGCAACTACATTTTTAACTTTATGTAATTGTCATTAATTGAAATTTAAATAACCACATGTGGCTCCTCGTTGAGGCAGTGCAGGGCCAGAACTCACCTCTGCAGTGGGATGAAGAAGCAGTGACCTCTCGATTAAGCACAAGGAACCCACAGTACAACCAAAACTTGGTTTAATCTGATTTTGGAAAGAACTCAAAGGAAGACAAGTTGTTGGAGACAGGCAGATTCAGAGCATCTGAACTCAGTGTGTGGGAAAGTCCATTGACCCTGGGTCTCCTATCGGCGGTAGTTTTAGGGTGTGTTGCCCGATCCTTGGTGGAGAGAACGTGATGTGGAAAGACCTCACAACCTGAAGTCCCAGCATTGTGGCAGCCACACGCTTCCCCTCCATCCTTCCTCCAACCCAGCGCACACACACCACAGACATACAGAAAGCCTGGGTGGATTCTGACAACAGTGTGAAACCACCTAGCTACACATGAAACAAATAAAAGAAAATCCCCGAATGAAGAGGTTACTTAAAGCCAGAGCTGGAAGTTCACTGATAGGACAGCAAACCAGAGGGACTGGGTTTGTAATGCCCACACGCAAGAAAGAAACAAGCCCTCTGGGAAAGGAGGGCAAGAAGAGGCCCTTTGGCCCAAGGATGCAGAGCTGGAAGAACATGTTCATGGGAGATAAATTATGGACACGAAAGAGGAGAAAATGTGGAAGATAGAATGAGGTTGCCGTGTAAGCAGTAAAACAAGATATCCCAGACAAATGCTAACAACAAACAAAAACAAAACACAAGAGACCTAGTGTGGCAAGATCAGTGTCCTACAAAAGGTCTTTAAGGAAAGGATAGTTTGGGATAAAGAAGGTCGTTATACTTTGCTGATAAGTGTAGTTCCTTACAAAGGTGTGGCTAGCAAAGTAACCTCAGAATGTGTAAGAAGACAGGACTCTAAGTGGAGCCAAGACCCTTTCTCTCTTAGGAAAGGCAAATTAACGCTGGCACCATACCTATTAGTTTTTTTGTCCCTGATGAAGGCTTAGGGTAGTGGATTAATCAGTTGATCTTAGTCTTATACTGGAAATGTTCAAGGGCCAGTCAGATGATGTCTAAGGTAACTTCCATGTCTAATGCTCCTCTGCTCTATGAAACAGTTTGGGAGGGTATAAGTTAGTAACTCCTAAGTGTTTCCTGAGCACATTCGTGCAGTCTTAAGATGATGCATCACCCACTCCTTTGAGATTCCCCCAGATTGCCAGTTGAGGTGAACTCACTGTCAAAATCAGGGCTGAGGGCATGTGTGCGATGCCTACAGTGGCTCATTGTGGAATACAATGACTAGCAGACACACTATAAAGATGGGAAAACCCAGCCTCCGTACCCAGTGCTGGGGGACTAGACCTAAACCACACATGCGTACCTGGCTCACTCCTGCATAGAACTAGCCCTCTTTAGCTGGATGGTAACGTTGGTTCTACCTAGATGACATTGTACAGATGCTTGTGGTTGGTTTCATGTGCTCATCCTCTTTGGCGTCTTATAGAATCCACATTGGATCCTGCCCCTGGCCAAATGCCCATCGGACATTCCATGAGCACAGGCTCATCTGGGGAATACACCTGATGACCCCTGTATAACTTAGCCCACATAACTTACCAGGTCTTACCAGCTGACAGTCAAGCTTCCAGACACCCAAGCCATCTGGTGTTCACTTTTCAGGGATTTCTGGCAGGAAGCCCTCTGCCTCGCCTTCATCCTATGGAGGCCTAAGTATGAGCTGCGGCGCTACAGCCATTTTCTTTGTTACAAAACACACAGCCGTTCATTGTCTGTAGTTTTGTGGCTCTTTTAGTCTGCCCCAGACATAGCCCGCTACAACCCTACTTAGATTAGAAGGATATAGCCATGGTTGCATCTCCAAGCTGACCCCTGGGGAAGAATTGCCTGAACCTTTGGTTGTTTGCAACAAGAAGGGCCCCGTAGCAAACCTCTTCTGAATGATGCTCCTGACAGCTGTCAGTTGTGTTAACTGACTACAGCCCTCTAGGGCAGCCTGTGTTTAAAAAGTTCATCAAGATAAGAAGTTTAGTATTTTTGTTCATGTTCTGCAAGCAGCCCACACCCTCAAAGGCCGTCATCTACTATGTATTTATTGGTACTGCTCTTCCAGCTCCTGCGACTCTGCAGGGAGGTTGTCGGGTTTTCTAGGGGACTGAATCCATCATTCCTCCTTGCCACCAGCTTCGTAGCTCACTGAGAAATAGGAGTGCAAAATCTCTCTAGACTTGAAAGCCACACAAGACAGAGAAGGGCTGCACAACAGAAGCGTCCCCAGGTAGTCGGCTGCTGGAAGAACTGCTTCATGCCCTTGTTGAGCCGAGAGCACCGGAGGGCAGGACACATGGTCCTCAGTAGTAAAGGGCTGGTGGAGGAAGTTTTCAGCCTCTCACCTATCGGATGAAGCACCTCTCTTTTCATGGGGAGCAGCAGGTGGAGCTAGCGGCAGGAATTTCCTCAAGGCAGCAGGAGCATGGAGGGCCTTTGTTTTCCTGTGAGCTGAGGTAGGACACAGGGAGAGGGTACGAATGGCTCTGCCTACAACGATTATTGGAAGAGAATCTGGGCAAAGCTGACTCCTGCAATCTTTTCTCGAGCGTGCACGGTGTTGGGCCCCACGCTGGGTACTGAATGTGTACTGATAAGAAACAGACCCAGGTTCTTTTCCTAAGGAGCCCACAATCACATGAGAGTGACTGACAGTAATCAAGTGATCGCCCTGAGGAATAACGAGTAAAGAACATAAGGCATCGCAGTTTCTCCTGCCATATGCCTCATGCGGGCAGCACCTGTCATTGAGATGGCACAAGAGTCACTTTGGATTAAAAGATAAAGTACCTGCAGCTCCTCAGAGAACAAGCTCCAGGTGCTGCCTACAGGGTGGAGGACAGAAGTGCGTCAACAGTGATGGTAGAACAGAAGCCAACAAGGAGGTGAAGTACCCAGCAAAGTAAAACAAAGTCTGTTATTAGCACCCATGCTGGCTCTCATTTTAGGTACAGCATTTTCCATCACGGGGGTCTCTGTGTATGTACTCCAGAGCTAGAAATGGACCTTGCTTCCTAGAAGCAACATGGAAAGAGTTTTGACGATCCTGAAGGAGTTTCACCCAAGATAATTTGCTATAACAATAGATTTGGATCTTGTATGTGACCAAATCCTGTCTCATTATAAGATGGCATTAGGTTTAGTAAAATAGTAACAAATTCTCAAGCCTGGGATTATCACAGTAAAAGTGATGTTATCTCACGGTTTTGGCTTCGTTTTGGGAGTCTCTTCTGCGTCAAAAATGCTCATCCTGTGTTTGACTTTTGGGATGTGGTGAGGTTAGGTAATTCGAAAGCCCTGGCCAGTAGATTAGGATTTCATACTGAGTTGATGATTTTGGAAGCAATAGGTCGGTTTTAATCTGATTAACAACCACAGCAGCCCTCCCTGTGTCTTATCCCCTGCATGCATCACTTTGTTGAATTGCTGTTCCTAACACATGGGATGGTATTGGACTATCAGAAAACAGGGCCCGTTCAGGAGGTAACAAGTTGTCCGGTGTTGGGGGTTGAGGGGAAGAAGCTATAGAACCAACTTGCCTGATTACTTTTGCTGTCCAAAAGAAGTAAATGAGTAAGTGTTGTATCTAGGCCTTGTATCTCTTTACGGACACAGAATACGTGCATAAGCTTTTATTTTTGGTCAAGCACTACTCAGGGCATCTACTTTAGCTCAAGGATATTCCTCTGATAGGATATCTGATAGGATTCTATTAATCTTAAATAGTGTTTTTTGATTGTTTTATTTTTCATTTAATAAGCGAAACGAAAATGGCTGTCCAGGGCCCAGGGTAGATTTGGGGAGTTCTAACCTATCATCTGACATTTCTCTGCCCCCGATCAGGGTATGAGAGGTACAATGCCATGCGAGCAGACCCAGCACTTTGCTTCCTGGAGAAAGTCGGGATGCCAGATGAGAAGTCTCTTTCTGCAGAACAGGGTGTTACAGAGGGGACCTCAGACATTCCCGAGCGGTGAGTCATCTGTGAGGTGACAGATTTTGCCATGAATCTATGACCCCTTCCACATATCCAGCATTCTGCTAGCCTCTCCCAGCATCTCCCTTCAATCTTGCCCTCTGGGAACTACTTTTCAAAATTGCTGCATTGGTTACGTTCTGTTACACCTTAGGCCTTTTTAACTTCCAAGCATTTTGAACCAAATACCAGTTCCTGTTCTTCATGGATTCCCCAAGCTGCCCACCATCCTACCCAACTCGTCTCTTACTTGATCAGAGGATTCTTGAGGATGAATTCAGTTAGACCTCTCATACCTAGCAGAAAGCTAAGAGGCACCCCAAGTACAGGCTTCCTGATCTTGAAATTCCTCAGATGAAATTCTGGCATTATTTAAGAATGTGTTGTCCATGAGTAAGGTGGATTTAGGAACCACTGCTTGATGGCTGTGGCATTTAGGCCTTGTTTATGGGTTGTGTGCAAAAAAAAGGTATGAAAACGTCTCCTTTGAGTTTTATCTACTGTTGGCATAACTCCCAAATGTGTAAATTTATAAGAGAGCTAAATAAACAGCCAGAAACTGGTGCTCCAAAATATATATATTTGGAAAACATAATACATATCTCTTAGCTTGTGTTTGGTAAACTTTGAGCTAATCTTCTCCCCAAAAGTAGCAAATATTGCTTTGCATTGCCTAGGACTGCGGCCAGGCCTAGCCAGGAGCTCCTAACCACCTGTTAAAGCCAACAAAAGAGTGAAAAGCATTTTTCATCTGTCCTTAACCCCTAATGAAAACTTAAGCTACTGTAACATTCTCTGTACCAAAGAGAATTTCCTGTGAGCAGATAATAAAGATACATTTGGAAAGATGTTAACAGAAGCCTGAGTGGTGATATTAATACTGGATGTGGGGGGAAGGCACTACGTGGGTGAGGTAGAATGGGGCAGAAAGCTTACATTTTTGTGGGTGGCTCTTTTTTGTGTGGTTAAGCAGTAAAGGTGGGAGATTGTACTGCCTCCAGGACCTGAGCAGCAACAATAAGAGTACTTGAGACAGGAACACTTCAAAGCTAGTTTTAAGACAAATCATGAAAAACAGGCGTCAGCAATAGTTAAGCTCACAGGATAGAAGACATTGGGCAGCTAAGCTCAAGGCTGATGGGAAAGAGGGAAAAATGTCTTTCCTTAATAGCAGTGGCAGCCCCGTTTCCTCCCAAGGAAGTGAATGCCACCAGGTAAGGGATTCTGCATGAAGCTTCACCCCACTGTGATTAGGGGTGGGGGGTTGTTGCACAGGCCTCAACCTCTGGAGTCTCTTCTTTCATCAAAGATCCATGTTCAGGAAACTCTGGATGGGCAGTAATGATCTTGTTTGTGACAGTATCACTGTCGAACAGCCGGCCTCTAAACTTGTCTGAGAAGATCCTGAGTCTCATGCTGAAGTCTTAGTACTGAGTGGAGGTCCTTGCCCGTAGACGTTATGACACTAGGAAAAAAAAAAAAAAAACAACAGATGTTGAGGTCTGTGGGAAAAGGGATCCACTAATATTTTTGTAGTCAGTGATTTAGACGGTTTTCTTACAAGCATCCTGGTTGCAAAATAGCTCCTAGGTGGTGCGTGATGCTTTTTATTTTACTTTTATTTAGAGGCAACACGGATAAAGAAGACAACACTGAAGACAAGTTAGATGGCCTGCAGAAACAAATGGTGAGTCACATGTGCTGTGTTGGTCCACACAGTCCTTACTTAGTGTCGAGAGAGAAACCCCCATCTTGGCAGTGGGCTTGGGGATTTTATTATAAAAATTCTCAACATACAGACTGCATTGCACTTGCATTCTAGTGAGCTTTTGATTTTCATATAACTATAGATTTTAGATGCTTTTGTGAGATACATTACAGAGTGATCCCACATACTTTTTATCCGGTTTCCCACCAGGGGAACATCTTGTAAAACTGTAGTACAGAATCACAACCAGGGTGCTGACATTGATAGAGTCAAGATAGGACGTTTCCATGACCACAAAGGTCCATCATGTTGCCCCGTTACAGCCACATTCACTTCCCTCCTACCTTCACCTCCTCTTTAATCCATGGCAACCACTAACCTCTTCTCCATTTCTATGATTTGTCATTTTAAGAATATTACTTAAGATATATAATAAGAGGTGGGGTGCTTGGGTGTCTCAGTCAGTTAAGCATTGAACTCTTGATTTCAGCTCAGGTCATGATCTCATTGTTTGTGTGTTCGACCCCACATTGGTCTCTGTGCTGACAGTGCAGAGCCTGCTAAGGATTCTGTCTCCCTCTCTCTCTGTTCCTCCCCAACTCGCTCTCTCAAAAATAAATAAACTATTTTTTAGATAGAAGATATATAAGAATTTAAGAACATACGTTATCTTTAAAATTTTTTTTAATGTTTTTATTTATTTTTGAGAGAGAGCACAAGCAGGGGACCAGCAGAGAGAAAGGCAGACACAGGATCAGAAGCAGGCTCCAGGCTCTGAGCTGTCAGCACAGAACCCACAAACCACAAGACCATGATCTGAGCTGAAGTCGGACGCTTAACCGACTGAGCCACCCAGGCACCCCAAGAATATACATTATTAAATGGAAACATACACTATGTGACCTTTGGGGATTGGCTTTTGTCACGCAGCGTAATTCCCTGTATACCGATCCAGGTTGTTTTCTGTAACAGTAATTCCCTTTTCGTTGCTGCATAGCAGTCCTTGGTATGGATGTCCCACTTTGTTTTACCATTCATCCATGTGCAGGATATGTGCATTGTCTCCAGTTTTCGACTATTACAGATAAACATCTGTAAACGTTTGCATACAGATGTTGTGTGACTGTACATTTCCAATTCTGTGGGATAGACGTCCAGAAGTATGATTGCTGGGTCATACGGTTGTTGCGTGTTTAGTTTTTTTTTAAAAACTGCCAAGCTGTTTCCAGAGTGGCTGTACCACTTCACATTTCCACCGGCCATGTAGGAGTGGTGCACTTCCTCATCTTTTATTAGCTTTCAGTGTTGTCACCATTTATCTTTTTATAGGTTTAATTGCTACCTGGAAGCCTCTTCGGTGAAATGTTTCTTCATGTCCTTTGCCCATTTTTTAAATGCATTGTTTGTTTCTTTGTTTTCCTGTTGGTATTTGAGAGTTCTTTATATATTCCAGATACCAGTCTTTTGTCAGACATGTGGTTGGCAAGTATTTTGTCCCACCTGTAGTTTGTCTTTTTATCTGATTCACATTGACTTCAGCAGAACAGCGGTTTTTAATTTCGATGAAGTCCAACTTAACCAGTTTTTCTTTTTATGGATCGTGTTGCCGGTTTTAAGTGTGAGAATTCTGCTTGTCTCCAGTCCTGACAGTTTTCTTCTGTGTTTTCTACTAGAAGTTTTTTAATTTAACATGTAAGTCCATGATCCATTTTAAGTTTGTTTTCATATAAATGGAGAGAATTAGATTGAGGTTCTTTTTTTAACCTGTTGCTCTCTAGTTGCTCTAAGCCTTTGGTTAAAAAGCTATCTTTTCCACATTCAATTACTTTTATACCTTTGTCAAAATATCATTTGAGCGATTGATCTATTTCTGGGTTCTCTCTTTTGTTTCATTGTTCTATTTATCTCTTCCTCTGCCAATAGCATGTAATATCAATTACTGTAGCTATAGCATAAGTTTTAAAATTGGTTAGACTGATTGCTTCCACTTCTTTTTCAAAATTGTTTTTGCTTTTCTTGTTCCTTTGCCTTTCCATATAAATTTTAGGATAATCTTATCTATAGCTATAAAGGTTCTTGCTGGGATCTTACTAGGAATCACATTAAACTCATATATCACTTTGAGGAGAATTGACCTTTACTATATTGATTTTTTTTACTCTGTTGGATCTTAACTATATATCTCCATTTATTTTGATCTCTGATTTCTTTCATCACCATTTTATAGTTTTTCAGCAAACAATTTCTGTTTATAGATTTACCTCTAACTATTTCATTTTCTTTGGCACGATTGTAAATGGTGTTACAATTATCTTCTATCCTGCAAAATTGCTTAATGCAATTATCAGTTTTAGGGGTTTTTAGGTTTCTTGAAATTCCCTATATCAGCACTCATGTCATCTGTGAATAGGGTTAGCGTTATTTCTTCTTTTCTGATCTATCTGCCTTGTATTTCTTTTTCCTGCCGTATTGTACTGTCTGAAACTTTTGGCACTATGTTGAATGAATGCTGAGAGCAGATATTCTTGCTTTGTTCCTGATGGAGAAAGACATTCAGTCTTTCATCATTAAGTATAATGTTAGTTCTAGGTTTTTGGTAGATGTTCTTTATTGAAAATGAGGCATTCCTAGTTTTCTGAGAATTTTTGTCATGAATAGATGTTGAATTTTGTCAAATGCATTTTTGCACCAATTAATATGATTGTGAGGTCTTTCTTATTTAGCCTATTAATATGTTAGATTACATTGGTTGTTCACAAATATTGTATCAGCCTTGCATCCCTGGATAATCTGGGATAAACTCCACTCGGACATGGTATATAATTCTTAATATTGAATTCTACTTGCTAATATTTTGTTAAGGCTTTTTGCATCTATATTCATGAGGGATATTGGTCTATAGTTTTCTTTCGGTACTATGTTTGTGTGCTTTTGATATCAGGGTAATAATGTTAACTTTATAAACGAATTAGGTGTTCCCTCCAACTGTTTTCTGATAGAGGTTGTTTAGAGTTGGTATTAAGTTTTTAAATATTTAGTAGAATTCTCCAGTAACTGGCCTGGAAATTCTTTTTTGAGGGAGTTTTAAAATTATGAATCCAGTTCTCTATTTTATATTGAGTAAGTTGTGATAGTTTGTGTTTTTCAAGGAACTTGGTCTGTTTCAGCTAAGTTGTCAAATTTATGTGTGTGGAGTTCTTTGTAGTATTCTCTTATCCTTTTGATAGTTGCAGAAGTATAGTGCTGTTCCCTGTTCATTCTTGATACTGGTAACGTGTGTCTTCTTTTTTTCTCTACCTGGCTTGCTTGAGATTTGCCTGCTTTATCTTCTTAAATAATCAGCTCTTTGTCTTCTGTTTTAAAAACGTCATTGATTTCAGGAGTGCCTGGGTGGCTCAGTCGGTTAAGTGTCCCGACTGTTGATTTTGGCTCCAGTTATGATCTCACAGTCATGAGATCAAGCCCTGCGTTGGGTTTCGTGCTGAGTGTGGAGCCTCCTTAAGATTCTCTCCCCCTGCCCCACTCTGTCCTACTTACGTGTGCACGCTCTCTTTCTGTCTCTCTCTCAAAGATGGTAGCTAGCTAGCTAGATAATAAATTTTAAAAATTATTAAATTTCATTGATTTCTACTCCTTATTATCCCCTTCCTTCTGCTTGCCCCGGTTTTATTTTCCTTTTCTTTTTCTGTTTTTGGAGTGGAGCTTCAATTACCATTTGAGACTTCCCTGCTTGTTTAATGTATGCATTCAGTGCTATAAATTTCCCTGTCAGTATTACTTTAACTATGTCTCACAAATTTTGCTGTGTTCTATCCTCATTTTCATTCAACTTAATATATTTTTTTTAATTCTATTGAGACTTCCTTTTTGATCCACAGATCATTAGACGTTTATTACTTAGTTTCCAAGTGTTTGAAGATTTTCCTATTTTCTTTCTGTTTTTTGTTTTTTTTTCTCAAGTTTATGTATTTTGAGAGAGAGAAAGAGCAAGCAGGGGAGGGACAGAGAGAGTAGGAGAAAGAGAATCCGAAGCAGGCTTCGTGCTGTTAGCACAGAGCCCAGTTCTGGGCTCTAATGAACCGTGAGGTCATGACCTGAGCCAAAACCAAGAGTCGGACACTTAACTGACTGAGCCATCCAGGTGCCCCACTTTTTTTTTTAATCTTTTTTTTTTAAGTGTGTTTTTTATTTCTAGTTTGATCCCGTTATGTTCAGAGAACAAACTATTACTTTAGTTGTTTTAAAATTGTTAAGGTTTGTTTTATGGCCCAGGATATGATCTGTCTTGGTGTATATTCCGTGGGCACTTGAAAAACAATGTGAATCGTGCTGTTATTGGGTGCAGTTATGTTGACATAATTGCAGAAATGTCGATTAGATCATGTTGGTTGATAGTGTTGTTAAGTTTTTCTGTATCTTTGGGGCGCCTGGGTGGCTCAGTTGGTTAAGCGTCTGACTTTGGCCCAGGTCATCGTCTCACAGTTTGTGAGTTTGAGCCCTGCTTTGGGCTCTGTGCTGACAGCTCGGAGCCTGGAGCCTGCTTCCGATTCTGTGTCTCCTCTCTCTCTCTGCCCCTCCCTAGATCGCACTTGCTCTCTCTCTCTGTGTCAAAAATAAATAAACTTTAAAAAAAAGTTTTTGTATCCTTAATGATTTCCCATCTAGTTGTTTCATTAGTTGTTGAGAGAGGAGTATTGAAATCTCTAAATAATTATCAATTTGTCTATTTTTCCTTTCAGTTGTATCGGGTTTTGCTTCACATATTTTGCAGCTCTGTTGTTTGGTGCATACACATTTAGGTTTGTCTTCTTAAGTGGATTGACTGCTATCATTATGTAATGTCCATCTCTGCCTCTGATAGCTTACTCTGTTCTGAAGTGTATTTTACCTGACACTAATGTAGCTACTCCTGGTTTCCTTTAATTAATGTTTGCATCTTACAGCTTGTTCCATTTTTTTACTTTAAGCCTACTTTTATCATTATACTTGAAGTGAGTTTCCTATAGGCAGCATAGAGTTGCATCATACTTTTTCATGCATTATGCCAATCTTCTAGTCGGTGTATTCAACCATTAATATTTTTTAAAAATTTTATTAATATTTATTTATTTTTGAGAGACATGGCATGAGTGGGGGAGGGGCAGAGAGAGAGGGAAACACAGAATCTGAAGCAGGCTCCAGACTCTGAGCTGTCAGCACAGAGCCCGACATGGGGCTCGAACTAACGAGCTGTGAGATCATGACCTGAGCTGAAGTTGGAGACTCAGCTGACTGAACCACCCAGGCACCCCTCAGTCATTAATATTTAATGTAATTATTGAGACAGTAAGTTTTAAGTCTGATATTTTATTATTTTCTCCAAGTTTTGATTCTCTATTTTCTTTTTCCTGCTTTCCTCTGGGTTACTTGAACACTTTATGATTCCTTTTTTATTTATATTTTTAACAGCTTTTTGATGGTTCTTCTAGATATTATATATACATAATATATCACAGTCCACTGCTATCATCATTCCCCAGTTCAAGAGAAGTGTAGATACCTCACTTCCAGTTTTGTTTCTTTACCTTCCCCCTATTTACAATATATATAATGGTCTTAAATATTTCTTATACTTTACATTTAGAACCATATCAGACAATGTTATACTTTTGCCACAACTGTCAATATAATTTAGAAAATTCAAGAGGAGGAGGAGAGTCTATGGTATTTACTTGTATTTTTGTTTACTAGATTCTTTCTTCTTTCTGGTGTTCCAAGGTTTCTTCCTTCTAAAGGAAATTCCTTTAGCCATTCTTTTAGGGTAGGTCTAGTTGACGTTTCTCCTAGTTTTTCTTTGTCCGAGACTGTCTTAATCCCCCTTTCATTCCTGAAGGATATTTTCACTGGATATAGGATTCTGGGTTGACAGTTCTTTTCTTTCAGCTCTTGAAAAATGCTGTGCCACTTCTTCTGGCCTCCATGGTTTCTGATGAGAAATCCACTGTCATTCCAGTTGTTTTTCCCCATAGGTAAGGCGTCTTTTCTCTCTTGCTGCTTTCAAGATTTTTTCTTTGTCTTTAGCTTTCAGAAGTTTAACCATGATTATTTGTGTGTGTGTGGATTTCTTTGACTTCATCCTGTTTGGGATTTTTTTCAACTTCTTAAATCTGTAGGTTTAAGTCTTTTGTCAAATTTGGAGAGTTTTCAGCTATTATTTCTTTGGGTCTTTTCGTTCCCCCTTTCTCCAAGACTGATGATATGAATGTTAAAACTTTTGCTACAGTCCCATGGGCCCTTGATGCTCTGGGTTTTTTTTGTTTTTTTAATCTGTTTTTCCCTGGTATTTACATTGGGTTCTTTCTATTTTTCCATCTTTGAGTTCATTGATTTTTTTCTCCTCCACTCTGCTCTTGAGCCTGTCCATTGAGATTGAGTTGTTTTTTATTTTGTTTTGTTTTGTTTTGAGGGCCTGCTTTTGGTTACTGTATTTTTCAGATCTAAAATTTCTTTCTGGTTTTTCTTTGGATCTTTGTTTCTTTGCTGAGACTTTGTTTTTTCATTTGTGGCAAGCATGTTCAGAACTGCTCATTGATGACTATTTAAATCCTTATGTCAAATTCTAAGATTTCTGTCATTTTGGTGGCAGCATTTATTGTCCTTTTTCATTCAGTTTGAGGTCTTCCTGGTTCTTGGTATGATAAGTGATTTTTTACCAAAGTCTGGACATTTTGGTATTATATTTTAAGACTCAGGATCTTAATTAAAACTTCTGTTTTAGCTGACTACCTCTGACACCTCTCATAGGGGAATGGGGTTGGGGGCGGGTACCACCTTGTCACTACCAGGTAAGAGTAGAAGTTCATGTTCCCAGTCTGCTCCCATTGAAACCTGAGGGTGATGTTTCTCATTATTGCTGGGCAGAGGAAGTTCTTTGCTGACACCGTGGGCAGGGATGGGGACCTCATTACTCTTTCTCAGGGATGAAAGTCCCAGATCCCTACTTGGCTTTTTGACACCACTGCAGCAGGGGCATGGGGTGCCATCTTATAGCCTGTGAAGGGTGGAAGTCTAGATTCTCAACTTGGCCTTTGCTGGCATGGATGTGTTGAGCCAGTGTTTTGTGTTGTCAGGCTGGAGTATAGTGGATTTTGCCTCAACATTGTGTATGTTCCTAACCTGCTTTTTTCCTGGTCCCTAGCTAAGGAGAGCAGACTTTTGTTGGGGCTTTTTTTTTTTTTTTTTAATCTGCACGCTTTGGCATTTCCAGGTAGTCTGCTTCTTTACTTCCAGATATAGGATATATAAGGCAAAAAAGAAAACCCATGGAGCTCACCACTGTGTCATTCCTTGGGTCCCAGAATCCTTAGTTTGTTTGCCTTGTCTTCACCTTTCAGAGTTTTCTTATGTTTGTTCATACATAACGTCCAGGGGGTTTAACTACACTTAGAGTGAGGAATAGGGAAATGTGTATTCTCCCAGAAGCACAAGTCTGCATTACGTTTTACAAATGAGTTTCTGGGGCTTTGCATAAGTAGACTGAAACCTTACCAGGGCCCCAGCACCGTTTGACCACACATGTTCTCTGGCTTTGAGTTGTGGAGTAAATGAATCTGGTAGAGTTTCATGGATTCTGAATCCCAGGGATGACTGTATAGTTGTCCCCATCTGAGTCCATTGCCAGGATAATCTCTCATCTTCTCATCACCACCCAAAAGTTGTCGATTCTTTTCTTTTGGTTCTAGTTGGGAGAATGTGGGATATTTACTTTGGCTTCCATCAGCTGTGATTCCTATAACAGTAACAATGACATCACTTCCCCAAAGTAGGAAATGATTATTGTTCAGAGATATGTTTCCATGTCTCCCCATGGTTTGAGAAGCAGTGGATTGAAGCAGATCAGCATGAAACTTCTGACCCTGACCTGAAGGAAGTTAGGTTCTGATGTTGACAATTAAAATCCAAGTTCTGCCATTCCAGTCCCTAGCTTATCCTGTTACCCTTTTGTCTGGAATTTGGGATGTGTTTTTCCATAGAAGCAAGTCAAGTACCAAAGAAATGAAAGTAATACCTTATGCTTGATACAAATTTACTCTTTCCAAAGCACTTTTTCTATTTGTTTCCATCAATCCTCACCTTGGCCAAGTACACTAAACACTTCTGATGTTATTGTGGACATTTAGGCCCAGGGAGTTTGAAGGATTTTGCCAAATTCTCACAGCTACCAAAGGATAGAGTTCAGACTAGACATTTTCTAGATATTCTGCTTTTATGTTCTCTAATCAAGTGTTCTTTCAGGAAAGCAGAAGGCATTTCAGCTGCACATACATGCACTTGCACTTCTGTGGAAAGACAGCCACATACCGACTGTAGGCCAGCCCAACTTTGAAAGCTGTTCAGTCATGTTTATACACTTAGCTGATCAGTCTTCAACCTTGGAGAGATCTGGGCACTGAAGGGGTTATGGCAGAATTGCAAAATAACTCAGGTTTCCTTACAGTAGGGTTAAACTCTGGAACGACATTTTATTCATTCATGTAATTAACGCCTGTATTATTTATTTTGCTTTTGAGGTTCCTAAAACCTGGGCTATAGAATATAATCAAAAGAATGGGGAGTGGCTTCTCCCAGATTTTGAGGTGGACAGATTATATACAGATTAAGCTTGACTTCTAATCCATGTGCTAAAATAACAAACGTAGAGGAACAGCCAACATCTGAACCTGGTCTGTTGCCCCACCCCTGCTTCTCTCCCATCCCAGACCTCCTGCCCCAAAGACACTGCGTGGGTGTTTCCTTCTCTCAGTTCTGTTCTCGGGCAGATTAACAGGCAGGGTTAAAGATGCCCAAAGAGCATGTCGTCCGTAACTAGGCAAATTCCTCTGAAATAAACAGATCTGGGCACAGACGGGGACGGTTAGTAGATTGGCACCATCCCAGTATTGTAAGGAACCCTAACACACGTCTGAGTGGTCTCTGAATGTTCCATCCCCTCTGCAGCCTTGCCGTCAGAGGTCATTCCAAGTAGGTTTAGGTAATTCTGGGAGTCCATAGGAAGAAGAGGGAAAGTGTGCTGTCCTCCAAGGAAGCCCATTTCATCGTAGGGTGAAACTTCCTTATACTGCCGCAGAAATCTGGCTCCCAGCTGGTTCCATGGATTCTGTTTCCTTTTCTTATGACACTGCAAAGAACAAAACTATTCTTTCTTTCCTCTCTGATGGGATTTTAAATTCTTGAGGCCAGCTAGCTACCGTAATCTCTTTAAATGTCTTTTCAGGTGAAGTATCCCTAGTTTCTCTGCCTTTCTTTACAAGTTCAGAGTTTGAGGGTGCTCCAGACTCAAACAGTAATATTTGAATGTGGACGACTTCCAAGCTAACAAAGCACGTTCCCCTTCAGTTAGGCATTATCTTTATCCCATTCTAGAGAGGAGGAAGCTGAAATATTTTTCATCACTTGCAAAAGAAAGTCCTATTGGGTGGCTCACCAATAGGTGAGCCTATTGGCTCACCTGGGTGGCTCAGTCGGTTGAGTGTCTGGCTCTTGGATTTTGGCCCACGTCATGATCCCAGGGTCATGGGATCCAGCCCTACGTTGGACTCTGCACTGACAACATGGAGCCTGCTTGGGATTCTCTCTCTCTCTCCCTCCCTCCCTCTCTTCCTCCCCTGTTCGTTCTCTCTCTCTCTCTCTCTCTCTCTCTCTCTCTCAAAATAAATAAATAAACATTAAAAACAAAAGTCCTGGGGCGCCTGGGTGGCTCAGTCGGTTAAGCGTCCGACTTTGGCTCAGATCATGATCTCATGGTTCATGGGTTTGAGCCCTGCATCGGGCTCTGTGCTGACACTCGGAACCTGGAGCCTGCTTCAGATTCTGTGTTTCCCTCTCTCTTTGCCCTTCCCCCACTTGCACTCTCTGTTGCTCTCTCTCTCTCTCTCTCAAAAATAAATGTTAAAAAAATTTTTATTTGAAAGTCCTTCTGGCTAGAGGACACAAGAACAGTGTCTCCCTTACTCAGTCTTCTACATCCTGCGATCTTTCCATAATAAAACCCTTGCGTTTTATGTTAATAACATTTGGTGTCTATCTACTGTCTAACATGACATTTATGCAAAAATAGAATGGTTGGAGGCACCTGGGTGGCTTGGTCTGTTAAATGTCCGACTCTTGATTACAGCTAAGGTCATGAGATTGAGCCCTGCGTCAGGCGCTCACTCTCTCTCTCTCAAAGTAAATAAATACACATTTTTTTTTAAAAGTAGAATGCTTGATTTTTCCTATAAAATGAAAGTCACTGTGGGATCTTTTTTAATTCCTCCTTTGTATATCCTATTACCTCTTGCAGAGGGCTCTCAAGTTCTCTTGGCAAACTCCTATGTGTCCTTCAGTAGCAAGCTCAAAAGTTGCCTTGTGGGTATCTTTCCCCCTATCTGATTTGGGTCTGGCAGGGCTGGTGACTCTTGTTTTCCTGCTGTGTTTAGGAGCAGTTATCACAAAGCAGGGCCAGTATCTTTCTGCGTGTCTCACGACCACCAGACTGTGAGCTCTGGAAGGACAAGGGTTCCATCTTTTCTCCTGTTACAGCCCTTGAACCTGGCACAGCTTCTGGCACTCAAGAGCAGGGGACACTCATTTGCTCAATATAAGAAGACAGCTCCTTGCCTGTTGTGTTGGTCCTGGGGTTTTGTAAGAGCACAGAAGAAATTCCTTGGATCTGCAGGTCCCACTGATGCTTCCACCCGCACCCACATCAAGACCAAATAGGGCAGCGGCCAGGCCTGGAGGGGCCAGCCACACTCAAGGGAGATGGTGCCTTCTGTTTTCAGTAACTAGGAGTCCGTGCACGTCCCTGCCCCCAGTGCAGAGGTGACATGTCTGGACTCTTGGCTGATGGACAGTGCTTTTGATTTGGCCTACTTGCCAAATTGTCTTCTACCTGCCAGAGGCAATGTAGTACAATGGTTAGTGCTCATCCTCTAAAATCAGGATTTCTGGGCTTTAATTCCACCTTCACCACTTAACAATTATGTGTGATCTTAGATGAGATTGCCAACTGCCCCATTCCACAGTTTCCTCCTGTCTAAATGGAATAATGAATAAATGAAAATGCATAGAAAGTACTTGGTATAGTGTCTGGCAACTCACTTACCTGGGTCCCAGTAGACCTGTGTTGTTATTGCTCCTGTTACCTTAAAGCCTTCCTTACAGCACACATTTTAGCTGGAAGACAGCGATATTGATTGATTTTCTGGGAGTTGGGACTGTGTATTAGTGTTCCCATAGTCCCAGGTACCGTGTGTTAGGCATTTGCTTTGTGCCAGCATTTGGTTCATCACTTTACATAATCAACACATTTGTGCCCCACAGTCACCCTCTGAAGTATTATTATCTCCTTTTGCAAATGAAGAAATGAGCTTGCGAGATTGAGAAGTGGTCTGTCAGACTGCAAATCACACGCACGCTTGAGATGGAGAAATTGCGCGTTGTAACCAGTCGGTTTCCTCTGTTTGTTGTTGTCATTTTCAGTTTCCTTTGTTTTGAGGTTCTTGTTGTCAGCACTCTCTGGGGCCCTTCATGTTGACATGACAGATTCACACCTCAAAGATGAGTCTTTCTTTCAGATGGATTCATGTGTGCAGATGTTGAGACTGAACGTTCAACTGTGCACTTCAGGTGCAGGGCTTTCCATGTGCCTCCTCTGGTCCCAGCCTGTCACTGCAGCCACACGAAACACACTCACTTTACAAGATTATGACATCTTTTCCACTTGGGCTATTGTTAAGCCAGGTCTTCTCCATTCTATCATTTCCAGAGAGAGGAAGTGCCTCTAAGACGGGGCAGGGTACACAGAAAGACACTTGTCAATACCAGAATCTTGCCTTACTTGAGAGTTTGCCTAAGGCTCTTCATGCTTCCCAACTGTGCGCCAACAGAAACTGGTAGAGGGACTGGAAGGGAGACCCAAATGTCACATGTGTCTGCCTCACCCCAAGCTGGGAGCTGCCCCTGTGGATTTGGAGTATGGTGACGCCCAAGTTAACCACCCATCCATCAGAAGGAGCATGGGAGCCTCACTCCCACATTTTACAGGCTGTAGAACGTTTCTCCGTCTGGAAGTGTCTAGGATTATAAATTTCAGCATTCGAAGGATCTTTGTGGATACTGTGAGGATACTCAAAAATGTTCTCAACGGCAAGAAAGGATTTAGGACATGGCTGGTAGTTTTTTCTTTTTTAGCTACTTAAATAGTGGGAGAGGATGAGATGGCATATTTAAATGCCACTTCAAAATGGTACAATACAGGGGCACCTGGGTGGCTCAGTTGTTTAAGGTTTCGACTCTCGATTTCGGCTCAGGTCATGATCTCTCAGTTTGTGAGATCGAGCCCCACACAGGCTCTGCGCCGACAGCATGGCGTGAAGCCTGCTTGGGATTCTCTCCTTCTCTCAGAATGAATAAGTAAACATTTTATTTTTTTAATGGTATAGTAGATCAGCTTGAGGGTTCCACTCTTCACTGATACTAAATGGCAGGAAACAGTTTGGGCTGGGGAAGAGAGCTTGAACTGGTGTTCTCCAATTCTAAATATGTTTCACTTTCCAAAACAAAGTTTCAACCCAGACTCTCATTTTGCCCTTTATTTTTAGATGGTTAGAGTGGTTGGAAAGTGTAGGCAGTCATCAGACAACTGTGTTTTTTGTTTTGTTTTGCTTTTATTATTTATTTTTGAGAGAGAGGCAGAGTGTGTAGGGGGAGGACCAGAGAGAGAGGGAGACACAGAATCTAAAGCGGGGTCTAGAATCTAAATCGGTCAGCACAGAGCCCAACGCGGGGCTTGAACTCACGAACCGTGAGAATAGGACCTGAGCCGAAGTCAGATGCTCAACCGACTGAGCCACCCAGGCGCCCCCGACTACTGTGTTCTAAACCCAGCCCTGCCACTTGCTAGCCATGTGACCTTGGGCAAGTTACAGAACCTTTCTAGGGCTTGTTTCCTGCATCTGTAAAATGAGGAGAGTCATAGTCTCTACCTCGTGAAGCAGTTCCGATAACTAAATGAGATAAACCACGTAAAGGGTTTCACCCAGTGCTTAAGTAACATGTAGTTCTCAGTAATGTTAGCTATTATCACTATTTTGTAAGAGAGAAAACGTACTGCTCCTTGTTGCCTTTCTAGAATTTTCTCTTTCAGCCTCTTCCATGGTATTAGGGACCTAAGAGAATGGTGATGATTTTGACTATTGCCAGTCACAGGTGTCTCTCCATTCCTACTGAACCTAGATGATATGCTGCATGCACCCTTCCAGGAAGCGGATTGTATGTAGGCCTGGGGGCTACCTCCAGTCCCTCGCATATTCTCCTCCTTCTCCCTCTCCTCCTTCCTCCTTTTCTTCTTCTTCTTCCTCTTCTTTTTCTTCTAACCTTCAAAGGTGTGAAAACTGTAAAAACTTGGGGCACCTGGGTGGCTCAGTCGGTTAAGCGTCGTCTGACTTTGGCTCAGGTCATGATCTTGTGGTTCGTGGGTTCAGGCCCCGCATTGTGCTCTGTGCCTGCGGCTCAGAGCCTGCAGCCTGCTTTGGATTCTGTCTCCCTTTCTCTCTGCCCCTCCCCGGCTTGCACTCTGTCTCAAAGATAAATAAACATTAAAAAAAAAACACACACACAAAAAAACGTAAAACCTAATCTTAGCTCAAGGGCCACACAAAAGCAGCCTGTAGACTATAGATTGCTGATCCTTACTCCCATCTGACCCTCCCTAACATGGCCAGAGTCTTGAATCTTGGGGCTATTCTCTTCATCATTCAAGTCAAAAGATGCTAATCAAAAAGACAGTAAGATTTCATGTTAAAAATGGAGTCCAGTTGAAAAATAGCACTATCTCCTCTCCCACCCCCAAACTCTCCCACACGCCTTACATGTAAAGAACTTTGAGAGTTCCCTTCCTAAGACCAAGAAAGGATTTGTAAAGGAATCCATCAGAGCCAGTTTGACAAATGCTTCACCATGAATAAGCTCTGTGCCTGTGAAATTACTCCAGATTTACTTGGAGCCTCAGTTGTGATTTCAATTTTAAATTCCTGGGGTTTTTGCGCCATCAGGTCTCATGTCTGGAGCAGTCACGTTTTAGGAAAAGAGCATCTGTTGCTGTGAAGTAAACGAACTGTAATGAACACGAGCATACTTTTTCACAGCAAAAAATGAAAACCCCAAAATGCAGGCACAACCTTTGTGAAATGACAGTATTAAATTGCAAGAGACGATGGTAAAGCAAATATTTAAATTCACAGCTAAAATAGTGCTTGTAAAATGTAATTGCCAGGGAGAGCATGCCAGCTCGTCGCTCTTTTAAGCTAATTCTCTGCAGGCAGAATCATTCTACACCGTTCTAAGAAGAAATGCTTATTTTAAATAAGCTGCTTTCTGGTTCTTTTAAAACTGCACAAGTAAGCTTTATTTACCGGGGACCATTTCAGTCTTTGAGGTGTTCGTGGGCAGGAGAGGTCTCCTGCTGCCCGGGGGCTGCCTGGGCTGATTTGTCCTGGGCTGCAGCTATGCTCCATTTGTCCCTAGGAGAGTTCCAGCGATGGAGGTGATGGCATTTTTGGCGAAAAGAAGGATGACAGCCGGGCAGGTGAGACTGTGTCCTTCTGAAGGCAGAGCAAAGTAAGGTCCCAGTTTGTAGTTATCCTGGAGTTCATGTGTAATAAAAGTGCTCTTTCTAAGGAGGCTCTTTTAAAGAGCCTAGAAAGTTGGCCTTCATCAGAGTCTCCTGGAGTCACACATGGAGCTTTAATGTGGCTCTGGCAAGCTTCCCTCACCTGTCCTCAAAATTTGGAAGTGAGGTCAATGATATCTGAGGTCAGGATGGAGTCAGAGAAAGAAGAATTGTGGTTTCATTGATGTATTATTCGTTTAATTAATTTGAGGGGAGGAAAGTTAGGGAGGATTGGTTTGGTGTGGTTCATTTTTTCTGAATTCAGACCTGGAAGACTTGGTTGAAATACCCAGGTACACAAAGCCCCTAGTTCCATATGGAGAAGGCCACACAGGGCCTCCTTGTCCCCACGCCGTAGAGCAAGGCCCCCAAATTGGTCCTGCCCCCGTGCATGTGAGAGATGCTGAAGCCAGCCGCAGCCTGAAGCTGTTCCTGCCGCGGCATTGCGGGCCTTCCAGCTGTGCTTTAGCTCCTGAGCTGATAGATCAGCTTGAGTCAGCTTTGTTTTTATTGAACCCAAACGACAAAAACAGCCACCTTTGTTTTGGTTCTGTTTGTAAGTACTAATATCCTCACTGATGTTTGAAGCCCAGGATGGCTCCGACCCAGACAAATCACCCTGGCCAGTTCCGTCTGCTCTCACGGCTCGGCTCAGACGTCTGGTCACCGTGTACCAGCGCTGTAACCGCAAGGAACTCTGCCGACCGGAAGTCCTGGGACCAGGTAACCAAGGATACTGGGTCCAGGAAGAGATGTTCAGGAGAACTTCAGAAATGGATCTCATCAACAAGGAAGCTCAAAAGAGGTAAAAGCCAGTGACCAAAAGGGCATGCAGAACTGCCCACTGAGTAAAGGTAACGAGGGAGAGCTGATCGCTGGAGAACAAGTGTATTTAGTGTTCTCAGGTGAAGTTAGGTGGTCTCCAGAACTAATCCAATCCAGGCTCCAACTGCGATGGTGTGGTCATACTGAGTGGAGAGTTGGTGAGATCTAGGAAACAGTTTTGTTCCCAAGTCCCAGACTTCTGTGATTTTCCAACTTGACCCCCTTCCTAAGTTGGACCCCAGTCCCTGGAAATGTGGTTTAAAATTAGCATATATCAGACCGTGTTCTTTTAGCAGCGAAGTGAATAGTGTGTGATGAAGGTGCCATGTTATAGTTACCAGTCCTTATCAAGACTTTGAAAGCAGTAAGCCCTTATAAAATGCCTGCTCAGAAGGAGGGGATAAATTATCAGGAGTTACTTGCCAATCTGAGAATTACGATTAAAATGGCTACAGAAGGCCAGCACAGTCTAGGAATGATGCCACCAGAAAAAAATGAACAAAGCTGCAGTTCTTTTAAGTCTTTCTATCCATCTTTTTTTTTCTTACGTAATTTTTAAAAAATGTTTATTCTTAGAGAGAGAGAGAGAGAGAGAGAGAGCGCACAAGCAGGGGAAGGGCAGAGAGAGAGGGAGACACAGAATCTGAAGCAGGCTCTGGGCTCTGAGCTGTCAGCACAGAGTCCAGTGCGGGGCTCGAACTCACGAACTGTGAAATCATGACCTGAGCCGAAGTCGGACATTTAACTGACTGAGCCACCCAGGCACCCCATCTGTCCATCCTTCTGATGTAGCATCCACTGAATTAAAAGAACACCAAAGAGAAAAAATAGCAAACTCAGTTACTTCTGTGTATACCTTCTGACTTTATGAAATTTGGTAATTCAGGGAAAATATTTCTTCCATCTTTCACAGCTCCGAAGAGAACCTGAGCCCTTCTTGCCTGCTTCTCATTCTTCCTGTGACTCCCTCACCCCACTCCTGGCCTAACTCCCTCCGGGGATGGAAAGTACTATGCCCAAGAGCCCCTCATAAAGACCCTGGGCCGGGTATAATATTCCAGCCACCTTACATCATTATCTTAATCCTGCAGGATGTAGAGACTAGAGAACCTTTGTGTCCTAGATATGGGCTACCTACCTACATAAAACTGGAAGAAAGCCTATGTGAAATAGGGGAGATGTGTGGCTGAGGGAGTCACTTCCCTTCTCTGGACCAGTTTCCTCATTTGGAAAAGCAAGGAGGTGACTTTAAGGCCCTCCAGGACTCTCTGATTCTGTGTTGCCTTACCGGGGGAAAAATAAATAAAATATTGAAGCATCTTCATCTAAAATGAAGATTTTAGAGTCTTCATCTCCAACAAGTAGAAACAAACTAGGTAATCTAAAATTAATGAATCAAGAGATAGCAAGTCTGTACATGTGACTTAGAAATGGAGAGATAAATACCATAAGAAGTTGAAAGATTTGAAAGTAGTGGTAAGGTAATAGGCTGTTTTCATTATAAGCCTCTCAGCCCAATTTAACTTAAATAAAAATAATAAAGTAGGCAAACCGCCCTCCCTGCTTTCTTGACTCTATGGGCTCTCCTAGTAGGTAGGCACTCAATAAGTAGATGTTGGCTTTTTTTTTTTAAGGGAAAACAGCTCACTCTCCCTTTCTGATTAAATCCCAAGGTGGACTAGGAGAGAGCAAGCAGACTTCTACAGAGCAGTGTCCTCCTTTGGGGTTGTTTATGATCAAGAAAAGAAAACTTTTGACTGGACGCAGTTCCGCATCATTTCCCGTTTGGACAAGAAGTCGGATGAGAGCCTGGAGCACTATTTTTATAGCTTTGTGGCCATGTGCCGGAACGTCTGTCGTCTGCCCACATGGAAAGATGGTGGTGAGCAAATTCTCTGTCTGTATATCCCCGATACACGGGAAAGGGACATGTTTATTTTCAAGGTACAGAATCACTTCAGGTAATCCTGATCATGAGAGTGGAGTCTACCCGAAGAATTCAGGTAAAGTCTAGTGGGTTTTCACAAGTTCCTGAACTGCTAATTGGGTCCACCCTCATAAAATAAAATCTCTCTCCCAAAATGATGCAGCTTCAACAAAAACTGAAATTCAGATAAACATCTCACAGAAGTATTGGGAGACTGCTGTTAATTAACCTCCAGTGGATCATTAAGTCTCATACAGATTGAATTCTCTGGTGAACTTTGCTCCGTCCTTAGATTACATCTTAGTGACTTTAACTATTTTTCCATGTGTTGAATTGTAGCTATAGAAAGGAAGTGGCTGTTTTAAACATCCCCTGCTCCAACAGGGACGCCTTCAGAGTAATTGCTTCTTGGTTAAGATTTGCAACAGCTTCTTCCTTGATGTCCCTCTTCTGCCTTTGTTTGTAGATAAACTTGGTCTGGACCATAGGACTGTATTGTAGGAAAGCTACAACAAATACAGAGCCCACCCAGTGTGCGTTCTGGGCTGACGGCAGCATGCACACACGTCCCCGCTTCTGCCCCCACGTGACACGGTTAGGGTGTTTTCATTAAAACCAAGGAGCTGGATAGACTACAGGGAGCCGGGCCTTGGACTCGACTCCTGGTTCTGCCCTGTGGAGCAAGTTAGCGTGTTTGAGCCTCCTTCCCCATCCTTTAGGCAGGGCTGACGATGCTGTAGCGTAGCATAACCATGAGAGCCGAAGGGCACGTAAAGGACTTTGGGTACAGGGCACCGAGTACATGCTTACTGAATGAGAACCCATGTCACCTCCAGAACTGAAGTTCTCGTGTTCCTTTCACCCTTACTGGGTCTGTCCTTGTTTCATAAAAACCTTCCATTGTCGTAGCTTTTCCGTGTAGCAGGGGCACACTCACCTAGGACTGCATGCTGGGGAGCCAGCGAGTTAAACGCAGAACCAGAGATACAGGGGCTCAGGTGGGCAGCAGTTGTCCTGGGGTTGCCTTCAGTGATGGGCTCTGTGTTGGCTTTCCAGGTCCCCCAGATCCCAGCATCTATGTGGAACCCATCACGGAGGAACGGGCCGCGAGAACCCTGTACCGCATTGAGCTGCTGCGGAAGGTCCGAGAGCAAGTGCTGAGGTGTCCTCAGCTGCACGAGCGCCTCCAGCTCTGCAGGCCCAGCCTCTACCTCCCGGTCTGGTGGGAGTGTGGGAAGCACGACCGAGACCTGCTCGTCGGCACCGCCAAGCATGGGCTGAACCGCACTGACTATTACATCATGACCGACCCCCAGCTGTCCTTCCTGGACGCCTATAGAAACTACGCCCAGCATAAGAGAACGGACGCCCAGGCACCAGAAAGTCTCTGTTGCCTTTACCAGACCAACTCCAGGCTGTATGAATCTCTTACATACACTCAGATGAGCAGGACTTCAGAGCCCCTTGAAAATGAACCTGAGCATCTGGTGAAAATAGAAAGTAGAGATGATCATCTCGCTCCACCTGGGGGCAGTTTATCTGACATGACTTGTGACAACTTTATTTCTAAAGTTCAGGATGTCATTTCCATCACCCACGATGAAAGTCTGCTGCCTGAGTCCTTGGAGAGCATGATGTATGGGAAGAAGGCTCTCATTCGAGAGCCGGGCTCTCTCCAGGAGAGCCCCAGTACAAACACAGAGCCCAGAAAGGATGCTCTGGCCCTCTCGGCAAGCAAAGATGGGAACTGCCGGCCTGCTGGCCATGAGGCAGAAATACCTTCAGGGCCCTCTTTTATGAGTAGCTTAGAAGCAGGGGTAGCTCAGATGAACATCAAAAATGGAAAACATCTGTTGCTGTCTCTTTCAAGGGAAGGGGATGTCTGCAGTGAGGCAGGGCAGAGGCCTGAAAGCATTGGGCAGCTAGAAGCCAAACACTTAGCTTCCCCTTCCTTGGATCAGGGAAATGAAAGTGGGTTTGTAGATATGTGCCATCTTAGTGTCTGTGATTCCAGAAGAAGCTTGTCATCAGACCAGCAGTTAATTGATTTATTAGAAAACAAAAGTTTAGAAAGTAAATTGGTTTTGAGTCAGAACCACAGTGAAGAGGAGGAGGAAGAGGAAGAGAATGAGGAGGAGAACGTAGGTGTGACCACAGGCCTGAGGGAAAGGCCTGAGGTTTTGCATCTAGCCGAGCCCACTGCTAATATCCTAAGGGAAAAGAGCCGAGGCCTCCCTGTGGATGAGGTCAAGAGAGGAAGCCTGGAGGCCATGAGCCAGCATCCTAGACCACAGGGGGCTTTTCCTCCAGCAGCCTGTCAGTGTCACTGCAAGCACACGGAGAGGTGGGCACGTGGCCTCGAGAACGAGGAGTTTGAAGTGGACAAATCCAAGGGTTATACCCCAGACCTGTACAGAAGCAAAACAAATAATATCACAGTGGAGGGTGAGCCCACCGCTCCTCCATCAGAACCCTTTCAGGGAAAGCACGAGCTGTCAAAAGAACCTTGGAAGGAAAATGCAGAAGGCAAAAAAGGTTTCCCTGCGTATCCAGAAGCAAGTGAGCTCAAGTCCGAAGACATGGATTTTGAGAGTAAAGATGATTACGACAGAGATGGGAACAGCCATGCTCAAGGTATAGTCTGCACGGTCTGTGGTGTTCTGGATAAGCCAGTTCTCACGTGACAGGGAGGGGGCAGGGTGGAGGGAGGGTCAGGAGATGGTGTGGCTTCTGAGAGGGACCTGCCCGCTCTCCTGTCGTTTAAGACCAAAGGTCACAGGCCTTGGTCTGAAAGTGAGACAGAGTAGCTCAACTCTGATCATTCTAGAACTGAAGATGATTATGGACAGTCGTAGCACCTTTGCTGCACCAGCCTTGTGATTTGGGCAGGGCTGTAGGCTTCTTTCTGTACAGTAGGTGCTAGATACATTGTTGGGGGAAGTTACTTGTTCTTCCGCTAAGGGACGTGCTTCAAACTGGTCAAAGTAAAAACACCTGGGAACGTCAAGAACCTGCAGTTTTGTGTAGGTGCAGTTAATTTTTCAGGAACTCCACAAAAATACAAATAAATGCGATCTTTATTAAGGTGAGCAAAGATAGGACCATTTATTCATGTTATCGTCAAAACCCGTGAGTCAATGTTGGTGCATTGAATTTAAATTCATTTTAGTAAGTTAACAGGAATAAGAATACAAAATTACAAGTAACTCAACAAAAATACAAATAGATTTGGTCTTTTTAAATAAATTCTTAGATAAGGCTTCAAGTTAAGATGACTTTCTAAATGTTAAGAATCTACATGACTCAGATATTTCTGTGCTTTTGCAAAGATACATTGATTAGAGACTCTGAGCAACAAGAATTGGTTTTTACCTTTTTCACTGGTGTTTTTACTCCTTCAGACCCAAGAAGACATATTACAATGGACAAAAACAATTCTATTTATCCTTGTCATTGTCAAAAGCAACCAAAAGACAAAAAAACCCGGTTCATGCTTGGCCTAATGCCAGGTGTGGTGCTCAGAGATTGAGACAGACACAGCTTCCTCCTTCTGGGACAGTGCCCTTCTATCAAAGCAGGAAAAAGGGAGAGGAGCTCAGCTGAGCCCCCCTGCATGATCTAGCCTCCTTTTATTTGTAAGCCCCTTACCTTTGGCTTTAGTCGTTGTGATTAGTGGCTCCCTTGGGACGAGTTCCAAACCCAAGCTAAACTTTACATGCTACCTGGGATAATGACAGGCCCCTGAAAGTAGCTTAGGTCGACTTGTAGCCCCAGCTGACCGGTGGGGAGCCAGTCTCTGACCTTGTGCGTCCTCAGCCTAGGCTACAAAGGATGACTGCTTTGTGACCCACATTGTGTTTTGAACCTTGTTATGGGGAAAATCACCAAACAGTCCTTGGAAATCCAGACGGTGAAATGAGTACAGGGCGTAGAAGGGTATGGTTTAGAGGAGAAACCTCTGTGCTCTGAGGCCCTTTGGTGCAGCATCAGCTTGATGAGCTTTGGTGAGTGGCACACTCACGGGCAGGCCCCCTTGCACCAGTGCTTTTAAAAATGCTTTTAAGGGGTGCCTGGGTGGCTCAGTCGGCTAAGCGTCCGACTTCGGCTCAGGTCACGATCTCGCGGTCCGTGAGTTCGAGCCCCACGTCGGGCTCTGTGCTGACAGCCTGGAGCCTGTTTCGGATTCTGTGTCTCCCTCTCTCTGACCCTCCCCCGCTCATGCTCTGTCTCTCTCTGTCTCAAAAATAAATAAACGTTTTTAAATGCTTTTAAATTTAAAAAAAAAATTTTTTTTAAGTGGGGGTGGGGCGCCTGGGTGGCTCAGTGGGTTGAGTGTCTGACTTCAGCTCAGGTCAAGGTCTCGTGGTTCATGGGTTCAAGCCCTGCATCAGGCTGGATACTATCAGCACAGAGCCTGCTTCGGATCTTCTGTCCACTCCCCTCCCTCACTCTCTGCCCCTCCCCTGCACACGCACTCACTCTGTTTCTCTCTCTCTCTCTCATAAATAAGTAAATAAATGCATACACACACACACACACACACACACACACACACACACACACACATATAACATATATGCTTTTGCAGGCCTCAGAGGGGGTCCTCCACAAATAGGAGATGTGGAACAGGTTGGGCAGTAATTGGTACAGCTGTCAGGGCCAGCCCCCAGGTCTCCTGGCTCTTTTCCACGGTTTTCTCTCATACATCTTTTTTCTTTTTTTCTTTCTTTCTTTTTTTTTTTTTTTTTTTTTTTTCATAAAACTTAAATCCAGGCTCTCTGCTTAAAACCTTTCAGGAATGCTCCCCATTAGATCTAGAGTAAAATTTGAATTTTCTATCATGGCCTACAGGATTCAGCATCATCTAGATGATTCTACCCATCCAGCCTCATTTTTGTACTTTTCCCCTGGATGTGTCTCTTTGTTCCTCAGCACGTCCAAAAGAAGCATCCTCCTCCTCTTCTTGGGTGTTCTCTCCTTCAAGAAGCCCTCTTTACCAGCCTTACCTTCTACCAGCAGGTCCTTCCAAAGCTCTTTTTCCCTATCATAACAGCTTGCTTCTTTTTAAAACATTTGCCATGGTTTGTAATTGTAGTTATTCGTTTATCATTACTATTTTCCTGTCTTTCCCCCATGAAATCATAAGAGCCTGAGGGTCAGGGCCACATCTGTCTTGCATATCCTTGAATCCAACGGCCTGGCAAGGCCCTGTTCGTGGTCAGGGGTCCCCACAGCTCCCTAGACTGGTGCACAGTCAGCAGTGAAATCTCCACCTCTGTGTTTCAGAGGATCGACATTCCTTGTCATTTCACAAGGAAAGAGGCACACAGCTTTTCCTGCCCTGAACATTTTGCTACCCTGTGTTTATTCCCTATCATTACTGGTAAGTGGATCTTTGAAGATCCATTTCACACTGATAATAAACTTTCACTACTGAAACTTGAAAGAATGAGCTGCGTTTCCATTTGTTTCCATCATGATATAAATGTTCTAGGTTCTTTGCATCATTGTTGACATGAATCAGGTCTATTTTGCCTTTGTTGTAAGTGTCAGGACCTCCCATCCTTCATTAACATCAGCGTCTTGCTGTGGACTGTGCCTTCAATGCATCAAAATATTACAATGTTCAGTTTCCTCTCGTCAGCTACTCTACATGAGCCTCTTGCTGCTCAGCCTGCTCTCATTCTTGGATACACAGGACAATCTCCTCTTTTCTTTTGTTGTTTTTGTTGGGGTGTGGATGCAGAGTTATCACATGACTTGCATGGATAGCCCTAAAGAAGGATCTGCATTTTGGTTCTTCCAGAACCTCCTGGAAAGAGAAGGCATGGTCATTAATGTTTAATTTCAAGTAAGTTAGCACCGAATGAGCTAATTTTTTGAAAAGACAGATCAGATGTCCTAATCTTTCAGATCATTACTGTCTCCCAAGTACCAAATTGATTTTTTTAAACCCTTCTTTGCAGATTACCCAGGGAAATACTCTGAAGAGGAGAGCAAGAGCTCAGCATCAGGCATTGCTGGAGACCTCGGGGATGACCTACAGGAGGCTCGGGCTCCCACCATTGCTCAACTGCTCCAGGAGAAGACCCTCTTTTCCTTCTCTGAGTGGCCAAAGGTACCTCACAGAGTGTGCGTTTTCTACCCAAAGCCTTCTCAGCTTGTAGAGTATTTCTGAATAATAAATTCAGAGAAATGTGTAATATCTTGAAAAGGTATTAGTAATGGTAACATTTGAACACTAAAGACATACACACTCGACTGATTAGACGATAATATAAAAATGTCTTCGTATTTACAGCACTATGGCTTTAATTTTCATTGTCCGGACCATAGAACTTATTTTAAGACTTGTAAAGTGAGTACATCTGAGTGTGCTCTTTTCTAATCAACTCCTTCTGCTCAGAAAACTTGACACGTGATCTCAAGGGACTTAGTGAATTTGAGTAGCTTGGTGATTACTCCTCATAGCTTTTGGTCTTTTTTATAGGATCGCGTGATAATCAACCGCCTGGATAATATCTGCCACGTGGTGTTAAAGGGGAAGTGGCCTTCCAGCCAGCAGTACGAGCCCCCGGGCACACTGCCCACCCCTGTGTTAACCAGCAGTGCTGGTTCTCGAAGCAGCATCTCGGAGCCAGAAACATCAGAACACAGCTTCAGCAGTGGTGCAGCATTGGTGGCCCAGATCCAGAAGGTGAGGCCATAGCGTGGGGCTGACTGTGCAGCAGAGAACAGGGACACATGGCTCTTCTCAGTTAAGTCATTCATTCAGCAAACACTGACTGAATGGATAGGACTTTTATTCTTTTTTTGTGCGGTCATTAGTTTAATTGAAGAATTTAGATTTTATCCTATAGGCAGCAGGGAGCTACTGAAAGTCTTAGGGCAGGGAAATGCATGACGAGAACAGGGTTTACAGCTCAGCTGGAGGGGTGTGCGGGGCTCTTGGGACGTGAGCGTCAGGAAAGAAGAGTGCCAGCAGCTGGGAGGCCAAGGGTGGGTCTGATGAAGAGTTGAGGTTCTAGACCAGGTTAGTGGCAGAGTGTATCTAAACAGGGTGGGGCGGGGGTGGGGGGGAGTTGGAAAGCATGATTTGATAACTAATAAACGGATAAGGAAAGGGAGGCATGAATGGATCAGATCGGTGTGTTCGGTACTTGGAAGGCTACGAGAACAATGGCAGCTGATAGAAACTAGGGAAATCAGAATGGGTTTTATAAACTCAGGCTTATAAGTAAGGTTTAATTTGAGGTACGTTGTTAGCACGCTGGCTCTCAACCTTCAAGTGCACAGTGGAACCTGCTGGGGACCTTGAAAAGCTGCTGGTTCTGATTTAATTGGTCCAGGGTGTAGACTGAGTATTGGAATTTTTTTTTTTTTTTTAATTTCCCAGTAGATTCTGATGCACAGCTGAGGCTGAGCTTCCCTGAGATCTAGTTCATGGACTAGCAGCTTTAGTAGCACCTGGACACCTGTTAGACATGCACAATCTCAGACCCACTAAAGTAGAATCGACATTTTAACAAGCTGTCCAGGTGATTTGGTGCTAAGGGTTGAGAAACCTTGAGTGGAAAGAACTTCTATGAAGTTGATTAGGAATTTACTAGGCTCAAGGAAATCGGGCTGGGAGAAAGAGCTACCATGTGGCCACAGAAGTGGCATTCACCCCTCTCTTGCCCCCTGTGTATGTTCACAGGAGAGCTTCCTGGCTCCAGTATTCACAAAGGATGACCAAAAGCACAGACGGCCCTATGAGTTTGAGGTGGAGAGGGATGCAAAGGCGCGGGGTCTGGACCAGTTCTCCGCCACCCACGGGCACCCCCCCATCGTCCTCAATGGCTGGCACGGGGAGTCTGCAATAGACCTCTCCTGCACTTCAGAGGGGTCCCCAGGAGCCGCGTCTCCTTTCCCACTGAGCGCCAGCACCCCTAAGATTGGGGCTATCGGTTCACTTCAAGGAGCCCTCGGCATGGACTTGTCTGGGATTCTGCAAGCTGGCCTGATCCATCCAGTGACAGGACAGATCGTCAACGGAAACCTCAGAAGAGATGACGCTGCCACGAGGAGGAGGAGAGGGAGACGGAAACATGTTGAAGGAGGGATGGACCTCATCTTTTTGAAGGAGCAGACACTTCAGGCAGGAATCTTGGTGGGTATATGAGGCCAGTAAGTAAAAAACACTGACTTTTTTTTTTAAGTTTTTATTTATTTATTGAGGGAAAGAGAGAGGTAGAGTAGGGGAGGGGCAGAGAGAGCAGGAGAGAGAGAATCCCAAACAGGCTCCGCATTGTCAGCACAGAGCCCAGTGTGGGGCTCAAACCCATGAACTGTGAGATCATGACCTGAGGCAAAGTCAGATACTTAACCAGCTGAGCCACCCAGGCGCCCCAACACTGACCTTTCTACACTGAGCAACAAACCCTTCCCCAGACACCCAGTTTTTTAATTTGTGGATTTTTTATCCCTATTTCAGTTGTCCCACTTGGGGTCTCTTGTTGTAAGTTGCCCTCAGTCTTTTCTAGAAACGCGTTTAATCCATTATGGACCCTTCACCTGCATGCAGCCTGGAGATAGGAGCCAGGGGTCTTGGCATTTCCGGTACAAACAGCCCATATCCCCCAGTGTTTTGGAAGAGCCACTGGTGATGGAGTTAAAGCAAATGGCAGGGTTGAGTTTGTGGCAGTGGCACGCAGATTGGCAGGCCAGGAGCTTTCCAGCTTTCCAGGAGCTGCTGGGGGTCAGGAGAAGGCACAGGGGTCAGGATCCTGAACGTTGATCCTGGCTCTGCTGCTTGACATAGTGGGTGACATGGGGTGCACCTCTGAGCCTCACTGCTCTGTAGTGGGCCCACAGCATCTCCCACAGAGGGCTGCCATGAGGAGGGTTCACCAGAGTCACGCCAGGACCCCCTAAACCCAGAGGAGATTATTGTAAACAACAGACAAGGTTAGAAGCCGTGTGCCTGGCCAGGAGAGATCCCCATAGACTTTTCTTAATGTGTCAGAGACAACTGACTTCTCTTTGTGTCTTGGTTTTTCCTACTTACTGAATTTCAAGCTCCAAAACAGGAATCACATTTCATGTTTTATTGTAAAAGGAATAATAGTAACCGGTATTAATGAGTGCTTACCGTGTGCCGGGCACTATGTTCAGGGTTTTGTGTGATTGTCCTATTTGATCTTCACAACTCTGTGAAAGTGGTGTTGTTACTCCCATTTTATGGATGAGGAAACTGAGGCTTACAAGCATTAAATAATTTTCCCAAGATTATCCAGTAAAGTGGCAGATCAGGGAACCAAACCAAAGACTTTGTTCACTGGGGCCTGAGGGCCTTATTTTTAAGCTCTGCTATTTGGTATATTTTAAAGTTTTGTCTTCCTCTTAGACTTTCTGTATAATGTGGGAGGCTGAAGTGGCAGGTTCTTTCCCTGCCCAGTCCTGCAAGCTTTTAAGACCGTTGTCTCATTTTTTAGAGGTGCAAGGCCCTAGTTTCTTTGTAGTGATCATAGATTGGCAGTGGAATGACTATGAAAACATTTAGCAGTGGAATGACTAGGAAAACAAATACTCTTGGCCTCAGAGTATTTTTAAAAATGTATTATGCAAACATATATCTGGCACCATATTGTACTTCGTGGACCCGATTATAGGCATTGGGAATACAGAGATGAGTAACAGCTCTTCAACCTGTAGAAGGAAGAAGAGGTAAGTAAATTGCAGTGTGGCATTTCCGGTTATGTGGAAAGCCTGTGAAGGGCGCCGTGGGGGAGCAGGAAGTAGAGTGGCCTGTGCTCTCTGGGATGGTCATTGATGGTGGCAAAGGAGGTAACACTGAACCTGAGCAGACAGGATGGAATTAAAGGTTACCAAGCAGACAAGACAGGGAGAGGAGCATTGGGTGGAGGGAACGCCAGCCCCTGCCGGAGCGCGCGTGTGGGTCAGTGGCGTGGAAGATTCTTACTCAAGCACCCCAGCACAGTAACATTCGGGGGGAAATGGATGGAAAGGTGCAAAGAACACCTTACGTGTTTTCCTTTCAGAAACTGGTTTTCATTCTGTCATGGTTAACTGCACGTACTTGTTTCTCATTCGTCCAGGAAGTCCATGAAGACCCAGGGCAGGCACCCTCAAGCGCCTCACATCCGGAAGGGCCGGTGTCTGCCGCTTCAGCCCCTGAGCCAGCCCCAGCAGCTGGCAGCCAGGCTGAGAAAGCCATTCCCAGCAAGAGTCTCCTTGACTGGCTGAGGCAGCAGGCCGACTACTCCTTAGAGGTTCCTAGCTTTGGAGCAGTAAGTGTTGTTGGTTCTGCCCGACCTGCCATTTCCTTCCCCGCTGATGGGGTGCTGTGTTTGACGAGGAGCATGCTCGGGGAGCTTAGGAAGTTTGGGAGAGATCTGTGTTAACTGAGAACATCATTTTAAAGTTTTGTTTTTTGGGATTTTTTTTAAGTTTAAATTGTCACTGAGTATCTAGTAACAAATCACAGCCCCTGTAAGAATGCTGTACCAAGTCGTTGCACAAAACCTTATGAGGACAGAATTTGCCTAAACTCAGTGCCCCTGTCTCCCAGAACGACCACACCAGACCCTAAGTGCACAGAGAAATCTTTATGTTGCATAAACAGTGCCGCTTCATGAACATGTCCCTATGTATTCTTTCCACTTGAAAATATGACCACTTTGTAGGGAGGAGTGTCTGCTCTTAGCTCGAGTTACTGCTTTGGGACTCGTCCTTCAAGTCCTTCTACTGCCTTTGCCCCAGATCTTTCAGATTAGAAATCTGTATGACCACTGAGGTCTCTTCTTGGTTTTCCTTTTCTCATTTGTTTGTCTACCCCACCACCGTCTTTGTCCTGGGTACGTCTAACTGATAAGATGTGGAGGTAGAGAGCTCACAAGAAAAGGAGGAGAGTGCATTCACAGATGCATACCCTCCAGAGACAGAGCCCACCAGGTAGGTAGTGGTGGAGAGAGAATTGGGGGAAATGATGAGGAGGTGACAGCTAGAGATTAAACAGTACTCTGGGAGACTAGTGAGTCAGCTCAGGTCTGACAAGGAAGCCCACACATCCTGCTCTCCAGCTGTAGGAACACTGTTGCCTCAAAGAAAGCCTCGCTGAGGGCCTGGTAGCTGTGTCTTTCAACCTAACCTGACTAGGTCCTGTACAGAGGGCCATTAATGAGACAAGAGCAAAACCACCCGAAAAGCCCCACCCTCCTCAGAAGAATCTGTGACAGAATGTTTTGTAATGTTGATTTCCATTTGCCTCCTAGAATTTTTCAGACAAACCAAAGCAGAGGAGGCCACGCTGTAAGGAACCTGGAAAATTAGACGTCAACTCCCTGAGTGGGGAAGAGAGGGTTCCCGCTGTCCCCAAGGAGCCAGGACTAAGGGTAAGGAAGAGGGACGTGTCCCAGTGGAGCCAAGCCTTGTGGACTTGGGGAAAGCTCCAGCTGGGAAGTAGGGAGCCAGGCAGCATCTCCCGAGAGGACAAGAGGCCAGCACGGGAGGAAGTTGATAAGTAGAGATAAGTGGTACTGGGGCCTCTTGAGCAGCAGTAGGACTTCCCGTCGTCCTTTGTTTTCACCCTTTACCTCCAAAACTTTTGGTTTAAATTTGTACTTTAACTATTTCCAAAACTTGATAATCCCCCCTTCCCCATTACAGTGTAGAGAGTTCAGGGAGACCTTAACCCCTGTCAGGAGTCTGTTTCTAGTGTTAACAAATGTCATTTTTGGAAATTTCCACTTAAGACATTTTCTCCTAGTCCATCCTCACTGGTGATGAAAAACAGCTGACTCCAAGCCCTGTCTTATTCCTCGTATAGAATCATGAGCCTGGAAGAGACTTCAAAGCCATCTGTGAAATACTTGTAGCCTAATGCATCTGAGTTAACTATAGCTCAGAGTAGAGTTGTAATAGCAAAGATAGAACCTCTAGGGGGCAGTAATAACACTGCAACCTGAAAAGCTTAGGCAAATCATACATAAATGCACTTCTTACCTCCTAAAAGTGCATCCTCCCCAAACAGGGAGCCTCTCAAGAGCCTCCTGGGCATCCACCCCTCTCGGGTTGTCCCCCCAAAAGCATGGACTTTCCTAAATGCCTTCTCCTCCAGGCTCTGCCAGCTGGGGTTTTCCTTGGGTACGAATTCCCTGCTTAGTGAGATTGCCTGGATGTGATTTTCTTCTTTCAGCTCCAGAAGACCACCCACCCTAGTCATTTCCTCCTCTTGCAGAAGGAAGTTGTTACTTAGTGTTTTAAAGGAGGCTGTGACCGATGTCACCTGGTGGGTTGGTCTAGCAGCTCTTCACACATACCTGCTCCTCCCTCATCCCCATCCCCCACAGCAGCCACTCCAGGAGTGGGGCTGGGGCCCCGTCCCAAGGTCGGAAGCTTGTCAGAAAGCTTATCACACTGGAAAAGCTGCCCTTTTGCCCCTCTCTTCCTTTACTGTCAGAGAGTGTCGCTCCCACCCCTTTTCTTAGACCTCCTTGTGCTGTGCAAGCTGACACAACTGTAGTTCTCAGCCCAGCCGTCTTTCTCCAGCCCTCATGCCGTCTCCCCACGTTCTCCTTGTGTCTCCACACAGGGCGTCACATGGAAGGCATCCAGGAGAGACTGTGGTCCTTGCTTTGTTGTAGCCTCTGAGCTCTTGGTTTTAGAGACGTGTCAGAGAAACCACGTGCTTTCCTCCTTGGCCCTCTTATTTCTTTCTATGTCTAACAATTTCCCTCATGTTCTCTGGAAATTAATGCTCATCACTCTCCTACAGATGCTGACCCCTTGCCAGAAAACCCATTTCTAAGCCCTTCTTGCAAGCCAGCCTCTTACCAGAGATGCACTTTTCCTCCCTTGTTAAATAAACACAGTCCCTGCCTCGGAGGCCCTTTTCTTGCAGTAAGGCCAGGGGAGGAAGCACTTGTCTGCCCGGTCCTCAGGGCTGCCCAGCCACGCCACTGGGGAAGAGCCAGCAAGGCCCAGACAGCAACACGCTGCTTGACCCCAGGAGGGCCAGTTTCCCCTCAACACTGTCTCCCACAGCTCCTGCTGGGACAGGAGCCCTCCGGTGTCTTCCCATGGAGACCTCACTCCCCACCCATCCTACCCCTGCTTCTGGAAAACAGATTCAAATCAAGAAACCTCTTCCTTCCTTCAGCCCTTCTGCTGTGTGTGCTGTGGCTCGGCCGGGCGAGCTCCACCAGCCACGGTAAGGCTGTGGGATTCAGCTTTCAGGATGCCCAGTACATAGTGGGCGCTCGTGAGACGTGTGTGTGTGTGTGTGTGTGTGTGTGCATGCACATACATACGTAAGTTACATTTGTCTAGATGCGTGTATAGATTTTTTGTTTCTTGTTGAGCCATTTGACAGTAACTTGTAGACATGAGCCCTCACCCCTACATGCTTCAGCCTGTGTCTTCTAAGAATATTTTCCTACCTACTAACATTATCACACATGTGAATATTAATATCTAATATCTAGTGTACATTCAGATTTCCCGAATTGCCCCAAAAACGTCTTCTAGGGCTAGTTTTTGTTTCATTGTTTTGTGTGTAGGAATTTTAACTTTGCTTCCACACACACCTCCTTTGGTTTGTTAGGTCTCTCTTCAGTCATGAATATTTGTGGGCTAACCCTCCTAACCTTCCTGGGAGGAGCAAGGAAGTTCTGGTCACCACCTTCTCCTCCTCCTCTACCAGGAGTTAAGTTTGAGAGCTAGAATCCACAGGCTTTGGAATATGTGCTTCTGTGTATTGGTGAAGATGCCCTTCTAGGCTTGGAAGAGCAGATTTACCTCCAGTGTTGCTTAACGTCTGACTCTCCTGCTCCCTGCTCTCCTTGCCCTCTCCCCAGGCTTCCCTGGAGGAGGAAGCAGATTTGCTCTCAGGGTATAATTACTAGGAGGGAAAGCTGCCAAAGCCCAACTTGGCCGCTGTGTGTGGTCGCCTAGCTGCTGGGAGGGGCACCTGACTAGGGTGGGCAGCAGCTCGGCGGCTGGAGGGACCATCCCTCCCACAGGAAGTGGTGAGAGCTGACTTCCTCTGCGAGCACCCCTCTTGCATGGCAGTAGATGAAGAGCCGTTGTCTTCACCCCTGGGACCTTTCTGCTGCTGCTCATCCAGCCTGAAGGGGAGAAGGCAGTATGCCTCCTTGGCAGGTTCCCAGTTCTGAAAGGGCTCAGCACTTTCTCTATGTCAGAGGCTCACAACAAGAGCAGGGGAGGAACATTTCTGGACATCCTGATGCCGGAGGGGCATGCCAAAGATCCTGCGGGATATAGGGCTTGACGAGGTGTCTAGCCCTAGATGCCCCAGATGCCCAGATGTTAAAGAACATCTGGTTTATAGCAAATTGTTGGAAAAGAAGATGGAGGCATTGTTTATCAAGCTCTGGGTTTACTTCCTAACATAAAGGCTTCTCAGATCAAACACACCCTCTACTGGAGAGTTAGGAGGGAACTTTGTGGGTATAAAGGAAAAAGACACACCCCAACACCTTTCTCTGGCTCTCGGCTGTGGCTGGGCTGCAGGGAAGAGGTCCTGGAAAAGCCCTGTGGTCCTGTTGCAGCTCCCCTGGCTGGGGCCCTTGGCTGACTGGTGTGCGTTACAAGTTCTGCTTTTAGCCTGGCCCCGGTCCCTCAAGTGCTACTCTCTCTGTTCAGAAATAGGAACCAGGCGGGGATTGCTCCCCAAGTGATCATCCCCAGAGCCAGGGTGAGTGGCTGCCCAGCACCCTGGACACACCGGCCCAGCGAAGAGCAGGCACTGGTCACGGGTGGGAGTAAGAGCCAGTGTGGTGAGGTGCATGCGACAGCCAGGCTGGGAAGGGTCTGCTGTGCCCCTGGGGCAGATCCCTGCTTCTCCCACTTTGTGAGAAAGAAGTGGGGCGCTAAGCATGACAGTATCACTGTTCCCTCAGTTCTGCTAGTTTAAACCGAGGCTTCTGGAGAAGAGTTTTCTTGTAGTCAACCATCATAAAGCTTTTTGCCCGTGATCGGGTTTGTCTTGAATATTCTGTGGGAAATTGAGGGAGAGATGTAGGACTTCAAAAATAACCTTATTCCTGGGGACTTGGGAACATTCAAATACACATCTTTCACATGTACGAATCTGTAAATCCTTTGTGAAATGGCTGTGACAATTGTCCTGACCCCTCAGGGCTGGTGGGATGACTAATGCACATGGAACCCTTAACGTCTGCCTGACGCAGGGCAGGTGCACATTTAGTGCACTGTCAGTACTCCTGCTGCTCTTCCAGTCCCCACTGCCCCTCTGGGATGGCCACGGTCCTGTCCACACTGCCACTACCAAGGTCCCCATGCCTCCGTTCCCAGCCGCTTCTCGTTTGGCAGCCCACCACACGGGTGTGTTCACCGAGGACCCGTGTTACCAACTAACCCCATCTCTACAGCTACCCCTTTAAGCAGAGATCTGTTGGAGTTTCTAAGGATTGCTTCTTTAACAGTTAGGCAGAAGAGAGGCAGGGAACTGAATGGAGATGCCAGAACTCCTGGATTAAAGTTTGAAGTAGAGGTCCTTAGGAGGGTTGTGAAGAGACATCTTTCTTTTTTCTTCAAAAATTGTTCTCAAAAATTTTGAGAGAGAGAGCACGCACCCATGTGCAAGCAGGAGAGGGGCAGAGAAGGGGGAGACAGAGGATCCAAAGCAGGCTCTGTGCTGATAGCAGTGAGCCTGATGTGGGGCTCGAACTTGCAAACTGTGAGATCATGACCTGAGCCGAAGCCGGACACTCAACCGACTGAGCCACCCAGGCGCCCCAAGGTTGTGAAGAGTCATCTTAACTATTCTCAGACCTGGCTGTCAGTCTCAGCCCTTAGGTATCTGTGGACTCCTGACTTCCTTTCCTATTTTCTTTAGCAGTCCTGGCCCTAATGAAAGTATTTTTCAGGCCCTTCTGGTGTCTCTTGGTGCGACCTGTCCCTGCCTTCTCACTCCAAGTATGCTCCAGTAAGGACTGCAGCCGGGGCCCTGCATCTGGGCCTCAGAGTAGACTGGTGGAGTATCAACTGTGTCTTATCAGGTCCCCACTCCCCACTGCAGACTTGCAGGAAGGGAAGGCGTGCATACAAACAGCTGAGCATCCTGAGAAGGCAGCAGAGTCAGCCGTAGAGAAGCGTGGGCTCCTCCAGCATCGGCGCACGGGGGGGCCTCACTGTTGGGCCCTCCCACGTCATGCTGCTGTGCTGGGGCCTGTCCCGGCTTCCACATTCCAGCCCTGATGGTGACCTGCGTCCCCAGTGCAAACCCACCGTGATGGATCCCTAATGGCCACTCAACATCTTTAGCCTCATCGTTGCTGTGATCAAAGAGAAGGTGGCAGAATCACACCAGCTTTGTAACAGGACCCACGAGGAGAAGCCCAGGCAGTTAAGGCTGCTTTCCTTCAATGGCTCAGAAAGGAGAGAGGACTTCCAGGGACCACAGGGAAGGGCTTTTTCTCCATGCTCTTCTCCACAAAGATTGAGACTGCTCAACGGCAGTTGTCCCAACTTGCCTTTGAGCCCATGGACACGCACCGCCTCCACGAGCTCAATGACAGCAGGGAGGAGCGGGAGGCAGTAGAAAGAGGGAAAGGTGTGGTTTCCCGGGTGACTCAGGGGTTCCATGCAGAGGGTCCTGAGAGAAATCTCTCCCTTTCTCTTGCTATGGGGATTATTTGTGCTGCTTTGGGAACAAATTCAGAGTTAGGTATGCTGTAATTGCACCGGTTTGTTTAATTCTCTCTCTGCAACCAGACGGGAAGCTCTGGCAGAGTGGGCTCTCCGGCAGGCTCTGGTACATCCTCGTCGCCCCCCAGAGCCCCTGAATCACGGTCACGAAGGAAGGAGTGCATAAGGCTGCAGCAAGCCCGCTGCCAGCCTGGTGCTTTGTCCGCCGTGTGGCCTACCACTCACTGATGCCGTTGGAGCAGCAGGTTCCCTGATTCCCCATAGTAAATCGTCCGCATGGCGGTAGCAGAGCATGCGTGGTGCTGGGTGACCCACGTGCCAGCAGAGCTGGATGGCGGGCCGCGTGGTGCTTAGCCCCGGGGTTCTCCACCAGCTGGGAAAACCAGAGCACGGCCCTCTGATGAGAGGGAAATTAGACTGCCTCCCTTGAGGGAAACCAGAACATCAGTCACTATGATGTGTTTCCCCAGCCACATTAAGAATGCCCTCGTCTCCTCAGCAAACATGTAGACACCCTGTTTGGTGACAGAGTTGTCCTGCAGGAACTTGTGACCCACAGGGAGTGAGGTATGTGCGGTCACTGGCACCCCTCCAGTAAGCACTTGTTCCTGTGGGTCGGGTAATGTGCTGCACACTTTGCCTCCAGTAAGGCCAGAGAGATGTCATGGTCCTTTCTCACTTGCACTCTGCGAGTCTAGCTGAGGTGGCCCGAGTCCCACATCTGGTTACAGAGCTGGGACCAAAATTCAGGTCCATCTCCTGCAAAACTCTGTCTCCCCTACTCTGCTTTGTTGCTTCTGTGTCACAAGGAAGATGAACGCTCGCTTTGGTCAAGGCCTTGCAGCTGTAAGTCTCGCCTAAGACCTGCGTGTCCTTAGCTGGGCTCCAGTTCCCAGCTCTCTGACGAGCTCCTCCAGGGAGTGGATGCCGCTGTCGTGTGCTGGTGGTGGCTGGCTCTCGGCCTCCCAAGCCAACGACCTCAGGCGCACCTAGGCTAGAGAGCTGTCGAGGCAGGTAGGCAGGGGGCTCCCACTCGGGTCCTTGGCGGAACAGGGGCAGTCTGGCCCAGTGCAGAACCCTGGTCTTCATCCCCAGCCCATCACCTGCCCTCCAGTAACCTTCGGCATCTCGTGTTTCTTTGTCCTTTTGCAGGGATTTCTCCCAGAAAACAAGTTCAATCACACCCTGGCCGAGCCTGTTCTTCGAGATGCAGGCCCCCGAAGGAGGGGGAGGCGGCCTCGGAGCGAGCTCCTGAAGACCCCTGCCATCGTGGCGGACTCTCCCTCGGGGATGGGGCCACTGTTCATGAACGGACTGATCGCTGGGATGGACCTGGTAGGACTCCAGAACATGAGAAATCTGCCAGGCATCCCCCTCACGGGCCTGGTGGGGTTCCCGGCTGGCTTCGCCGCGATGCCCACGGGCGAAGAGGTCAAAAGCACCTTGAGCATGCTGCCCATGATGCTGCCGGGAATGGCCGCGGTGCCCCAGATGTTCGGTGTCGGGGGACTCCTCAATGCACCCATGGCCACTGCCTGCACCAACACCGCTGCAGCGCCTCTGTCAAGCACAACAAAAAGTGGCACAGCAGCGACCGAAAAGACTGTAGAAGACAAGCCGAGTAGCCATGATGTAAAAACGGACACATTAGCTGAAGACAAGCCTGGTCCTGGTCCGTTTTCTGATCAGTCCGAACCTGCAATAACTACCAGTAGTCCTGTGGCTTTTAACCCCTTTCTCATCCCAGGAGTGTCTCCTGGACTCATTTACCCATCCATGTTTCTGTCCCCGGGCATGGGCATGGCTCTGCCAGCAATGCAGCAGGCCAGACACTCTGAAGCAGTAGGTCTGGAGAGCCAGAAGCGGAAGAAGAAGAAAACAAAAGGGGACAGCCTGAACCCCAACCCAGAGCCTGCTCCCGGGTCCGAAAAGGAGCCAGGCGGCGATCAGAACTGCCCCGAACCCAGGGCCCCCGTCCCTCCAGAGAGAGGACATGTGGCACAGGCCAGGGAAGGGGGCCTCAAAGACTCCAACAGTGACACCAATTAGAACTGTTTCATTTAAGAAATGATTGTGACTTGTAAGTTTCTTATCCCATAAAGGTTTGTTACTTCCCTCACTCCACCTTCATAAGAACCTGTGTTTCCATAAGTAATATTACCTACCTAATTTTCTGAGAACTGTGGTCACAGATGTTAATAGTTGCAGGGTCTTGCCACTTCATTAGCTGAGTGTCGTCGACCTAGTGTAGGAGGCACAGAATTCTCATTCTGTTACCCAGTTGTTCATTCCAGCAACCGTAGCTAATACAGTATGTGGTGACACACCCTTCCCCCTTCTCTTCCAAGTTCCCACTCACCTGAGGAGGGACAGTGGCAAAAGAAAGCTGTCTAGGGATTTACCACCAAAGGGCCAAAGAACAGAGACAGAGAGGAGCTCTTTTTTCCGTGAGCTGTGTTGAATGGGAAGAATCTAATGGGGAAACCAAAAAGCACAGAAGAAGGAAGTGCTCGTGCGTATTTTTTAGTTAAGATATTTCCCTATTTTATCATGAGGACTAAATGAGTAGTGTAGACAGAAGTATATAACTAATGGTTGAAAATGCATATACTCATTTCTTTAGAAAGCAAAAACCTTACTGGTAGTAACAGGACATCCCCCTTAATGGTTTTTCAGACACCTGCAGCAAGAAGGAATACTGACGAGGCATTATTTTATACATATGTATGCCGTCTCCCCCACGTAAAGATCGTTCTCAGTATGGAAAAGCTTTACACACCGGGGTTGTTGCCGGCAATGGGGGCGGGTGAGGGGCTCGTCCTCTGTGGGGCTGCACACTGCTCACCTCACTCTCAAGGATCGCTCTGGCCACCACCAGGCCCTCACAAGTTTTTACTTTGTGCTCCCCTTCACCAAGAGTAGGGCTCTTTCTGGAGCCTTCGAGGATATAGTCACTCAACACTTTTACACTTTGCTAGGTCCCTTCGTCAAATTATTTGAGGTTGTCCGAACTGGTGTGTGCCACCTTTATAAAACGACTGTGAAAATTTGTTTCTTCTCTCCCATTTTTTTTTTTTTTCTTTCTCTATTCGGTTTCCATTACACAGTTGGACCCAGATTCCAGATCAGGTTAGTCGAGACTGTTGCAAATTAACATCATTTTCCCTTCTCACTCGGGAAGCACCTGCCTGAGTGGCGCTTAACCCTGCCTGCGTTCCCCTCCCACTTGTGTCCCGCACTCCAGAGGGCCGGTCGTGCTCTGAGACTGGAAATAAGCTCGTGGTTCAGGACTTGGGGGGCACAGGGCCCGTGCGGGGGCCGTCAGAGACGTTGGAAGTGCTATTGGTACCAGTTTCACTTGGTGTTGCCACAATTTACTGTATTTTTTACTTTTCCTGTTACAGTTTTGCTAATTTATCAGAAGGTCCAAAAGTTTGACATAACTATTTCAGTTTGCATTATTTATTTATGATGCTTTTGTCATTGTCTTTTATACATTTGGGATTATAAATTATGTAAATGTTAAAATGAGCATCTCAAAGAAGTCTGTTAAATTGTGACCGAAGAAAAAAATAAGATGTATCTTCGAACGGTGGAGTTATGAATCAGAGATAAAAATCAGAAATTCTGTAACCGATCGCATAAGAAGAAAGAATCCGTTGATTGAACAAATCCTATTTAATGACATCTTTGTAGCATAGATGGTCGATAATGCTGACAACAGATTTCTTAGAAATGCTGCTCTCTATTTAACTAACATTTTGTTCAGTTTTGCCTCCAGTGGAAGCAGAAAGGGTTTTTTCAGCTGTTAAATCCTAAAAATCAATATAATTTATTTATGTAAAAAAAAAATCACTCAATCGATATATTTTTGAACCTTTTAAGTACTAATTTTCTTTTTATCAAGTAGAAAAAAAATGTATTTGCCCTAAATCCTTAAAATACAAATGCTATAAAAATTCATGTATCTTGAAAGCCTTACTGCAAATGAGTATTATAGACATCCAGCAGAGCCTGGGTTTCCTTTGTTGTCCTCGTTGTTGTTTTGTATGGAAAAGCTGCTTTCCCTAGGTTCCACTTAGAACCTCCAGTAGGTCACAGGGTTCAATATGGATTTGATTTAAAAACCCACCAGCATGCTAAACCCCTTGTTATATCTTACCGAACCTGTATGTTTAACTCTCTGGGTGTTTAGGCTTATATTTGACTGCTATTGTGTCCCTGTTTGCAAAATGAAAATGACACTCTGTGGATTATTTGCTCTGTAAGGCATAAGTGCTTCTTATGATTATTTTGACGTTTCCAAGAGCAAAAGCCAAATTTAAACTCTCTTCAGCAAACTTGAGCCTTTTCATCTAAGTTCCATGTCACTCACAGCCATAACTTTCCTTGGTCATTCTTCACCCCGTGTCTTACATAATAAATTGTCTGTGGTCTTGATCCTGGATTTAAAAAAAAAACAAAAAAAAAAAACAATTTTAAAAGTCAAATTCAGTGGCACTTGGATGTCTGTTGCTGCCTGGGCCTTGTATAAATACATCATCTGCACACAGCAGTCCACGGTCTTTCCGAGTGCCCACTTTGTTCTGGGCACGCTACTGGGGGCTTGTTAAATATCCATTCACGGGGGTTGATTTGCCTTATCTCTTGACCCACCGGCACACCTGGTTAAAACACGTGCTGTAGAAGGGAGAGCAGTAGAGTCCCTGCTTCCCGGACCTGGGGCCCGAACGCTCCAGCCGCTCCACGCTCCAGGCTCCAGCCGACGCCTCAACTGCACCACTTTCTAGAAGCCCCGCCTCAAATCACATACCTGGGACCTCGGGGTGGGGGAGGGGGGGCGGTGGAACCACTGTGGGATCGGAACAGGCCCCAAAACACAGGAGTGCCTCAGAATTCTTAAGGCTTGTTAAGAATTTGGTGGCCCTTAGCTTTCTTCTCAAGCCCCAGAAGGACTGTGTCCGAAGTTGTCGAGGAGACTAGCAGGAAAGTGCTGAAGCCCTGGCCACACAGCCAGACACCCACCAGTTTCACCCTCGCTGGGTCACCACTAGGGGCCGACGGATGGCGGCTGAAGAGCCTGGAGAATGGGTGAGGCATTGTTCTCTAAGACCCCAGAGTCCTCTGCTGTGGTTTTCCAAGTCAGGGTGTATTCCAGTCTTTGCAGCCCTCCAGTCCAGACGTGGGGAGCCCTCCTTCTGGGAAGAGGAATAATTTATGCAGAATAAGTAATAAATAGTCTTGGTTTCACTCTTAACCCCCGAGGCTGCCCCAGTAGAGTCTGCTTCTGTGAGGGCAGAGGAGTGCAATTAGTTTAGTACGTTGGGCTAGTGTTGCAGTGTTTTGTGTGTGTTTGCCATAAGTGACCTCATTTGTCTTCAGAGCGTCTTGGTTACTGGGTAGAGGGCACTGGCATCCAGTGTGCCTAATGAAAGCCACTGGAAGACAGCAAAGCTGTGTCATCAATCACAGCAGAGCTGGGGCTAACCTCTCCGTCCCTCCAGCCTGCGGTTGGAACAGGCCAGCCTTTGTGATGCCAGCCTGGGACCCCCTCCGCCTCAGAGACCAGATCTGACTGAGTGACTCTCGGGAAAAATTGGCACCGAGGAAAACGGAACAGTTGTGGCCACACCCTCTGGAAAACTTTATGCTTGATTCATTTATAGTGAATTCCTTAAAATGGTTTCTTGCAAGAATTGCTGTTCATTTGCCTGGTCTGGAAACCACAGAAGGATGGTCTCTTAGGTCAGTAGTGGGGTTCACCCAGGCAAGTGACCAGCACCTTGGGTTCCAGACCGTGGCTTCTCAAAACCCAGTCTCTGAGGTACAGAAGCATGAGGGCAGGTGCTCAGGACCTTGGTGCATGCTGCCTGGGTGGCCAGCTCTGGGGCCACCCTCATGATCCAGACTCGAGGGGGTATGTGGGGTGAGCCGAGTACAGCTCCCGCGAGGAAGGTGTTCGTGGGATCAGTTTGGATGTGCCTGAAGCTAACGCTGCCGAGACAGTCCTGTTGTCGGATTTCTGGCTCTGCCCTTGCCCGAGGCCCAAGGACAAAGGAATGAACTAGGATGGAGAGAGGGGGGCAGAGGAAAGAGAGATGGGGCTTCTGGGGTCAGGGGGAGGGGCACATCCCTACCTTCTCCAAGCCTCCGTTTCCTCATCTGTAGAACAGGGCTAATTGTACCTCGCAACCTAAAGGATTGATCAAAATGACCAGTGTTGGGTGCTGAAAAGTATGCTTGCATATGAGTCATGTATCTTTACCGCTTTTGAGTAGCCAGTGAGGGGAGGAGCACCAGTCTCCTGTCCCCTGGAAGGAGGGTAATCAAATCAGGGATGAGGAAGGTCTTGCTCTAAGTCCCAAGATCCTCCTGGATCTCTGGGGCCTCCTTCAGTATAGACTTGCCAGATGGAGGGGAGAAAATGACACCCAGTTAGTTTTAATTTCAGATAAACTAATTCTCTTGGTATAAGTATATTCCAAGCAGTATTTGGTACATAATTATAAAAAAAACTTTTATATGGCATTCAACTTTAACTAGGCATCCTGTATCTTCTCTGATAACCTCACTCAATGTAACAGTGCACATTTATTTAGCAGGCACCTCCTCTAGTTAGAGCTTGTTCTAAGTGCTTTATGGCCATCCCCTCCATCCCCTCAGTCACTCAAAAGTCCCCATTTTACAGATGAGAGAACTGAGGCCCAGAGAGGTGAAATAACTTGTCCAGGCACCCAACCTGTAAACGACAAGAGCTGGGATTTGGGGACCCAGAAAGACAGATTGCAGAGCCATTAGCCAACCAGGGGATCAGCATGGGCATCTAGTTTGGGCATGAAGCAAACTGCCTTCTGGTGCAGCTTTGAGAAATAGGGTGATAGGAATGGTGAGCAGGGGAAGGGGCTGGGGGGCCAGCTGCCATGAGCGGGGTAACTGGTGGGGCGGGGGGGAGGTGTTTCCTTCCCATCCTGCTGTGCTAGCCTAGGGTCATTCTTGGAGTCTCATTCTCGGTGCTCAGACACACCAGGCCCAGGCCTAAGGGGCCACGCGAGAAGCAGCGTCCAGTCTTAGAAAGAAGTGGCAGGGGTCTGTGTAACTTCTCAGCCAGAAGGGCCAGAGGGAAGTTGGCCGGGACCGAGAGGAGGGGGATCTCGCAAATAACAGGGAAACCAGCCTCCCAGACAGCAGACCATCTCTAAAGGCTGGAGCCTAATTTCTGCTCCAAGGTTTGAGTAAGCAGGACCAGCAACCCAACTGGGAGAGCTTTGATCCAGCTTTCTGGTGTGCTCCCCCCTCGCCCCAGGGTGTTCAACGATCGCCCACCACTCGTGTGCTGGGTGCAGCACGAGCCGCCTGGGAAGGGGAGCAGCACCGCTCCTTCCATGCCCACCAGGCCCTGGCCGTGACCTTCCCCCCAGGGCGGCTCCGGCACGGGCCCCTGGGTGCCCATTTCCTCTGCTCTGCCCACTGTGCCAGGCCTTGACATGCAGGAGCTCATCCCCAAACGTGTCCTCCACATGAAGACAGGGCTCAGGGAGGCTGCCACCTGCCTTCAGCTGGAATTTAGAGGTGGGTCTGATGGCAGCGTGGAGTCCACAGAGCACAGCCCCCGTCCGTTTTTGTATAGCCCACGAGCCAAGAGTGGACATTACGTTTTAAATAATGGAAAAACCAAAAGAAGAAGAATATTTCCTGACATGTGAAAATCATACCCAATCCAAATTTCAGAGACCGTAAATTAAGTTTTATTGGAGCGTAGCCACACCTGCTCCTGAACGTACCATCTGTGGCTGCTTGTGCACCACACGAGCAGAGTTGAGCGCTGTCACGGGACCACGTGGTCTGCAACACCGAAAATATTTATTATCTGGCCCTTCACAGAAATAGTTCCCAGACCCCTGGCCTAGAGCATCGGTTTTATTCATAGATTCAGTGCAGAAAGGAAGTCATTTAAAGTCTTCTTATATTTATTTGACCGTGTTTTTGCACGCACATTAGAAGAGTGACACCTGTGAAGATAAAGCAGAGGCTTCAAAGTAGCCCTGGACCGAGGGCCTGCCTCCTGAGGGGCCACCTCCAAACCCCCAGGGCGCACTGTCACTTTGGAGGAAAAGTTGGGACTGCCCTGCCCCCACGCTCAGGAGAGCCCGAGGACGGATTAGACGCTGTGGGAGAAGAGGCAGTGTTTACAGAGAGGACCCAGAAAAGGCAGGAGGGCACAGCCCGAGTGAAACACAGGACGTGGGTTTAAGGACCAGGAAGCAACACCGTCTGTGTCTGGGGAAGGGGCCGGCAACCCGGGTCCGGTCCGTGGCTGGTGGCGGTGCGCTGTCTACCTGCAGAGTGGCTGGAAGGGAGGCCTCCCAGGAAGACAGGCCGGGGGGTGGGGGTGGGGGTGGGGGTGGGGTGGGGGTGGGGGTGGGGGTGAGCCTGCACTGGCCTCACTCCCACCCGGAGCCAGGCGACGGGAAGGCCAGACGTGGGAGCGCAGAGCGCAGGGCAGCAATAGCAGCCCTGGCAGCCGGGGGGGGGGGGGGGGGGGTCCCCTGGCCCAGGCTGACTGCAGCCACATCCTGGAAGCAGAGTTCAGAGGAACCCAGGAAAGAGCGGCGGAGACCCGGTCTATGCAGCTATGAGTTTCCATCCCTCCCCCTCCCACACCTGCAGCTCAGGGCAGCAGGCCCCTCCCTCCTCGGGCCCCAACCGCGGCCAGCTCCACCCTCATTTGATTGACAGCCGGTGGGCCCTCGGCCACTGCCTGGGGACTTCCAGCCTCTCCTGCTGTGCACCAAGTGAGGCTGGGCTTGGGGGGGAGGCAGATCAGACACCATTCTGCTGTTGGGGACCTCCTTTTGAGAGGACAGGACGGACTGAAGGAACAGCTACATCTGCTAGACATCTCCTGCCGGCCAGTGGTGGGATTATGCACGCACGGGAGCCAAAAGGATCCGTAATGGGACGGCCGTCGCTGCATCCCAGCAGTCGTGGGTGGCGGCAGAGGTGTGGGAGACAAGAGGGAGGAAGTGCTGACATTTTCAGGAAAGGAAGGTGGGCGATCCAGGAACTACAGCCTAGTCAATGTGACACCTATCCTAGTGGGCAAAATTATAGAAAGGATTTTTTTTTTAAGATCTTTTTTTAAGATTTGTTTATTTTTGAGAGAGAGAGGTAGAGAGCAAGTAGAGGAGGGGCAGAGAGAGACAGGGAGACAGAATCCCAAGCAGGCCCCGCACTGTCAGCCAGAGCCTAATGCAGAGCTCAAACTCACAAACCATGAGATCATGACCTGAGCCGAAACCAAGAGTCAGAAGCTTACCTGACTGAGCCACCCAGGTGCCCCTGTAGAAAGGATTTTTAAAGATGTGCCAAGGGTGCATCAAGAACAGGTCAAGCCACAGTCACCTCCATCCCCTTTGGGTGACCAGAGCAGCTCAGTGTGGTTTTCATTGTGACAGGCAAAATGCAGAGCTGTGGGCTTTGCCCCTGCCTGGACAGCCGTGCCCGAACACAACTAAACAATGGTCTGTGTCCATCTGGGGAGGCATCAGTGGCCCGTGCGCTCGCTTCTCAAAGTCTGACAGTGTTTGTAGACTCCCACACCTACCGGGCAAGGCAGACGACACACGTGAGGGACAGGGGCCAGATATAAGGCAATAGGAAATGGAGGGGATCATGCCCGACTAAAAGGGACAGCTTCGACCGGCGACAGCCAGTGATGCCATGCAGGAAGGCGGGCTCTGTGTTCCCCCATACCCTGAGTGTTTTTTTCAATAGAAGATGGACTTTTCAACGTATGCGGTAAGTTCAGTTTTCAAAAAAACGAAATCCACTGAGCAAGTATCTGTCTGCAGATTGGATCCAGGACGCACAGAGCACATAGTTTGCTTCTTGAGTGGTTGCAGAGCCGTGGGCGTTGGCAGGTTCCTGACACAACCAGCAGGTGACCTGGGAGAATACAGAATCGGGATGCGTTTTAAGGGAGGGGACTGTCCTGTCTCCCACTGGGGAGTCCCACCGGCTCTCAGGATACAAGGAAAAGCTCAGGAGTGCAGGTCAGTGCAATCCTGGCAGCTAGCATCTCCCTCCCAGAGGGGCTCTCCACCTGTGGGGGAGGGGGGGTCCAGGGAGACGCTGCGGCCCCACATGGGGGAGGTGCTGGGCACTTGCCGGGAGCAGACAAGAGGCCGGGTTGAAGCAGCTTGGCAAAACCTCCTTAGGCAAATTATTAGGCCCCTTGACTCTGGTCTTGTGGGGTGTATGTGCCTGTTGTATCACCCACTCAAGATGACACTTGGGCCCCACGTTTCTCTATCCCCAGCACATTGGGGGTCCCCAAGAATCCTCAGGGACTTCCCAAGAGTGGGGGATACCACCAAGGGCCACCTTGCAGGTGTGAGTCGGGGGAGGCTAACAGGAAGGCGGGGGCTGGGGGGGGCCCAGGTTGAGCAGGGCAGGCAGTGACTCAGGGCTGCTGAGGTGTTAAGCCTCTTTCCTGGCTCTGACCAAGAGGAGGCCAGACTAGGAAAACTCTAGACACCGCTCCCACCCACCCCCCTCACTCCCATCCCCACTCCAGCTCTGATCCGGGCTTTTCCATTCACAGATCCCAAACTTTCCAGGCCAGCAAAGAGCCAGAGGGGCTGCCAAGGCCCCGGTGAATGCCTTTGGGGAGTGGCGAGGGGGCACGTGCAGTCCTGTCAGGTAGGTCACAGGGGCCTGAGGAAGGCCCTGACCCCAGCCCCCGGGGCCCCTGGGCTCCCCAGGTTGGAGGACCCTCCTACTCTGACTCAGTCCCTTGTCAAATGTCCCCATCAGGAAGCAGAGTATATGCATTTAAGGAACAAGGCCTTGACTCCAGGAGTCTTAGTGTTGGTGTGCATCTGAGAGAAACAGAGACAGAGGGGTGGAGGACAGTGACGGTGGCCCTGGAGCAGGCAGTCTTGCCGACTGAGCCCCTGCAGCCACTTCCTTCCCTTCCCCAGATGAGTAGGAGATAGGTAGCCTCCCCTGCAGGAAGGACATGGAGAGGCAGGCCGAGCGCTCTCAGTGCACAACCCAGCACCCCAAAACAAGCCCAAGGGACAGGGGCCATGTTCCACTGCCTAGACCCCACCGACCCAGCCACCCCAGCAGGACTAAAAAGGAGCAGGTCTGAAAAGACATAAAACATCCACCCAAAGTGGTACTTCCTCTGCAGAGTCAACAGTGGGTGCACAATGTTCTCAAAACCCTGACCTTGTTTTTATTAGTTACCCCTGTATCCTTGGTGCCACCCTCCCTTTGGCAATAAGCCAGTCAGCCCGTCTGTGCTCAGTTCTCAGGGACGAGACTCTGCCTGGCTTCTGAGTTCCCAAAGCAGACCCTGGCCTGGAAGAGTGACAGGTAAGAGAAGGTGGACTGCTGGGGGCTGGGGGGCATGGGAACAGGACAAAAGGACCAGCCTCCTCAAGTGCGCCCTGTCCAACTCCAGGACCCAGGAGCCTCCTGGAGCCGAATCTACACCGCACGCTTCTGGGAGCTCTTCTGGGTGGCCCGGGCCTGCCCTTCCCCCTGTGACTGTGGTCCCTCTTTCAGCACCAGCTCACGTGTCCCCTCCCCCCCATCCCCCCCAACCCCCCCGGACAGACAGGGGGAGCGGCTGCTACCTGTGTCCTGAACTTCACTTGGGATCAGATCTTACCCCATTGAGCAACCCTCCTTCCAACACCCTAGGGCCTCCAGGACCCCCATGCCATTAGAGGGTGGTGCTCCCCATATCAGTGTAGGGAGAGCAGGGCAGAAGCCCCCACCCCTGTGCTTTGGTGGGGCTGGGAGAAACCAGCCCGAGCCAGGTGGCTGTTGGGTAAAACCCACCCTAAGACACCAGCACTGTGCAAAGACTGACTTTGTGATTGGGTCCAGAGGCTCTGTGGGCCAGGAGCAAGGGGTGGGCAGGCCTCAGACCTCCCTCTGAGGCCGCGAGAGACTGGCAGCAGCACCCACCTCCCTGAAGGCGGGCAGACCCAGGGATGCCCACAGAAGGGTCCCTAGGGACATGGCCAGCAGGATGCCTGGGAGGGGCTCAGCTCCCTAAATGGCCTGGGGCACCTCTGTGGGCCTCGCCTTCCCTGTGCCCAGTCCCTCCCTGCTCTGCCAGCCTGGGCATGGGAGCCTGAGTTGCTGTGTCCCTCCCTTGAGAGTGGAGTGTCCTCAGACCAAGCTCACCCTCAGGACCTAGGACCCCCTCTCTAGCTGAGGCTCAGCTGACTGATGCTCCCATTTCATCTTGGGGGTAGGAGCGGGGGTCCTGAGCCCCCTCGTGAGTCCCCACCTTCCTGTTAGGCGATTCCCCGTGAGCCTTTTTATAAAGAATCGGCTGGGAGCCAGGGAACTTTTGGAAAGTGTATGGGCCAAGCCAAGCTGCACAAACCTGTCTTCCTCCCAGAGCTGAAAGGGGCCAGGTTGTTCCCAGACGAATGCAGAGGCGGGGCGGGGGCGAGGGGAGGGGAGAAGGAAGGGGGCTACCTCAGGAGGCCTCGCACACTGTGGAGCCACAGCCAGGGAAGGGGGAGGATGAGAAGGCACAGCCAGAGGCAGCGGCGGGAGGAGGTCCGGTCCCAGGTGTCTTATGTAGACTCACATGCGAGACATACACGCCCCCCAAAGTGCTTGGGTGCAGACTCGGTCACACAGATACGTGGGCATGCAAGCACGTAGAGAGGCACGTTGGCGTTTGCACAGGTACATACACCGAGGCGGTCACGCACACAGCTGCAGAGACGTGCTCAAACATGCTCACACATACGGCCCCACCCCACATGTGTGCACATGGAATACACAGTGAAAGACGTGTGCAAAGGATGCGTATGGAGAAATACCAAGCCAGACCCAGGAGGCGGGAAGAGGGCTTGATCACCCTGACAACCCAGCTCCCTTGGGCCCAGCACACCCGTACACCCATGTACACACACACACACACACACACACACACACACACACACACACACACACACACACACACCCTGGCCGGGAACCACTTACTTCATAGGAACTTTTGGATCCAGGGCAACACGCAATCAAGACCTTGTGCTGGGAAAGAAAGCGCCTTTGTCTGCTGGGACCGGGGCTTTGGGAGCAGCTGCAGCCTTCCCCAGGACCGGGGCCAGGCCAGTTCCTCGCTTCTGGGTAGGAAGGTCAGGCGGGGCCAGGGCTGAGGGCGAGGGCGCGGGGGCCCGGCAGGCCCTGCCATAACCCCCAGATGCTGTCTTCTGCCGGCTACACGGAGCCCAGGAAGGCAGTGGTTCCCCGCCCTCGCCTGGGCCTGGCCCCAGGGTGACCCATGGTTCTAAGCCTGGCCCTGGTGCTACACTAACCCAGACTGAGGCCCGGCTCCGGCCCCGGGGCTCCACGGCTGCCTTGTGCCAGTGGCCTCACTTTTTTTAGCAGAGTGAAAGAAAGGTCAGGCTCTGGAATTAGAAAGATGTGACATTAGAAAGATGGTTCTGTCGCTAGCTGGGTGGCTTTGAGAACAGACCTTCCTGAGCCCTGTGTTCATTGGAGCCCCTGTGACAGTGCTCCAAGCCCAGATGGAGGCACACCTCCTCCTGGAGTCCACAGCCGCCTCTGTTCTGCACGAGCTGTCTCTGGGCCTGGTGGAGCCGGGGGAGCACCCGCTGCTCTGGCCACAGGGAGGAGGGTGGAGCCCACACCCAATCCATCTGATGCTTCTGTGACTCCCCTCCTCCCTTTGGTCCCTTTCCTCCCTCATGGTCCTGGCCTTGCTGCCCGGTGCCCCACTCTCTCCCTCCACCTCAGTGCCACGTCTTCTGCTGGCGAACCCCCAGTGAGGACAGTCCCGTTTTCTAACTCAAGAGGATTCAGTCTAGGGACACCCTCCGGAGGTGGGTCCTGACAGTCCCAGGACCCTTCTGCTGGGGGCTCTTCCCCGCATCTGCAACCTGCAAACACTTCCTTCACGGTGTCACCACAAAGCCGGGAATGTCATTCTCGTAGCTCTTCCTCCTCCCTTGGGTATCTCAAGGCCAGGGCATGCCTGGCACCGAGCCTGGTATGAGGCCGTTACTGTCAGACTCAGCAGTGGCTTTCAGAAGTTCAGGTGCATTCAGCTACCACTGCCCCTTGGTAGGTTTCTAGCTTTTTCTCTTACTGTAACTTGGTGCCTCTCTTCTCACATCTCTCTCATAATTGCATGGCAGTCAAATACCTTGTATCCTTACTGTTAATAGAATTGTACTGTTTTAGAAAATAACGAAGTTCAGCCAGCCAAGTGTGGGGAGTGGCAGTTCAAGTGCTCTGCCCTGTCACTCGCGGTACAATTCATTTGTGCATTGTTGATGGGTTGAATGCCGGCTCCCTGCCAGACCTGGAGCGGCCCAGAGGGAGCCCACCGAGAGCCCACCGAGAGCCCTGTCTAGAAAGACCCAGAAGAAGAGCCCAGCGGGGGAAGAGGACAGGTAGGCAGAAAGTGTGGTTGGGCAGACAGAGGACTGGGCAGGCCCTGCGGGAGCCTGAGGGGGGTTCCTTGGGGCACAGGTGGCTCCAAGATGGTTTTGCAGAACAAGGGACATTTGAGCTGAGCTTTCAAAGAGCAGTTGGATTTTTTTTTTTTTCTGGTTAAAGATGAGAGAGGGTGAACCAGTCAGGAGACGAGCATTTACACAAGTCATGGGAATGGGAAGCGCCTGATGTGTGTGAAGGAATGGGAAGTATTGGATGCGCCGGGGGCGGGGCGTGTGTCAGGCTGGGCTGGAGAAGCTGGCACCAGATGGGCCTGTGGATGCCAGGGAGACTGGGGAACCCCTGCCACATGGAGGGCACCCAGCCCTGGCCCTGGAGCTGCCCCATGGAGCTATTCGCTCCCATTCTGAACCCTCTGGCTCAGCCCCACCCGCCCCACCTGCAGCTTGTGCTAGGAAACTCAGCTTGCACTGTGGTCAAATTCCCTTCTCTTCTTGGCTTGGAAGAAAAAAAGTTATGGGCAGGAATTTTTGTAGGAGGTCTTTATATATTGAAATTCTTGATTCTTTGTTACATAGGTATCTTGTCTGTCATTACCCTCCCTCCCTCCTTCTCTCTCTCTCTCTCTCTCTCTCTCTCTCTGCAGTTTGACCTTAATTTTATTTTGCTTTGATGGAAAGGAGCCTTATATATTTTTGTTGTCCAATCCACCAATCTGTTCCTTTGACATTTTCTTAGAAAAACGTTTCTTATTGTAAAATTGTACAGGTATTAGGATTTTTTTTAAGTTTATTATTTCATAGAGAGAAAGAAAGAGGGAGCACAAACAGGGGAGGGGCAGAGAGAGAGGGAGACACAGAATCCCAAACAGGCTCCAGGCTCTGAGCTGTCAGCACAGAGCCTGATGTGGGGCTTGAACCCACAAACCATGAGATCATGGCCTGAGCCAAAGTCAGACACTTAACCAGTGAGCCACCAGGTGCCTCTAGGCATTAGGATTCTTTGTGGTTTAACTTCTAGCGCGTAAATCTGTAAGCCATCTAGGTTTACTCTGGTGTATGGCAGGAATCTAACTTTACTTTTTCCAAATTGTTAGCCAGTTGTCCAGTCCCATTCAGTGAGTAATCCATCATTCCTGCACTGGTTTGTTTATTTTGTTCAAAATTCCTCATCTTTTCAGTTTTTAAAGTCATACATGCAACCTAAACAAAAAAGAGAGACAGAAAAGGAGAAGTAGGAGGGGGAAGAGGAAGAGGACAAGAAGATGAGGCGAGGAGGATGAGAAGAAGTAATCCGAAGGTCCTAGAAAGATCTGACTCAGAAGGTAAAGCCCTCTCCTGAACCCACCTCCCCGAGATAATGACCACCAGCAGCTTATTATATATCCTTTTATTGTTAGTGTGGTAACATTTATTAGGTTTCGCTTAAATACAGAGATGTACAAAGAAAAATACCGAAAGGAATCAAGAGCTCTAGAAAACACGTAACTGACATAAAAATATGTTGACCTTAAACAAAAGGTAATACACGTCTAGTGTTGGAGAAGTCACAGTCCTGAAAGAGACAACGTGAAAACCAAGCCCTTCTCTCTCACTCTCCACACTGCCCCAGGCAAGTCCTTTTCCCTGAAGGGAACCAGCCAACACTTCCCATTGGCTTTGGTTTGAAATGCGTTGTTTGGTTTTTTTTAATGTTTATCTATTTACTTTGAGAGAGAGGGTGCAAAAGAGTGGGGCAGAGAAAGAGAGGGAGAGAGAGATTCCCAAGCACGGGGCTCGAACCCACAAACTGCGAGGTCACGACCTGGGCAAAAATCAAGAGAAGGCTGCTTAACCGACTGAGCCACCCAGGCGCCCCCTGAAATGCATTTTCTTCCCACATCCCACACCGTCCTCTGTGGACGGGTCTGTCTCCAGACTTCCGGTTTGGGTGTGCCATTTCTCTCTCTGCTATGCAAGTGCTGGCACCACGGGTCCCGGGGCGCAAACTGTGAAGCCCTGGAGTTTTACCACGTGCTTGAACAGCTGGCAGGGTCGGTGCCCCCCTTACTGGTCTTCACTGGCAGAGGTACCGCGACCGTCTCCGTTCGGCCTGCTGTAACCAAGTACCACAGACCGGATGGTGTATAAACACCAGCACTGTGTTTCTCACAGTCTGAGATCAGGATGCCAGCACGGTTGGGTTCTAGACAAGGCCCTCTTCCAGGTGGCGGACCGCCGGCTTCCCGCTGTGTCCTCACATGGCAGAAGTGGGGTGAGCGAGCTCTCTGGGTCCCTTCCACGAGGGCTCTAATCCCGTGCCAGCGGGCTCTGCCCCCGGATCCAGTCACCTCCCAAAGGCTTCCCCTCCTGATACCATCACATTGGGGGTTAGGATGCCAACATATGAATTCGGGGGACACAGACATTCAGTCCACAGCAATTATTATTCTATACTCATTTTCCATTTCTGTTCTATATTATCCCCCCCCCGTTTGATTGGAATTTTATTGGAATCGCATTATTTGCATGGATTAATTTGGGGGTGATTGTCTTTCACGGTAGTGAGGTTTTCTGTTGTGGATAAAGGCGTGTGCGCTTCTTATGACTACATCAAGGTTCTGTGATCTTTCTGGTCAGGGGTCTGGGTCACCCCTTCTTGGGGCACTCAAACCTCAATCCCTCAAATGTTATAGCTGCAGCCACCCAAGAGCAGAAGGTTTGGGAGACAGGGTTGCTGTCTTCTGGCACTCAAGGGCCATCATGTACAGGAGGGAGTGACGGGCTCAGCAAGGCTCCAGAGGGCCAAACTTACACCTCTGGACGTCACCCCGCGGCAAACAAAAGAATAACTGTAAGGCCATGAAACAAGCCCCGGGGCGGGGGTGGGGAGGGGGGGCGCGGTGGTGACTGCTCCACGAATGGCACTTCTCCAGCGTTCCAGGGAAAATGTCACCGGTGCCGTCCAGGGGCTTCCCGGCTTGGTGGGAAAGCCGGGGCAGGGGGACACGGGATGCTGGATTACAAGGGCCTGGTCCTTCCACTCTGAGGAAAGGCCCAAGGCTTCCCAGTATCTCCTCTGTGCCCCTCACCTCACCTTGTCCTCCCCCGTGACCCTGAGGGTGCAGTGGTGCTGACCCACTTTATGTCTGAGGACGGAGAGGCTCCGCAAAGCCAAGGGACCCAACCAGGATCACCCAGCAGCTCTGGTGCACCCCGGATCCCAAGGCACACACCCCTCAGGCTGTCTTTCCGTGATTGTCCTCCGGGAGGCCCTGTTCAGGGACAGGGCTGGACCACCCTACCCAGTCCCCCCGCGGGGGCAGCCACTGGGCAGGTGAGTGGCCCAGTAGGCGGGAAGGCACCCCCAGCTCTTCTCTCGTGCCTGGTTCTGCACGTACGTCTGCCTCTCCCCCCCTCCCCGGGCAGCTCTCAGCTTGGCCCGTGGTGTCCTCAGGGGGCCAATGGGCTTCTTGATTCCAGGCTGCACATCTGGAAGTTGACGCTATTAAAACAAACCCCATTATATAACAAATGGACATCTGGAACATGTTAGCACTGAGTTTTTAGAAAAAGAAATTGTTTTGGATGTGCTCTCTCCTAAGAATGTGGCAAAGCGCCCTCACCCAGGCTGTCCAGGAACCCAGAGACCAGGCCGCCTCTCCTGGGTCCATTTCTCGAGGTAACTCAGGCCAGGCCAGAGGTGGGCCAGGGCAGAGGCAGGGACAGACTCCCTTCCACCAGACAGGCGACTTCACTATCTCCTGAGGGCCACGTGCTTAGAAGGCCACTTTCCAATTTCATTCAGATATTTATTCAGCACTTGTGAGCCTACTGTGTGCTACCAACTCGTTATCATTCATATGCCCCCCCCCCCAACATCCACCACAGCTAATTACTCCATTGTGGCTTAAGAAAACAGATCATGGTCTGCCCTGGATTCTAAACAACAAAGCTTAAACAACGCTGCGCCTCAGTTTCCTCTGACACCTTAGCCAGTCCCTGGAATTTCCTAGCATCCTCAAGCTTCTCTCTGAATTGTCTTCCTCCCCTTCCCTCCAGACACCGGCATATAGGGGCTAAAAACACCAATGACCTACCAGTGACGCGGCATGGGGTTGTGGTGGTTCTCTCTATGGGTGGACTTGATCTAGCACCGAAGAGGCTTTAAGAGAAATGTCTGACTAACATTTTGCAATGGAAATGTTATTTTTAAAAATATTTCTGCCCAACGTCCTATGATGAAAAACTTCAGGCATACAGAAATGTTCAGAGAATTGTACCGTGAATACCCATATAAACCCACTGCCTAGATACTACAGTTGTTAACATGCCGCTGTATCTATCCATCTCTTCACCCATCAATCAGTTCAAAAGCAATTTGCAGACATCACTATATTTCACCCCTAAACACTGTGCATGCAAATCGCTCACTAGAGTCTGGTACTTGTTCCTGACTTTCTTCCAGGTGAAATTGACATACAATGAAATGTGGAAGTCTTAAGTGGACAGTAAGACCCCCAGACCACAGGATGTGACTGTATTTGGAGACAGGTCTTCTGAAGAGGTAATTAAGTTAAAACGCGGGCACATGGGTGGGCCCTAATCCAGTATGACTGGTGTCCTTCTAAGAAGAGATTAGGAGAGGCTCATGGGTGGCTCAGTCCATTGAACATCCGACTCTTGATTTCGGCTCAGGTCATGATCTCACAGTTTGTGAGTTCGAGCCCTGAGTCCAGCTCTGCACTGAGAGTGTGGAGCCTGCTTGGGATTCTCTCTCTCTCCCTTTCTCTCTGCCCCTACCCTGCTTGTGCTCTCTCTCTCTCTCTCTCTTTCTCTCTCTCTCATGCGTGCTGTCAATAAATAAACAAATAAACAAGCAAATAAATAAATAAACATTTTAAAATATTTTTTAAAAAGAAGAGATTAGGGCACAGATATGCACACACATGGGAGGAAAGACCATGTGAAGACACAGGGAGAAGACAGCCATCTCCAAGGGAGGGAGAGAGACCTCAGAAGAAACCAGCCCTCCCCAAAACTTGATCTCTGACTTCTGGCCTCCAGCACTGTAAGAAAGTAAGCTTTTGTTGTTTCAGCCACTTTGTGGCAGCTGCAGCAAAAGAATACACCAGGTTTACCTTTTCTAGAATTGCATGTAAATAAAAATCGTACACTATGTCCTCTTTTGTGTCTGGCTTAATTTGCCCAGCATAAGGCGTTTGGGACTCATCCATGCTGCTACACGAATCCATACTTTTCATTGTGGAGTAGTATTCCATTGTATAAATATCCCACAGTTTGTTTAGCAAAGGAAATGTATTTGTTTGTTTGTTTGTTTGTTTGTTTACATTTATTGAGAGAGAGAGAGCAGGGGAGGGGCAGAAAGAGAGGAGAGAGAGAGAATCTCAAGCCGGCTCCACACTCTCAGCACAGAGCCCGATGCGGGGCTCTATCCCACGAGCCGTGAGATCATGACCTGAGCCGAAATCAGAGTCGGATGCTTTAACGGGCTGAGCCACCCAGGCGTCCTGGGAAATTTACTTTTTAATGAGGAATTGTTTCATAATATTTCCCTCTCATGTTTGTCTTTTGTGTCATCCCACCAACGGAGAGGACAGTCAGCCCTACTCAGCAGGGAGCTTCAGAACTGTACTTGAATGTGTAATCATCCTAAAATGTATATAAAACACAGCATACTTCCTGAAATGGCCTAAATATGAGATTAGAGTAGTACTGCATTTTTTTTAATCCCAATGGATGCAGACAAATCCATGGTGTCCCAGGGACTTCATCCCTTTGGTTACAAATAACATAGTGATTACACTGGCTTTGGTGTCAAGGGCCCTGGATTTGAGTCTTCCTTGCTGTGTGATCTTGGGCAAGTCACTATACCTCTCTGAGCCTCGTTTTCTTCACCCAGGAAGTGAGGCTAATAATCCCTTCCCTAAGGGTTGCTTGAAGACCGAATGAGCTAATGTACTCAGGTTGTTTCCGAGGCTGGAAGTAGTGAGGACTCGGGAAACCTTTGCTGCTGTGATTTGTCCCAGTCAGCAGCCATCAAAGCCAGAACCTCTCTCCTGAGAGGGCAGAAAAAGTGGATTTCTAGGCCACTAAGAGTAGAAGATCAGCTTTCTGCACTGCCCTACATGGTAGCTGGGACCAAGGAGCAGGGCGGTCAAGACCATGTCAAATCAACAAGCCGCCAAGATCAATCAGCCCGATGCAATCCCAACAGAACGGGGGGGTTTGGAGGAATGAGGGCTCCAGGGTGCTCCCAGTCTCCACAAGCCTTGCACACGTTTGACCTTTTCTTTTTGTTATTTTGTTCCATCTGAACAGGGCAGTTCAGAAATTTGTTTCACTTTGTCATGATCGCTTCTAGGAAAGTATAAATTTAAATCGGGTAAACTAGGAACCTATCCCTTAGAACAGATGCTAATTTAATACTTTTCCTCTAACAAAGCCGAAGAAATGCATAATCTGAATCGCCGCCATTTACTTTATTTCAGAATTTCCTTTCTTCTGAAAGAAATACTTTTCAACTTTGAAGTCCTTAGGAATTGGTTTTTGGCATAATTTATCCACTGTGTCCCAGGCGGCTTTGAAATGTTCCTAATTTCTCTCAGATGATGATCTTTTTTTGGATTTTCAAGACAAAGAAAGAAAGCATCTATAGTTTCACTTTGAAGCTCTTCAGAAAAATATTCCTATGACACTTACCATGTGGTAAAGAAACTTAAAATGCAAGAGAAGTTCAAATTTGGACACAGGGCCGTCCATCCCACTGAATGCCGCCTTCACTACAAGGGGCCGTGGCCCAACGGCGTCTGAACCCTGCTCCTCACAGCTCCAGGTGTTTCGGAGAAATCACCTTGCCTCCCACACGCTTCATCTGCACCCCACTTCCAAAAGTTTGGGGAAATTCTTGCAGGAGATACGTTGTGTTGTGCCAAGAACATCACTGAGGGCATTTGAGGTCTTTCCTTTCCTCTCAGAACTTCATTATTACCAAAACCAAACGATGTGCAGAACTCTTCAAACTGCCTCCGTGCCACTCAGCGTTCTATACCTTCCAGATGCGTTGTCATGGATCTCGTAGCACGTTCAAGTCGATTTCACTCGGCTGCCATTTTTCTTCGCGGGTATATATTTATAACCCTGCACGAGATAGATGATCCACCTCGGTCACTGCGTCAACATTCATGAGACCCAAGAACCTCTCTTTTATTAAACGTCCTGGAGGAGAGCTGCCCTGCTTCCCAACCCTAAATGTGCTGCTATAGCGGGCTCCCAGGTAGCCCGCAGCCAGGCGTGGCCGATGCGCAGCGCCCTAGACTAAGGGTGCTGGGTCCCTCCAGCCTCACAGTAGGGGCCAACAGCGGAGAGCCTCTCGGGTGAGAATCAGGGCCGCCCAGTTCCAGGAGAGAGCGTGGTGCAGGGAGGTGCAAGGAGCCGCCAGAGAGCTGGGGCCAGCAGACTTGGGTGGTCTGGGAGGACCTGCAGAATCCTTCCCTGTCCCTGGGAGACGGGCACACAGGGCACACCCTCCTGGGGCACCTCCATGCACAGCCAGCCTGTCAGCTGGACCTGAGGCTTGGGGCAGTTAGAGGTACAAGAATGCACAGGGACCGATTTCCCTCTTAGCACAGATTTGCTGCATCCCGTTAAGTTTTTGGTATGTTATGTATGTTGGTCTGTTTGTATGTTTGGCATGTTGTTTTCAGTTGTCTCAGGATGTTCTTAAATTTCCCTGCTGATTTCCTGTTTCACCCGATGATTGTTCAAGAGCATACTGTTTAGTCCCCAAGTATTTGTGAATTTTCTCATTTTCTTTCTTTTTTTTTTTATTTAAATTCAAGTTAGTAACAGACAGTGTACTCGTGGCTTCAGGAGTAGAACCCAGTGATTCATCTCTTACATATGACACCCGGTGCTCAACCCAAAGAGTGCCCTCCTTAATGCCCGTCATCTATTTAGCCCATCCCCCCACCCACCTCCCCTCCAGCAACCCTCAGTTTGTTCTCTGTATTTAAGAGTCTCTTATGGTTTGCCTCCCTCTCTGTTTTTATCTTATTTTTCCTTCCCTTCCCCTATGTTCATCTGTTGAGTTTCTCGAATTCCACACAGGAGTGCAATCATATGATATCTGTCTTTCTCTGACTGCCTTATTTCGCTTAGCCTAATACCCCCTAGTTCCATCCGTATTGTTGCCAATGTGAATTTTCTCATTTTCTTCCTGATTTCTAGTTGCATTCCATTGTGGTTAGAAAAGCTACTTGGAATGATTTCCATGAATGGGTAAAGAAAACATGATACACACATATACAATGGAATATTATTCAGGCACGAGAAAGAAGGAAACCTTGTCATTTGCAACAACATGGATGAGCCCAGAAAGCAATATGCTAAGTGAAATAAGCAAGACAGAGAAAGGCAATACTACACGATGTCACTTCTGCGTGGAATCTAAAAACGTCAAGTTCATCAAGGCCGGGAGTAGAGTGGTGGGGGGGCCTGCAGGGGGAGAGGTTGGTCAAAGGGCACAAAGCTTTGGTTATGCAGGATGACCTGGCATGTGGCATGGTGGAAATCATTAACAAAACTGTACCGTGTATGCTGAGTGTTCTCACACACACAAAAACAAAAACAACTGTGAAGAGACAGATGTGTTAATCAGCTTGATTGTGGCTCTCACTCCACAATGCATGCTGCTACCAGATTACCACCTTGTGCACCTTAAATATATGCAATTTTTATCAGGAAAGCTGAGAAAAAGTGAACTTAATACGATTTATATTGACGTTCTGGGGGGGGGGGGGCGGGGAAGGCAAAGAAAAGACAGTGAACACCCAAGGGAACCAACAGTCAGGAGAAAGCCCGCGATTCACTCAGAGGCACGGGAGGAGACAGACCACAGCCTGCCCAACCATGGCACAAAGAAAACAAAACGATAAGAATATTTTTTTAAATCAATTGCAAAAGAAAATATTTTGTTTTGAACTAGGAAGCATGTTTTTAAATTTAACATGAACCAGAGGAGAGGAAATGGGACCAAGTGGAAGACATCATGCAAAACCCAAAGCAAAAATGGAAGAAGACAGAACATGTACAGAGGAAGACAAGAGCCTAGGAAGAGACAGACCCAGAGGACATAACATGTGAATAATAAAAAGCCTAGAGGGGGAGACGAATCCAGGAAATGGAGGAGAAGCAATAACTTTAAAACAAGAAAGAAAATTTTCCGTGGTGCAAAGAAAGACTTTGGTTCGAAAGGGCTTGTTGAGTTCCAGGCAGGAGCGATGGAAAAAAGCAGACATCTAGGCACGGCCTGGGAAGATTCCTGAATTCCATGATTAAAGGGAAAACTCTTACAAGCTTCCCGAATGAGGGAACAAGTTACAGGGGAGGAAAAGAGCACCAGACTGAAAACGCACATCTCCTTTGCCAAGCGAGAAAAGACAAAAGCATCCTATGCCCGCCAAGGTGCCATTCGCCTACCCAGGATAGATAAGATGTCGGGCTCTGGGGAGGCTCCCTGGACAGGGGAAAACACCAGAGAAAGGAGTGGAATCAGGCAATGAACCAATCTGATTGCACACAGGGCAGATGAAGAGAAGAGGAAGCCATCCATAGGGAGCCAAGATCCTACCAATTCATGTGTAGTTAGTTCCAAGTGGGTAATGATCAGTGAGACTGAGTTTGTAATATAAGCACCAAATAAGCTTCAACAAAACAGAAGAGAAATATAATAATACCTACTGGTAGCCTGCAGCTAAAAGCACTAAATGATGCTGGTAAGGGGTGGGAGATGAACATGGGAAAGGGGCCGATGAAAGCATTGTAATACCTCTTATTGGCTGTGGGGGAAGGGAGACGGGAAGAGAAACCCTCAGTGGGAGGAATGAACTGGTACCTGGCTGACTTGTAACAGAACTTGTTTAAGTTCCAAAAACCAGAAAAGGGAAGGTCAGCGCTAGTGAAGGCAACATACCGTGGAGCTTCCAAATGGGAAGGGAAAAGAGGAGTGACCAGCATCTATGGTCGCTTGTTCCATCCTTTCCTTTTTTTTTAATTAAAAAAAAAAAAACACTTTTATTATGGAAACTACTAAACACACACTGCAAGAGAGGGAACACCACAAGGAATCTCTGTGGACCCAAAGCTAAGGTTCGTTACTCATTTCCCCCCCCCAAAAAAGCCAGGGAAAACTTGATGGTCTCAAAACTCTGCAACATTTCGGTTTTTACGTTTCCTAGCAATTTCTTTAGAATTTGCACACTTACATAGAACTCAGCACTTGTCCTCATTGATGAAGAGTTCTTCCCTTATTTCTTCTTCCGATATCCAACAACTCCGGAAATATGCCTTCAAGGACTGACGAGGCACGCCCTTTTCCTGATAAACTTTTTAGCTTTCCCCACAGCTCACTTTTTGGTAGTCGACAAACTGGCAAAAGTCACAAAATGCGAAACCTCTCTAGTTATCAAGACTCTTAAAAATCCTGTAATTTGCACAAAACTTGTGGGGTTTTTTTTTTAGTTTATTTATTTATTTTGAGAAAGAGTCAGCAAGCAAGCGGGGGAGGGGCAGAGAGAGAGAGAGGGAGATGGAGAATCCCAAGCAGGCTCCCACTGTCAGCGCAGAGACTGATGCAGGGCTCAAAGTCACAAACCGTGAGATCACGACCTGAGCTGAAAGGAAGAGTCGGACGCTTAACCAACTGAGCCACCCAGGCACCCCAAACCTTGTGTTTTTTGATGGGCTGCCTTCACTCAAGAAGTGACACCTGTCTTGGAATGGTACCACGCACACTCTTTTGGTGCCTGGTGTTAGTGATTCTGGAAAAGTGCATGCCATCACTTAATTCCCTGGACAGCCTCTAGATTCTTGGTGGAAAATGACAACAGGCTGCATTTAAACACTCACAATTCCTAAGAAAGAAACCACAGCCAGCTTTGGTCAAGACGTTGAAAACTGCAGCATAGGAGATGTTTGCCAGCACAGCGATAAACAGGCCAGCTGGATGGGCACACTGGTGACACAGGGCAAAAAGGGCACAGGGAAACACCAGCACCAGTCGAGTTGTTCCCACTCATGTTTTCTTCTGTTGTTGCTTTTCTTTCTCATGAAAATGGGTGGTTGCATTTTTGCTTTTTGGTTTTTTTTTTACAGAATAGGCCCATGTTTTATAATGTACACAACGGGGTGAGGTAGTTTTAGAAGGCATTTTCATGCTTCTACTGATCCTAAATTTTTCCCTGGGAGCCTAGGTCGGGGAGCACCCAATCCCTACTCTGCCAGGGTCTCCCCTCCCTCCCTAGATGTGCACCTACAGCCCTGGAGATGCGCTACAAGCCACATTTTTGCCCCCACCTTCAAACAAGGGTGGCCCTGCCGTGCACACTGTGATGGAGCCTCTGCATTCTCCTTGGCCCCATCTATTTTTTTTTTAATGTTTATTTATTTGTCTGAGAGAGAGAACATGAGGGGGGCGGCAGGGTGGGGTAGGGGGGGGAGGTGGCGGGCAGAGAGAGAGGTGGACAGAGGGTTTGCACTGACAGCAGCAAGCCCGATGCGGGTCGAACTCATGAACTACAAATCATGACCTGAGCTGAAGTCTGAAATTCATCAACTGAGCCACCCAGGTGCCCCTATCCTTGGCCCCATCTAAATATCCTTCTGTCCCCACCCCAGATCTCAACCTCACCTGCTATGTAGCACAAGAAGCCAGACCATCAAGTGAAGCGCTTTCTGCTTCCTGCTCCCCACTCAGCCCCCTGTCCCTCCTGCAGGTACTCAGCTTCCCACGCCTTCCTGGCCATCTCCCTCCTCCCATCCCTCCTCCCTCTGGCCTGAGTCCCATCCCCTTAAGGGCCTTGCCTCCCTCTCTCTGGCTTCTTCCCCCAGCTCTTCCCTCCCAGATCCCCAGTCCTCTTTGGAACTCATGCCTTCCCTTCCTGTGTTTTCTCCCCGCCCCCACTCCACCTTGCTTGCCCTTTTTTGGCCCAGCCTGGCCCACATAAAGGGCCTCCCACCTTCTCTCTGGGTCAGGAAAGCCAAGGTCTCACCTATGGCTTCCCTGCATCTTGTGGAAACTTCCTCTCCCTTGTCTGGACTGGCATCTCTCTCACTCTCCCTCCCCACAGCCCTTTGGCCCAGCTGGCTTACTCCTCTGACCACATCTTTCTGTTCTCCTTCACTAACTCTTCTTCCTTGGTTTTCCCCTTAAATGTCCCAGCTTCCCTTTTACATCACACAAACTCCTTGGGATGCCTCTTTGTTCCCACGGCTTTAGCTTTTGACAATGAATTAACATCTCTCTGAAACCAGATAAATCAGATAGGGCTTTGAACCTTCCATTTATTTTCGTTAGGAAAACATTTTTTTGGTCTTTATCTCCCCCTGAATGAAGAGTCATTCAGCCCATTCTGGGGAGGGTGACCCTCCCCAGGGCAGAATGTAGACCTCTCCCACCTCTTCCTGGGAGCGAGCGAAATGTGCCTGGCCCCGGAATGTCTGAAGTCGAGCTCTCAAGGTGGGGAAAATGACTTTTTCTCTTGCTGCCAGTTTGAGCCCCAGATACATTGGGGCCATCAAGGTTCGTCCGAATTACGGGGAAAGGAGAAGAAGGAGGTTTGGGGGAGTAGAGAGGGAGGGCACCTGGGCAGGAAGCCTGGAGAATCCAGGGAGAGAGGAGGAAGGATGAGGACACACCAGGGACCCAAAGCTAAGAGTGGCGTTGGTGGTGGAGCAGTTGCCTGGGAGGTGTCAGGCCAGGCGACCAGGGGCAGCAGAGGCGCTCAGGGCCTCCGCCACCTGCCCAGACAGAACTCAGGCCTCTGGGAGGAATGAGGTGACCAGGACCACTGGTCGGGCACTTCCCTGTGGCTCCAGTAGGAACCCGAGATACCAGCAGGGTATGTGTGGGGCAGACATCCTGACCTTGCACCAGAGGGCTCGCTGAGCACCCTCCAGCCCCCCAAACTGGGAAGGGGCAGCGGACACCTGGGACGCCCCAAATACCTGCCTATCGTGGACCTCCCTCTCCTCCTGGGTGTCTGCAGGCACCTCCAGTTCAGCATGGCTTCCCTCCAAACTTGTGCCTCCCCTCTTGCCTTGTCTCGGCCAAAGGGCCCCCACACTGGAAGCCTGGAGGCACCCTGTAGCCCCTCAGAAATCACCAGGGCTTCCTCGTTCTCCTGATGTTTCTGGACGCTTTCCACTCCCTTCTGTCCCCAACTCCACGGTAGCAGTTCTGACCCCAGGCACCAGCACAGCCTCTGAACCAGCACCAAGGCTCCTTTCCTCACCCCGCCCTCCCCACCACAGCTCTACAAGGTGGCTGAAGGCACAATGGGGCCCTTCACCAGACAGACAGAAGAGGAGGTGGGAGGGGAGGAGGACAGATGCAGTCTAGTGGCGGGGTGATAGGCACAGGGATGACACAGCGGGGGAGAGGCTGTCCTCATCCCAGTGCAGCCCTGGGGCGGGGGAGAGAAGGGAGGGATAACGCCCCACCCCCACCGTGGGAGCCTCCTGCCTGCCCTTTCCCAAAGGAACTGAGGCCAATACCAGCGTAGCCAGGAATGCGGGAGTCCCTGGCTACAAGAGGCTCAGGCTGGGGAGGACCCTGCTGGTCACATGGTAGAAGGCAAGAGCAGGTGGGTGGGCTGCTCTGGGGAGTCGCAGCCGTCAGGCTATGGCAGGGAGCCCCCTGAATAGATGCCAAATGTATGATCTAGGGCCAAGTGGGAGACGGGAGGGAGACAGGCCCAGGACGCCGCCGGGGTGTTGAGTCCATAATTGTGACCTTGGCCCTGACCCATCTTTCCAGCCAGTCCACGAAAGCCCCACGACCCTCCTCCCAGGTTCCTGCCCTCCCATCACCAGCATCTCTTGCCTTGTTTCCTGCACCAGCCTCCCCAGTGCATCCTCCTCATGGCTACAGAGGGACTGTCTACAACCTACAGTTCACCATTCCACAAACACAGACAGTAGGTGGCCCCTGCATCTGGGAACTGCCAGTCAGGAAGAGACCTCTATGCAGTAACAGTGACAGTAGCATGCAGGAATTGGCAGGTGAGTGGATTCACAGGGGCTGACGCCCAGGCATCTCTGTGCACACCTCTCCAGTCCTCAGCCTGTATACTGAAGAACCCCACAAACACCCCTCCTATGCCACCTCACTCTCATTGCCCCCTCCCCTCCCCAGACCCCTCCCCAGTCCCCTCCTGGGACTCCTACCAACTCTCAGCCACCTCTGCCCCCGCAAGTCTCAGGTGCCCTAAGCACAGCCTGGCGCCCACCTGCCTGTGCTTCTAGCATGGAGGGGATGCCCAGCAAATGTCCTGGAGAGTTAAGGAATTAAGGCAGAGCAGGTCTGAGATAAGGGAATTGTCTGGGTGGAGGTCAGGTTCTGCCCATCCAAGCATGAGTTTGCCATGGCAACGACCTGCCTCCCCCATCCTGGCCCCTGCTCCAGTGGAGGGTCACCCCCCCTTCCCCTCCCCCACCCGGGCCCCTGCCCTCAGGGGAGGGTCGCCCCCTTCCCCCCTCCCATCACATGCCTGCATCCTCTGTTACCAGCTGGTAATCCTGTGTGGTTTTTATTCCTGTGCTTATGAATAGAAGAGCTAGAGGAGAGCAGGCATGAGCCCAGGCCCTGTGCCCACCCCCACACCCCCACCACCCGCTTGCAGGGAGCAACCCTGGGCCCTCTCCCTCCCCACCCCGGAATGCCGGCTGTGCCAGCCACGCATGTGAACACCCACCATCACTGTCAAGGCCTCCCCATCAAGGCTCCCTGGCCTGTGGCTGCCTTGCAGCAGGCGTGGGGAATGCAGACCCCTGGCCTGGACAGCTCATTAAACGCTTCCCTCTCCCCACACTTGACCACACAGGGTCACTCCCACCCCAGGCCTGACATTGTGTCTCCCCTCTGCCTGGCACCTTCCAAACCCTTCCCATACTCACAGCCCCCAGACCAGCCACCAGGGCCTGTCAGCTTTCTCTCCTGACAGCGTCTGGAATCCACCCCCTGTCATCCCCACCAGAGCCTTGTCAGCCTTGCGGCCGACTGTTGCAGCCGCTGCCTCCCTGGCACCCTGTCTCCAGCACCTGCTCTCTGTAATGGTGACCAAGGGACATTTTTCACAACTATTCTATATGTGTTGTTACCTGGGTGTTAAGTCCAGACTCTTCACTGGAGTATTCAAGGCTCCTCTTGTATGGCCCCTGCCAACCTCTTGTGGAACCTAGCCTCCCCACGCCCACCCCCCCCACCCCCCCACACACAGAGCTCTTGGTATTCCCCAAACATACCAGGCTGTCTCCTGCCTCTGTGCCCCACACAGGCTGCGCCTATCACTTGAGATGCTTTCTCTCCACAGATGAGTTGTGGTATTGCTTGTCTGGGGAGATATCTCTGACCCTTCCTCTCCACCCCAGACACATCTCCCTGGGCCTCAAGAGCCCATGCCTCCTGAGGGTCCTTGACTGCAATGGTATCATGTGTATTGTCCTTCTCTGTTTGCAGGTCTGTCTCCTGTCTTGAATCAGGTTCCCCAGAAGCAGAGCTGGAGGCAGGGATTCAGGAACATGCAGTTTACTAGGGAGGGCTCTCAGGAGACACACGAGGGAGGGGGCGTGCAGAGCAAGAATGGGATTTCAGGTAGCCTCTAGATGTGGCCTGATCCAGAGGGCTCTAGACCCTGACTACGCTGCTGAGCTGTCCCCCTGAGGGGAGGAGACCAACCTTTTGTAACCCTGAAGCAGCCAGTCATTGGCTACAGGTGGGAGGGTTTGTAACTTCCGGGGAGAGGCTCTCATCAGCCAGGGACTGTTTGCAATAGGAGGCCATGAGTATTAACAGCCAGCACTCCCACCGTGGGGGGATGATGGGTGCACAGGCCGGGGAAAAGGGGTCTGGCAGGGTACCAACAGCATCTGCCACACCCCACAGTCAAGTGGGACCTCGGACAGATTTCTGAAGAAATGAAGGATATGTGGGTTCTGGGCCCGTCCAGCACTGGCCTTCCCTGAACCCACAGCTGTGCTGCTGCCCGTGGAGAAGGTGCTGCCCGTGGCAGTCTCCATTTCAAGGAGTGGAAAGAAGCCCAGACATCCACCCGCCTCCCAGGGAAGGGGAGACCCTCACTGAGGTCTCGTAGCTGCCTGACCTTGCAGATGGGAGCTTGAGCCAGTGTTCTCTGGCTCCCTCATTTCATAGACAGGAAGACAGAGGCTCAAAGGGGTGAAGTGACTCCATGAAGGTCAAGCAACTTGTGAAGGGAGGAGCTGGCATTCAAACCTGGATCAGAGCCACCCACCCCCCGTCTGGTTCCTTCTCCCAGGGTGTGAATGGCCCTGGAGCTAAGACCTTCCTGCCCACTGTAAGAGACTGGCAAGCCCAGGGTCATCTCTCTGCCCCACAACAAGACTCAGCTGAAGTCAGGATCCCCAGGGGCTGCATCTGGCATTCGCAAGAGTTGGGAGGCCCATGCATGTGTTTTGCATATAATTTGCATAATTATTACATCTGGTTTGCATGTGTCCACAATGAAGCCCCGTCAGTACAATTTGTAAGTTGCTTTTTAAGGAACTCTCACTCAATAGAAGTCCACCCGGGCTTTATAGAGTCCAGTTTCCATGATTTCTGGAGTCTCTCCCAGGCCCTCACCTTGCGTATGCACATCTACCCACCCTGGGGCGGGGGGGGGGGGCCTGGAGAAGCCCTGCTTCTGCCCTAGCTGGAAGGGGTCACTCCAAACCCCTGCCCCAGAAATGCATGTGGACTTGACAGTAACTGGTTTTGATGGTGTGGGTGTAATCAAAATGCTCACTGGGCTTTGAGCATGCTGATGTTTATGTTGGGGAGAGAGTGAGCCCCGGGGAAAGAGCCTTGCTACACAGAACTTCCAAAGGTGGCCCCTTTTAGGGAGGCCGAGCTGTGCACTCAGGAGAAAGGAGATGGGGCAGGGTGGTGGGCAGGGACAGAGCGCCTGTGCATTCAGCCCGTATCCTAAGGCTGGTGTCATCACTGGTTGCCTGGGGGGTGGGGGATATGCTTCCCTTGGTCGCAGGGGGCTCATCTGTATCGAGAAGGGCTTATGCCAGAGAGCTGGTCATTCCAGTGCTTTCCATTCCTTCTCTTTTCAGGGAACTACATTCCATCAAACTTGGTGAAGCTCTCAATGATCTCACATGGAAGGCCTCTATAAAGCTGGGGGAACCTCCTGGGTAAGGTGGAAGAAGCCTGGAGAGGGGGGATGCAACTCCTTGGGTTCTGAGAAATGCATGGAGGTAGGGAAGGTGGGTGGGTTGCCAAACACCAGAGTCCCTCATTAACTTACCACCAGGCAAGCCTGCCTCTCTGCAGCTTCCAGGGATCCATTCTCTCATCCTCTCTGCCCCCAGAGACCAGTTCTTTCCCTCTGCCCCAGGAAGCCCACAGAGGAGGTGGGGAAAGTGGCAGTGTCTGGCAGGGGCCCCCACTCCTGTTCCCCCACCGCGCCACTCCCTGATGGACCCAAAATGCAAGGCTACACTTCTCCCTGCCCAGGGTTATCTTGTCTTCCTGATGGCATCCTCCATTCTTCCTGAAGGGATAGGTGGCACATCTGTCACCAAGGGCTAGTAAAGGTTGGGAACGTATGCTTCTTTCTGTGTGTGTGTGTGTGTGTATATGGAAGTGGGGTGTGTGTGTGAGAGAGAGACAGAGACAGAGACAGAATGTGTCTGGGTATGGGCGTGCATGCCCCTGTGAACAGAAATCGTGATCCTGTCTGTGGCCCCTTAGCCTACCTCGATCCAGGTGTAGAGACTCCAGGCTGAGTGGGGGGAGGACACGACTGCCTCCCTCCCCTGCCTCTGGCTTCCCTCAATTTCCTGTCTGGCAGATGTAAAGTGTCCTCATCATCTGTGGGGGAGACCCAGACTCTGGCCGGATCCCACCAAGAACCTGAGCATCTATCTCCTCTGCCGACGTCCTCCTCTCCACCCCAGGATGGGGCCCCAGGGCTGGCTCCCGAATTGTTCCAGTTAAAGAGGGTGTTTGATGTCAGCCACCTGGGAAAAGGGGAAGTGGGGTCCAACTGTTCTTTCAGCCCCTTGTTATGTGGCCTTTTCCAAGTTCAGACAGGGTCCAGCCTCCTCCCTCTGAGTTGTGGGCCCCACATCTGGGCTGGGAAGGGAGTGAGAGGCAGGGCTGGGGCCCCTTAGTAAAGGATCACAACTTCTGTAGCATGCAGGGGTGGGGGTGGGGGAGTTCTTCCAGAGCCACCAGGGCTGTGCTGCCAGGCATCAGAACCCACTCAGGAGCCCAGCTCTGTTCATGTCCCACCCAGATGTCTCTCACTTTCTGAGAAGTGGAAATTCAGTGCTCGCAAGATCAAGAGCATGTTATGGATACCGTGTAACTTGCCCCCAGCAGATGGACATCTCTGTTAAAGAGAATATAATAGCACGTTCGGTGGATTTGGGTCAGAGGATAAAAGGCTGTCTTAGGCATCATTTGCGGGGATCAGAAACCCATTCAAGCTAGCTCAAGTGAGGTGGGTTATGGGAAGCAGACAGGGAAAGCCAGTTACCAAATGGCTCCTCCCACACCTCTCCCTGGGTGAGCACCATAGACTCGACCAACTTTCTTCATTTGTTTTTAATTTTTAAAATATTTATTTATTTTTGAGAGAGGGAGAGAAACAGTGTGAGCGGGGGAGGGGCAGAGAGCGAGGAAGACACAGAATCGGAAGCAGGCTCCAGGCTCTGAGCTGTCCACACAGAGCCCAATGCAAGGCTTGAACTCACGAACCCTGCGATCATGACCTGAGCCAAAGTTGGACACCCAACCAACAGAGCTACCCAGGGGCCCCATCAACCTCTCTTCTGGCAAACTCTCTTCCTTAGCTTCCCTGTAAGTCCCACATAGCTATGGCCACAGCATGCCACGGGCTGTCCTTTCACCACCCCTCAGGGGCCCTGGAGTGCACTGAATAGCATTGCCCCAAATTCTTGTCTACCTTGAACCTTAGAATGCGGCCTTGCTTGGAGACAGGGTCTTTGCAGATGTAATTAGTTAAGATGAGGTCATACTGCATTAGACTGGGCCCTAAATTCAATGACCAGTGTCCTTATAAGAAGAGGAGAGGACACAGAGACACAGAGAAAAAAGGCCCTGTAGAGACACATGGGAGAAGAACACATGAAGACAGCAGATGATGCAGTGAGTGATACAGCTCCAAGCCCAGGAGTGCCTGGAGCCAGTGAGGCTGGAAGAGGCAGAGAATTCTTCCCTAGAGTCTGGAGGGACTGTGGCCTTGCTACACCTGATTTCACACTTCTAGCCTTCAGGATTGTGGGGGAGTAAATTTCTGTTGTTTCAAGCCACCAAGTTTGTGGCAATTTGTTATGGCAGCCCTAGGAATCAGAGACCAGGAAACTCCCGCCTGAAGGCTGGATCCCCCTGCACCTGTGTACCAAAGCCTAGGAGAGGGGACAGTTGGCCCATTTCGGTCAGGTATCTGCTTCCCCCACCAGGGACCCACATACTATGGCTGGGAATGGGCAGAGGGCATACATGTGACTCTCAGAGCTGTCCCCGTTTTGCACCCTCGTATCATCGCTTTAATCAAAGGGTGTGGATTCACATCTCAGGTTGCAGGAAGGTCTCTCCCGGGATGCCTCAGAGTTCTATGCCTGCCACACACCTATCAGCTACTTGGGTAAAGACAGAAGGCTGCAGTCACCTGTGTGGATGAGACAGGCAGGAAGAAATGCCACCCTGCTGGATGACAGAAGCAGGATTCAAGAAGCTCTTTGCAGGTTAGAAGGCCATCGAGATGATGGTGAATGAGAATGACAGTAAAGGCCAGTTCTTGAGTTCCAAGGGACCATTTCACAAGGGGAATAAGGCAGAGCCTGCCTTAACAGCAGCGAGAAGGACCCAAAGGTTTTCTTTGACCAGTTGCGAATAGTAAACCAGTGCCGGGGTCCAGCTGGTTAAGAGCTTTAGTTGCACAAAGAGAAGCAGAGCATCCACTGCTGGACTGGAGAGGCGAGGGGTGTTTGGGTCTCCTTGCACCCCATACCTAAGACAGAGGAAGCACGGACCCCACCAGGGAACCACAGGAACGACCTAGTCACCCACTGGGCTGCAGGGAGAGGTTAAGATGCCCCAGGTAGGGGCAGCACAGCTATCAGTTGTCCTGGCCACCTGGAGACGGAGACGGTGCACAGTAGGCGCAGCTAGCCAACAGGGACCTTCTGGAACCTATTCCAAGGAGGTGGCTGCGGAGATGTTGCTGGTGCGCCCCCAGACAGGGTCATCTCCGCTCCAGAGCTGAGGCACGCAAGGGTTTTTAAGACCCGTGTGCCCCGCCGGTGGGCGCCGTTCCTGGAGGGAGGGGGCGGCCCGCGCCAGGGCGGGCCCCAGGGGTCCGGCTCTGCTTCCCTGTCTTGCACGCGGGCGACGGTGGTGGACGGGTGCGTTCGGGGGCCTCCCCAGGGCGCGACTGCCCGCGCCCCTGCCACCCCGGGGCTGCTCCCTTCTTAACCTCTCGCTTGCAGGCGGCCCCTCGGGCGTCAGCTCGGAGCCAGGGCGGGGGGCTGGCGGCGGAGAGGGGGCCGGCGGAGGCGAGCGACGCGGCCCCAAGTTTATGCTAATCCGCGCAGAGCCCGCCTCCCGCCTCCCCTCCGCGGCCCCAGCCGCGAGCAGCGCCGGCCACTCGGCGGGACGCAGCCGCTGCGCAGCGCCAGGCGGCCGGGCCAGCGAGCTCCGGGGGCCGCGGGCGGCGGCGGCGGGAGCCGGGCGGGCGGGCGAGCGGCGGGGCGGCGGGCGGACGCCGGGCGGGGGCCCCGCGCGGGGCCAGGTGGAGAGCCGCGGGCCGCGATGGGCCGCCGCCTGCCGGTGTGGCTGTGCGCCGTCGCGGCGCTGCTCTCGGGGGCGCAGGCCAAGGGCACCCCGCTCCTCGCGCGGCCCGCGCCGCCCGGTGCCCCCCGCTACAGCCTCTACACGACGGGATGGCGCCCGCGGCTGCGCCCGGGGCCGCACAAGTAAGCGCGGGCCGCGGCCGGGCGGGAAGCGGGAGGGATGGGGCCCCGGCGGCGCTCCCACCTGCCCGGACCGCGCGCGGGAGAGGGGGGCTCCGGGCTCCCGAGGCCGAGCCCCTGCCCCGGCGGGCGCCCCCACGCTCCGGGAGGCTGCGGGGCTGGCGAAGAAAAATAAGCCGAGGGGGCCTGGCGCGGCGGCTGGGACCTGGCAGTGCCCGCGGAAACCTTTCCAGCGAAGTAACATTTTCCAGCTGCGCTGTGTGCAAACTCCCGGCGCAAGCGGACCAGGTGGAGGGAGCGGAGGGAGGACGGTGGGCGCGAGGCATACGCGGGAATCCCCCACGCCCCCACCCGCGCCGCGCCCCCCTTCTCTCCCCTGCCCCGCCAGGTGGGAGATGGAGCCCAGCGCCCTGCAGCCCGCCCCCTCCGGCGGTTAGCCTGACCCCGGGCACCCCTTGGGAACCCCCAGTGTGTTTGACCACAGAACTGATGGGGGCGCCTGGGTCCCGGGCCTGTGTTGTGGCTCCAGAGGCCAATAGCAGTGCACGGGTGGTTGGCTTAGCCAGGCAGCCACTCCCCACCCCTTGTAACCTGTGAGGCTGGCTCCTGCCTCACCCCTGCCTCAGCTTCTGGTCTTCAGTAGCCAGTGGCTTGGGAACTGGCCCCAGTCAGGTGAGTTAGGGGCTCTACCTGGGATGCTGGCTGAATTGTATTGTAGGAGAGTGCTCAGCCCATAGCTCAGTGGGCCTGGCACATCAGAGCCGGCTTCCTGGAGGAGGCAGTACCAGAAGTGATCAGAGACTGAGAAACCCGGAGCAAAGGCAGGGGCTAGAAACTACGAGGTGGCATGTATTTCCCCAGGAGTCAGGGAAGGAAGGAGGAGAAGTGTGGTCTCAAAGGCACAGAGGCACTAAGTTGAGATCTCAGAAGGATGGAATGCCAAGATAAGGAGTTGAGAGCCAGTGAAGGAGTTGGAGGAGGGTGAGAATACAGCAAGGCTCTTGTTGGGGAATCCAGGTAAGGAGGGCAGAGGCCAGACCACAGGAAAGGCAGCCCCTGGTTCACTACAGTGCTTACCCCAGTGACCAACCCACTGGGAAGTCTGGGATCTGACTGACCAGCAGTGGGTCCAGACCCCAGGCCAGGGCCCCGGCCTCCAGGAACAAAGAACAGAGACAGAAGAGAGATGGGAATCTAGTCCCCTGGGGAGACCTACAGATAGGGAGGGGGGTCTAGGAGCCTCAGTGCGCCTGGCTCAGGCCAGATATTGCAAGGATGCTGTTCCCTTACAGGGCCCTCTGCGCCTACGTGGTGCACAGGAACGTGACCTGTATCCTACAGGAGGGAGCAGACAGCTATGTGAAGGCTGAGTACCGGCAGTGTGGATGGGGGCCCAAGTGCCCCGGGACAGTCATGTGAGTGCACCCCCGTGCCACCCACTCAGGACTGCTGGGCACAAGCCCCAGGCCTGCCTTCCCCCCAAGAGCAGCAGCCAGCTCCACAAGGGGCTGTACCTCCTTGGACTGCAAAGAGCCCATTACCCCAGCTCCCACACGGGCTGGCTAGGGGACGGGGGGCGGGGAGGAGACATAGGCAGGGTCAGGTTAGGGCCCACAGAGGGACCAAGGGAGGATTCCTAAAAGAGACACAGAACTAGGCAAGGAAGAAGCCGCAGAGGCAAAGAGAGTTGGAGGTGAACAGAAAAGGCAGAGGCTCACACTGACAATGGTTGATGCCAAAGCGGCCCCAGGAAGACCCAGGAAGGGCCGTGGTGACTGTAGAAAAGGAAGGCCAAGGGTGAGGGGATGGAGGCCAGGTTGCCAGGGCCTGGGCCGGACAGGCGGGGTTGTGTGAGCATATGTAGGACGGTGCACAGGTGTGATGCACAGGTCTATACTTGGAGAGGTTTAAGTGCATGTCTGAAAACAAACCCACTTGCTCCAGTGTGTCAGTGGGTAGACAGGCACGTGGCTGAGTAGGCGAGGGAGGGGCCCTGGCGAGCCCTGCCCTGCACCCCTGGGCCTTCCCTTCTGTGCTCAGAATCCAAGGTGCCATCCACCAGCCTGGGTGGCCAGAGCTGAGTTCCCAGAACAGGCTACAGAGGAGCAGACAGAACTGAGGGGACAGATGGGAGCCGAGAGCTGCCCCTGCACACTGGGAAGGGCTGTGCACCCCGGCTCCAGGGCAATACCCATCCCACCCCACCCCACGGGGGAGGGGCTGAGATTGTGCCAGAATTCTTCCAGGTATCGCCAAAGCCAGAGTGGAATCTCTCATGGCAGCATGAGCTCAAGGGGATCCAAAATGGTCTTGGGGACACTGGGGCTAAGTCCCTGCTAGTGTTCTCCCCAAGCAAACAGGATGGGATGGGACTTCACCTGCACCTGCTCCTTAACCCTTCTCTGAAGCCCTGAAAGGCCCGCCTCCACCCCAACTGCCCTGTCACCGAATACACAGAAAAGGGAGGCTTTGATGGTGGTGTAGAGGTGGGGAGATAATTAGATCTTATGCCAGGAGGCACGAGCCTCAGCCCACAGGTACAGGGCAGCACCCTCTCCCCCTGTCTGGCCCAGGTACCGCACAGTGCTCAGACCCAGATACAAGGTCGGCTACAAGACAGTGACGGACCTCACCTGGCGGTGCTGCCCTGGCCTCACTGGAGAAGGCTGCCCCGAGCACCTCACCGACCATGGGGCCTCCCCAGCCCAGCCAGAGCCTCAGCCCCAGATTCCCTCGGGGCAGCTGGGCCCAGGGCCCCAGCCCCCTTCTTCTAGCAGAGCGGTCCCCAGCCCCTATGGTGAGTCTGCCTGGAGGAGACCCTACCAGGTGATCAGGTTTTTTCGGAGCGGTGGGGAGGGGATTGAGCCAGGTAGGCTGAGCTCTGGCAGGGCTGGGGAGGGTGCATCTCATGCTGGGCTTGAGGGAGAGCTCCCAGAGCCCCACCCAAAGCTGAGAGAGCTATGCCCAGTGGGAAGGTGCGCTTAGAACAGAAAATCTCTCAGGTGGCCTGGCCACAGGACAAGCTGAGGGAGGCAGGCCAGCGATGCCTCTGGGGTTCTCTCTTCCAGGAAGAAAAGGTCCAGGGCTGTTTGGTGAGCGGCTAGAACGACTGGAGGGTGATGTCCAGCGCCTGGCACAAGCATATGGTACCCTCAGTGGCCTGGTGGCCAGCCATGAAGACCCCAACAGGATGACCAGTGGTCCCAGGGCTCCTGCCACCCCTGTGGGCTTCGGGATCGTCTCTGAGGGGTTTGTGAAGCCCAGAGACAGAGCTGGAGGGCCACTCACACCCCCCCTGGATGAGATCTTGAGCAAGGTGACAGAGGTGAGCAACACGCTCCGGACCAAGGTGCAGCTGCTGGACGAGGTGCACGGGCTGGCCCTGGGTCACGAGGCTCACCTACAGCGGCTGCGGGAGGCCCCTCCGTCTCCACTCACCTCCCTGACGCTTCTGGACGAGTATGTGGACCGACGGCTGCACCGACTCTGGGGGAGCCTACTGGATGGCTTCGAGCAGAAGCTGCAAGGTGTCCAGAGTTCCTGCGACCTGCGGGTGCAGGAGGTGCGGCAGCAGTGTGAGGAGGGTCAGGCAGCCAGCCAGCGGCTGCACCAGAGCCTGGATGGCCGGGAGCTGGCCCTGCGCCGGGAACTGTCACAGCTCGGGTCGAGGCTGCAGGGGCTGAGCATGGCCGGAGGGGGCGGCTGCTGCGGCCGGCTGGCTTTGATCAGTGCCCGTGTGGACAACCTCGAGAGGAACCTACAGGCTGTCACTGAGGCCCAGAGGGGCCATGGCCCCCTCACCAGGGATGAGCTGGAGCGGCTCTCTGCTGCCATGCTCGAGGGGGGTGCGGACCGGCTGCTGGAGGGCCTGGAGACCCTCAATGGGACGGAAGGTGGAGCGAGAGGCTGCTGCCTGGGTGGGGAGGAGGGGGGATGGGACGTGGGCAGCTTCAGGACCCTGCTGGAAGAGCGAGTGCAGAGCCTAGAGGAGCGCCTGGTGACACTGGCTGGGGAGCTGAGCCATGACAGCGACCCACCGGGCGGGTTGGCCCGGCCCCGGGTGCAGACGGAGCTGGCAGTGCTGGAACAGCGGCTGGTTTCACTGGAGTCCTCGTGCACTCCCAGCACCACCTCGGCCATCCTGGACACCCTCGCGGCAGAGGTGAAGGCCTGGCAGAGCCGGAGCGAGGCCCTCCTACACCAGGTGGCCAGCCACGCAGCCCTGCTCCGGCAGCTCAACGGCACCGTGGCCGAGGTCCAGGAGCAGCTGGCAGAAGCAACGGGCAGCTCACTCCAAGGCGAGATCACCCTGCTCAAGGTCAATCTGAACTCTGTGAGCAAGTCGCTCACGGGCCTCAGCGACTCCGTCAGCCGGTACTCCGATGCCTTCCTGGAGGCCAACTCCTCCTTGGACGAGCGAGAGCGCAAGGTGGAGGCTGAGGTGCACGCCATCCAGGAACAGGTCAGCAGCCAGGGCTCTCGGCTTCAGGCCGGCCACAGGCAGGTCCTGAGCCTGCGGGGGGAGCTGGAGCGACTCAAGGCCGGCGTGGCCGATGTGGCAGGCGGGCTGAGCCGCTGCCAGCACACAGCCCAGGACTTGCGGCACGTGCTGGGCCGCTTCGACCAGAGGGTGGCGCAGGTGGAAGGTGCCTGCGGGAGGCTGGGCCTACTGGCTGCCCACAGGGAGGGCCTGTGGGGCTACGTGGACCAGCTGAATCGCACACTGGCTCAGCATGCGCAGGACATCGCCCGCCTCCGGGATGACCTCCTGTACTGCCGGGCCCAGCTGGCCGAGCAGGCGCGGCCCCGGCAAGCTGACTAGGCAGGCCAGACAGGACCCGCCCCTGGACCCCGCTGACCCTGGGGATGTCCCTCCAGAGCCCAGCCTTGCCCAGCAGTGCCTCCCAGCCCCCCCTGGCCAGCATGGATGCCACTTCAGAGGCCACAGAAGGAATAGCCTTGGTCCAGCTCCATATGACTGTCCCAGCCACCAAAATCCACACTCAGTGCTGTACCAACTGGACAATTCAACATCGTGGTCAAGGCAAGGACATCATGCCTGAAGGCCAGGGCGGACCTAATTGACCTCACAATCCAGTCTGCAAATTGTCCCTCTTCAGACACACCAGGGTCAGCACCTGTACAAAGACCCGCAGGTCTGGTCACAGACAGTGACCTGTCCACATCTCCCTTTGTCCCCAGGCCATAGCCCCCAGCCTGTGGGGGCTTCTGGTTCCCTTGTCCCCTTGGCTTCTCTCCCTTGCTGTCTGGGCTCAGTTTCTGCAGGAAGATGGTGCCCACTGGCACTGTCCTCATACCCGGCAGCTTCGTGGATACGGTTTCTGAAACCAAGGACCAGAGGTTTCCACCGGCCCTGGTCCTTCGGAGCAGAACAGAAACACAAAGACTCAGTTCTCTTTATTTCTTTTGACCCTCCCCTCAGGTGAGGGCTTAGGCAGCTGTAGATTCCCTGAGAAAAAGGACAGGGTCCAGGCTCTGTTTAGAGACCCCACCCCAATTTATCCTTTTCCTTTTCTTTCCCCAAAATGTTTCAGGGCCTCTGGTCCCCACACCCTCCCCTCCTTTCCATATGGGAGAATATCCTGCCACCCCCCGCCTGCCCAGGTTAGAGCCTTTCTTCAGAGAATAGCCCTCATATATGTCATGGCCTGAATGAGGCCAGACTCTGAACAGGAGGCCACAGGAGAGGAAGGCCTCCAAGCCCTGTTTCCAGCATCCCAGTGAAACCCCAGCCTCTCCTGGATGTTCACTAAGTGGTGAGAAATTCAGGTACGACACCATCATGGGACAACCTGAAAACACAGTGTTCATCCAGCCTGCAGAGTTCCCAGAGACCCTGATGCCCATCTCTGCTGAGGTTCCTGACCTCAGTTCCCCCACAGCAGCCCAGGGCTTTCTGTGCTGTGTTGCAGGTCCCTATAGCCCTGCCTTCTGGTTTCTTCCTTCCACTGTGGTGCTGTTGGGGGGGGGGGGGGCAGGCCTGGATTAAAGCTTTTAACCCATCTAAAGGTATTGTCTTCCCCAAGGACAGCAGGCTGGAAGGCTGCACTGCTGGGGAGCCAGCCCCACTTCCTAAAGTTCCTCATCCCCGTACAAGCTTGCTCGGCAGCTCTGTGGGCACTGAGTTGACCAGCAAAGTCTAGGGAGGGTTGGCAGGTCACTGCCATTGGCCCTGGCAGGTTTGGGGGCTGTGTCCTTAGGGGAGGTACTCAGGGGAACAAGGGCAGCAGCTGGGTACAGGCCAGGCCAAGTGGGAGTCACACTCCCTCAGCCCTCGAACTGCCTGGGAATCCTCGTTCCTTGATGTCTGAGCATCCTGGCTTGGGGTGTGCTGAGATACCGGTGTGCCAGGGAGAGTGGGGAGGTCTGGCTCAAGAGCTGTGGGAAGGGGCCGGGGTTATGGAGGAATCGGGCTTCAGAGGGTATGATCCATGCTGTGCAGACGGTACTCAACCCCTCCCCACTGCTGCCACCAGCCATTTCCGTGCCTACAGGTCTCAAGCCTCCTGGGACCTCCCTCTTCTCCCTGTCCTGTCAGGAGTTGGGACAACATACCAGGGTGACAGGGACAGAGATGTCAAGGGCATGGAGAATCCTGTGAGGGCCCGGGTGACAGTCATTTCATTGCTACAGGCCAGGGCTGTGCTGAGGCCTGGAGCAGCTGCCCCCCACCTCCTGCAGCTCAGCTGGCAAAGGCAGGAGACAGGACGGGGGGGGGGGGTGATCTCTGTGGCTACTAACCAGCCTTCAGCCCCCTCCTCCCGTTCAGTGGACTGGCCCCGTGGTACCCAGCTTCCAGTGTCCCGATCCCTGGGACACCCACTCCCTGGAACACCTGGCCAGGGAGGAGGGGGTAGCCGGGGCAGGGTCAGGCCAGGGCATCAAAGTCCACAGCAACCAGGGGCTTCCGCCAGTAGCAGAAGTTGCTGTATTCAGGGTGGGCCAGGTCTGTGCTGGGGCCACGGGCCACGGGCGGGAAGAGGAGCTCGACCACCTCGCCGAGCCGTTCGTACCTGTGGGCAGAACAGGGTCAGCGCCGAGAGCCTGAGCTGCCACCAGGCCCCAGCCCCCATCATGTCGGGCAAACACTGCATCCTGCCTGGGAGCCCTGGGTGGAACCGGGGCCCAGGGAGAAGCTAGGGAATGGGGACTTGCGGCATGGGGGTGCATGGCAGGGTTTGGCCTCACGTGGATTTGTGGTTCTTCATGAGCTCCTGGATGAGCTCTCCCCGGGGGTTGACTGTGAAGATTCGAGATGTAGGTAGGCCCACCTGCCGGTAGGCGATGACATCCTGTGGGGGACAAAGGAGGGGCCTGTGGGCTGGGAGATAAGATAGGGAGAAGGTGGCCATGCCCCTGGGGAGGTGACACACTCACGTTGGGCCTGTTCCCAAAGGCAGCATAGAAGGGCTGTCCGTGGGGCAGGAACAGCTGCTGGATATCACTCAGGCAGGCGATTTTGAACACCTCTGGTTTCTTCTCAATCACCTCCCTGGGGCAGCCAGGGCCATGAGCAAGAAGGAGAGACAAGGCAGGGCAGCAATCGGAGGATGGCAGGGTCAGGTGCCGCGAGGTCTGACTCAACCGACACCCGAGACTGGCCCCCCACCCCCACCCCGACAAGAGCCTGTGGGCTTGTGTCCTATAGGGTGGTTACCTGTGGAGGGCGGAGAAGAGGCTGCTGGGAGACAGCAGAAGGGGGCCCTCAGGGAGGCCGCAGCCCCGCTCGCTCACCCACTGCAGGTAGCCCTTGGTGAGGCCCGCCATGCCGATAGCCCGTGCCGAGCAGTACAGGAACTTGTACCCATTTCTGGGGTGGGGGACAGGAGAGGCACAGAGTCGTCAGAGACCAACCATTCCCTGCCCCACCCTCTTGGCTTCGGCCAGCTCAGCTCAACCCCGGGGCTCTGGCCTTCAGACCCAGAGGCCTTTGTAGGGAGCAGACTTAGGAAGAACGGCTGACAGAGGTGGCCTCAGCTGCTGTCCCACCTAGGAGGGGCACGGACAGCATCCTGAGGCCCAGGTGGAGTGGGATGAACAAAGGTTTGAGCAAGTCTGTAGGCTTCTCTACAGCACAAAGACCAGCAGTTAGACTCAGACGCCAGGAGACTGGTCTTTCACAGGAGAATGGGAGGCCAGCCAGTAGGTTGCCGTGCTCCAGGGACATGCCTGGGGCTTATTCCCTCATGGGCCCTCCTGGTCCCCAAGCCTGGCTTCCTGGGGCAAAGGCCATAGTGGCCTAAGACATCCTGTCATTCCCTCCCTAGGGCCCTTCCCCAGCCCAGGCACTCACAGGTGGATTTTGTGGTAGAGACTGGTGATGCCCTGGTGTGTCCAGTCTTTCCCTAGCTGGGGCAGAATGTGACCCAGAGCGTCCGACCTAGAGCCACAGAAGAAGGGTCACTCCGAGGCAGCCCCATGTAGCCCTCGTGTGCCACAGCCCCCAGTGCCCAGGATGGTGCACTGCATGTAGAGGGCCTTTCTTGATGTCCCCCTTCCCCCGGCACAGAGGAGGCCAGTCCCAGGCCCTCCCTCTCTCCCCTGGCCAACCAGGCCTCACTTGGTAATGGTCCCATCGATGTCCGAGATGACCACCTTGTCGTCCCATTTCCACAGGTAGATGGTGGCCCTGCAGCGGCAGGTGCCCTGGTACTGGGTGGTCACACTGAAGACCACATCATTGGCACCTTCTTGCAGGTTCAGGCACCGCTGGGGCCGGGCAAAGGGAGGAAGCTGTGATGTGCCCCAGCCTGGTGTGTCCCCTTTCCCCACCCCAAACCGTGCCCTGTGAACCCCACAGGCCTCTCATGCTCCTCTTCCTCCCAGCTCAGAGAACCTGCCTGAATTCATCAGAGACAGCCACACGCACACACGTGCACACGGGCAGAGGGTAACCTTGGGCAGTTAGGCGGTACGAGGGTGCTGGTTGGGGTCTGCACCGGCAGGCACGGGAGCCCTAACCTCCCTTCCTGCCCCTTTAGGATGAAGCTCACAGACAAAGCCTGGCCCGTGGCTCCCACCCAGGTTTCTCAGGTCGGCCCTAAGGCTGACATTGCTCCTGGTGGAGAGATACCCCACTCCATAGAAGGGACCTCCTGGGGATCCTCACAGGTACTTGTGACATCCCCCCAAAGAGAGATCTAGCCCTGTGCTTGGTCCCTAGGGCAGCTCTCAGCCATAGCCGGTGACCAAGGCTATTGGGCCCTGGCTGACCCCAAGGTGGGTGTCACACAGGGGTACCACACAGATGGTAGCTGCTCTGTACCAGGTTGGCCCTCCTGGGCCCCTCCCTGACAGAGCCACACTCAGGGGCCAGTTACTGAGCTCAGAGGCAGGACTCAGGGGCAGGGACTGCCAAAATCTGAGGGGCTGTCATCAGCCTTCGATTCCTTCAGAGTGGCCTCTAAGAGAGACCCACAACCCACCGCAGGTAGATATTTTAAGATGACATAGAGAACACTTTTCCAATGAGGGCATCCAGCAAAGACATGGGTTGGCACATGAAGAAGTGAGCCCCCTGACCCTGAAGGTATTCAAGCAGAGGCTCTTAGGGAGGCCTCTAAGGCCTCCCTTAGAGGGTGGATTCTCTAAGAGGATGGATTCTGGGCTTTTAAATTCCTTGGAGCCTAATTATCTCAGCCCCACCCACCCCCACCTGGACACACCAACGCGCCCACTCACGATCTGGCTGGAGGAGAGGCGGAGGGACTTCCTGTAGGTAGGAGGGTAGGCTGGAGGCGAGGGTGGCAGGGAAGGGACCTCGAGGATCACAGGGCTCTCTGGGGCGTCATCCTCACTACTCGGCACATCAGTCTTCGCCCTGCAGGCAGCCCGGCTCTCAGGCCTCTGTCCTCCGCCAAGGCCCTGCACTCCCAGCAGATGCTTACCCCTTGGCCCAGGCCACAAGGAACCTGGGGCTTGTCGCTGCCCCTCCAGAGACCACTCAGGGGATCAGAAACCTCTCCTTCTAGGTGCCACCCATTTGGAGAGGGGTAGCAGAATTAAGGGTGCAGGTCGGCAGTATATGCCCAGAAAGGGGTCAGGGCTCCCGGCCCTTAGTGCATGGCCAAGCTAGCCTTGGAGATGTTTACCTGAAAGACCCAGGTGTGCGTCTTAGAGTTTATTCCCAATCCCACCTGCTTTGGCTTCAGCAGACCCGCCCCTGGTCATCACTCATACCCAAGCTGAGGCGTTGTGGTCACTTGTGAAGAAGACAAGGTCAGTGGGCCCCTGGCAAAGAGGGGAAGGCCCCACCCCTCCCACCCTTCCTTAAGACGGTAATCCTTGTCTGGGCCAGGAGTCTGGGCACCCATTCCAGCTCCACCGGTACCCAGCTGTGGAACTTTTGGTGCAGCTCTAGGCCTCAGTTTTCCCATGTGTGAAATGGGGCTATTTCTCAAGAAAAAGAAAGGGTGTAGAAGCGACTGGGTAATGACAAACAACCATCACTGGCGGAGGGCTGCTGGCGCCACCGCTGCCCCCACAGGGATCGTCCCCAGGCTCAGCTCCAGCTGCAGAGTGCCAGCTAAGAGATCCAACTCACCCCTGCTGCTCCCTGGCTGTGCTTTTCTCCGCCTGGGCACTGCGCTGTGGGAAGAACATACATCTAGTAAACCCCGCCTCCACCCTGTGCCGACCACCCCCTTGGCCATGATCACTCACCTCCTCGGCCGGGAAGTCCCTGCGTCGCCAGGAAAACCACCACCGTCCACCTTTCCGGGGCATCTTCTCCTTCTCCAGTTTGTCCACAGTGCTCTGTGGGCAGATAAAGGCCATGGCATTTTTTTTTTCCTGCACCACCAAACCTACTTTTCATTGCCCTTGGGGCCCCCATGAACCCAGAGTCTAGGGCTGACCCTAGAGCAAGGTGCTGTCAACATCTGGAGGCTGTGGAAGCATCCTCACCTCCATCCTTGGCTTCCAAACAGTGACTCATGTACCTGAGCACAGGAGACCAAGGGCCATTCCTGCCAATCCCCACTCTACTCCAGCCCTGACCCCCTAGCTCTTGCCCAGGCTCGGCCTGGCCTCCAGATCCTATGGGCCAGTACTGCTACTAGAGTAGCTGAAGGCAGTGCTTTGACGTTTCTCAGGATCTAGTACTCTCTGCATGATGCCACCAAGTGACAGCTGGAAGAACAATCCATAGCCAGTACTCCCCTCAACCTCCAAGACCAACATAGGCAACCCCAAAGGTCAGTGACTCTATCCCATGGATGGCCCCCCTCTCTGTGTTACCACAATTGTCTGGTGGGAGAACATGACCTTGGGAAGATGCTCATTAGATGTGTGCTAGGTAGCCCCAGGGAGAGGCCAGGAGAGCCAGGGCCAAGACCCTCCCAGGAGACTTATCAGCTTCCTACAAACAGAATGGTGAACCCAAGTCAGGAGGACATGACCTGGAGGTGGGCCAGCCAGGGTACCCCCTTGAGCTGGAAACAGACTGGGGTTGTCTCCCAGAGGCCTCAGGTGGTGGGTCTGTCTGAGGACAGTGAGGAGAACCAAGCAGGAGAGTGGCCCTCCTCCTTCCCATAGGCTCTGGTCCTAGCTCAGACCCAGAGCCAGCCAAAGGGTGGAGCCGAGTGTCACGAAAGGGAGGCACCTGCAGTCAACATCTGGTTAGTGATGTTCTCGGGCAAGTCTAGCTGATCTGGGAACCATGGGCCAGATTAGGGCAGGGCCCTGTACCACTCCCAGTGGCATAGGAGAGGCAGGGGCAGGTCAGAGAGTGGAAGTTCTGGGAGGGACTGAAGAGACTGGGTTCCTTCCCACCTCTGAGCATCACCACATGCTGTTCCCCTCCCCTCATCTGCTTACAGATTACTCATCCTTCAGATCTCTACCCAGGAGGCACTCACTCAGCAAACTCCCACTTTAGCCTCTCAAAGCACCCCAGCCTCACTCCCAATACTCACGGTTGAATTTTACATTCATCTGGCTGAGTCTTTGACTACTGTCTTTCTGGGAGGGCATGACTGGCTCCGGCCTGTGCCTGGCACACAGTACGTGCTCAAAAAACGTGCAGAGTAGGTGCTCAACAAATGCATGCCAATAAAGCAAGCAAGTGCCCACAGTCCAGCCTGGAGACATTGCCAGGGCAAGGTAAGGAGTGGGCCCTCTGTCTGCCAAGCCTCATCTCTTATATCTAAAAGCCTCCTGTTGAAGGTTATCATCCCCCTCTGGTTTGCCCTGAGCTCCTTTGGAGTAAAGTGTCCCCTTGCCAGGATTCAGCCATGCCAGGAAGCCAGGGAAGGGTGGGGCTCTGTCCACACGTCATGGGGTGAGGCTTCGGGGAACTCGGTATCCCCTCTCAGAGTGGTCTTGTAGTCGGTCAGCCCCAGACCCATCTCTGCCCACTGTCCGCTTCTTGGCCATAACCCTCTACCCTCAGCAGGCCCGCTGGTGCCCTAACCATTACCTTGGGCAAGTTCTTCTGGAAGGCTTGCAGGGAGAGGATCATGGGGGCAGCTACAGCCCAGTTATAATGTCTGGAGAGACAGAAGGAGGAGTCAGGGCTGCAGCAGCCACAGGGTGGTGGTGGGCAGGGGGGCTCCAGGGCTGCCAGGGTCTCAGCCTTGGTACTCACTTCTCATTGATTTTCACCACCAGGTTCGGGTGCTCAAGGAGGCCAGGGTTTTGGACGAGGTCCTCGTAGGAGACTATGTGCTGGTTGAATTTCTCTGGGCACAGAGGCAGAGAGTAAGGAATGAGGCTGACACATTTGAACGGGACCATCAGGCCCCGTTCTACCATCTACACTCTACCATCAGGCCTCCTGCATTTTGGGTGTGATACTTAGCAGGGCTTCTCCCTACCTGTGGTTTTTGCATCTGCTGTGCCCACCTCAGGTATTTGCCATCCTGGATTCACAGGATAAGTCACAGCTTAGCCTTAAGTGTTTGCTTCACAGGGTCTTGGGAACGCCCCGCCCTCGCTGGCCGCATGGGGCTCCACAGGGCAGAGAACAGCAAGGCCTCAGCCTAGCCTCACACCATGGCTGCCTGCTACTCTGGGGGCCTCCCTGCCCTCCCCCGTCCCCTGGGCTCAGTGCCAATCCTTGGAAGGGTTCAGGCCATGGTCAGACATACCCCGGGAGATGTCCCGGCTGTCAGCTAGTCCACCACAGAGGGAAAGCACTATCATGTCCAAAGTGGGTTCTGGCTCCTGTTCAGGGTTGGGGTCCCCCAGAGGCTTCCGGCTGTTGGGTTCACTCCACCTTCTGGGCCCCAGTCCACAGTCACTGGGGGCAAAGAAGCCAATAGTGATGTAAATACAAGGAGGCTGTGAGGAGGGGCCCACCCCTCCAGGCCCTTGCTGGCCAACCCCTGGGCTCATGGGCCCCAATCCCAAGACACCCTGGAACCCAGAACGCAGGCACCTCTGGGGGAAGTAAAGGGCTGCATTCTCAGAATCCAGAGAGGGCAAGTCGTCCAGATAGATGTCACTGGGGCCCAGGTGCTGGCTTCTCTTCACGGAGCCTGAGGGCAGAGGGGACACCTATAGACTTGACATGTGCTTAGTAGCATGAGCAATGTGTGTCCCCTGGTCTCTGAACGCCCTGAAGCAGCGCCGTCTGGTAGGACTTTTGGGGATGATAGAAATGTCTCGCGTCTACGGGTCCAATACGGTAACTGCTAGCCACATCCCTGTATTAGCACACCGAAAATGTGGTGTGACGGAGAAACGGAATTTTAAATGCGATTTAATTGTAATTAAATTTTACAGAGCCATAGATAGCCAGCAACTACTGATCTGGCGGTGAGTCCTAGTGCCTTCCCACACTTGTAGGATAAACCCCAGCTCCTGCGCCAAGGATCCAGCATCTGCTCCTTCCTTCCCCACCCCCGCCTTGCTCAAGACATACCAGCTGCCTCCGTTCCTGGCCGCACAGCCTCCCTCCCACTTCATGGCCTTGACATATGCTCTTTCCTCTGCCTAGAATTCTCTTCCCTTGATCCTTATTTGGCTGGGTCTTTATTGTTGGAGTCTCCGCTCACGCATCACCCACTCAGAGAGGCCTTCCCCAACCACATGATTTAAACAGCCCCTGTCCCAACCAATGATTCTGTCCTGCATCACCCACGACGCGCTCTTCCTGTTCACGCATGCTTTGTCTATCTGCCTCGCTGGGCTGTGAGCCCATGAGCGCTGGTGCCAAGCACAGTGCCTGGCACACAGTAGTTGCTCAAAACATGCTTGAAGTACCAGAGTCCAGCCAGTGGGTAACATGAGGCCAGGAAAAGCCTGGGAGAGGTCCAGCCATTACTCACCTTTCCTGCTAGAGACCCCTTCGGGCTGCCTGGTGGGAAGTGGGCCCTCCAGGGCGGCCCAGCTCCATGATTTCGAGGGAGGAGGGAGGCCTGGATCCCTTCGGCTCTGAGTCTCGGTTTTCTTTCTCTCAGGGGTGGGGAGAGGGGGACCCACCAGAGCAGGAGGCTCCGTGTCAGTAGGAGGAAGGTCAGCACCAGCCCCTGTCTGCAGGATTAGGGGCCCCGAAGGGTCCACACCAGCCACAGGAGCAGAGGGGGTGCCGAGCTCTCCCTGAAGAGGTGGAGCTGCCCTGACACCACCATCAGCGATCTTCGAGCACTCGGGCCATTCTGCTTTGGCCACCTTCAATCAAACAAACGGGGGCGGGGGGTGTAAACCAGTGCAGGCCCGGCCTCCCACACCCCAAAAGGCCTTGGGGGGTCCCGGGTATCAGTCACTCCACTTCTGACCCACAGGGACCGCAGAAAGGCAGGCTCGGGAGGCTGACGCGGAGGAACTCACCTTGGGCAGCCTCCCCCAGGCCCACTGTATGTGGGACTCAGCTCGCAGGGGGCTGGGCTCGGGGGTCCGCAGCTCCAGCTCTGAGTCGCTCTTTGGGGATGTCATTAGCACACCCGGCAAGAGGCTGCCAGAAACAAGAACTTAGAGACCCTCGAGCCAGCCTACCGCCCACCGCTGCCCACCCAGCCTGGGGAAAAAAAATATTTGTGATACGTATTCATGCCTATGTTTGGATCCAGAATGTACAAATATATGAAAAATTCCTACAAACCAACAATAATGAGGCAGTCTAGTAAAAAAAAAAAAAATGGGCAAAGACTTGAATAAAGGCTTAACAAAGGAGATTCAGAAATGGCTGATGAACACATTCAATGTGTTCTATATCATTCATTAGGAAAATGTAAATGAAAGCCACTCTAAGACCTTGGCCTTGAGTCCCTGCCTGCAGGCCTCCTGGACTCTCACCTGGCCTGGGGGCACCACTCGCCATCAGAGTAGGGGTAGAAGTCTTTGGCTTGCGGTGAGGACTCCCCTTCGGATTCGACACTGCTGAGGGGTCACAAGGAAATAAATGGTCACTGACAAGGACAGGGTACCCACGGAAGGGCATGGGAGCCTGGGTGTCAGGGGTTTGGGGAGGTAAAGCCCAGAGAAATCAAGGCCCTTGCCCAGGGTCACACAGCATCAGCAAAGGGAAAGGTGCCTGAACCCTGGTTGGTATCCCCACACCCTTGGCCACCCTGGTCCCCACACACCCTGGGGGCTCCGGCCTTGGCTTTTCCAGTAGAGACAGTTCACTCTCAGCGCCTGTCTCCAGCTCCTCAGAACTGGAATTGGCTGCCACCGTGTCCTCCTTCCGCCTGGGTTTCCTCCTGCGACGCCTCTTCTTCCGCCCCGTGGAGGCCACCCCCTCAATGATGGCTTCAGGCTCACTGTCTGTGCTCAGCTGGGAGTCTGAGGGGAACCCAGACAGGCCCCCACAAGGGATGGGTGATGTGCATAGGCGGGGAGGCACGTGTTCCTGTGGAGCAGACCAGGGGCTATAGCCTGGGGGGCCACCCTCACCACTCAATCATTCTGAGCCCTGCCTGAGTCCCAAGGCCCTGGAGTGAGCTCATTTGGGGTCAGGAAAACAGGTATGGAGGCTGGCCAGAGGCAGCAGCAGCAAGGCCTTGCAAACACCACTGGCATCCGAGCTCCCTGACAGAGACAGAGAGCAGCCCCAATCCCAGGGGCTGCATGTACCCCAGAAGTTCATGGCGGGCCAGGTGCTACATGAACCACACTGTCCAGCTAGAAACCTGGACACTGGCTACTCATTCTCTGACCACACCTGCTTTCCCTTTAAGACTCAGCCAGGCATCACCTCCTCCAGGAAGTTTACCCTGACTACCCCCAGCCCCTGTTCCAACTCCCTTCATTATAATGACCATGTAGTTCCATCATCTGTTGTTTATACATCTGTCTCCTAGGCTAGTCTGGGAAGCTTCTTTGGAGACAGGGATCACCCCTCATCCGAGTCCACTGCACAGTGTCCGGCATAGAGTAGGGGCTCAGTTGAAGTTTGTGAAGCTCAAACTGTTTAAACACCTCCGCTGGCTTGTGTTGGGCTCTGTCCCCCTTCTGCAAACACGCCTCTGCTCAGCTCTCACCCACACACTTCTATGTTCTAACTGCATCGAGCCAGCACCAGATCCAGAACCACGCATCTCATGCTCACCAGCCCCCCAGCCAGTTCCTCAGCACTCCCTTCCTTTCCAAGCTTCCCTGGGAAGCCCTCCTTTCCACCCTCCAGGGGCCCAGCTCAGGTGTCCTCTTCTGAGAAACCTCCCCCAACTTTCCCCGGGAAGGAAATCAACCCTTGCTGCCCCCCTCCCAATTCTACCCAGGCTCCAACAGCATGCCTCGAGTGCCAGCCCTAACCAGTCCCCCTGCATCAGGCTCTTGCTGCTGGGGTATTCCCAGGGGTGGGGTCGGTGACCGGTCCCAAGGGCCCAGCCAGAGGGGGCACTAGTGAAGGTGCAGGTGCCACGAGGCGCTTACATCATCGCTCTCCAGCTCCTGGACAAAGAAGGCCTCCCCGCTGTCTCCCAGCTTCATGTGCAAGTCCACGGGCTCCCCGTTGATCTCAATGTCTACCTGTAACGAGGCATGATAGCACACAGTCCCCACCATTGTCCCTTACCCCCACCTTCTAGTCTACTGTCCTGCCTGCCTTCATGGAGCACTGCACTCGCTGGAACTTCAGCCCCACCCCACCCCAGACCCTGGCTGCTCCCCACCCTGAGGGTCTCTGCTCAAGTTCCCCTTCTCAGAGAGGCTGTGCTGAACTCTCCATGCCCCTCCCCCACCATTTCCCCGTTCTCTGGGCTTTGTTGCACATATAACCGTCTCAGTATTCTTGTGTCTGCCGTGGTTTCTAACTCTTCTCTCTGCCACACCCCATTAGAACAAGACATGACCCATCCTGTCGCTGCTGCTGCTGTTTCCCCAACCCCCAGGATAGTGCCAGAGCACTTGCTGACTACATACACGTACCATAGTCCGAATGACCATTTTCTAAGCGCTGAATGGAGAGTTTTATCGGGCCTCTCCCATTTAACCTTCCAGCAACCCTGTGCAGTAGCTCCTATCACTACCCCTACATTATAGATGAGGAAACTGAGGCTCGGGGGTGTTAAGTAATATACTGGGAAGTGGCCGAGGGAGGCTGAATGTGAGCCAGGAAGGCTGAGTCCACAACCCAAGCTCTTAACCACCTCGCTACCTACTGTCCCCTACAAGCTTACGCTTTTCTGTTAGGATTCTGGCAAGTCCCCAGTGGCTCCAATGCAAAAGGGATTTGGACCCCCCAAACCTCTTTTCATATTCCCGACCTCAGTGCTAACTAAAAATCTGTCACGTTCGCCAGGGCCCAGAGAAGACAGCACAGCTTTCCTAAGAGAGAGAAGCTAACCTTTGAGTGCCACCCTCGACAGTGTCATCAGCTCCTATGTCATGCTCCAAAATCACCCCTCCAGCACCAGGTAGAGCAGAGTGTGTTCATTTGCACGGGTGAAAAGACTTACCAAGAAAACCCACGTAAGTTCTCAGTGAGCTAGAGCCAGGTGTGATGCCCCCAGTACCAGGGACTGCCCCGGTGTGCTACCTCCACAGGAAAACGGGAACCCTCTTGGACCCAAATCCCCAGACTGACCCAAAACTTTCAAAGAAAATCCGAAAGAACGGAAGCTTGTCCCGTGGACAGATCCCCACCTGAGGGAGGCCTCGGTCCTCTCCTGGGGCCGCAGTGGCTGTCCTGGCTTTAAGAGCCCACCCTACAGTGGCCCCTGGCCGGCCAGCACTCACCACCTTCTCTCGTGACCGCAGGACACCCAGCTTGCCGAACCGCACGTGGAAGGGCGAACATCGGAAGGAGCCGTCCACCTGCTTCACCACCAGCACATCGATGCCACCACTCAGTGTGGCCGGGTTCAGGCCCCGGTATATCTCCTTCACTGTCCCAAACACCGTCTCTGCCAGCTGCCCCACGTAGTTCATGGCTGGTGCTGGCAAAGGGAGGGGGTGCTGGGGCAAAGGTCAGGTCCACCTCCCTCTGCAGGGAGTCTCTGCAGCCTGACCCCCCAGGTCCCCAGACTTACAGTGCGTTGCCCTCGGAGTGCCTTTGCAGATGGGCAACAGTTGTGGGGCGGGAGGTATGTCTGTAAGTGTGGGCTCTAGTCCTGGCTTGCCCACCACCTGCTTGTGAGACCCTTGGGCAGCTGCCTTCCTTCTCCAAGTGCCAATCTCCACATCTGTCAAATGAGAGCACCAGGTAAGGCGATCTGGGGAGGCTTGCGTCTCGAAATGCCATGAGTAATGATAATGACCATGGTCTTCAGTGGTAGGGCTCATTTCAACTTCACAACAACCTGCGAGGCTGGCCAAGCGGGTGTCATTACTGCTGTTTACAGACAAGCCACCTGAGGCTCAGAGGTGGAGTGATTTGCCCAGGACCTCACAACTAGTAAGGAAAGGAGCCAGGACTCAAACCCAGGCCTGTTTGGCTGCAGAACCCTCAGTGTGAACCACTGGGTTGGCCCAACTGTGGGAATAGGGGGAGGCAGCCTCATGATATATCAGGCCCAGGGCCCTGCTGGGTAATGGGTGACAGCCCTAAAGACTGATATCTTCCCAGGAAGTAAGGAGGAGAGAGTCTTTGTTCTTCCATCTGGGAAATGGGTTCATCTGTCTTGCTGCCTCCTGGTCTTAGGAGTTGGAAGGGGCCTTGCTGGGCCATCAGGGCTGACTTGTGGAGAACCAGGGATTCTCCCAGGGGTATCCCTCCCAGGGGTAGGGTACAGCAGGTACCTAAGGCTCTGCCCAGCTCTATTCCTGGGGTCAGAGGCTTGAAGGAGGGCATCCCCTATAGCTGGGGGTAGAGTAAGCTCTCGGTTTATGGCCTCAAATACCAAACTCCTTCCCAGTTTCCCTGGAACGGGTCCACAGTCTGATCCCAGTGTCTCTAGGCCATAGGTATCAAGCCTGACCCCCATTTCTGAGACCCTCATTCAGCTGGTCAGGCCCTGAGACCCACATTCAGGCCTTGGGCTCGTCCCTGAACCCATCAAAGCTGCCCCTCCTTCCCCCAGCCAGACCGGTCCCTCCAGCTTTCCCACACCAGGCAGAGCTGGGTAAGCCAGAAGCAGAAGGCTGTGGCAGCCGTGGAGAAGAGCCAGGGCCATAATGAGAGCTGCTGCCACGCTGGCATGGTGCCCGCCCTGCCAGCATCAGCTCATTGCCCCTTCCCTGCTGGCCAGGTCAGTGGCCTAGTGCCCCTCTGGCTGCCAGGATCCAGGCCATCCCACCTCCACAGGGCACTCCCATCTCTCAGACCCTGCGTCAGAACCCCTGGCGGATGACCCGCCATGCAAGACCACTCCTCAAAGAAGTTAAGTGACTTATCCAAACTCTATTCAGCTAACAGCCCATAGATGGGGGGAAGGGAGTAATGCTTTGTGTCCTGGTTTCCTGACTCCATACCATGGTTCCTTCCACTCCACAGTCCTCAAACCACAGCCACAGCTGTCTGCAGGGGGTGCAGCCCCGCCCCAGCCCACCTCTGCACAACCCTGCAATGCCTTGCCACTCAAAATGTGGCTCATGGCCCAACAGCGTCACCATCACCTGGGGGGTGGGGTGCTTGTTAGAAACACAGAGCTTCACAAACATAAGATACAATTAGAATTGCTAAAATGAAAACCTGGGACAAAATGAAGATTTTTGATCCCAAAAACGGCACTCAAATTTAATAAATATTTTATCTGCAAAGCACCTACTATGTGCTAGGTGAAAATTCCCACTTTGGTTCCTCCCTACCACATCAAATTCTGTGAATAAAAGGTCTAGGAAGACAGACAAGGACAGACATGTGATGGGCAGGGCTCTAGGCCACTGTGCCCAAGAAAAGCAGAGAGGACTTCAGAAGTTTCCAGGAATAAGGCAGCAAGCATGGGAGGGGCAGACTAGGAGTGGGGGCAAAGGTCTGCCCAGGTGGAGGCTCAGGCCTGAGCTATCTGTCCTGCTAGGGGCAAAGGAGCTGGGCTGGAGAAATAATGATAGGTCCAGCTTACCTATCACAGAGTTTCTCAACTTCAGCACGACTGCCATTAGGGGCTGAATAATTCTTTGCTTTGGGGGGATTGTAGGATGTTTAGCAACACTCCTGGTCTCTATCCACAGATACTAGTATCACCCCACCTCCAGTTGTGACAACCGAATTGTCTCCAAACATTGTCACACGTCCTCTGGGGAACAGAATTGCCCCTGGTAGAGAGCCACTGATGTAGGAGAAAGAGCTTAATAGCAGAAATGGCACCCAAGGGGCACTGGGTCCTACTCTGATCCTGCCACAGGGTATCCTCACGCAAGTGACTTGCTAGCCTGTTTCCCCTTTATGAAACAAGGCCTCAATTTTTCAAACCCTTCTCAGCCAACAATTCATTCCTCCCACTGTCCACACCCCCACCCCCACACACACACAGATGCCCCCTGCATTTGTCTGCTCAGTATCTGGGGGGACTCCTGTGAGCCAAGCCCTACACCCATCTCTGAAGGCATCTCCGTTCCCCCAGGACCCAGCTCTGCCTCCTTGGTCTTCTCCATATGAAGAGCTCTGCTCAGCTCCCTTATACCTCCCTTCACCCCAAACTAGTATGTCTATAATCAAACACTTCACTTCCCCCCAGGGACCCAGGCCAGCTGAATTCCTCTCAGGACTTATGCGAGTCTGTTCCTCCCGAGCCCTCTGAATTCTATTCCCCAATCTCCTGCTCCTCCTGCTGTCCTTGGTCAAGGCTTTACTACCAGATGCCCAGATCCTGGGTGGCAACAGGACGTTGTGGGTAAGGTACCAGACTGTTTGGGTTCTAATTCCCTCCCTGACATTTACTAGCTGCGACCTTAGGCAAATCACTTCACTTCTCCGAGCTTTGGTTTCAGCCTCTGAAATGGGCATAAGGGATGTGTGAGTAATTAATGAGATAATTCAGGTAAAGCACTAGCATGCAATAAATGCCCATATGTGTCACCTATCAACAGTAGTATCTTTTCTGGCATCATGACAGCCCCAGTCACCAGGCTGGTCCTTAGGGCACACTACAGGTCAGACTCCAATGCCCTGCCCTGCCCATCCTTGAGAGGTTAGACTTCTTTGCATAGCATTCGAGGCCCTGAATGTTGGTGGCCCACCAATTGCAAAGTGAGCAGGTGGGCTCTGGGCAGTCTTCGCAGGATGCCCAAGCTTCAGAGTCCACTCTGGGAACACCCACAGGCCTCCCAGGCCAGCACACAACTCCACCACAGGGAAGCCAGAACAAACTGCCCTGGGGCTGAGCTCTCGGCCTTTCTAGACTCCCAGATTTGGGAAGGGTTGGGAGACAGTTCTTCACCCAGGACCAGAAGAAGCAGAAGGATAAGTGTTCCTATAGTCCTAGAAGGGAGAAAGCTGCACCCCTGGATCCCCAACAGCCTTCACAGCTACGCCAGCTGACTCGCCCAGTCTGCAGGCACGGGACACTCAGTACCAGAGAGGGTGGGTGATCTCCCCAAGGTCACACAGTCAGGCTGGGGTGGAGCTGCGCCAGCCTCCTCTGAGAGGTTTTGGCATCTTATCTCCTGATCCCACATTCTGGATGTCCGGGGTCCCGCAACGGCTGGGCCAGGGAGACAGACGAAGTGAGAGCGGCTCCTCCACGCCTGAGCTACCCTCTGAAGACTGGAGATGGACTCAGGCCCGCGGACAGGAAGGAACGAGGGTCAGATGGCAGGACAGAAGGGCGGGGCAGGGCAGGGGTGGGGGGGGGGTACTTCTTCTCAGGCCGGGGTCAGGCCCTACCTGGGGAGCTGCCCACTGGACCTCCGGGACCCCGAACCGCAGTCTCTGCCCGAGTGCACAGGGTAAGTGTCTTCGGCCCCGCACTCAGTTGGAGCTTCCGTCTCCTCTAGGACCTGGTGAGATCCCGGCTCCGCCCCTTCCACGAGCCAAGGCCAGTGTCTGCAGGCCCCAGTCCGTCCAGGCTCCACCCCGCAAAAAGACCCCGCCTCCGCCCAGTCCCCACGCCCAAGGGCGCCCTTTCACCTATAGAGGCTGGGCGGGCCGGACTTCAGGCCCCGCCCCGCGCAGGCTCCACCCCGGCCCCGCCCCGCTCCCTAAAGCGGCTGGATGGGACGTCCCGGTGGCCCCCACCTGCCCCACCGCCAGGAGCAGCGGAAAAGCGGGGACTTTCGAATCCGGCGGACTTAGGCCCTCCTGGCTTTGCTTGGTGTATGACCTTGGGTAAGTTTTCCCCAATCTGAGCCTGTTTTCTGTTTGGCAAAGCGGATAGCAACCTCGTGTGATTTCCGAGATTACATGAAACGACTTTGTGGGGCACTTGGCCCTCACGCGTTCCCTCTTCAGGGGCAGCTTTCCCTGACCGTCCCGACACATCCCGTAGACTGGACAGGAGCCTCGCATCATAAGCTCACATAGCCCACGGCTGTAACTTCATATTTGTTTGAATGACTGTTTGATTTCTGTCCGTCTCCTCATTTGAAGCTGAACTTTGTGAGAGCAGGTCGCGTTCATCCTTACACCCCAGCGCCCAGTTCAGTGCCTGACATACAGCGGGAGCTCAATAGATGCCCGCTCTCCTTCATGCCACCCATCTGACGCACCGGTGGAGCGTCAATACTGCTATCGGCCAGCAGAGGGCAGGCGGTGACCAGCCTTTTCGCCCTGCTGCCCTTCCTCTCAGCCGGCAGGCCGGGCGGGAGCGGGACAGGTGAGCCCAGGTGCGCACACGTCTGAAGAATCGACGGGCCCGCGAGCCACGGGCGAGGAGTCGGGCTAGGACACGGGTTTTCTTTCCCCTCGGATCTGTGGCCTGTCCTCGATCAAAGGCCTTTCTGACAACCCGTGTGGATGTACGGCTCCTGCAAAAAAGATGCGCTAGGAATCAGGAGGTGAGGGAGTTTGCTGTGAAGAGCGAGGGCACCGAGACGCTTGGAGGAGTGGGGTGCATTGTAAAGAGCCAGGCTTAGAGGGTCCCGGGTGGTGGGGAGTGAGAGGTGGCCGCCATTGTTCTGTGACCCAAGATGACGGGACCTGGGTGGGGTGACTGTCTCCAGTTGTCCTCACTATAGCAAAGCCATTTAGTGTCAGTCCTAAACCCAAACCATGTCTGGTTTGTATCTCAAAAGAGCCCTGTTGGGAGCAGAGCTATCTCAAGCTGGCCAGAGGGCAGCACTGCCTCCAACATATCTATGGAAGCATTATATATAACTATTATATTTAACAGTGAAACCGTGGAAACATAAGAATCCCACAAGGGAGCCTGGGAGGAAAGGAGAGGTCCAAGGTGATGGCTACTGATGCCATAGTTACTGTACCTCTTTGAGCCTCAATTCCTCATCTGCAAAATGGAGATAAAACCTACCTTGCAGGATTGTGTTGAGGTTTAAGCATGACGAGTTCAGCCAGTGGTTCTCAACTTTGGCTGTGCATTGAGAGCACCATACCCCGGGTAAAATACTGATGCCTGGGGTACTGGGATCACCTGGGAAATCTTCAGGTGATGGCACTGTGCAGCCAAGGCTGAGAACTCCTGAGCTTTAGCACAAAGGGCACACATTAGGTATTCAAAAATGTGTATCACGTTAAAAAAAAAAAATGGAGCACATATTGTTTTCATTGTTTCTCTTTAGTGAAGAAATAAATTGACATAAAGGTTGTTGCAGTAATTGGATTTCCAACAGGCTTGTTTCCGGAACTATGAATCATCGGGATTTGGTGATTATGGGGGTGGGGGAGACAGAGGCAGCCGCTGGTAATATGACTTATCCCAACGTCCAACGGAACTGAATGAGGCAGGGACCACCCTGTTCTAGCTTGCAGTTTATAGAACTATTTCCAAGGCACGCTCTGAGCATGCAAGCACCCTGGGCTCTTGTGTTTGTTCATGTCTGGGGTTGAGGATAGGGGCTGTTTTCTCCTCTCCCCGGGTACCCTCACCAGGCAGGCCTATACCAGTGGCAACTGTTTGACTTTTAAGTAACCCACAAGTGCACATGGCACCTCCCTCTTTATGGGACTTGGTAACTTTAGGTGCTTCAATAAATTATAGACCCAATGATTATTTACTGTGCCTCACGACTTTTTTGCTGGGTGAACCCGGCGTGAAGTGGGAGGACCTGTTCACCTAGGCCTGTGGCTGTGACCACTTGTTATGGCAGCCAGACTGAGCCTGGAACAGCTCCTCAGTCACTCCTGGTGGCCTGGTGGCCTCATTGAAAATGGGGAGGGAGGCAGAGGAACGTGTGGCTGGCTCCCTCCAGCATGGAGGCCTGGGGCTTGGGAGCTAGGGAGTTGATGTCTCGCTAGGATTATTTGATTTAGCAAATAAGAATAAAGAACACCCAGTTAAATTTGAAGCTCAGATAAATAACAAAAGTTTTTTTAGTGTAAGTATGTCCCATGCAATTTGGGACATACTTATAGTAAAAAAAAAAAAAGAAAAATCATTATTTATCTGAACTTCAAATTTAACTGGATAGCCTTCATTTTTATTTGCTAAATCTAGCAGCTCTATGCCTGGCCAAACAGCCAAGGAAAAGCCAGCACAGGGAATTTGCTGCTGCCCCTCCTGCTCAATGTTGCCACATTCAGCTTCCACCTGTCACTGCCCTGCTCCAGAACTGTGCATGGTTCCCAGCTGCTTCCCTGCTTCCATAGCACAACCTTGACTCCCTGGCTGCTGTGCTGGGCCTTGCTCTTCTGCCAGCCCAGCTACCCTGCTTGGACCCTTACCCACCTCTTCTGCTCATGTTTCCCCTGATGGCATGTGTCCTTCCCACTCCCAGTAGCAATTGCAAACACTTAGTGACTACCTCCTGGGTACAGGTCCCATGCTTAGTTCTTCATCTGCATAATCTCATTTCGTTCTCATAAAACCTCATACGGCATATGGACAGTAGTTATCCTATTTTACTGATGAAGAAACTGATGCCCTAACAGTGATTCTTTTTTGTTTTTTAATGTTTATTTATTTTGAAAGAGAGAGAAAGAGCACATGCACACGTGCGGGGGATGGGCAGAGAGAGAGAGAGAAATCCCAAGTAGGCTCAGCCCCACATGGGGCTCAATCTCATGAACCGTAAAATCGTGACCTGAGCAGAAATCAAGAGTTGGTTAAGGCAGCTTAACCAACTGAGCCACCCAGGCACCCCAGCCCTAACAGTGATTCTTAAACCTGGTTCCTGTGTCAGCAGCAGCAGCCCCTGAGAGATGTTTAGAAATGCAAACTCTCAGCCTCTGCTGCACATTTATGAATCAAAATCTCTGGGGGTGGGGCCCAGTCACCTGTATTTTAATAAGACACCCCTCCCCCGCTTCAGTGTTTCTGATTCACACTCTAGTTTGAGACCTACTGCTCTAACAGGTGAAGTGACTACAGGAGTTTGTCACCAGGCAGAGGTCTAGGGGATCGCAGAGGACTTCCAGGCAGGATGTTTATGATCTCACTGAGCACCATACCTAGGCCAGGCACTAGAGATGCTGCAGTGACCCCACAGTCTTGGGGGGGGGGGGCGGGGTAGAAGAGAAAGAATAGACAGGTAGTCCGGCAGAGGCAGTTGCGATTTAAGATGACCAGGCTTAGGCAGACCAAGCCCTGAAACCCATAGCAATATGGGACAGGTCAAGGAGGGCTTTGAAAAGCTTGAAAAATAAGTTGAAATTAGTTAGATGAAGAAGGGTGCGCATGTTTTGGGTGTAGGGACTAGTTAGTACAAAGGCCCTGCAGAGCTACCTGGGGGTAGTTCAGTCTTGAAGATGAAGGTGAGGAGAGCGGGGGGGCCGGGGGAAGTATCAGATTGGGGGGGTGGGGGGAGGGTCCTCTGCCCCCAGAGCAAAGGAAAAAGCTTTAATGGGTGTTGAGATGGCACTAGGGAAGATGGGGGTGGGGACTGGGATGCAGGGGGTTCCAGGCCTTCCTCCGCCCCTAGGTCTGCCCCCGCCACTCCCCAAGCGGTTGCGGAGACTCGACCCCCAATGGCAGCAGCGGGCAGGTGCTCAGTTTCAGGACTAGCAGAGCCTAAGACCAGCTCCTTCCGGGACTGAGAGGCGGGACTGGGAAAGCAGGGCGGGTCACCGCTCCCCTCCGCCGGCCCCACCCATCCGCCGACCCCGCCTCTGCTTCCAGCTCCGCCCCCTGCCTCCGGCTCCGCCCTCCACCTCCGGCTGGAGGCAGCCAGGCTCTGGGCTACTGGCCTAAGTCGCTTTTGCCTCCCATGTTGCCTTTTCCTGCTGATGTGGCAACGGCCGTGGGGCTACTGGGGCCTCTTCTCTCAGCTTTTCAAGGACAGGCCCTGGATGTGGTCAGGGATTCCTGGGCTGGAGCGCAGGACACTTCCGTAGCTATCTCCTCTTTCTGCCAACGAAGCCTCTGTTGCCAGCAGAGGACTGACCCAGCCTGGCCAGGTTGCCTGGCAGTGTGGGCTGAGGCTGGGCAGTTCCCGATTCCAGCTGTCCTTCCCGGAAAAACGTCAGTTTGGCTGAACCTTAGGATCCGTTTGCGATTTCTAGCCCGGGGAGGATTACTGGAAGACCATTAACCACCGTAGGAAGCGGCACTTTCTGTGTGTCCAAAATCTCTGCAGGACTTACCAGCTGCCCCATGGGCTTGACCTTCGGCAAGGGACTTCCGTTCCTCCTCTTTTTATTTGGGTATACCTTCTGCCCCGACCTGCTGACATCCAGGACCATGTTTCACTAGGCTTTGCAATTCAAGAAGGGTCTTGCGTGGTGCCCTCCACTTAAATAGGTATTCAAAAATATTGTTTAGGGAAGATCAATTTCTTCTGGGCCCTGAATTATATATAGATGGAGTGTATATAGTAGGGCAAGGGCAGTCTAAGTGGGTGGAAGTAGTGAGTAAAGGCACAGATGATGGAGAGAGAAAGTAAGTGCCCAGGAGACAACCTGTCTGGCCTTCAGTGTTGGGCAAAACCATGGGCACTGAAGAGCCATGGATGGTTGTTGAGCAGGAGAGAGATAATATTGTTGGTCATTGTACTAGATCCTTTGTGAATGTTATTGCACTGTCTGCCCACATTGTTCTTCCCCTGCCCCCTATCTATACAGTTCATGCCAAGTCAGTTTTTAGATCCCAGATCCATTGTCACTTACTCTGGGAAACCCTCAATGGCAGACAGACTCTAAGGTGACCCCCTGTCTCCCCATCTCCTGGTGTTCATGCCTTCATGTAATCCTTTCCTCGAGTGGGGGTAGGACCTGTGACTTGCTTTTAGAATATGGCAAAGGTGATGGGGTGTCACTCCCATGATTATGTAACATAGAGTCTTGCTAACAGACTAGTTCTGACACTCTCCTTGCTGACTTGAGGAAGGGAACAGCCATGTTGAGGAAGCCTGAGTGGCAAGGAGCTATGGGTGGTCCCTAGGCCATCCTGCTGACAGCCAGCAAGAAGTCAGCGTTCTCAGTCCTGCAGCCACCAGGAAATGAATCCTGCCAGCAATCTGAGGGAGCTTGAGCCCCCAAGTGAGAATGTAGTCCCACCATCACCTTGAGCACAGCCTTAGGAGTCCCCGAGTAGAAGACCCAGCTAAGCCATGCCCAGACTCCTGACTCACAGAAACTGAGATAATAAATCTCTGTTGTTGAGAATCCCTAGGTCGGTAGTGATTTATTACAGAGCAGTAACTAACTGATGCACCTTCTGGCTAGGGTAACCCCTTTACATAGGCTCTCATAGCATTATGTGCCTTTTCTTTCCTTTTTAAAGTGCTTTTTCATCCTTTTATGTGACACTTTGTATATACCATTTGATGAACGCTATGTCTTCATGAGGACACATTTGCTCATCACTTTACCCCCAGAGTCTCTCTCGGTGCCTGACACGTGGAAGAAGACCTACAATAAGGATTAGTTCATGTGTTAGTGAGTGAGTGCTCTTTTTTAATCTTGACTACAATGTGGCTAAGTGGGAACCATTGTTACATAGGAAGAATAGGAAACAAGGTATTTTTTTTCAAAGTCTACTATTTTGAGAGAGAGAGAGAGAGAGAGAGAGAGAGCGAGCACACGTGTGTGTGGGGTAGGGGCAGAGAGAATCCCAAGCAGGATCCACACTGCCAGTGCAGAGCCCAGTGAGGGGCTCAAACCCAAGAACCACAAGACCATGACCTGAGCCGAAGTCCAATGCTCAACCGACTGAGCCACCCAAGAAACCAGTTATTAACATAAACTTAAAGGTATACTGAACAAAATCTTATTATCTTCTAAGTAAACATTTTGGTTTATATATGCCACCATATCCTAATTTTTAGTATGACTACAGAATGAATGATTTGGGAGCAGGGTATAGATTGCATGGTATGACCTCCTTCGTGGAGCATTGTATTTTCTAAAAAGTACAACCATCCAAAAATACTTTGGGGCTCCTTTCGTTTTCCCAAAGACTTACCTCTTACTTAAATCATTCTTTGGAAACTCCTCCCCTGTCACTGTCCTTTTCTGACCTGACCCAAACAGGCCCTCATCTGCTAATGCTTTGTGTGATTCCCACAGTTTGCCAACACCATTCTCATCGGCTTCATAAATTCTACATCTCTGGCAAGATTTGTAGTTTCATTTTGTACTCCATTTGCGCCATACTCCCAGAGGTCAAAGCCATCTGACTGCGGGATGCCGTTAAAACCAAACTCTGTCCTGCTTGGAGAGCCCTCCCCACCGCCCACTGCCTCCTTCCTGTCCCACTCTGCCCCCTTCACCCATTCTGCAGCGGCCATATTCATCTCCTCGTGGATCCCGATCCATGAGCACACCAGAGACACTTCCCCCTTTGCCCTGGAGGTCCCTACAGTGATTTCCCCAGACACCTTCATGGCTCACTCCCTCACCCACGCCAAGATTAGTCAGATTCAGATGTCACCTTTCTACCCTGACCACTCCCATCCAACCTTTCCTGGTTCTAATCTTTCCCAGGAACATGAACCACCTTCTCACATGCCATATGTTTTGCTTATTTATGATATTTGGCATTTGTCTCCCCCTCCACGAGAATGTAAGCCCCTGTGAGGACAAGACCTGTCTTCACTGATATATCCCAAGGGTGGCGTCTGGCACATAGTAGGTCTCCAGGAGAGGTGAGCGTCCACATCTTTGATGATCTTGCCCATGACTCAAAGTCTCCATCCTCTGCTGCTGGCCCACCTCCTTCTGGCCCCTCTCTCCGGTACTCCAGCCCCTGTCTAGGTGATATGAATTGTCAGGCAGTCATCTGCCTGACTCCAGAGGGCCTTCCTAGGGTGCGGGTGTTTTGACCTCACTGTGTCCCCCGTCACGTCTCCAGCAGGCGTGAAATACTAAATTCCTGTTTTTGTTCTGTGTAACAGCAAGAGGATTAGAGAGGAAGGAGGAAGGAGATGATCGGGGAAGCAATGGCCAGAGTGGAGAGGGAGGAGAAAGAAGACGGTCACAGGTTTTCTCGGGGTCCCGACCCACTCAGCTTTCTAAGCAGCTCAGAGAAGCGGCCGGCAGTGGGTGAAGGCTGTGTGCCACATATCCTGAGCTGGGTGCCACGTGGCAGAAACAGTCCCGTTGAGTCATGGGACACACAGCCACGCTGCTTTGTAGAGTTTGGTGTGTGGAGTATTTTTGTTTTTTACAGCCCAGCTGCCTGTGTAATGACTTCCTTCCCTCGGCCTTGTTCACAGAGGTGTCCCTGAGCGACCAGCTGAGTCACCACATTCCTTGCAGCTTAAAACACTGGCCCCAGCACCAAGGCCCAGTTCCTTCATGTAGATGGGACCTTTCAAGGCGGCCAGGGAATGCCCAGAAAGACAGGCTACACAGCTCCCATTTCTAACATGCACCCCTTCCCCAAAACATGATTACAAACCAAGTAAAGATGGAGAGAAATTCCATCTCCTAAGGATTAGGGAATGGCCACAGCCATGTGCCATGGTCTGACGAATTACTTGTCAGCAACCATGAAAAGGCACCTGGGTGGCTCAGTCAGTTGAGTGCCCGACTCTTGATTTCAGCTCAGGTCATGATTCCAGGGTCATGTGATCGAGCCCCATGTGGGGCTTCGCGCTGCGTAGAACCTGCTTAAGATTCTCTCCCTCTCTCTCTCTCTCCCTCTCTCTTCCTCTCTCTTCCTCTCTCCCCCTCCTCTATCCCTCTCTCCCCCCCTCCTCTTTTCTCCCTCACTCCCTCCTCTGCTCCCTCTCCCCCTCTGCCCCTCTTACCCACTCTCTCCCTCTCTCTCAAAAATAATAATAAAAAAGAGGCTCTTGAAGTGGTATATAAACCAAAAGAGCCTAAAGATTTGTCAGTAACCATGAAGTCAATACTACACGAGGGAGAGGGGAGGGATGAAGAACCAACATCCATGCAGCATGAAGAGTCAGAAACCCAAGCGAAGACTGGGAACTCTCCATGGCCAGCTGGCAGGAAAGGAAACTTGCTTAGCCCTCCTGGAAAATAAGCACATAGTTCTCGGTAACATTAAGTACGCATAGGGCACAGAGGTTAGCAATTTAACACCTTGAAATGTATTTTGAAAATTTGCTCAGATACATGAGAACACAAGGAGGAGGATATTTAGAAGAGCAATGTTCATGGCATAGGTGAACGGGAGGCAAGGGAAGTGCCGAAGGAAGGAGCTAGTAAACCACGGATACCTGCCGGGAGATTCTGCACGGCATTGCGAAGAGATGGGATAGATGTACACACAGCAAAATGGATGGGGCTTACAGCGTCAGGCGGGGAAAGCGGCCGAAGAGCGTGAAGGCACAACAGTTCTCCGGTTTTACTGAGGTATGACTGATGTACAGTCACACACACTTAAGGATTTGAGTTTCAACATGTTTCATTACCCATGAAACCACCACCACAATCAAGATAATGGGTATATCCATCACCCCCAAGTAAGAAGTAGGTCTACATGTATTCAAACGGACAGATGTCTAGCACCTGTTGTTAAGTATTTTTAAAAGTTCAACAGTCTGTAATATAATCCCGTAGTTATAATAATAAAAAAAAATGTTTAGATATCCTGAAGACATCTGGAAGAACATGCACAAAACAAAATTATGTTCGCTGTTGGGAATCTTGTGAAAACCCCTTGGCCTTATTTGGCTGGTGTACCTTGCATTTCAGAAACTGCCCGTGCCGCTTGTCCCACCTCGTGGTCTCCAGTGAAGGTTAACACACTAGCAATGTGTCAGTATGGCCCCCTAACTTTGAGTGACTTTATTAAAATGTCACTGAGGTTGTCATAAGGAACTCCAACATGAGGGGTGCCTGACTGTTGTTCTCCATCCCCATGTCAGACAGCTGTGTCAACAATTTCCTTCAGCTCACCCCCAGGACCATTTTCTCTTCTCATCCCTTCCGACTGGAGACAATCTAGCAGAGGGGCAGTTGTGGCTGGGACAAAAGAGTGATTCCCCAACTTGTTTGCAAATCCATCTTTTTTTTTTTTTAAAGTAATCTCTACACCCAATGTGGGGCTCGAACTCATGACCCCGAGGTCAAGAGTCGCACGCTCCTGAGCCAGCCAGGCACCCCGCAAATCCATCTTTTATTACCCTTCTTCATGTATTCGTAGGTACAGGGAGGGATGGAAGATTGTGGGGGCAGGGGCATGTTGCGTTTTGTCTGGTTATGGGCTTTATACAAAAGCAGTCCTTGTTCTCTTATGTCTGGCTTCTTTTACTCCACGTTTTTTATAAGAGTTCCATGTTGCTGTGTGCAGCTGTAGTTCATTCATGTTTTGTGCAGTATAAAGCATTCCATCAAGTGAATATACCACAATTTATCTGTCCCTTCTACTGATTGACATACGGGTTGTTTCCAGCCTGGGGTTATTGCAAAGAATGCTGCTGTGAACATTCTTCTACATGTCCACCTGTTCCACCTGGGCATGTATTTCTCCTAGGTATATACTCTGGAGCAGAATTGCTGGGTTATAGGTATTCCTATGCTTAACTTAAAAAAATAATGCCAAACTGTTTCCTAAAATGATTATACAAGTACACGCCCTCCAGCAATATATGAGATTTCCCCTTGTACATTTACCAACGGTTCTTCCCAGCAACTGGTACTATCAGACTTTGTAGTTTAGCCATCTGGTGGGTCTGTAGTACCTCTTCTCTCTGGTTCATTTCCCTGATTACTAATGAGGCTGCGCACCTTTCATATGTTTATTGGCCATGTGGATTTTTTTGTGTGCAGACCCTGCTCTTCCCCATTTTTCCATTGCTCTATATTTTCATCATTTATAGTAGTTTTTATATATTCTGGTTATAAATCCTTTGCCACCTATGTGCATTGCAAATCTTTCTCTTCTGTGGCTAATGATGTTTCTTGATGCCCGAAAGGTCTTAACTATAAAGAAGTCCAATTTATCGGTCTTTCACTTGTGGTTAGTGCTTTTACTGTCTTAAGAAAACTTTTCCTCCTTTGATGTCATAAAGATATTGTATGTTATCTTCTAAAGCTTTACTGGCTTACCTTTCATATTTTAGTCCATAATGTGTAGAAATTGGCTTTTGAGGATGGTGTGCAATGGGGTTCCAATGTCATTTTTCCCATGTGGACATTCAATCGACTTAACACTATTCAAAAGATCATTTCCCCACACTGTTCTGCAATGCTATCTCTAAAATTAATATGGTTGGGGGGGGGTCTCCTGTCCATTGGTTTTTGTAAACTCTTATAATAATACCATACTGTCTTAATTATTAGAGCTTTATGATAAGTTTTGTTAGCTGATAGACTAAATCCCCTCTACCTTGTACTTCTTCAAGTGTACCTTAGCCATTGTTGGCCTTCTGCAGTTTCATATAAACTATAAAGTTTAATGTAAGTTAATATAAATTAGAATGACCATGTCAAGTGCCATATGAAAATCAACTGGGATTGCTTTGAATCTATAGACCAATTGAAGAGAATGACAGCTTTGCAATATTGAGCCTTCTAATCTATTAACATGGTATCTCTCTCCATTATTCATTTATTCTCTAATATCTATTAAAATGTTCATGGTTTCCTCCATAGAGGTCGTACATGTCTTTTGTTAGATCCATTTGTAGGTACTTGGTATTTTTTTGCTATTTCAAAACTGTTTTGACTATTTAACACTATTTTCTGACATTTGTTGGAAGACAGAAGTTGACTTTGGCATATTGATTATGCACCTGGAGAAGGACCTTCATCAGAACCTGACCATGAACCTGACCATGGTGCCACCCTGACCTCAGACTTCCAGACTCCAAAACAGGGGAAATAAGTCCTATTTTTTATAAGCTACCCAGTTTATAATACTTTGTTACAGCAGCCAGACTAAGACAATAATTTATTTGAGATTCCTTAGGATTTTCTACCTGCACAATCATGTCATTTTTTAATTTATTATTAAAAAAAATTTTTTAAATGTTTATTCATTTTTGGAGAGAGAGCAAGCTGGGGAGGGATAGAGAGAAAGGGAGACACAGAATCCGAACCAGGTTCCAGGTTGAGCTGAGCTGGACACGGGGCTCGAACCCATGAACGGGGAGATCATGACCCAAGCTGAAGTCAGATGTTCAACCAACTGAGCCACTCAGGGGCCCCTACCATTATGTCATTTTTGAAGACAGCTTTATTTCTTTCTTTCTTAGCTTTTTGATTTTTTTTTTCTTTTTCCTGCCTTATTGCCCTGGCTAGGACAGCCCATAAAATGTTGATTAGAAGTGGTGATAACTGATATTCTTGTCAGTTCCTGAGCTTAGAGAGGAAAATGCTCACTATTTTACCATTAAGAATGGTGTTAGCTCTAGTTGATCCCCCCTGTATCTCCTGTATCAGAATGAGGAAACTATCTTCCATCTTTAGGTTGCTAAGAGTTTTTACTGTGAATAAGTGTTGAATTTGTCAAATGCTTTTTTTTTAAACATCTATTCAGATAGCCAAATTATTTTTCCTTTTTATTCTGTTAATGTGGTTGGTTGATTTTTTTTTTTTAACGTTTATTTATTTTTGAGACAGAGAGAGAGACAGAGCATGAACGGGGGAGGAGCAGAGAGAGAGGGAGACACAGAATCAGAAGCAGGCTCCAGGCTCTGAGCCATCAGCCCAGAGCCCGATGCGGGGCTCGAACTCACGGACCGCGAGATCGCGAGATCGTGACCTGAGCTGAAGTCGGAGGCTCAACTGACTGAGCCACCCAGGCGCCCCGGTTGGTTGATTTTTAAATATTAAACAAGTTTGCATTCCTGAGATAACCTCTACTTTGTTATGACTTATTATCCTTTTAATTTGCTGCTGTATTTGATTTGCTAACATTTTGTTTTGGATTTTTGTATTGATGTCATGAGAGATAGTGATATTTTCTCTTGTCATGTTCTTGCCAGGTTTTGGTAGTATGATTATGCTGACCTTATAAAATAAGTTGGTAAGTGTTCCCTCTATTTTCTAAGGGAATTTGTTTAAAATAGGTATTCTTATTTAAAATTTTAGTGAGGGGGCGCCTGGGTGGCGCAGTCGGTTAAGCGTCCGACTTCAGCCAGGTCACGATCTCACGGTCCGTGAGTTCGAGCCCCGCGTCAGGCTCTGGGCTGATGGCTCGGAGCCTGTAGCCTGTTTCCGATTCTGTGTCTCTCTCTCTCTCTGCCCCTCCCCCGTTCATGCTCTGTCTCTCTCTGTCCCAAAAATAAATTAAAAAAAAAATAAATAAAATTTTAGTGAGAATATTTTCATTATCTTTTAACCGATATGTCCTCATACTAAAGTATGTCATAAACATATAGTTGAATCTTATATTTTGTTTAAATTTGCCCTATTGGGGCACCTGGGTGGCTCAGTCTGTTGAGCGTCCAATTTCGGCTCAGGTCATGATCTCACAGCCCGTGAGTTCGAGCCCCGCGTCGGGCTCTGTGCTGACAGCTCGGAACCTGGAGCCTGCTTCAGATTCTGTGCCTCCCTCTCTGTCTGCCCGAACCCACTTGCATTCTGTCCCTCTCTCGAAAAAAAAAAAAAAAAAAATTAAAAAAATTTCTAAAAATTTGCCCTGACAATATTTTTCTATTTGTTAGAATACTTAGTCCACTTATATTTGACATAATTACAGATACGGTTCCAAACCATTTACATCCATAATCTTGTCTTCTTTTTGTTCTACCTGGTTTTTGTTCCCGTTTTCCTCTTTTTCTTCCTTCTTTTGTTTCAGCCAAGCATTTTTTATTACCTGATTTTACCCTCTTCGTTAGATTTTTTAACATTGTGGTAAAAAAAACACAACATAACACCATGATAACTATTTTTAAGTGTACAGTTTACTAGTCTTAATTACATTCACATTTCTGTGCAACCAATTTCCAGAATTCTTTCACCTTGCAACACTGAAACATTTTTAAATGTTATTAAACAACAACTTTCCATCCTTTCCTCCTCCCAATCTGTGGCAATCACCATTCTGCTTTATGTCTCTATGAATTTGACTATTATAGACACCTGATATAAATAGAATCATACAGTATTTGTCCTTTTGTGACTGGCTTGTTTTGCTCAGCATCATGTCCTCAAGGTTCATCTAGGTTGTGGCATATGTCAGAATTTTCTCCTTTTTAAAGGCTGAATAATATTCTATTGTGTATAGAGACCACATTTTGTTTTTCCATTCATCTTCATTGATGGAGATTTCGGTTGCTTCCACCTTTGGGCTATTGTGAATGCTGTTGCTCTGAACAAGGGTATAGAAATGTCTGTTTGAGTTCCTGCCTTCAGTTCTTTCTGATATGTTACCTAGAAGTAGAATTTCTGGATAATATGGTAATTCTATGTTTAACTTTTTTGAGGAACCATCATACTGTTTTCCAGGGCAGCTGCACTCTTGTACGTTCCCATGAATAGCACAAAAGTGTTCCAATTTCTCTGCATCAACTACAACATCTGGTTTTTTCTTTTTCTTTTCTCTTTTGGATAATAACCATCCTAATGGTTGTGAAGTGATATCTCATGATTTTTCCTTGTCTAAGCTTGGCTTTTATCTCCATGAATATAGTGCCTTTGGCTGTTTTTTAGTCTCTGCCTGACAATTTCCTGTATATGGGGTCATCATGAGTCTGTTTCTTTGTTGCTTTACTTGTTTTCTCTTATGGTGTCTTGTCTTCTTATATGTCTGGCTGTATTTGTGCATTAGCATTGTAGTGCATGAAAAAAATTGTTAGTAGAAACTATTTTAAGGTTAGGATGATGTAAACTTCTCCCAAAGAGATTTTTTTCTAGCCCGTAGGAGTGCTAACAGTTTAGGATCCTTTCACTCTGTATTGAGCTTGACATTATCTAGTCCACTCAGATGACTTGAAACCAGGATACATCTGTGCAAGGAATGGATCACTTCCAGTTCACATCTTCTCTTAAATTAAAGCTCTTCAAGATCCTACATTAAAGTGTGAAGAGTTTTGTTTGCTCAGAGCTTGAATGTCACACTGAAGAGTCTGGGGAAGGGATGGGCAGTTGCTAGTCAATCTACTTGGTCAGGGGGCGGCATGATGAATCTTCGTTCTGTGGTCCAGTATGAGAAAAGGAGGAAGGCAAGCTGGGCTAGACTGGGCTAGGGAAACAGAGCTATTCAGAGAGATGGTCTGTCCTGACTGAGGTGATATAAGGCATGGGGTCTACCAGGTGGAGTATATATAGCAGGAGAGAAGCCAAGACTGCAGAGGAGTTGCAAGTCATAGTTCACCTGGGCTAGAAACTGGTTGTCTTCCTTGGCCCTGGGCAATCTTTCTGGCCAGCGTCTCCTCCAGGCTAGCCAATGACCACTTGTATAGTCTTGGCTGAGCCTCGATACGCTGGACAACTTCATTATTGTTCTCTCTGTGTCCGTTCTAAACCCTGCCTTCTAGTCTCCACCCAGCATGTTGCCCCTATTCAGATCACTTCAGTAAAGCCTTCTTGCTCTTAGGATATGACTCAAATTATTACCATGACTTTCAAGGCTATGCATGATCTGGCCACTGTCCACCTCTCTAGCTTTATCTTCTCCAATTATCTGCCTCATTGTACAATTTTCTTCTTCCTCTTGTATCCTTGTATCCTTGACCACCATGTATCCTTGACCACCAAAGGGCCTATGCATGTGCTGTTCCCTCTATAGGAAGTACTCTTCTTTCTGCTATTTGCCGAGTATTATGGATTAAATGCATGTATTCCCCCCCAAATTCTTATGTTGAAGCCCTAACTCCCCAGTGTGGTTATATTTGGAGTAAGGCAGTAATTAAGGTTAAATGAGGTCATAAGTGTAGGGCCCTGATCCAGTAGGATTAGTGTCCTTGTAAGAAGAGACACCAGAGAGCTTACTCCCCTTCTCTCCCTGTGCACAAATAATAAGAAAAGTTCATATGAGGACATAGCAAGAAAGCAGCCATCTCCAAGCCAGGAAGATAATTCTCACCAAAAACCAAATTGGCTGGGACTTTGATCTTGGACCTTTAACGTCAAGAACTATGAGAAAATAAATTTCTGTTATTTAAGCTACCTGGTCTATAATATTTTGTTATGGTAGCCTGAGCAGACTAATACATTTAATTTAACCCCTATTTTTCCCTTTAGATCTCACAGCAACTATTTCCCCAAACATCTTTGAGACAAAGCCACCTATTCGTGGATCTCATGGTACCGTGCACCTTGTAAGATTTATGTTTTTAATTATTTGACCAATGTACGCCTTATTTACTAGACTGTAAGCTACATGAAGGTCTCTGCTTTTATTTGGGGCTGCATTATCAAAACCTAAGTAGGTACACAGTAGGCGCACGATACCTAATTTTGGGGGAAGGAGAGTGGTTGGTGGGGACAGACAATGCCTTGAGCTGGGATGGTTTTATGGACATTCAAGCTCATCTCTGGTCCAACAGAAACTGTGTATTCATAATCAAGATGTAACTCTAGGCTCCACCCTGTGATAGGGCTCAGGATCCCGCCCATCATGTTTGGCTCAGGACCTGAGCTGGGTTGGATCAGCCAAACCCCAGTTGCAAGGGCCAGCTGAAGACCGTCTCTGACATCAGGCCTCACTATTGTATTTTTCTTATAGTGTTCTCTTGAAGATGAAGTCATGACTTGATAAATACTGTTACACACACAATTGTACTCCCTTCACCTGCCCCCACAAACCAGTCCCTTTTTAATCCCAGAAACTCATCTAATGGCGGTCAGGGCCACAGTGTATAAGATAGGGCCCACTCAGGAGACAGAAGCCACACCAGTAACTTGAACAAGAAACATTTAATATGAAGAATTATTAACCAGTGAAAGGTTGTTGGTGACTAAAAAGGTCAAAAGAGAGCTCCAAAGAATACAGGCACAGTAGCTATAGACAGCAGCTATTATCTTTAGGGCTGAGACAGAGTGGCCAAGGAGAGAACAAACTTGCAAGCACCTCTTCCCCAACCCCAGGGTGAGATTTGGGCCTTGTTGGAGAGAGCAGGAATTCAGCCCATTGCACAGTGCAGAACTTTTCTGGAAGTCCACAGGCAATAGGTCAGAAGCTGGCCATCCAGGTGGCAGAAAAGCTCACTGGAGGGTGAGCATCACCGGGTCTCCCATAGACCCCTGGCAACCATGCACTGTAGGAGCAGTAAGAGCAGACTGGAAATAGGAAGCCTCTGAATCAGGAAGCCCCTTATGCTTCCATTTTTTTGCATTTTTCCAGTCCTCTCTACTGACAAAGCCTGGCAAAAGGGGAATGTTTACAGAATTCAGCTTCAGTATCACGGGGCAAGGCAAAGAAGTGTGCTTTAGAGCTGACAGGCAATAAGTTGGCACAACTGGATTCAGAACCTTTCTTAAGAAAACTGGTGGGACGGGGAGCCTGGGTGGTTCAGTTGGTTGAGCGTCCAACTTTGGCTCAGGTCATGATCTCGTGGTCTGTGAATTTGAGCCCCACGTCAGGCTCTGTGCTGTCAGCTCAGAGCCTGGCGTCTGCTTCAGATTCTGTGTGTGTCTCTCTCTCTGCCCCTCCCCTGCTCGAGCTCTGTCTCTCTCTCTCTCTCAAAAAGTAAATAAACATTAAAAAAAAAAAGCTGATGGGACATCCTTTTTAACCTTTGAATCTTTATAATGCATCATACACCATGTTAATAGTAACACGTGGAGTATCTCATTCAATTCTCTTAACTACATTAGGGCACTAAGTTACTCAAGTTCACACAGCAAGTAAGTGGGGGAGACAGGATTCAAACCCAGGAGTTTCAAATTTAATCTTACTTCCATACTGCATTAAACTTCCTCCTGGATCCTTTCACTCCAGACTTCATAAATGCAACAGAAAGTTTCATGGAGAATGATAGAACCTTCTCTATGAAATGAACTACGTATTTCTGATCAAGCTAGGGGCTCTGTCACTATCCTAATACTGTAGGGTTCTTCTTCGAATCCTTGGTTCTCAGCTGGTTACTGTTCCTTTTCTGTGCTCTGCCTGTGTTGTGATACCTTATTCTAGAAAAGGAGCTGGCATATAAATCACAGAATTTTCAGCTTCTCTTCCTGTGATTGTTCAAAATTCAGACATTTTGCCCCTTGAGATTCTATAGCACTGGCTACTCTTCAGAGCTATGCAGTGGATATGGTAGAATAGCCATAGTTGGAATGCTTTTGGTTTCAGATAATAGAAAACCCAACTCAAATTACAGTCAACAATACAGGGAATTTATTGACTTACATGACTTTATTGGTTCAGGCAAGGCTTGATCAGCACTCCCAACTGTTTCTTTTTTGTTCTTTCTGCTTTTCCCCGTTCCATGTGTTGGCTTCATCTTTAGGCTGGCTCTCTTTATGGTCACAAAATAGTTACCAGCCACACATGGTTCCTCACTGACATCCAGGGAAGCAATGATGACTTTATTCAGTTATTGTGAAGGGGCAAATATTAGATACTGATAGTTGTAGTCCTGGGTAATAGGTCTATTCTTGAAGCAATCAATACAAAGTAGAAGGGATTACTCCAATTGACTTAGTACAGCCGGAGTCCATACTCACATGTGGAAAATAGGGCCTATCCCAGCCGAATAGCCTCAATGTTGTGCAATGGGGAGTGGGATACACTGGATGTTAGAAGGTGCATCTGTCAGGAAAGGTTAGGTTTTGCTGTGGTGATGAACAAGCCCCAATCGTTTTATAACAGCAGGTATCTTTCTTGCTCATACTACATGTGCACTGTGAGTGCACTGGGGGGCATTATTTAATGTTTTCTCCCTTCAGGACCCAGACTGATGGAGCTATCACCATCTCAAGCACTGTCTATTGTTGTTTCTGAGGGAAAGAGAGTATAAAAAATTGCCTACCAGCTCTTAAAGTTTGGACCCAGGAGTATATCCGCTTACACATTATTGACCAAAGCAAGTGGCATGGACACTCCTGACTCCAAGCCGTAAGGAAGTACAACCACATCATGTGCCTGGGAAACAAACCAGAAATGTTTAGTGGCTAGCATTAATGTCAACTACCACAAGAGGCCATCAGAATACCCACAAGAGAGGGCTTACAGAGACCACCCCAGTTTTTGCCCACTTTTTGTTGGGAAAAGAATAACTTCCTGTTTTGATTGCTACATAAAAAGAGGCCTCCCTACTCTGCAGAAATCAGGAACTCAATACTCATTTTCTGTGTGACTATCAAATATCTTCCAGGTGTTTTGCCTTTAAGTGGAATCAATGGTTCTGCGAGGCACTTCTATTAAGATATCTCAACTCAAAACAACTCCCTTTTTCATGGCCTTGATCCACAGAGGTGGATTCCTGATGAACTTCCATGAACTGTAAACTGGCCATAATTGTCCTTGGGAATGGGGGCACCTGACTGAAGTTGGGTCACTTACAGCCTCTTTCCATTCCTTGATTCAGAGGCAGGTTCCTGGTGAACTACATGACCTGTATTGTTCTGGGGGAGGGGGACACCTGACTCAAGTTGAGTCAGAGCTCTTCTCTGAGATTTTGGCATTGGAATGACTAGGAATTTCTAGTCTATGTGTACCTGGTAGACATATTTCCCATTGTGTTACCTGGAAGCACAGAAAAACAAGTTTGTGGGGGGAATCTTACTGGCAAAACCTGCTCTGTTTCCAATCCATCCAGCAGTCCATCTGGGTTCTTGTTGGCCTGAGGAACCCATCCCTTTGACCACTAAAAAGCCATAAGGTAAATTCCCCTTTATTTTATGTTTTAAACTGGCTGAGGGGTTACGGGTACTTGCAGCTAGCAAACTCCTAACTGATACATATTCTTTGCCTCTGGACCCCGACACAAAAAGGTTGTAGGTGTAGCCCATTCCAGTAAAGTAGAGGTCAGGTGGCAATTCTACTTCATCCATTATACTTCTGGCAGTTTCTTTTCTGCTTGAGAAAGCTCATCAGAATGTGAGTGAGTTCAGGTGACATTATTATAGGGATCACCTGGAATCTGCTTAAGTTATTTTTTTTTTTAAAAGGAAAATAACTTGTCTCCTTGGGTAAATACTATTTTCGACCCACTTCCCAACACTGGTATTGAGTGCATGCTGTTTCCTCTGCCTGGAGTCCTCTCCTCATCAAGTCTTTAGACCCAGCTCCAATGTCACCTCCTGTGGGGAGACTTTCTACACTCTCCTATATTGTATTAATTACGTCCGTCTCTCTGCTTCCCAAAGCAGGTGGCACATATATTTTCCTCCAGAAATACTTCTTTATACGTCTGTCTCATTTGAAATTCTGAGTTCCTCAGTGGTTGGGAGAATGCCTTGTTTGCCTCCACATTCCACAGTGCCTGGACTGGAATAGATGCTCAGAAAAGTTTGTTGAGTAAATGAAGTTAAATTAGAGCAACATATCCCGTATCTACTCTTATTCAAGAAATATATAGTGGCTACCCAACCATCCCAGGCCATGTTCCAGATACTGCAGATGAGCAACACGAGTCCTTGCCCTCAGAACATTACAGATGATATTCAGGTCATAAGGGCTATAAGGAAAAGTAAAGCAGGGTTAGGGGAGAAGAGAATGATGAGGGGGGTGGGACTTGATATTTTAGTAGAGTGGTGTAGATAACTTTCTGAGGAGATGACTTTTGAAAATTTTGAAATTTGTAGTAAGAGTACATGCCTTTCTGGTATCTGGGAGGTAAGAAACACTATGTGCAAAGGTCTTGAGGTAGGAGTGAGGCTTCATGTTCCAGAAGCAGGAAGGAGGCGAGTGTGGCTGGAATGGAGTGAGGGGGCAGAGTGCAAGGAGATGCAGTTAGAAGGGGAGGCGTGTTAGGTGGGGCAGAGGGGGGCTCACACTTAGGTTCTTGGAGGTCCTTGGTGAAAAGATTTTGATCTTTGCCCTGAGTGGGATGGAAAGACATTGGAGGCTTTAGAGAAGTGGAGAAATATGTTTTGACTTAGTTTTTAATAGAATCTCTCTGGCTGCTTGAGAAGAAGCTGAGAACAGAGTGGAATTGAGGAGAGCAGATAGGAGGTTATTGCAATATTTTAGGTAAAAGGAGGGCTCAAATAGGGGTATTTCAAAGGTATTTGCTCCTGGATTACAGGTGGGATGTGATGACAGGAAAAGAGGAGTCAAGGATGACTTCAAGGTTTGGCCACAGCCAGCAGAAGGATGGAATTCACCTTTACTGTGGTGGGGGAGGCTGAAAGGAGCAAATTGAGGGGCAAGTTCCAGAGTCTGGCTTTGAATATGTCAAGCTTGACATACTGCTCAATATTTATGTATAGATATGCTGTTTTTCAGAATCTGAAGGTTAAAACACAACCTGAAGTTAAAGTCAGCTTTATTTATTGAACACCAGGCACTGTGCGGAAAGCCCCATGTGTGCTGTCATTTAAATCTTCCCATTATTTCTACTGGCTTAATTACTAATATTTTCAATGCTCTTTCATGGATTAAAGATGAAATGCCATGTCCAAAGTCACTCAGCCAATCATTAATCTGCCAATATAATGCAGGGCCGGGATTCCAACCTAGGTGTGGTCAGACTGCAGAGCTCTTGCTAGATTCTAAAGGTGGGGATCACTTTCTGAGCATATCTGCCACAGCCTTGGGCTCCATAACAAAACAGGTACCTGGGCTGTGTGATAAAAAATCAGAAAAGGGTCCAACCCCATCCTAGGTGTTACAGGTTCCACAGTAGAAGCTGTAAACAAAGGACAACATTATTGTACCTGAGGGGACTGATGCTTGCAAGTTCTCAAGTACCTGAAGATTTAATGTTAAAAAGCCATCAGAAGTTGTCGTTTAGAAATAGAAGAGATTAAAAATTGCAGTGGAGCATTGATGGGATGAAAGAAAAAGCAACTCCCAGGCGATGCTTGCTGGAAAACACCAGGATCCCTGCCCTACATCCTTTCGAAAGGGTAGCCTAGTGTGACCTTCCTTAGGTGGTCCTCTAGAAAGACCAGGATATAGAGTACAAAAGCCGGGAACCTCTAGGGTCGCAGCATCCGCTCCCCTGTGTCCTCCTTCTCCGCCCCTTTCAGTCTCCACGCGGGGAAAAGCGGGACGACGCCTGCGCATGCGTCCGGGGCAAGGTCCGCTCCCCGCGACGTCAGGGGGCTCGCGCCCGCACTAAAGCCCCGCCCCCCGGGCGCAAGAGGCGACCTGGGCGGGGGGCCTCGGGCCCCGCCCCCAGCCGAGCCGAACGGGGCCGAGCCGAGCCGAGCACCTCCGAGCGCGGCCGAGCCGAGCCGAGCCGAGCGGCCCGGAGTCGGTTGGTGCAGCTGCGTCCCCGCCGCCCAGCAGTCCGAGGCTCCGGCGTCGCCGCCGCCTCCGCGGGGCCTGCGCCGGCCGCCCGCCCGCCCGCCGGGAGGGAGGTCCGGAGCGCGGGGAGAGCGGCCCGGCCGCGGGCGCCGCCGCCACCGCCGCCGCTGCCAGGTGAGCTCCCGCCGCGGCCCGCCGGCCCCGTGTGCCCCCGCGAGCCCCCGCGACTGTCAGTCTCCGTGTCTGTGTGTCTCTCTGCCTGTCAGCTCCCCCGCGTCTGCGCGAGCTCCCTCCCGCCACGCCTGACCCCCGGCCCTGCCCGCGGCGGCCGCCAGCCCCTCCCGCCCGCTGCCCCGGGTCTTTCTGTCAGCAGCCAGCACCCCCATGCGCGCAGGCTCCGCCCCTTCCCCCCGAAGCCCCGCCTTCGCCCCATCTGTCAGCACCCCCCACCCAGCCCGGGCGTCCTGGGGCTCGGTTGTAGCCCCCGCGGGCCGCAGCCGCGACGCGAGCAACAGGGGGTGCGGAGGGGAGGGGGGCGCCCGCAGACGCCCGCCTGTCCCGGCGAGGGTGCGTGTCGGAGCGCGCGGGTGCGGGACCGCGTGGGCGCCCGGGAGCCGGCATGGGCACTCGGGGGGCGGCCTGACCTGCGCGGGGCGGAGATGCCGGGTGGCCCCAAGCCGGTCGCTCCGACTCGCGCGGCCCCTGCCCCTGGTGTAAAGAGCCTCCGCTCCGCCAAGGAGGCAGCCGAGCCGGGACTCCCGCCGCTTGGGGTACAGTAGAGCCCTGAACCCCGGGACCCTCGTTTGGGCCCCGGCTCCCCGGATGCCCAGAGCGGCGTGTGAGCGGAGTTTGGGGCTTGGTAATCCCAGTTTGGGATTTCCATTCAGAGAAGCCTGTCGGAAGTGCCTGAGGAGTGGGTGGGATGTGGAGCTTGGGTGGGAAGTGTTTGAGAGCTTGAGTCACTTTGAGTTGCGCGGTTGGCATTTCTGAGCAGTGATTGCCTTGGGCTCGCGCCCTGTGAGAAACTGTTATGTGATGGGGAGGGGAGGTTAGATGGAGGAGGGGGGGGCACACTCCTTTCTGTTTTCATCTGTGTCATGTGAACACGTAGTATTATTCATGAGACTCCACACAGCTTCAGTTTTAAAAAGGATTACAGTAGTTTCCATTTATACATGCTCTTGTACGTTGTGATGTTGATGTGCTTTATTTGTAGTAAACTTAGCATTGCAGTATTTCAAAACGAAGAGAAAATGCGTCCTAAAACAATTGGTATTTTGCCGGATAGTTCTCAACCACGGGGAAAGAGCCAAAAGCGCACTTCATTAGCTGGAACAACTTATTCGGGCTTAATTTGTTTCTAAGAGACATACAGTGGAAAAATCCAGAAGCAGCACAGTAGTATCAAAGACTCCTAGGAAATTAATGAAAGGGCCCTTCTCTTGCTGCCTTGGAAAGATGGTATCAAAGTTGCTGTAGAGGACCGAGCTCACATGTAATGATAAACATATTAACCAAGTTGGTTTTGTGACCTTGATACATTGAACAGCGTTTGATTTGCACAGTGCTTCGGCAACAGGTAAACATTGCATGGGGAGTGGGGTAACTTTTGGAGAAAATGTTCCCCATGTTTTGTTTTGTTTCCATATTTAAGTAAGCTTTCAGGGTAGGTGAGACTAGGGTAGTCTCACCATAGGAGTGTGTGTGTGTGTGTGTGTGTGTGTGTGTGTGTGTGTGTGTTCGCGCGTGCGCGCGCGCGTGTGTTTTAAGATAACATTAAAAAATTACAAAAGTAGGGGCACCTGGGTGGCTCGGTTGAGCTTCCGACTCTTGATTTCGGCTTAGGGTCATGATCCCCAGGGTGGTGGGATCGAGCCCCATGTCGGGCTCCTCAGAGCCTGCTTGAGATTCTCTCTTTCTCCCTCCTTCTGCCCCTTTCCCCCACACTCACGCTTTTTTCCTGCTTACAGATTATGTACAGTCTTACACGTAGATTATGTATGTACGCCTCCTACATGAAGGCATGAGAGGATGGTTGACATAGGGATTCAGTGGTGTGATTATATATAATTCTTTGCTTAATCTGATTTGCAACTTTACTCTGCAGCTGGAGGTATTGTCTCCTCTATAGGTATATTTAATCTATTCATTACCCATAATACTTTTGTATGGGTAAGAACCTGTCTTCCCTTTGTGATAGTTTTAAAAAGTAAATTGGAGCCTCTGCTTAGAGCATGCCAAAAAACTTTCCATCTTAAAGTAAAACCTGAAGTCCTTGCTGTGGCTGAGTAGACTACCTCCCTGTCTTCACTTCCAGTTTTGCCAAACAACTTAAAAACTTCAAGCATATACTAGCCTCAGTGCCTTTGCATTTGCTGTTCCCTCTGCCTAGAACTCTGTTCTCTGGATATCATGGTTCTTGCCTCAGGTCTCTGCTCAGATGTAACCTTATCAGGCTTTCCCTGACCCCTCTGTGTAAAATACACCCCACTTTCCTGTCCTCCTTGACCCACCTTGCTTTTCTTCATAGCATTTACTACCACTTAGTAAGTGCATATTAAAATGTTGGTTTATGTCTCTTTCCCTCCATTAACCCAAGAGTGTGAGATTTTTTTCACTGATGAATCCTCAGGGCTCAGAACAGCACCTGACACATTATAGGTGCTTTATATTTGTTCAATGAATGAGTAAATGAATGTTCATTATACATCCATTCCTGTAACCTTCCTGTAGCCTCCTAGTTTTTAGATGGGTCTATTATGAATTGGGGGACCAATCCCTTAGAAGTCAGGATAAGTCCTCTCCTTTACATATCTGAGAAGAAGAATTTTCCAAGTGAGGCTTATAATCTTAGAAAGAATTACAGTCTTGATTTAACTTAAACAATTGAGGGAAGAAGCATTTTTGGCAGATGTTACTGGCTTTTTTATGCATTATCCCTTGTGTCACTTTGGAAATCTTTGAAAAGTATAAAGTATCCCTGTTATGTTTACAGCTGTGATTTCAATTTGGTAGTTCTTAGTGATAGTATAAGCCTCAAGAGCATAGTGAGTTTTTTGTGTCAACAGATACCCAGAGATATAATTACAGCTTTAATGTGTTTTCATTTGAGGAGTAGCTGGTATATTTACTTATTTTCCTGGCAACTCTATCCTTTTCAGCTCCTTGCTTATCAGGTTTTGGATGGCCTCACAGGTACACTTAATTTTTTTTTTTAACATTTTAAAATAAATCCTTGATCTCTTGAGCATTTTACATCTCTTGTGTGACTCTTGAACTGTTTTGAAAGTACCAGTTTCATCTTTCAGGATGAATTGATATCTGTAGTAAAACATATAATTGCATTTTCCTTATAGGGATGGGACAAATTGTATCGTGGGGTAGAATTTTTACAGAAAGAATATAATGTGGGTGCAAGCTTTTTAAAGGTTTGGATTTCAAGTTAGAGTACTTTAAAAAAATATTTATTTATTTTTTGAGAGAAAGAGACAGAGTATGAGCTGGGGAGGGGCAGAGAGAGAGGGAGACACAGAATCCGAGGCAGATTCCAGGCTCTGAGCTGTTAGCACAGAGCCCGACATGGAGCATGAACTTGGAAACGGCAAGGTCATGACCTAGGCCAAAGTCGGACGCTTGACCGACTGAGCCACCCAGGTGCCCCCAAGTTAGAGTACTTTTTTAAAAGTTTATGTATTTTGAGAGAGAGAGGGGGCAAGAGAGAATCCCAAGCAGGCTCTGCACTGTCAGCGCAGAGCCCGATGTGGGGCTCATACTCAACAAACCTCAAGATCATGACCCAAGCCGAGACCGAGAGCCAGACGCTTAACCAACCAAGCTACCCAGGTGCCCCAGGGTACTTTTAATTTTAATGAGTTTTTGAAAAAAAATCATTTTTTCTCATAAGGAAAAGGATTCCTTTGAACACAATCCAAACAGAGACCTTCAAAAACGTTTTTTTCTTATGCCTCAAATATGCAAGAACTTAGGGGGAAAATTCTAAATGAAAATTTTCTTTTAAAGGCCTAAAGGCAATGTCTTAAGAATTTATTTTTATTCCATAGACATTTATTGAGCACATAGTTGGGGGGGGGGGAAGTTCTGTGTGTTTTTGCATGGGCTACATGACCATGTTCCATTTTAGATTACCAACCTGATTTCTTATTATTTCTTCTCTTTTGTCACTTGGCTGCCTCCCTTCTGTCATCATATTTTCTCCCTAAATGATCTCATCTATTCCCAGGACTTTAATACCCTTTAAATGCTGATGCCTTCCTCAGTTACATCTCCCTCCTGGACCTTTCTCTGGTTCTGGTCTTGCATTTTTACCCACCACCTTCCTGCTATCTCTACTTGCTGCCCCACTGGAATCCCAATCTTCATATGTCCAAAATAATCTCCCTCTCAGACTTCCAGATTTATGTTCCTCATTCCTGACTCCTGCCTTCACTCTCTGCCAGCTTTCCCTGGCCCCTGCCTTCCCTATCGCAGTGTCCTTAATTGTCCTCTCGTTGGTCAGGCCAAACACATGAAAGTTGTCTTTGATTCTTCCTGATTCCTCATCCCACATCCAACTCATCAGCACAGACTGTTGTCCTAGATGCCAGAATACCTCAGATCCTCCCTTCTCCATCCTCATAATCCAGCTGCCGTCCTTTCAGCTGGATGACTGTCCCAGCCTATACCTGGTCTCCCAGCTTCCAGCCTTGCCTTCTTCTAACCCACATACCCATTGCAGCCAGAGTGATGCTGCTAAAAAGCAATCCAGATTGCATCACCCCACTGCAGTGGCTTCCCACAGCACTTAGACCCAAACCCACACTTCTTAATCAGAGGTGCTCGGCCTCTGTCTCTGTCTCCAGCCTCTGACCCTTGCTCATCCATTCTGCTGTCAGGTTGGAACTGTCAGTTCCGCAAATGTGCCAGTTCTCCTCCTCTTCTGTACAGGCCCTTCTCTCTGCCTGGCACCCCTCCCCCTGCTCTCCTCATGGAAAAATCCCTCTCAGACATTTGCTCTCAGCTAAAATGTTCCTCCTCAGAGGGGCCTTTCCTGGTCACCCCGTTCCACGGTAGCTTCTTCCCCCATACCTGCGTTGTACCCCCTTAGTATATGTGCATTTCCTGCTTAGTACTTCGCCAGAATCCCAGGTGTCTCATTTATATCTTTCCTTCTTTTTTTCAAAAATTTTTTTCAAGTTTATTTATTTATTTTGAGAGAGAGAGCACATGTGCACAAGCATAGTAGGGGCAGAGAGAGAGGGAGAGAGAATCTCAAACAGGCTCCGCACTGCCAGCGCAGAGCCCGACGTGGTGCTTGACTCACAAACCGTGAGTTCATGACCTGAGCCAAAACTGAGAGTCGGATGCTCAACTGACTGAGCCACCCAGGCACCCCAAAAAACAGTAGTTCCTATCTCATAGGGTCATTGTGAGTGGCATAAGTACACAAGAACAATGACTGTGGCTATTAATATTATAAGGAGGGAAAAGAAACCTCAGGAAAAGACCTTTAGCCCCATCAACAAATTAGAGTTTGGGTACGAGTGAAAGACAATACCTAACAGTATTGTTTCATTGACTCAGGTTTTGAACTTATAAAAATGATCAGGGAATTAACTATTTGGCTTGTGATTTATAGTCATTCTGCTGATGTATGGAAACATTGTTTGGATTCAAAGTTGTAAAATGCTTGAGGTAAGACAGTTTTCTTCTTTTTAATCTCTCCATCTTAAGAAAGATTCTTAGGGTAGAGAGATCTTTTGAGAGGCTGGTCATTTTGAGTGTCTAGTTAGTTTTTTCTCTTTCATTAGAAAGGTACTCACCATTACTGTTTACTTCAGTAGTGAATATCTTACTTCAAACAGCCAAGCAAACAGTAGGCCTGGTACAGGCATGGTGGGCTGGGCAGCCCTCACAATGAAATATCTCGGCATAGTTGAATTTTCTGATGGGATGGCTTATGATCAAGTGCTCGTTTGGTGACTTGCATCAACTTTATGAAGTAGAGGGTGAGGATGTTTGCTAAGACTAAGTGGGAAGAGGTCAGAGTGAAAACAAAGAGATTTGACATATAATTGAGGTCAGGAAGGGTGAACTTGGGGCAACGTCCATGATTTCCTGACAGGATGCAGGACTCTGTTGAGGTAGGAGACGAGACTATGGATGGATTGGGGTATCAGTCGTGTTCAGCTTCCTGGATTTAGGAGCGTATGGTTGGATTCAGCCAGGGTTGAGGTTTGGTGGCAGGAAGACAGTGGAACAGAGGATCTGCGGGTATTGTCCAGGGAGTCATTAACATGCCAGATAAGGGTTTTTAGGCTGGATGAGGGGGAGAAAAGGAGCAGAGTTGTCGATGAAGGCAAGGACTACATATATTGGAGTGATGGAGTAGTAGGAAGACGTGGTTAGGTAGGGGACATGTGAGTGGAAGATTTCAGAGCTGGAGCAGTTAATTACTGGACATGACAAGCTCCTGAAGTGAACCCAGTGAAGATGAATGAAGTCAAGGAGGTCAATTAACCAAGAGGCTGGAGAGTTGTTTGGGTCATTCCCGTAGTCAGAAAACCAATCACAAGGATGTCAGGATATTAGGGTGGAGAGAAGGAAGGCTGTGAAGTCTGCAGTGAATGAAGTACTAGCAAGAGAAGAGGTGTTAATGACCAGCCTGCAGGCACCTCAGAAGATCAGGGGGTTTTGCCTGAGGGCAGTGGAAGAGCAATGACCTGGAAGCTTTAGTGGTTGCAAGGTCTCTCTGGAAGGAGTTGGCCTTGGCCCAGATCCTGTATGCTTCGGAAGGAATCCCAATTGAAGTGGGCAGCATCGATGGCATGTTGTATTGTGTTTCTAAACTTGGTCATGAAAATCATCTGAGGGTGTGTGTTAAAAATACAGATTCCAGGGTCCCATTCCAGACCAACTGGATTAGGATTTATAGGAGAGGAGACTGAGAATGTACATTTTAAAATGCCCCCACCCCACCACCACACACGTACCTGGTAATTCTTTATAATTAGGCAAGTTTTGGAAATGTAGCTGTAGTGTTTAAGATCATGGGGTCTGGAAGCTGACAGCCAGGGTGTGAAAGAGGTGTGGCGGGTAGGAGTGAGCCTTAGCCTATGACTCTTAATAGCTTAGCTCTCCAGGTCTGTCTGGTAGCAGAAGCAGTGAATTAAGGGACCCTCCATTAGAGGCAAACACACTGACCACAGCAAGAAGAGACAGCCAGTGATGACAGAGATGAAAACACTGTATAAGATAATTCAAAGTCTAGCAGTTTGGAAGACATTCATTGTAGAAGAGAGTTCTGTTTGCCTCAGTAGCCCCTGAATACATTAATCGTAATTGTTGTTCTCAACAGGAATAGGTCAAGTTATGGTTTGGTTAGTTCTGGAGGCCGAGAAGGAAGTAATGCAACTTAGAAAGCTTTCTAGCATAAACTAGCATGTTTTAGTGCTTCAGTTATCCATAAAATTAACTTGTGTGATACATTTCTATCTCTGAAGATATGGAACTAAAACATTTACTCAATGACCTGCTGAAGATAAGAGCAGTATGATCCCCAAGGGGCTTTATACATGATTAGAGGCTTAATATCATGATGGCAGCGGCTCTACCACCCCGTTCTCTGTATTTTGGCCAAGAAAATTCAGTTCCTTTTCATGGAAAAGAAGAGGAATCCTGCAAAAGAATAGCTACTGGGAGGAAATTTGGAGTTAGCCATTCTTGGCTGACCATTTGGAGCCCCCTATTGCTAGTAAGGAGGTTTGGGTTTGTTCACAATATTTCAACTATACTTCCAACCCGGTTTGTCCTACCCAAACACCAAAGCTGTGGGAAAATCATGTCAGCCCTGCTAGAAGTGGTTGCTATGGACCTTGAGCCTAAAACTTTATTTGCTCTATCATGTGTTCCATTTCTTCTTTCCTTTTAGCACAGCTGGTACTGAGAAGCCTGGCTTTCAGACTGCCACACTGGGTGCCAAACATGGCATAGCATCTTGGTTATATTCCTGTCACTCACCACATCCTTCCACTTACTGCCTCATCTCCTTGGTGAACTACAGGGAGCCACTTGAATGCACATCTTGAGACCTAGAAAATGTGGCAATGGAGGTTTAGTAATGCCAACCCAACCCGAACTTTCCATTTGCAAGTTAAGATTTTTTTTAAAGTAATGCCGTTTAGAGAAAAAATGGGAATTCAGATTATTTTTCCCTTTTAGAAAAACATCTTCTAAAGCTAACAAATACTAAACAGAGGCCCATGAGTATTTTAACAGTAATAACATGCTCTTTATTATCACACTTATCTGCCCTATGGGGCCCAGGAACCCCTGAACTCTGTTGTATTCTGTATTAATGAAGGCTCTACTATATTGTGATGCTCTTATAATGTTTGAATCACTACGTGTACTCAATTTGTGAAGTGTTTCTATGCCTACTGCGAACTAGGCACCTTGGGGGTTAAAAAAGAAGGTCTTTGTTCTCAGATATTTTTAAAAGTTCGACAATGTGCATTTAAATCTCTAACCTCAAGCAGACGACCCTGTGTGCTGTGAAGGAGGTGTAATCAAAATGTAGGCTCACGGATGAAGGAGGTTATTTCTGGTGGTGGGCGGACATGGCGAGAGGGGATGGTGTGCTTTCACGGAGGGTTTGTATTCAGACAGGACCTTGAATTGGGTAGAATTTGGAACTGTTATATTTGATATTCTGTTTACTGAGGCATCATTTATTTTAGCAAGACTACAGAGATACTTTGGTGCTTAATGAATTAGCTTTCACTCATCCAGAATGCCTCACTCCTTAATTATTTTGGATAATTTTTCTTTGTAATTAAGTATGAAGTATTAAGGAATGTGTGGTGGAGAAGAGCTTTTATGGGAGCCCTTAGATAATCTTGGGATCATAGTAGATGTCTCAAATTCTAAAAGAATTGGAAATATAGTGCTATGGTAGTGAATAGAAAACCAGAGTGATAATGGAAGGTATGTGTTTGGGTATATGGTTTAGGAATTGGGGGAAGAAGGAGCTGTAAGTGAGATGATGAGGCCTTTGTAGGAAAGAAACGTCTTCCCAGTTAGGGGACCTCTTAAATACTCACTGTCTTGTTTCTGAGTGTCTTTTCCAGGAATTGTTGGCAATGAGGGCAGGAGAGCCCTGTGGGCTGGGGCCATAATAAACTTCTCCCTTGTTCTAGTATGGCCAAGCACAGAGGGTTTTACAGAATGGGTCTACCTGCTCTAGGTCTGTGTGTGCCTTATTTCTGGGCGTGGCCTGCTTCAAAGCTATATATTTCTGACAGAGTGGATGCTTTTTGGCTGACACGTGTCCCTCTGGGTGAGTCCTCACTCCTTTGGCAGGCCCATTTCTTGCCATGGTAGGTTAGCTACAACTGGACACCATGTCATCCTTGCAGTTGGTTATTATTAGGTCTGAGACCTTGCAGCCAGTTTTTCCTTTCCCATGTAAGACTGAATTTTCACTCTTGTCCTTGCCCTGTCATTTCAACACTTAATTTTCCAGGCAGTTGAAAACATACCATTTGCTACCTTTTATGCTGAAATGGGGCCCTGGCTCAGAATTCTGATTTTTTTGGGGAATCAGCATACACGGTTTTGAAACAAATACTATTTTCCTTGTTTATTCCTGATAATGCCAATAGCATTTTAAAAGCTGAGATATTTGGTAATGCTGTCTATCCCATGTTACCATGCAGGTGACTGAAGCAACTCTTAAGAAAATGAATTCAGTCACTCACCAATAATGTACTTATTTTATATCAGTGGTGTGTCAGATGCTATGCTAGACACCAGTGGGGAACAGTCAGACATGGTCTTTCTCTGGCCTCGTGCCACTTATAGTCTGGTGGATCTATGGATCTATCCATGATAGATTTGTAGATAACTATAGGCCTGGAGACAGAAAGTCCTGGTGCATAGTCCTGCTTTTGCCATTTACCAATTATATGACCTTAGGCATTTGACTCTGTGTTCAGAATAACACAGACTCTGTGTCAACGTGAATAAAAACCTCTTTTAACAAGGTTTATAAGAGTTTCATAATAGTTACATGACACTACATAGAAAAGAGCTTTGAGAAGGTCAAGTCACTGTATATGCAGATACAGGTGGGGGTCATCAGCCCCTGCTCTGTTTAATAGGAGTGGCTAACAGAGGGTTTCCACTAGTGTGTGGGTTCAGAGAATGCCATGTACTTCAGAGAATCCCCAAATATAATACTAGGACTAAATACTATTAATATTTCATGAATTCTAATGCTTTTAAATAATAAGAAAACCAGCTATTTTTGGTGCCTGGGGTTAATGTAGGCTACTTAGTCATCCCTAGCAAGCTGTAGATTTAATACATACTGGCATTATTTCAGCAAACAATGCTTCTGGATATTTACTCTCTAACTGGAAATTTATTACTACAAGAATGGATGTATATGATAATAGTAGCAGTCTAATACATACTTTTATTATGGAGTAGACATACACAAGTTTATCTGAACAGTAATTATAATAAAATAAAAGGTATCCTTGGTAAGAAGTAGGAGGTATCTTTAGTTTTTTACAGATTTAGGTAGATAAGGAGTTTTGAGCTGCGAGATTCCTTTTTGGTTCTAACCTTCTTTTGTTTTTATGGTCAGTCTTCCTGCGTATCCCTGAAGGACCTTTCATGTAGATATTTTCTGTAGTAACCTAGACAAGACCCTTAGTCTTTCGGAACTTCAATGTAGTCATAAAATGTGGCCTTTGCTTTGCCATGCCTGCTTCACAGAATTGAGACATTCAGACCAGACAAAGGATTGGGAAGGATGTGCTTCTATCTGTGATGGTTCTCATTAGTCCACAGGTGTAGTGGTCAGATAGTTCTGGCAAATGAATGCCTCAGAAGGGCTGTGTCTTGATTTGTAGTACAGCCTTGTTCAGGTTTCCTGATTCTTTCTCGTTAGGATTTTTTTTTAAGTTTGTTTTATTTTGAGAGAGAGAAAGAGTGGGGCAGGGGCAGAGAGAGGGAGGGAGAGAGAGACAGAATCCCAAGCAGGCTCAGTACCATTCACGCAGAGTTTGGCGTGGAGCTCAAACTCACGATCTGTGAGATCATGACCTGAGCTGAAATCAAGAGTCAGATGCTTAACCAACTGAGCCACCCAGGTGCCCCTGATTCTTTCTCATTAAAATTCAGTGCCTTCCACATCTTTTGGTCTCATTCTCATTAAATAGCTTTTCACTTTATGCTTGGTTAGCCATTCACCAACATTTATTGAGCTTTTGCTATGTGTTAGGCATTGTGTGGGGTGCTGGGGATATAAAGGGGAGAGGGCCAGACACTCTTGGCTGTTTGGTGGGGAAGGAGCCCAAGGCTACAGCATCAATTCTTGCCTGAATTTCCAGCCTGCTGGGCTTCCCTATGTATTTCAGACTTGCCAGTTGCCACAATTGTGTGAGCCAGTTGCTTAAAATCTCTTAATGTCTGTCTGTCTGTCTGTCTCTGTGTGTGTTGTGTGTGTGTGTGTGTGTACGTACTTACATATATCCTATTGGTTCTGTTTCTCTGGAGAACCCAGACTGATACATTACTTAACAAATGCTGTCATCCTCAGTGCAGAATGAGTAAGAACAAATGTAAACAAAATGCTTAGTGTGGTTTTTAGCCATGTTGAGTTTGAGGTGTCCGTGTAATCCACATGGAGATATCAGCAGGCAAATGTAGTCAGGTCAAGGAGAACTCACACAAGTGGTCTGGACTGCGGATAGAGAAGTTTGGAACCCCAGGAAACACGAACATTTAGGGGAGAGGCAGAGGAAGAGGAGCCGGTAAAGGAAACCAAGAAGGAGTAGATAGAGAGGAGGAAGCGCAGGAGAGAGTGGGGTTGTGGAAATCCGGGCAGGGGAGAATTTCACGGAGGGAGTGCAGCACTGTCCAGCATCTCAAGGTCAAGAGAAATGTTGGTATATGTCCATTGAACTTAACTCCTGGGAGGTGTCATCGAGGTGACTGTTTCAGTGTCGTCATGCATTACAGTGGGTGGAACAGAGTCCATGGCGATGACATGAAGATGCGTGTTTGCTTCTCCTGTTTCCTCAAGGAGCTCACTTATGCAGTGTGAGGACAAGAAGGGGCTGTGGGAAGGGATGATCTTAGGATGGGAGGGGCTGCAGCATGTTCAGAAGTGAAGAGACGGAGCTAGAAGACAGGAAGAAGGCAGAGGTGCAAGGGAGAGAAAGGACAAAGGGTGGCTCACGTGCTCCCCGGGGTGTAAGGACCTGCACAAGGGATGGCCAGAGGTGTTGCCAGAGGCAGAATGCCTGTTTCACTTTGTATGGAAAGAGAAAAGGTATTGGGGATACAGGTAAGTTATAGATGGGAGGAGACTAGACGTTTTGCCCTCGTCAAAGCTTCTATTTTCTTTGTGAAACGGACCTTCGGCAGCAACTGATAGCCAGGGTGAGCTGGTGCAGTAAGGTCTCTGAGACAGGAGTGAAGGTATAACCTTATTGCTGCGGGGCTTGAAGTGGAGCCTGGTTATCACTCCCCATTGTCTGTTGAATGAAAGTTTTGCTCCGCAGTCTGATGTTTGTACGGTCTTCCACAGTCTCCCTTTAACTAGTTCTGCCAGGCCACCTATCTTTTCTGTTTCCTTCCAGCACCCTTGGACTTGAACTTCAGCCAGGAGTGTCTGCTGTAGCGCTGGAGTGTGGCCTGGAGAGACTGGGCGTTGTAGGGAGGATGCCATCAGACTCAGAGCCAGCAGTCCTGTGGTCCGATCTCGGCCCCTCCATTTACTAGCTATGGGCCTTGGACATAGCTTAGCTTCTCTGGGTCTGTTTCTTCATTTGTAAACTGTTAATTATAACAACAATAATGAAGGATGGTGGTGATGGTTGTGTCAGAGGAGAAAACATATTTTAAAGTACTTTGAAGAGGATAAGTAGTATATAAATGGAGCTGGTGTCATGAGGCCATGAGTAACCCTAGCTCCAGGCTTTTGTATAAATGCTCTTTACCACTAGGGCTCTCCACCTTCTCTCTGTCTAAATTCAGCCTGTATTATGTAGAGACATGCTAGCTCCTGTAACAGATGAACCCCGCCGAAATCTCAGTGGCTTAAAACAGTAGACATGTTCATGCCCATTTCAAATCCAGTCACCTGTGGGGGTGAAAGGGGCCCAGACAGATGGATGTGCTGCCATCTTCAAACCGTTGTTGCCAAGATTGCTCTGGGTGTCCATGTCCTGCCAGCGGAGTGGGGGAAGAGAAAGTATGGATGACTGTCTGGGAGGCTTTTATGCACCAGGCTTAGGATGGGAGCTGGTGACCAAGGCCAAAAGAGAGATGGCTGAGGGAGGCATTTACTGGGTGGGAGGCAAATTTGGGGCATGTATGTTTTCATGTGCGCAGAATGGTGGCAGGGGCTCTGAGAAGCATCGGGCTGGCCCTGTGCATCCCTACGACAGGACAGACAGGCCACTCCTGCCTTGGCAGACAGGGCACGGGAAGGCCAAGGGGCCTGGGGCTGGTTCCTGGTGAAGGCAAGCATTGCAGTGGTGGGAGAGAAGCCCTCCAGCTCAGGGGAGAGAGGTGGATGAGAACTGGGGTATTTACACACCTTCTAAAAGCTGGGGAGGCAGACACTGTTTACCTTTCCCAAGATGAGAACACTGATGAGGTGTGGCCTTGACAAAAGCCACACAACAAATCAGAGAAATGAGCTAGGACTTGAGTCTTCTGACATCAAAGCCCCTGGAGGGGGAGCCAGGAAGTACCCCACCCAGAGAGCTGGAAGAACTGGGCTCTGAGGTTGGTTAGAGGTGAACCCCTGGGCACAGGGTAGAGGAGGACCTCCATGGTGGCTGCACCTTTTATGAGTGACTCACCTTTTGGCTGCTTCAGTTGGAGGAGGCCAGGCAGGACAGGAGCATTCCAGGCAGAGGCAAAGACCCTGAGGTTGAACTGTGCTTAGAGGGTTTGGGTACTGAAAGGGGACTGGGTTGGTCACGGTGAGCGGCAGGGGGAGGTGCATGAGAAGATGCTCGAGAGGGAGGCAGGGCCCAGATCACACAAGGGTGTAAGGCCATGGCAAGGAGCTAAGATTTTATTCGAAGGACAGTGGGAAACCATTGTACGTTTTGAGTGGAGGGTAAAGCGTGGTCCAGTTTATAGTTTAAAAAAGACAACTCTGAGGGGCGCCTGGGTGACTCAGTCAGTTAAGCAGTTGACTCTTGGTTTTGGTTCAGATCATGATCTCGCGGCCATGGGTTCGAGCCCTGCATCAGGCTCTGCAGTCATAGCATGGATCCTGCTTCAGGTCTCTGTCTCCCTCTCTCTGCCCCTCCCCTGCTCATGCGTGTGCGCAGGCTCTCTCAGTCTCTTTCTCTCTCAGTCTCTCTCTCTCTCAGTCTCTCTCTCTCTCAGTCTCTCTCTCTCTCTCAGTCTCTCTCTCTCTCTCAGTCTCTCTCTCTCTCTCTCTCAAAAATAAAAACGTTAAAAAAAAAATGGACTACTCTGGCTGTTGTGGAGAATGAGTGGAGGGGAGGCCATGGTATATATTGGACACAGTGGGGGTGGGAAAAGGAGGAATTGAGTAGAAGTGGGTCTGGAGCTCCAGGCAGAGGTTCAGGCTGGTAAAGAAAATTGGATCCTGTATTTCCTGTTAGCTCACTCCCTGTTCTTAGCCAAACTTCCTGTGAGTAGCCTTATCCACAGTATCTACTTCCTCACCTCCTCAGCTCAGCCCTTTGCGCTCTGGCCTCTGTCACTGCCGCTTTCCTGAGATGTCTTGGGGAAAGGGCACAGCCCTTTGTGGTTAGCCAAGTCTGAGTCTTTAGCTCTCGAAGGCTTGATTTGCATCCAGTAACACTGTGAGCTGTTCCTGCTTTGGAATGTTCTCACTTAGTCCCTTGTCTCTCTGGTTCCTCATCCTGTGGCCCCTTTGCTGTCTCCCAACTTCTCAGCCAGGCCCTGAAATGATAGTATTCCCCCAGCCTTCTGGCCTTGGTCCTCCTGGGTTCTCTCTGTGCCTCTTTGAACAAAAGAGTCCTCCCCACTTTCATCATGCCAATGTCTACTTGCCTTTCCAGCCTCATCTCAGGCGCCCTCTCCTCCAGGAAGCCTTCCCGACCCCTCAGGCTGGGTTAGGTGCCCCTTCTCCTTTTTCATTTCTCCTGGAGCATGAAGTGGATATGATAGCACTTAGCACCCTGCTTACTTATTTGTCTCTCCAGTCTAATAGTGCTTGAAGGATAGGATTACAACGAAAGGCCCTGTGATCTAGGACAAAGATTGCTTTCTGTAGTTTAGGTGAAAGCCACACTTTGTAATGAAGGTATCTACACCTGATTGTATGTCCTTTAGTAGAGCAGTCATTTCTCACTTGGTCTGAGGACTGGGATTCTGGTATAATGTCTTCTGTGAACAGAAGGAATTACCTCAAAAGAATTAGTAATTGTCTCCATCTTCTGAAAGGAAAAGAAATCTGAGAATTTAAGAATATGAATTGGCTTCAGAAGAGCTTCCAAAGACCTGCCATGCCTGGTAATTTCATTCTCCACACCCTTGTTCCCACTTCAAAAATGTGTTCTATGTGCCTCGTATTTTGTGATTCCACAGTTGTGGGTTCGCCGTTACAGTTGCCTCTGTGTTGATGAGCACTGAAGTTCTCCTGGACTGAATTGTGATAGCCTTTGAAGGCAGCAAACAGGGTGAATGAAAGACCAGCTTCTGCCTTTATACCCTGCCTCCTGCTAACCGGCTCACTGTGTGAGTGAAAAACTAGAGACAGCACAGTATCCTCTTAGGCATGCAAGTCACAACCCTGCACTTTCAGCAAGGTGGCCAAGGCCACTAAGCTCTCTTCTCCTTCAAATGTCTTCTTCTACCCCTTTTTTTAAAGTTTAAATTTTAGTTAACATACAGTGCAATATTGGTTTCAGGAGTAGAATTCAGTGATTCATCACTTACATTCAACACCCAGTGCTCATCACCAGTGCCCTTTTTAATGCCCATCATGCATCTAGCCCATCTCCTACCCACCTCCCTCCATCAACCCTCAGTTTGTTCTCTATTAAGAGTCTCTTGTGGTTTATTTCTCTCTCTCCTCCCCCACTTCCCATATGTTCATCTGTTTAATTTCTTAAATTCCACATGAGTGAAATCACATGGTATTTGTCTTTGATTGACTTACTTCACTTAGCATAATACATTCTAGCTCCATCCATGTAGTTGCAAAAGGCAAGATTTCATCCTTTTTGGTGACTAAGTAATATTCTTTGTATGTACACACACACACACACCACACGTCATCTTTATGCATTCATCAGTTGATGGACATTTGGGCTCTCTCCATAGTTTGGCTTTTGTTGATAATGCTGCTATAAACATTGGGATGCATGTACCCCTTCAAATCTGTATTTTTGTGTCCTTTGGGTAAATACCTAACAGTGCAATTGCTGGATCATATGGTAGTTCTATTTTTAGTTTTTTGAGGAACCTCCATACTGTTCTCCAGAGTGCCCGCACGAGTTTGTGTTCCCACCAACAGTGCAAGACGGTTCCCCTTTCTCCACATCCTTGCGAACACCTGTTGTTTCTTGTGTTGTTAATTTTAGCCATTCTGACAGGTGTGATGTGGTATCCCATTGTGGTTTTGACTTGTATTTCCTTGATTATGAGTGATGTTGAGCATCTTTTCATGTGTCAGCCATCTGGATGTCTTCTTTGGAAAAGTGTCTATTCACGTCTTCTGCCCATTTCGTAACTGGATTGTTTGTTTTTTGGGTGTTGAGTTTGAGAAGTTCTTTATAGATTTTGGATACTAACCTTTTATCAGATATGTCATTTTCAAATATATTCTCCCATTCTGTAGGCTGTCTTTTAGTTTTGTTGATTGTTTCCTTCACTGTGCAGAAGCTTTTTATCTTGAAGTCCCAATAGTTGACGATTGCTTTTGTTTCCCTTGCCTCTGGTGACCTGTCTAGTAAGAAGTTGCTCCCACTGAGGTCAGAGAGGTTGCTGCCTGTGTTCTCCTCTAGGACTTTGATGGTTTCCTGTCTCACATTTAGGTCTTTCATTCATTGTGAATTTATTTTTGTGTGTATGGTGTAAGAAAGTGGTCCAGTTTCATTCTTCTGCATGTTGCTGTCCAGTTTTCCCAACACCATTTGTTGGATAACAAATGGATATTCTTTCCTGCTTTGTCAAAGATAAGTTGACCATGTAGTTATGAGCCCATTTCTGGGTTTTCTGTTCCATTGATTTGTGTGTCTGTTTTTGTGCCAGTACCATACTGTCTTGATGATTACAGCTTTGTAATACAGCTTGAAATCCAGAATCATGATGCCTCCAGTTTTGTTTCTCTTTTTCAGGATAGTTTGACTATTTGGGGTCTTTTGTGGTTCCATACTTCTTCTACCCTTTTGAGTTCTTTCTGTCTTCTCTAGGTTCCAAACCCACTTTATCCTTTTTTTTTTTTTTTTTTTTTTTTGCAGGTGGAACAAAGAAAATAAAATATTGAATCCCTTTTTCCCAGTGGCTTGAGTTTTAGAAACTTTCTTGCTTTTTTCAGTGTTCAGTGTTCTGAGCCTGACTGAGTAAAAATCAGAGATACCTTTTACTAAGTGCAACACTTAGTTTGATTACTCAAAATAATGCTACAGTTTGTCCTTGTGCCTTTTTGGTATAGTGTGGAGCTGATTATTTTTTAGGAAAAAAACACTGAGGTTGTTATTTGTTTTAACTATAGACATCTCTCAAATAAAATGAGACTGCCTGAGTATATAGAACAGTGGCCTGACTTTGAGCCCCCATCTTACTTTCTCAGGCGTTTCTTGTTATTAGGGTGAGCAGTGCTCACGCATGAGCCACTCTCTATTGATTCTGCTTACGTTTACTTCTGGTGTCCAAACAAGACATTAGGATTGCAGACTCTCAGATAGGAAGTGACATAGGGTTTTCCAGTATGCCCACTGGTGAGACACCAACTCCCCTTCTCATGTGGGGGAACCTCTCTGTTAGCCCAAGAACATTCTTCCTCACAGGAACCTGTAATCTGTCTTGTGACCTTTGACCCATTTACTTTACTTAGTTTCCCCCACCATATACAACGTATACCACCCTTCAAGTACGTGAAGGCAGCTATCATCGCTTTCATCCCTCAGGCCCTTTGTTCTAGAGGATGGATAGCTGGTGTTTTCGGATGTTCCTTATTCTACATATTGCGATTCTCATAGATCATCCCAAGGTTTTGTTAACTTTTTCAGGTGGCTCAATCTCTTGTTAAATTTACTCTCAGCTGAAACCCGCCTCTGAGTGAGGTTCTAAAATGTCTATTTAATGGACTCCTTTTATCTCAGGGTCTTAAAAGTAAAGTACTTTGTTATATTTGGTAATATTATAATATGTTTCTCCTTAAAGAAAACACAGGCTTTTAAGTCCTGGGGTGCTGGTGCAATGCCAGTAAGGCCATAGAGGTTGATTGCTAGCCACAGAAGAGGTAAGCAACTTCATTTGGGTTTGATAATAAAAGCTAGCATTGACTGAGCCCTCATAGCATGACGGCCGCTGTGCCAAGGACTGTTATGCATATCATTTAGTTTAATACAGCAGTGCTGGTTAATAAAGATACCTCTAATACTGGATGCTGTTATTGACCTCATTTTGATGGTGAAGAAACTGAGACTTAGACAGGTTGAGACTTACCCATTTTTCACGTTTCAGTGTGATCCAGACCTTGAACTCTTAATACACGATTATACTGCTTCTTTAGCACCTTTTTGCTGGGTAAAGCTCTATGTACAATGCCCTTCTCTTGTGTTTCGTAGTTAGCTCTCTGATTTTCTTAAAGTGTAAATTTTGAGGGGTTCCTGGGTGGCTCAGCCGGTTAGGCATCCGACTCTTGATTTCAGCTCAGGTCATGATCTCGCAGTTCGTGGGTTCGAGCCCCGCGTCAGTCTCCGTGCTGCCAGCACAGAGCCTGCTTGGGATTCCCTCTCTTCCTTTCTCTGCCCCTCCCCCGCTCATGTGAGTATGTGCTCTCTCTCTAAATAAATAAACTTTAAAAATATATAAATTTTGAGGGGTGCCTGGGTGGTTCAGTCGGTTAAGCATCCAACTTCGGCTCAGGTCATGATCTTGTGGTCTGTGAGTTTGAGCCCTGTGTCAGGCTCTGTGCTGACAGCTCAGAGCGTGGAGCGTGTTTCAGATTCTGTGTCTCCCTCTCTCTCTGCCCCTCCCCCGTTCATGCTCTGTCTCTCTCTGTCTCAAAAATAAATAAACGTTAAAATATATATATATATAAATTTTGAAAAGAAAGAATTAGATTGTTCTTTGCAACTCACCAGGGCACTAGAAGAGTGCCCTGCACGTGGTAGGTACTTACAGTAGAACTGAGGTCCTTCTAGGTCTCTAGACCCAATAAAAAGAGACTAAACCTCTAAGAGTTCTTTAGACTTAAGTTGTTCTCTGGTGCCCCTCCAGACCCCACATGACCATCTTAAGCCAATAAAATTCTAATGCCATCATGGTGGGCTGGGCTAAACTTTTGATTCGCCTTTGGGCAGCTTGTAGCACGGATCAAATGGGAGAGAGGGGTGGCGGTGGTAGTTAAAGTTAGACTGGCAGGCAGATAGCTGTACTCAGTCCTGGCTTTGCCGTACATACTCTCTAGGGACCTCAGTGTCTTCATTTCCTGGGAGTTGGGGGGGAGAGAGAAAGGCAGGAGGATGGGGGTGGGTGTTGGTTACTCCACATTCTTTCCCACTCTTTCAGAGGTTAAAATAGCTCTTTTGGTATTGGAGATTAAGTTTTTGTGCCCTGTTGCCCAACTCCGCACTTGAAACAGTGGCACAGTTGGAAGGATGGGTCTTTGGGAGGCTGCTCTTTCCCCCAGCCCCCAAGAGATTGGTGACTTGGATACCATTATTAACTTGGGATAAAACTGGACTCATTAACTATGCTTGGACTGAGGAATTAAAATACGGGTCTGCTTTGGGGTGCCTGGGTGGCTTAGTTGGTTAAGCGTCCGACTTTGGCTTGGGTCATGATCTCTCAGTTCATGAGTTTGAGCCTTGCATCGGGCTCTGTGCTGACAGCTCAGAACCTGGAGCCTGCTTCGGATTCTGTGTCTCCCTCTCTCTGCCCCTCCCCTGCTCTCTCTGTCTTTCTCTCTCTCTCTCTCTCTCTCTCTCTCTCTCTCTCCCTCTCAAACTTAAGTAAACATTAAAAAAATTTTTTTAAATACGGGTCTGCCTAGGACGTCTCCCCCAATTCACAGGGCCCCAAGGGTTTAGGGACTGACAGTCTGTAGTCTATATGTATATAGTGGAAGGTGGGGAAAAAAGTACGAGGTAGGCATTTCTTGAGCATCACCATGTGCTAGGGATTTTCTCCTGGTACAATCACCTTTTGGGGTGAATAGTAGTATTTCTGTTATATATGTGGAAAATTTGAACCCAAATCTCTTGGCCCTAAGTCAGCCCAGTCCTGGTGATCTCTGTGGTGACAGATGGTAGCCAGATATCCCTCACATCTGATTTTGTCTGCAGTCACAGAAATCCACAGTTGATGGCATTGCTGGGAGAACAGGGAAGGACTGTAAAAGAAGGGCTGTATATTTTTTTTTCCTTCACATCTGTGAACTTGAAGAGACGGGGAAAGAGGAGGAAAAAAACCCAACTTGGCATGGATGATGTTAAGTGAGATCAAATAAGGTGAAAAGCAAAATAGAATCCAGAAATTTAGTTTTGCTTTTACCCAAAGTTCACGGGCGGCTGCTGTACAAAGTCCTTTTTACTTTTCACAAATGTTAAGCACTTTTCATAACACGAATCTCATTATCTTTTACTTTGTTTATGAACTTAAATAGCTTTATAAAAGACAAAGAACCAATTCAACACAAACTGTGTGTCACCTTTGTTATTTTATTTCTTGCTAATGTACAAATTATTACACTTATGAGTTAAAATTATTTTAGCTCCTCATGCATTCATTGTGAAAGTATTTTTTGAATAGTCAACAGTGAAGTAGAAATTTTAAATAAAAAAGAATCCTAACACCCTAGAAAGTAAACTTTTAAAGTTTTTTTTCCTACTTTTGGTTGCATGCATGCATGAATTTTATATAGCTGGAAATGTACCAGTTTATATTGTGTTCTTGTCTTTATGAATGTGTTTCCATGTTGCTATCTAACCTTCATAATTAATAATTTATCACTTTACCTTAAGCATTCTCCTACTTGTTGAATATTATTACTTATTTACCTTGCTTCATGTCATGAAACAGATTGGCAGTTTTGTTGGACATTGAAGTGGTTTATTTATTATTTTTCTTTATAAACATTATTTATTTGAGTCTTTGTACACTAGTTGCCCATCCTTCCCTCGTTTGTTCTTTCTGGCAGAGGGAAAGGAATTGTTATTTTTTTAGGATAATTTCTTAGAAGTGAGATGAGCAACCTGAAGGTATATCAAAGAACATAAATATGGTAGTTTTAGGGGTTATTGAGAGAAGCAAGATAACAATTAAAGTGAGTCATTAAGCAGGGTTGTCACTTAAAATGTTAATGTGGATTTTTATTAAATCCTAGTTTTTTTATTTTATTTTATTTTTTTAATTTATATCCAAGTTAGTTAGCATATAGTGCAACAGTGATTTCAGGAATAGGTTCCTTAATGCCCCTTACCCGTTTAGCCCATCTACCCTCCCACAACCCCTCGAGTAACCCTCTGTTTGTTCTCCATATTTAAGAGTCTCTTATATTTTGTCCCCCTACCGTTTTTATATTATTTTTGCTTCCCTTCCCTTGTGTTTATCTGTTCTGTGTCTTAAAGTCCTCATATGAATGAAGTCCTATGATATTTGTCTTTCTCTAATTTCGCTTAGCATAATACCCTCTAGTTCCAGCCACGTAGTTGCAAGTGGCAAGATTTCGTTCTTTTTGATTGCCGAGTAATACTCCACTTTATATGTATACCATATCTTCTTTATCCATTCATCTGTCAATGGAGATTTGGGCTCTTTCCATACTTTGGCTATTATTGATAGTGCTGCTATAAATGTTGTTGAATCCTAGTTTTAAAAATTATTACTAAAAGAGAAATTAGACATTGACATTTACATACAAAGTTTAACTGAAACTCTAAGTTGTGATTAAGCTTTAAAAATAATTTGTTTTTGGCTAAATTGAATGCAGTATAATTTGGAACAAATCTTGTATTTGATTAATAGTATTGGTCCAAGTTATCCTGCATCCCTGAAATATTAGCATTGGCCCGGCAGTCCCCTGGGCTCTTCCCTGGAAGGTGATCATCCCCTTCCTAACCCATTCTGTTCAGCCCTGGGGAGCCTGGCCACTTCTGTGTGTCCACTCCTTTTTAACCTGGGGCTCTGGCCAGAAGGGCTTCTTTGTATGGTGCCGTTGTCCTTCCACTCGACTTCCATGGACCGTAATTCTGCTTTCTGGAGGAACAGTCATGTTTATTCCCCTGGTCAGGAAACTTGAGAAAATCAGAGATCTGTTCTGGTTTTTGCTTTCTGCATCCTTAGCTCTTGGCACAGCTCCTGGCACTTAGGAGGTGCTCAAAAACACATTTGTAGAATGAAATTATCTTGAGACAGTCTTTCAAATATATGAATACAACCATGATGTCCCAACTTAGTCACCTCATCTTCAGGTTTAATATCCTCCAGTCCAGCTGTTCCTCATGAAAGAATTTCCAGAGCCTTCTCCCTCTTAATCAGTTTCTCACCATTGTCTGTGGCTGCCGTTGGCTGTCAGTCATTCTGTTATAATATGTGGCCAGATTGGCACCCAATTCTCCATAAGTGGTCTGATTTGCAGTCATACATTCAAGTGGGCATTACTTTCCCCCTTCCTTAGCAAATCCCTAGTTGCTTATATCTTTTCATGTGATCTGCTGTTAAGCCTGGTTTCTTCTAAGAGGTGCTTGTACTGTTGAGTGTTTTCTTCTAGATTAGTGTCACTTGGGATTTGATGAGGGCTCTTCAATATCCTCATGTGAGTCCTCAGTAAAAATGAGGAACAAGGGTGGCCCACAAAAAGCTCTGTGGAAGCCTCCCTTCAAATTGACAGTAATCCCCTAATCCCATGTTTTTCAAACTGTGGTGTGCCTACAGATTATCTGGGAATTTGGTTAAAATGAAGATTCTGGTTCAATAGGTCTGTGTGCAATGTGAGATTCCAGTTTTCTAATCAGTTCCAAGGTGATGCTGATGTTGTGGGTCTATCCAGTCATGCTTGAGTAGGGAGGCACAGTTTTTAGAGTTGTTCATGAAAACAAATCCTTTGGTGTCTGGATAGCCGTACCCGTCAGAGCCCCCAGTGAGGTGCTTGACCCCATTCCCAGAGGTTCATCTCCTTCCACACTAAGTAAATGAGGAAAACAAGAGTGGTGCTATTTCTACCATCTTCCAAATGATTGTGTATCTCTCCATGCATATTTAATTGGACCCTTTTTCCCAGCCCGGCAAGCTGTTATCAAACATATTTAGTATCTTTTCAGGTTTCTCGTTATGTGGACGTTTGATAATGTGACCAGCTATACTGAACACTTATTTTTTTATTATTAATCTAGCATACTTTTGTATACCAGAAAGTTACCCAAAGAGAAACTAAAGAGACAGTTTTTAAAAACATTGGTTAGAAAGTATAGTGTTACTGATAAAATTCTTTTATAAGAAATGCTATGGAGCATCCAATTTTTTTTTTTTTTTTTTTTTTTTACTCAGTTGGAATTTGGAGAAAATGGATGCATTGTTGAAATTACATTCCTCAACTGAAAGATACTCCTGCAGCTGCCCGCCTTTCAGTTAATAGATTAGCAAGTGAGTTTTGTAGAACTCAGGTTGGGGAGGTCATGAGCATCTGATCCCCCTTTTCTGCAAGCTTTCAATCTTTTAGCTTAGGAGACAGGTGCTTTTATACAAAGCAGATAACACTATGTCCAGGACTTTTTTAGGGTGTTTTAAAGGATGATTATTATGTCAAAATTTGACGACAAAGGCATTTACGCTTATTTTGTAGAGCTCAATGTGATCTGCTTAGTAGACTGTTGTCTCTGTATTAGGGATTCCCTACCTCTTGGTGAGATAGGCTCTTATTTCCTCAAAGCTGTAGGATTAATAGAACAAGTATTCTGCTAAAGGTCTTAAAAGAGAAGTTTTGCTTTGAATCATTCTGTAGGTTAAGCACCTTCTGAGCTCAAAGGTTGTGCTTAGAAATTGACTAGTGTTCTCTTTTTATGAGCAGGCCTTTCGGATGTAGTGTTCTTGAGGGGAGAGGATATCAGAGTCACTTTCAAAGTGCATTCCACCCAGTGCCCTAGTCATGGCAATTTATAGCTTGATTGTTGGAATTATCACAACCTGCGTGTGTGCACACATTCACAGAGTTATATAGTCCCTTAAATTTTGCTTGTGTAGACCTGTAGACCATCTTTTCCTTTTGTTTTGAATACAGTAGGTGTGGCCACACCCTGGAAAGTAATCTCCCCACTGAATATCAAAAAAACCCCTCCCCCTGTACTCTCAAAGCCCGTGAGCCCCAAATTCATCATTTGAGCATCTGAGGGACAGGTTGACATGTTGCTCTTGTAGTTTATGCATTAATTTCCTCCCTTTCCATGATGATGGTTTTCCATGGTCGACTAGATCTTTCGTTGTTCTTTCAGCTGCTCACGTGCAAGCACAGTTGCAGTAATAATCATGCCTTCCCTTTAACAGTTTTCTTCATTATAATAATTTTCAAAAATGTATTAATAAACCTCCATGAACCCATCACATAATCTTGACAATATCGACATCTTTATGATCTAGTTTCATTTATTTTCTATTTTTCTTTATCCTTCCTACCACCACACATGGTCTTCTGCCCACCTCCCTCCCCCATCTTCTAGTCTTTTAAACCAAATTTCAGATATCTTATCATCTCATCTGTGATATTTCAGTTTGTAACCTAACAGGTGAATATTTTTTGCCACCTTTTTGTTGAAGTAATATACATAGGGGGAAATGAGCATAAGTGTAGAGGCTCGTGACTTTTCACAAGCTGAATGGATCTGTATAACCAGCACCAGATCAAGAAGCACAACATTTCCAGCACTAAGCAGTGGATTTTTCTGGGTGAATTTAATGTTAATCTCCAATTTGTTCTTTACTAAATATTCTGAACCTATGCTGGTGCATAATTGAAGCTTTTATGGTATGTCCACAATTTAACTAGGCAAATGTAATTAAGTTTTCATTCCAAATACTGTATATGAAACACAGTTTGAGTCTGGCTCTGTCAAAACAAACCAAAAACCCAAGTATTGCTAGTCTCAATGAGTTGATCGCTTAGGCACTGTTGATTAGTATGTTTAGATAATTATGACTCCTAAATAGTAAAGACAGCATCTTCCAAATATGTCATGAAAGTTGAGTACTGTAACTAGATGTTAAATTAGGAGAATCCCACTCAGAGGATTCTTATCTGATTGATAAGAAACTTTGACTCTGTTAGCATAGCCAAGTGGTTGAGAACAATACTCTGGGTTGAAATCCTTGCCTTGCCACTGTGTAGCCTGAGGCAGGTCCCTTTGCCTCTCTGTGTCTGATTGCTTATCAGTAACATGGAGATGAAACAAACATCTGTTTCATAGGGTATTTGTGAGGATTAGAAGAAATAAGCATGTAAGGTGCCAAGCACAGTACCTGGTACATAACCATTCAACAAAGCAAACTGTTTTTATCCTTTACTTCTTTTTAGATTTCACAGTCTTTTTTAAAGGAAGGCTGTGGAGTTTTAGTAGCTTAATAACATTCAAAGTTGTGACCACAGATTTATCAAATTTTCCAACAACCATAGCAGAACTTTGTCAAACATGAGTACTTTTCTTTCAAATCGGTCATCTTGAAACCCTCTTATTCAAATGTTGCCTTTGCTCAAAATGTATTTGGACTTCTTATTACTAGTTGTTAGTCTACAGATGTCCTTTTTGCTGAAATTACAACTAGGATAGAGGTGAATATGTGCATAATGAAATTTTGTTATTTATTTGATTCGGCAAACTTTTATTGACCACCTAGTATTTGTCAGACATACTAGGCACCAGAAATATAGCAGTGAACAGGTAAGACAGGGTCATTGCCCTATGGCATTTGCAATTTAGGGGACAAAAAGCTTTCACCAGTACCCTGGATCATGTCAACAATGTGACAGTACTAAATAACATTGTCAAAACTGCGGGAAGGAAAATGCAAAATTTTGGATGTTTTGTAGATATATTCAGTACTTTTATTGGTACAACAAAATCTCATCCTTGATATATTACCTGAAAGAAGACAGATAACTTCATTAATAAAATGATATGTACTGAGGGACACTCTGATCTGTAACAGTGCAATGATGTAACCAGCCCTTTAAATTCAAATTTGAAATAAAACAAGGAGCTCCTTTATTTCCTCTCTGTTTGACTGTGACTTTGGAGCCACTCACTCATGAACTTGAAATCGGAAGCACAGTTACATTAAACAACACGACTAAAACTAAATTATTCACCAGTGGCCTGGTGATGATCAAAAATGGTTATACATTCAAGAACATTTGTTAGGTTCCATTATTTAGCATATCTAAAAAATGAACATGCTAACTAATTGATTTCTTCTTAAAATTTTCCAAATATTTATATCTATTCGATTTAACACCTTAATGTTAAATAATTACAAAGTGCATATAGTTAAATAAACAAAATTATAGAGTCCTAAAATTCAAAGGGGCTTTAAAGATAGTTTAGGATAGTCACCCTTTCAGTGCAAAAATGCCCTCAGCCTGTGCCCAACACCTCTGGTGATGGAGATGTTTAACTATAGACTAGAGGGTCAAGGGCATATAATATAAATGTAGCAACTTATCTGTTATAGGAGTGGGTCGTTACCTTACGGGGAACTTTTGGGCCCTCTCTGGAAGTACAGGTTGGTTGGTTGGCTGGTTGTTTTTTTCCAGGTAACATTCTGGCCAGCTGTACATTGTCTTTTGCAGTCTAGTTTCTGTCTGTGGACCTCCATTGTGTCACCTTTCCAGTAAACTTTGGCATTGGGTAGGGAAACATCCCAAGATCTTTTTAGTTTTCTAAGTTTGTAATTAATATTATAGCATACAATTTTAACCATTTATTCATTTAACAAATATTTATCATCTATTGTGTGCCAGTCACTGTTCTAGGCAGAAGGGATGATAGCACTGGGTAAAACGTCACTACCATCATGGAGATTTCAGGTTCGTGAATGAGTGGCTCTAAAGTTGCAATCAAACATGAAATAAAGGAAATGGATCAGGTCTTGAAGGAGATGATGATTCTGGTTTGGGACATGGTGAGCTTGTGAGGCAGTGGGCCATCCAAGAGCAGATATCTGGTAGGCAGCCAGCTCTGTGGTTGAGAGAAAACTGGCTTTGAGAATTCTTGGCATGTAAGGTGGGACTTGAGGCTATTGGAACAGAGGAAGTCAGCAAGGGAAGCAAGTGGTCTGAAAGTGGGAGGTAGTCTAGGATGGCATGGTGCCTTGTAAGTACCACATAGAAGTTTTTGAATTCATTTATTTGATCAACAACTGTAATCCTTTTTAAGTAATTATGTAATAAGCATTACTTATTCAGTAATTGTAACATGAAGCAAGTACAGGTTTCTCATTACTTTGGAGAAACTCTTTTCTACTACAAAAATTTGGGAAGTGGAGGTTTTGTGTAATAACCTTTCCCTTTTTTTCTTTTTAAGAATTATGTGAGTAGCACATAGCCAAACTTTTAATAGCCAAAAATATGCAAGTGTGAAGAGTAAAGTTTGCCCCTTTACCCCTCTCCTTACCCTTTTCCCACCTAAGACTTTTTTCTATGGCTTTCCACATACTGTTCCTAGAGAAGCTATGTTCTGAACAGAGTCTGTTTGGAGACTGAAGAATGTAATTCCTCATGTTTGTGTTTGATTCACAAAGACCATAGATAAGTTATATTAATTTTTCATGGTGGCCTCCCCAGGGGATGTTCTTGCCCTTGCCCTTAGTGGTGGGTAATCTTTTATAGGAAGTCCTTCAACTGCATAGTTAGTGGGTAGCTGAAGCTCCATTATGGACTTTGGGAAGCACAGCTGGACAGATGCAGGGTGAGGTGAGATCTCATTTCCAGGATACTAGAAAATTACACACACACACACACACACACACACAGATGGGACATGTAAAGAGTTCTGAAATCTCTTTTATGGTGCACTGAATTTTGGGTGTTACTTTTACCAGTCAAGAGTTGATCAAAATAATTCTCATGTGAAAAGTAGTCACAAGACATTGTACATTTTGTTAGGATTCTTGTTTCCTTAGTTTTACTGAATGTAATGGACCTAGGTTTCTAGAGTTGATGTTTGGCTGTCATTTATAGGTGGACCTCATTAAAAGCACTGAGAGCCTAATTGTGTCTAATGACTTCTGAGGCATTGATTGCACAGTATTAAAAATGCGTAACCATTTGTGCCTGAGGAAGATTGTTACTTGGTAGGGAAGAGGAGAGAGAAATTATGTGATTGCCCTTGGTGTTTGCAGCATATTATAGGATCTAGAATTTAAATGAAAAATTAGTCCAGAGCAAAAGCACTGCTTTCGTATTTGGTATTTTTTGACAACTTGCTGATCTCTGGTCTTCCCCATCTTGGTAAAATGGTACTTTCAAGAACTTAGTTGTTGAAGTCCTAAACCTGGAAGTCATCCTTAACAACTCTGTCCTGCACGTTCAGTCTACCAGAAGACCTGCGGATCCTACCTCCAACATAGAAAACCCATCTCCAGGGGTGCCTGGTTGGCTCAGTTGGTTAAGCGTCCAGCTTTTGATTTTGGTCAGGTCATGAACCCATGGTTCATGGGTTCAAGCCCCCCATTGGGCTCTGCACTGACAGTGCAGAGTCTGCTTGGGATTCTCTCTCTCTGCCCCTCTCTCTCCTGCTCACACACACACTCTCTCTTTCAAAATAAATAAAATAAATATTCATACTTTTTAACCCAGGGATTTAAAAATAGTCTATCTCAAAGAAATAATCATAGGTTAAGACACTAATTTATATAGAGATATTTATCTCCACATTATAAAGTAAGTAAACAGTAAACCAAAATGAACATGTTCAAGTGCCTGACACTGAGCAATTGTTAAATTATGTACATCTATGAAGCTAACAAAATTCTATGAACAAAATGAAGCTAACAAAAATAGACTTTAAAGACATAGGGAAAATGTTTATGTGGTTTTTAGGGATGCTAAGTGAAAAAAATATATACTCCAAAACAGATTTATCCAGAATATCAATTCTATAAGAAGGTATATGCAAAGGAAAGTAAAAATTAATAGTAATTGTTTTTATAACTTGGATTGTGTGAGGGTTTCCCCCTGTATTCATATACTCTTCTGTATTTTCTAGATTTTTACAGTAAGTATACTATAATCAGGAAAAAAAATATTTTTTAAATTGCCAAGTTGTCTCACAGAGAAATAAGAATGGCCAGTGATCACATGAAAATATTTAACTTCAGTAGTAATAAAAAATGGGAATAATGCTCAGTGAGATGGAGAATGCCTATTCCATATATTTAAGTGGGGGGAAAAAAGTAATATGTATACTGTAATCCCAGTTTGGTTAAAATTATATGTATCAACATGTTGACAGTGCTTATCTCTGGATAGTTGATATTTTTTCAGATGACTTTTAATTTTCTTCTTTATGCTTATGATTTGGATTATGTGAGTTTTCTGCCCCTGTAGTCTTATCTATTTTGTATTTTCTAGTTTTCCTATATTAAATGCATGTTGCTCTTATAATCAGGAAATTTTTTCACACATTAAAAAATATCAAATTAGCCTTTCCATCCTCTAAAGCATACTTTCTGCTCTTAAAATATGCTTAAAATATTTAACTTGGATGTTAGAATGAGAGAAATTTGAGGGAACTCTTTTATGTAATTCAGTATTTTTTAAAAATGTTCATTTATTTTGAGAGAGAAGGAGAGAAAATCCCAAGCAGGCTCCACAGTGTCAGCGCGGAGCCCAGCTCGGGGCTTGATCTAACAAATAGTGAGATCATATCCTGAGCTGAAATCGAGAGTCAGATGCTTAACTGACTGAGCCAACCAGGCGCCCCTGTAATTCAGTCTTAAGAGCTAAATGTATACAATGATATAAATTTCTACATTACTTTAAAGAGATGTATCTTTGTCTAAGGTATATTTGTGTACCTCAAATTATCTCCTTATACGGTCAGCCACATAAGGGCAATATGATGGAAAACTGTCTTTTTGCCATTTTTTATGAAGACTTTTGAGCCTTTTTAAAACGTTTTTTTTTTAAATGTATATTTATTTTGAGAGAGAGAGCATGTGAGTGCATGAGCAAATGGAGGAAGGGCAGAGAGAGAGAGGGAGAGAGGGAATCTCAGGCTCCACACTCAGTGCAAGCCCTACACAGGGCTCGATTCCATGAACACTGAGATCATGACCTGAGTTGAAATCAAGAGTCAGATGCTTGACCAACTGAGCCACCCAGGCACCCCTGAGCCTTTTTATTTCTAAAAATTGAGATATCATTGACATACAGCACAATGTGCAGATTTTAAATGTATGGTCCAATAAGTTTTAACAAATATTTATACCCATGTGAATACCACCCCAGTCACTATGTAGATCTTTTTTTTTTTTAACTACAGAAAACTTCCCTCATGCTTCCTTCTTGTCAGTCTTCACCATTCAAAGGTAATCTTTATTCTGATTTTTACCACCATAGATTAATTTCACTTTTTCCAGAACTCCATATGAACAAAATCATATAATCTCTTTTATGTCTAGCTTCTTTTGCTTAACATGATTTTGAGATTCATCCATAGTATGCATATCAGCAACCGATTCTTTCTTTTTAATTGCTGAGTAGTATTCTGTTGTGTGAATAGCAAGGTTTGTTTCCCCATCCTCATGTTGATGGACATGTAAGCTATGTCCAGGTCTGGGTTATTTTATTTTTATTTTATTTTATTTTATTTATTTAAATTTATTTATTTTGAGTGGGGGGACAGGGGCAGAGAGAGAAAGAGAGAGAGGGACAGGGGCAGAGAGAGGGAGAGAGAGAGGGACAGGGCAGAGAGAGAGGGAGAGAAAGAATCCCAAGCAGGCTCCTCATGGTCAGTGCAGAGCCTGATACAGGGCTCGAACCCACGAACTGTGAGATCATGATCTCAGCCAAAATCAGGAGTCAGACATGCAACCAGCTGAGCCACCCACATGCCCCCCAGGCTTGGGCTATTTTAAAATCAGGAATGGTTAGCTTGTAGCTGTGTTATAAAGCCCAGTGTGCACCCTGCTTCTCTTTTCCTATGTAGGCATTTGTCCTGCAGTTCAGGGCTTGTTTCTAGGAGCCTGTCACCAAGACCACCACAAAGAGAGCAGAGAATAAAACTAAAGCGGCTGGCCAAGTTCAGGGCAGATGCCTCAGGAGTTCAGTTCCTGGGCACAGAATGGCAGGCCTGAAGATGAACTGAAAGCTCCTTTCACAGAAAGAAAGAAGAAAGGCAGAGCTCAGCAGCGAAAGAGCTCAGGGCATCCAGTCAGGGACCAAGACAGCCACTACCACATTGAGACCAAATCACAGCGGCTGTGTCAGGTTCCTCAGAGTGCTGAGCGTTGACCACCCGGAGAGAGGGGGGGGGGGGGGGGTCCTTCCTCACCCCAGCCGGCCCTGCGGCAAGTGTTGCCTGAGTGCCCATCTGGGCTCCCTTCTGCTGGGGCTTCTGGGGTAAGGAGCTCCAGCAGGACTTGAAGCACTGGCTATGCAGCCTGTGACTGCTCTTCCAATACGAGTCAAGTGAAAAAAACCCATGACCTCTTGGAGATACACCATCTGATAACTGGAAGCAACACTTCCCCGCCCCCCAGACTCAAGTGCTTACCATACATGTGTTATTATCCATACAGTGTAAATTACTCAAGAACAGGAATTGTAAGTTCTAGATTTGAGAGGTCCAGGATGTGTATCTCTGTGACAGAACAGGACACAGCACCTCGTCACCTAGCCTCATTCCTTGTAGAGTTCGTTTCCCTCTGTGCCATCACCAACCAAGGGGAATGTGGCCTTTATCCCATCTCCTTGGGCACTGCCCCTTTATCCCATCTGTCTCCTGAATCTTGACACACAGTTCAGGTTAACTGAGTGTAAACAGAGCTGAGGAAATGGGGAGGAAGAAGTACTTACTCAGTTAGTTTGTTGAAAACACTCTTAGAGGAAGGGATACTGTGGGGGCCCTCATTAGGCAGTGGCAGGACCAAAGAAGAGGGTGCCCCCCACCTGTCCTGTTATGGAAGAATTTATGGCAACACTCATCCCGTGAAGAGGGAGTTGACCATGGATATTGCACTGACCAGCTTTGCTGGAAACTGCTGAAGGGATCCTTGGATGCTTGGCAGCAGACTCAGCCAGCACGGAGTTCACTCTCTGTACCCCCTCGGCAGCTTTCCCCCTCCCTGGACTGTTGTCTGTCTGCTACCTCACTGTGTCAGAATCTTATCTTATCTTTTTGCCCTCATTTCTTGTCCAGGTCTATTTTTTTCTTTGCCTCTTTTTTCCTTGACCTCTTCAACTTAAACTTTCTGGTTAAAAAACAAAACAAATATCAGACTTTCTAACTTTGCGTTAGCTAACATTCCCTGCCCAGGCACTGACCCTGAGCACCTGCCAAAAGATATTTTTATTGCCTTTGGTTTCATTATAGATGACAAAACACATGGAATTGAATGTCTTTTCCCCAGGATTGAGTTGCTAGTTGTTTATTTCAAAACCAGATAGTATTTTCTGATTGAAGTTATTTATAAGCAGTTTGATTCTTTTTTTTTTTAATTTTTGTTTAGTGTTTATTTATTCTTGAGAGAGAGACACAGAGTGTGAGTGGGGGTGGGGGGAGCAGATAGAGAGAGGGAGACACAGAATCTGAAACAGGCTCCGGGCTCCGAGCTGTCAGCACAGAGCCTGACGTGGGGCTCGAACCCACGAACCGTGAGATCATGACCTGAGCCGAAGTTGGACGCTTAACCGACTGAGCCACCCAGGCGCCCCAGCAGTTTGATTCTTAAAACCCTTTTTGATATTACTGGATCAGTGTGGACTATTAGTCCCATGTGACACATGTGTTGAGAGGACATATAAATTAAAGCATTGATAAGTTGACACCAAACATGGGAACTGAAGCAATCTCTGCCCATCAGATAAATAATCTACTGGTTTTAAGGTGACTTTTACTTTTGAGGGATATATAATTTCCTTGAAATTACTAGTTTTAGGAAAAGTCACAGTTATTTTTCCTGGGTTACTATGTTATCTTCAGTTATAATTTTGATACAAGAGCAAAGAGCAGATTTTGTCTAGCCCATTACCTTTTGTAACTTCAAACAATTATACTCTCTTAGACTTTAGCAAAGAAATTTTAGAGAAAAGACTTTTAAAGTCTTTCACCTCTCCCTACCAAGTACAGTTGACATTTTTAGGTCTAAATAACCAAGGATGTTTGAGCACATTCTTTAGCAAAGTAGTTAATATTTCATAATCAATTTTTTGGGATTGAACTATATGAAAGAAAATTTGTGATACCATTCTATGAAGTCTGTTAAACAACTTATTCTCATCAGTGAACATACAAGGTTCCTGTATCAATTCCTCTAGTAGGAACTGAGAATGATGAAAATTAATTTTAAATAAGGGAAATGAACATCTTTGAGTTCTGACCTTTTCCGTAGACAAAAGCAAACAATAAGACCCTGAATAATTGACATTCCTTCTCTGGAATATGAATATTGGGTTCTCCATGGCAAGTGTAAACTTCATATTTGTAAATTACTCTAGGGTGTTAGATTATCATAGAGATAGAGACAACTAAAGGAAATCATTGCATTACCTTATCAAGGGCGTTTTAAGATAAGGTAAAATTATGTCTTTGAACGGAAAGATATCCCATCTTCATGAATTGGAAGACTTGATATTATAAAGGTGGCAATACTACCCAAAGTAATCTTCAGGTTCAGTGCAATCTCTACCAAAATCCTGGAGGCCTTTTTTGCAGAAATGAAAAAGTCGATCCTAAAATTCATATGGAATTGCAAGGGACTCTGAATAGTCAAAACAATCTTGCAAAAGAAAGTAAAGTTGGAAGAATCATACTTTCCAATTTTATTTATTTGTTTGTTTGTTTGTTTGTTTTTATTTTAGGGCATGAGCAGGGGAGAGAGGCAGAGGGACACAGAGAGAGAATCCCAAGCAGCCTCCATGCTTAGCATGGAGCCCAGTGTGGAGCTCAGTCCCACGACACTGGGATCATGACTTGAGCTGAAATCAAGAGTTGGACACTCAACTGACTGAGCCACCCAGGCTCTTCACCCTTTCCAATTTTAGAAAAGCTACAATAATCAAAAGTGTGGTACTGGCATAAGGCTAGACATATAGATCAATGGAATGGACCTAAAAATCCAGAAATAAACCCATATATCTATAGTTATTTGAGTTTTGACAAGGGTGCAAAGACTATATAATGGTGGAAAGGACAATCTCTTCAGCAAAGGGTGCTGGGACAACTGGACATTGACATGCAAAATAATGAAGTTGAATCCCAACCTCACACTATATAATACAAGTGACTCAAAATGGCTCAAGGACCTAATTGTAAGAGCTAAAACTCTTAGAAGAAAACATAAGGGTAAATCTTCATGACCTTGGATTTGGTAATGGATTCTTAGAAATGACACCAAATGTATAAGCAGCAAAAGAAAAAAAAAAAGAGCTAAATTGGACTCCCTCAAAATTTAAAGCTCTTTGCATCAAAGGACACTATTAAGAAAGTGGCAAGGGGCGCCTGGGTGGCTCAGTCCGTTGAGTGTCCGACTTTGGCTCAGGTCATGATCTCGCGGTCCGTGGGTTCGAGCCCCGCGTCGGGCTCTGTGCTGACAGCTCAGAGCCTGGAGCCTGTTTCAGATTCTGTGTCTCCCTCTCTCTGACCCTCCCCTGTTCATGCTCTGTCTCTCTCTGTCTCAAAAATAAATAAACATTAAAAAAAATTTTTTTTTAAAAAGAAAGTGGCAAGAAAATCTAGAGAATTGGATAGGACATTTGCTAATTTGATAAGGGCCCTAGTGTCCACAATGTATTAAAAACTCTTAACAACTCAACAACAAAAAGACAACCCAATTAAAATATGGGCAAAGGCTTGATTGGACATTTCTCCAAAGAAGATATAAGAATGGCTAGCACACTTCTGAAAAGATGTTCAACATGCATTAGTCATTAAGGAAATGCAAATAAAAAATCATAATGAGGTACTACTTCATGCCTACAAGAATGGCTATCATCAAAGCAAACAAACAGAAAAGAAGTGTTGGTGAGGATGTGGAAAAATTGGAACTCTCCTGCTTCACTGGTGAGAATGTAAAATGATGTAGCTACTGTGAAAAACAGTTTGGTGATTCCTTAAAAAGTTGAATATAGAATTACCATATGACCCAGTGATTCTGCTTCTAGGTATATACCGCAAATAATTGAAGATATATAGTCAAACGAATACTTGTACACAAGTGTTCATCACAGCAATATTCACAGTAGGTAGAAGGTGAAAACAATTCAAATGTCCATCAATGGATGAATGAACAAAATGTGATCTATCCATACAATGGGATATTTTTCAGTCATAAAAGGAATGAAGTAATGATATTTGCTACAACATGGAAGAACCTCAAAACATCATGCTAAGTAAAAGAAGGCAGACACAAAAGGTCACATACCCAGAATAGGTAAATCCATAGAGACATAAGGCCTGTTAGTGGTTGGCCAGCCTGGAGCAGGGGGATGGTAGTGACTATTTAATGAGTACGAGGTTTCATATTGGGGTGACTAACAAGGTTTGGAACTAGGTAGAGGTGAAAGTTGCACGATATTGTGAATATACTAAATGTCACTGAATTGTACACTTTAAAATGGTTCATTTCATGTTATGTGAATTTTTAAAAATTATGTCATATAGTTTTTATGATCTCATAAATAACTGTGGCTTTGCTGTCATAGTTACCTTGTGACTGTTGGAACCCATGTGCTTTGCAGCGTTTGTATGTTGGGAAAGTTCTTTCCAACTGTGGGCAAGAAAACTCAAAGATGGATGATCCCAAGTGGGTTTCTTTCTAAAATAACAATTGAGAAATATAATTTTGTTTTCAAATTTTTATTCATAGAAGGTGGTAAAACTACCTTGAATAGGCCCTGGGTTGTTTTAAAATGTGATATGAACTAATGTTTGTTAGTTTCTTTATTTAACTTAAAAAAAACTATGTTTAAAATAACTGTATATTATTTGGTTTTTTGAAAATTAAGAGTAATTTTAAAGAATCTACGATATATATATATATATATATATATATATATATATATATATATATATATATATGCAATTGGAATTTTCTGATGGTTTGTTGTCCTGCACTGCTAGTGATTTTTGTGACAGTTTCTAAAATCATCACATGTGCTTTGTATTGTCAGCGGAATTGGTGTCAGATATAAGAAGGTTCTGTTTTCAGATCAGTCAAGGTGGGCTTGTGTGATAAAAATCTTAGTAGTTTTTTTTTTTTTTTTCAAATCTTACACCTGTTTTGTTTTTGAAGGAAGGACTTTAGGTTAGATTTGGCAAAATATCTGGCATTGAAAAAGCTTCTCGTTCAGAAACGTAGAAATGCTATACCAGTGATCATAAAGCTTTTCTTTATGATGAAATTGATGCTTTTGTCTCATAGTTCTGCTTCTGGCCCTGTGTTATTTGTGGACCTGTTTCTCTAGCAGATATATTCTAGTTGTGTTGCACACTCCTACCTGATTCCTTATAGGACTCAAAATATGCCATCCAGGCTTAGAGTTTGTAGACATGAAGCAAACAAAGCTAACTGGTCTGCAGTGGATTGAATCCACAGCTTTTGGCATCATCATCATCATCATGTTCCAATAACTGAACTAGAGTGTAAGAGAATAAATGCCTTACTTGAGCAAAGGCTTTGCGATTTCAAACTTAGAGGGGATCTGGCAAAAGCGTAGCAAAGTGTCTGGAATAAATATTATAAGCTGAAGTTGTGCGTAAGTGTGAATAGTCAGCTTAAAATAATTGCTTCTGACTTCCACAAAATTAGGAAGATCTCCTTTTTGTTATGTTCATTGGATAATGTTTTAAAATAAGGGGTCAGTTTTTAAGTTGTGGAGAATTCAAAGTTAAGTTTTTCAATAAATTATTAATTAGGAAGAATTTCCAACAAGAGCTAGTGTAACTAGACATGGTACTGCTGAACCATGACAGCCACAGGAGAAAACAAGGTATGTAGATGAGGCTGCCACTTACTGGGGGTGTCTGTTTGCTCCAGGACCCTGCCTTTGAACAGGAGCTTAGTGCATTTCCTTGTACAGTTTACTCAAACTTTCTGTGCCTTGGCACAGTTTCCTCACCTTGGCAATTAGAATAATAGAATCCATCACATATGGGTGTTACCAAGAACGAATTAGTTAATGTAGTTAAAGCTCTTAGAACAGTGCCTGACACAGAGTAAAAGCTTGATGTGAACATTAGAGACCTAAGAATCACGGTGAAAGGTAGCTAGGAGCTACTTTGGTGAAGGGTGCTTTTATGTATTTACATTCACAGATCCCTATAGTTCCCACTCTCTGTCATGTGCCTGTGCACCGTTCTATCTGAGGTTCTGAGGGCCTCTGGTATACTCACTTTAGGGCCATTTTATTGGTAATGGGCATCTCAACCAAAGAGAATGCTTTGGGAAAAAAAAAAAAAAACGAACTCAAAAGCAGTGGTTTTTCAGCTGCTTCCTGAGAAATTTGAAGATTGCATGAAGCGTCTCTAGTGGTTTGTTGAAAACACATAGTTACCGTCTCATTCATTTGCTGAGAGATACTGTGTGCCCATCATTGGCCCTGGGCAGAGTGGGACAACATCGGTGTTAAGGGTCAGAGACACAGATGATGATAATATGGTTCCTTGGTCTGGAACTCACAGGGTAGACCATTTTTTGGTACCACTACAATCCATGCCAGGAAAGCCCCAGGGCTTTGAATGGCAGAGCATCAGAAAAGAGCATATCCTTAATGGTGTGCATTCTTGAAGTTGTAAGGCCCACATCCGTTGATTTTTTTCCTCTCTGTTAAGCCATCTCAAACTTAACCAGAAGAGGGACAGGGAAACTCATTGGTGGAAAGAGTATTAAAATTACTGATTTTATGAATCACCTAAAATTACAGATTTTAGAAATCATCTTGTTCTGATCTATTATCAGAGAAAATTGAGTTTGCTTTATTTCCGTTTATATTTTTTTCATTTCTGCTAGAATTTTAATAGTTTTAAATTGCTAGTTTGTATTTTTTTTCTTTAAAAAAAATTTTTTTTAACGTTTATTTATTTTGGGGACAGAGAGAGACAGAGCACGAACAGGGGAGGGGCAGAGAGAGAGGGAGACACAGAATCGGAAGCAGGCTCCAGGCTCTGAGCCATCAGCCCAGAGCCTGATGCGGGGCTCGAACTCACGAACCGTGAGATCGTGACCTGAGCTGAAGTTGGATGCTTAACCAACTGAGCCACCCAGGCGCCCCTAGTTTGTATTTTTACAACCACATTTTACTCTCCTTCCTCCCTGCCTCCGGCCCTGGTTTTTCTGTTTGTGTATAGTTTTGATGGAAATGAATTAGGAAAGGAGATTGATGAGATTGGGTTACTCAGCTTCCTAAAAGGTACTTTATCTCTCCTCACAAAGTGATGAGATGCTGCTTTTTTCACAGGGCTGAATTGCAGCTGCCCAAGCAACAAGTGGACCTTTAAAGATGCATACAGGGCTGCAAGAGATGAAGGGAGAAAGTGGAGAGACCAATGAAGGGAGGAAAAAGCATGTTTCCTGGGTAAATAGTATGCTTCTGAATTTTAACAAGTTTCTTGCCATACTTTGTAACTCCTAAGTCTTTAAAGCTATATTTAGTCTTTGTGTTATTGTTAAACATTCTTTATTTTCTCCTCCCTTGGTTTTTATTGCTGAGCTCTTTGATCAAATGATTTTTTTAATTAATCTAAAAATATTTATTGAATATATAATTTAGGTGAAATCCTAGATGCCTTGATAGGAACTTCTTCTACCTTAGGCTGGTTATTGGATATAATAAAAGTTGAGCTGTGTATTGTGTCTCTCTGATGTGCAAGTTTAGTCTGAGGTCAGCTTTTAGTTTGAGTGCAAGACTTATACTTCTGCTTCATTAAATAACTGACTTGAAAAACTAGAACACTTGTTTGAATGCCACTTACCCAAACCATACTCTCAGGCTGCCCTCAGGAATAGGAAACACTTTTCAATGCTAAATATAATACTAAAGACAAAGCAGATGAGCAAACAATTAATGTAAGCCTTCATTTGCTGAAGTAGATGTGACCTACTTACGGTTTTGGGGTGTTTTTTTTTTTTTTTGGTCATTTATTTATCAAGTTGTGAACTCAATTTATTCTGTTTCTAAGCCACTCACAAGCTTTAGACTTTCGCATTTTGTTGTTGTTGGCTGTTGTTGTTAAACTTATTAAATAAAGGAAATCTATTGTATTAGTCTTTATTATAAAGTTAAGAACTTCAGTGTGCTGAATAGAAGTTTTTGGAAAGAAAGGGGAGGAAATGGAGTCAGAGTCAGTGATGGTATGTAATGCTGGAAGTTCTGTGTTCAGCGTCCTGACGTAGACAACTGCACAGCAACATCACTCCTCCGCAGGTTTGGGGCTATCCAGTCCATGGGAATGTTTCTACTGTTGGAGCTTCTGGAACTTCCTGCCTTATGGCGGACTGCAGCAGGACTACTGTTAGATATAGGACACATTCCAGCTTGCTCATTCTTTAAATTTGAGGTGTAGATTGAGTAAAAACTACTTCGTGGCCTTGCATGTCAATCCTCTAAATTAAAAAGAGCATAAGATAAGTTTTTTCACATGTGAACTTTTATATACATTTTCTAATGCTCACCTTCACGCCAACTGTTTCAGTCATCCTGGTCTCCTTGCTGTCTGCAATCAATCCAGAGTCAACCCAGAAATGTTCCTGCCTCAAATCTTGTCCTTTCAGATAGCTACATGACTCCTGCCCTCTTTCACCTTCAGGTGTCTGCTGTGGGGACAGAGTTAATAGGAAAGGCAAAGCCAAAATTGGACTCATGAGGAATTCTCTGTTATTTCAGTCTGTTTACCTACTACCTGGCGACACTGAGCCATCTTGCCTCGCTCCAGCCTAGCTCATTGTCCTGCTCCACTCGTACCTATCAAGTACGATGTTTTGTTTACACTATACATCATGCTTTTTCTATGTTCCCTTTAAGAGCTTTCAAAATTGATCTTTGACTCTTAAAGGCACATACCATTTGACCCAGCAATTGCATTTCTAGGAATTTATCTCACATTTAACCTCATGCAGGTATGCAGGTAGCCCTGTTCCCCTTCGGCCTCTGTTGAATCCTCATGCGTACTTCCTATCCCAACGGCACTTGCACCGAGACTCGTTAGCTCTTGCTACCGTTATTTTGTTGTGGCCATGTGTCATGTCCCCCTCTAATAACTTGGGCAACTGCCTGCTTATTTGCCTAAATTGCAGTGGACTGGAGACATTTGCACAGTAGCTGATTATATCCCCTTTCAGGTTTCTTCTTTTGAACTCCTGTTCCCTTACAGCAATGTTCCCTTAAAGCAATATGGCTGGAACTCCTGTTTGCTTGCAAATATCACAAACTGTTACACTTTTTGTGTTGTGTTTTTTAGATATTTAGGTAATTAAGCATATAAGCATGTACTGGTGGTACTCTACTTGACAGCACACTAGAATCACCTCAGAAGCTTTATAAAATACCGATACCTGGTCATTCCTCCGGAGATTCTGAGACAATTTATCTGGGATGCGGTGTAGGCATTGGCATTTTGTATTTAATTTTTTGGTAATTTTTTAAAATTCCAGTATAATTAGCACACAGTGTCATACTAGTTTCAAGTGTACGATACAGTGATTCAACACATGTATGCATTACTCACTGCTCATCATGATAAGGGTACTTGTTTCCCTTCACCTGTTTCACCCATCCCCCACCCACATCCCCTCTGGTAACCATCTGTTTGTTCTTTATAGTTAAGAGTCTGGTTTTTTGCTTGTCTCTCTTTTTCTTTGTCCATTTGTTTTGTTTCTTAAATTGCATAGATGAGTGAAATCATATGGTATTGGTCTTTTCCTAGCTTATTTCACCTAGCATCATACTCTAGATTCATCCATGTTGTTGCAAATGGCAAGATTTCATTCTTTTTCATAGCTGAGTAATATTTCTGTGTGTGTGTGTGCGCGTGCGCGCATGCACGCATGTGTGTGTACATACTACATCTTCTTTATTCATCTATTGATGGAAACTTGGATTGCTTCCATAATTTGTTGCTTCAATAAATGTAAGGATGCATATATCTTTTCAAATTAGTGTTTTCTATTCTTTGGGTAAATACCCAGTAGTGGAATTACTAGATCATGTGGTAATTCTATTTTTAATTATTTGAGGAACCCCCATACTGTTTTCCACAGTGGTTGCACCAGTTTGCATTCCCACCAACAGAGCACGAAGATTCCTTTTTCTCCACATCCTCACCAATACTTGTTTCTTGGTTTTGATTGTAGCCATTCTGACAGGTGTGAAGTGATATCTCACTGTGGTTTTGATTTGCATTGCCCTGATGATGAGGGATGTTGAGCATCTTTCCATGTGTCTATTGGCCATCTGTATGTCTTTGGGAAAATGTCTGTTCACGTATTCTGCCAATTTTTAATTGAATTATTTGGTGTTTTTTGGTGTTCAGTTGTATCAGCTCTTTATATGTTTTAAATACTAACCCTTTATCAGATGTGTCATTTGCAAATATCTTCTCCCATTCAGTAGGTTGTCTTTTAGTTAATTGTTTCCTTTGCTGTGCAGAAGCTTTTTATTTTGATATAGTCCCAATTGTTTATTTTTTCTTTTGTTTCCCTTGCCTCAAGAGACATCTCTAGAAAAATGTTGCTATAGACAATGTCAGAGAAATTATTGCCAGTGCTCTCTTCTAGGATTTTTATGGCTTTGGGTCATTTAGATATTTAATACATTTTGAGGTTAGTTTTTGTATGATGTAAGAAAGTGGTCCAGTTTCACTCTTTCGCATGTAGCTGTCTAGTTTTCCCAACACCATTTGTTGAAGAGACGTTTTCCCTGTTGTATATTCTTGCCTCCTATGTCAAAGATTAATTGACCATATAATCATGGGTTTATTTCTGGGCTCTCTATTCTGTTCCATCAATCTATGTGTACCATACTATTTTGATTACAACAGCTTTGTAGTATGTCTTGAAATCTGAGGTTACGATACCTCCAGTTTTTTTGTTCTCTTTTTAAGATTGCTTTGGCTATTCGGGGTCTTTTGTGGTTCCATATAAATCTTGGGATTATTCTAGTTCTGTGAAAAATGTTATTGGTATTTTGCTAGGGACTGCATTATTTAATGTACCTTGTTTTGCATAGTATGAACATTTTAACAATATTTGTTCTCCCAATCCATTAGTGTGGAATATCTTTCCATTTGTTTGTGTCCTCTTCAATTTCTTTCATCTGTGTTTTATAGTTTTCAGAGTACAGGTCTCTCACCTCTTTGATTAGGTTTATTCCTAGGTATCTTATTGTTTTTGGTGTAATCGTAAATGAGATTGATTCCTTTATTTCTCTTTCTGCTGCTTCATTATTGGTGTATAGAAATGCAACAGATTTTTGTATATTGGTTTTATATCCTGTAACCTTACTGAATTCACTTATCATGTCTAGTACTTGTTTGGTGGAGTCTTTAGGTAGGCATCAGCACTTTAAAAAACAGCCTGGGAGGTTTCCCTGTGTGATCAAGTGTGAGGACCAGAAACACTATTGATTTTTCTATATTGGTGATGACTCTGGTCATTTTAAACTCATCATAACCATGTAAAGGATTCCTTTGGGTTTATGAATATACAATGGTGTTATATGTAAAAACTTTTTGCCTCTGGATTTATAGTATTTGTATTTCTTATTTGTTTTCATGTTACTTCATATTGGAAATAAGTTCTGACACTCTATTAACAGTGATGATTAAATACGTCTTCATTTTTTGCCTATTTTTAATGATTACATGGCTCATTTCTTCTTTGAAGTATAATATTGGCATTTGGTTTTAAATAGATACTCTAATAAGGGGAAGAAAGTACACCTTTATTATTCGTTTTAGAATTTTTAAATTAGGAATAGGTATTGAATTTTAACGGCTGAATTTTTGGTATCTGTTAACATGACACGGTTTTAATTTAAGCTATTCTTAGATTATGTTTACTATTATTTTCTTTTAGACTTGAGCATAAATTCTAAGTAAGCTTTGTCTATAGTTTTCTCTCTTTAGCCAGCTTTAGGACCAGGTTAGTACAATAAACTATATAATGTGTATCTTGGCCTATTTTAGGCGTAATTTCTATATTATGAATTGTTTCTGGAGAGTTTGAAAGTACTCACTAATAAACCATCAGAGGCTAGTGGCTGTGTGGGAGTGTCATTTTTTTAAAGATGTTAGTCTAGTTAGGTATTCTATTTCTGCCAGTGTTAGAATTTTACATTTTTAATAGGAAATCCATTTATTTAATTTTATCCAAACTTATTAAGCACATGACACTCCCTTACAATTTTATTGCCTTTATGTCCTGTTTTCCAACTTCATCATTTCCTTTTTTGAAAAAATTAAATTTACATTTAGTCTGTTCACAGGAAATTTATTAGAAATAGAAAACTTTATTAGGTTGTTATTATTAATAATTATTAATTATTAGAAATGAGAAAACTTTTAACATATAAAAAGAGGCTGTGAAAAATCAGTTTCCACTCCTGCTCCTCAGGTGGGCAGTTCCCTCTCCTACGCAGCAACTCCTGCCTATTTCTTAAGGTTCCTTCCAAAGTATTTTGGGTTTTGCTTTCAAAATCTCTAACTCCTTTCTTTAAAAAAAAAAATTTTTTTTTAATTTTTTTTTTTTTCAACGTTTTTTATTTTATTTTTGGGACAGAGAGAGACAGAGCATGAACGGGGGAGGGGCAGAGAGAGAGGGAGACACAGAATCGGAAACAGGCTCCAGGCTCCGAGCCATCAGCCCAGAGCCTGACGCGGGGCTCGAACTCACGGACCGCGAGATCGTGACCTGGCTGAAGTCGGACGCTTAACCGACTGCGCCACCCAGGCGCCCCAAAAAATTTTTTTTAATGTTTATTTTTGAGAGAGAGAGAGACAGAGCACACGAGTGGGGGAGGGGCAGAGAGAGGGAGAGAGACAGAATCTGAAGCACGTGCCAGGCTCTGAGCTGTCAGCACAGTGCCGGACGTGGGGCCCGAACTCACGAGCCGTCAGATCATGACGAAGTCGGACGCTTAAGTGACTAAGCCACCCAGGTGCCCCTCTAACTCCTTTCTTTAAAAAAAAAAAAAGTTTCTCTAGGTTTTTTTTGTTGTTTGTGTCTCAGTATTATTAGCTGGTGTGCTTAGTTTTTTTTTTTTTTCTTAACAGTACTCAAAGCAATGTTTGTCTTATGTTTTTTTCATTGTCCATAGATACCTTGTGTAGTGATTTTGTTACATTTTCTAACTTGATTATTGTCATTTCAGAGCTTATCTCTTTCAAGCAGATTATTGTTGGGTTTTGTCTTCTGTTGAACCAGTCTTGAAGATTCTATAACTTATGTGTAAATTTATCCTCTTTAATTCATGGTTGTTATTGCATTTCTCATATTTTCTATAAATGATTTGTTTCTTGATTTTTATATTAGTTGTCTCTTTTCTGTTATACCTTCTGTTTTGGAGAATGTTTTTTTTCTTTTAACTTTTAAACATTTTAAAGGTGAACAATCTTTTGAGTTTTCTTAGTGCCAAAAATAACATTTGTTTCTATATTTATTTACTCTCATCAAAGCAAAGAGGAACTTTTCTTTCCTTCCATATAAGGAAACTTCACTTCTCCCTGTTTTGGCTTCCTCTCTCCTTATCTACTCCCATTATTTTCCCCTTTCACATTTTACATTTGTTCTGTGAGGTGTACTAATCTTCGGGGCTTCAACCTGGTGCTCACAAGTATTTTGCTATTCTTGATTCGGTTAGTTAACAACCACCGAGGTCTCACTCTAAGCTGGACGGACGCTGAGGTTGGTGCAGGAGATGTAAAGATGAAAGCAGTTCGGACCCTGCCTTCAAGGTCCCCTGTCTGGTTGAGGAGGTGGCGTGCATGCAGACTAACAGTGGCAAAAGATGTGATGTGTCAGGTATCTCGGAGACACGGAGGGAGGGAGAGAGTGAAGTTTGGTGAGTCAGCAAAGGCATCCTGGGAGCTGAGTTATATTGTACCAGTAGAGCTTTGCAAGATAGAGGATAAAACAAAAGGGCAAAAGCCTGAAGATACCCAAGTTCATCATAGCCTAAAGGTACCCAAGTGGCTGGAGATGAGACTGAACAAAGGGATGGTGGGCCAGATTGTAAAGCACCTCGAATGCCTGTCCAACAAGTTCCAGTTTGTCGTATCCTGTGGGCTGCATCACAACGGTTTTAAAGCAAGGGGGCACCATGCTCGAGTTTATATTTAGAAAGATAACTGTGGCTCTCAGGTGAAGCATGGGCTGCAGGAAGTCAGTTAAGCAGCTATGGCAGTCATCCAGGTAAGAGATGTTGGGAACTCGAACAAGGTGGTAGCAGTGGTGATGGAAAAGAGAGAATGAGGTGTTTTGAAGCAGTGTCTAAAAGCGCTAGGGTCTGACTCAGGTGAGATTGGGAATTAGTGGTTGACTGAGAGGGGTTGGTTGGTTTGTTTTAGGGAAGGCGATGACCAACAGTGGAAACATCGGCCAACTTATGGAGTGGGGTAATGGATGCAGGGGGGCTGCAGAGACTTATTTGGAGAGACAAGAGTTCATTTTAGGACTTGTCGAATTCAGGAAACCCTGAAGAGATGTAGGGAAACATATCTAGGAGCAGTTAGAAGCATGGGTCAGAAAGTCAGGTGTGTTGTGAGGGCTGGAGATAAATGGGTGGGACACACTTGCTCTGAGGATGTCAGAGTCGTGAGAATAGACATAAACCCAGAGGTAGAGCATGTAGACAGAAAATAAAGGGGTTGGGATGGCCTCTGGGCAAAGACCAGTTCTTTATGTTCAGGAAATGGAGACGTCCTGGGCACTCTGATAACATGTCCCACACAGGGTGGTGAGAGCTTTTTCACATGGCTTATTTTATCTTCTCAATAGCCCTGTGTATGGAAATTATTACTACTCTACTTTGTGGGCCAGAAAACTAAGACTCCAAGGCATTGTTACTAATCTAGTTAGTGGGACTGCAAACTAGATCAAAATGCCAAATCGATGCTAGAAGAAGAAAGAGCCGTGTGGAAGAGATGATTTCCTATAAGGGACAGTGGCCAGCAGTGGCCACCACAGGTCCAGTAGGATAAGAAGCCAAGCCACTGGTTTTCCCAGTTAGAAAACTGGTAGCGATCCCAGCCTGCCCAGTTCCCACAGAGTTCCTAAGTCAGCTCTCACTGGAGTGTGGAGAAGCTGAGGAAATGCAGGTGGCTATTGACTGCAGCTTTTGGAGACGGCTCAGTGGGAGAGGATTGACAGGATACCTTGTCTGCCGGGTGGCATCACTGTGTTTACAGATCAAGTGTTTTGAATTGCTCATCTTTTTTTTTTTCCTTTGAGGTCTTATGTCTTACATTGCCTTGTTTCTAGGCTTCTGCTACAAAAAAAAAAAAAAAAAAAAAAAAAATCAAAACTCTGCTGGATTTCTTTCACATAATCTGCTTGTTTAACTTGTTTTCTTGGAGTTCTTTTTTTTCTCTTCCCTTTTACACATTGCTTTTAGATATTTCCAGGCTGTGTCTTAGTGACCCTCTTTGATTGCTAATTAGGTGAGACCCTGGGAATTCCTCCTTGTTTCTTTGAGGTCTTTCCATTCTGGAAGTGGTTTTCTCCTGTCATTTCAATCTTTTGTTCAATTCAGCTTCATCCAGAATGCTAATTCATAGCCTGTGTGTGTCTTCTGGATAAGAATTTGTTCTTACACTCTGACAACAGGAGAGCCCAGTGCTGAGAGCACGTACTCTGGAACTAGGGCCTGCCTGGGTTCAAATCCTGACCCTGCTGTCTACTTGCTAGCTGAGTACCCTGGGAGTTACTTAGCCTTTTTGTGCCTTAGTTTCTGCACCTGTGGTTGGAGGCGATAATACCAAGGGTTGTGCTGAGGACTAAATGAACTGCTGCATCGCGAGCGTGCAGAATACACAGTGTCCGGTGCGTGTCATGTGTTCTGCTGTTGTTATTGCTGTTGGTGTTGTCTTGGAGGAAATAGGAGAGATTACCTTTTCTTGATTATCTTTCGGACCACACAAATTCTAAGTGATACCTTTATAGACTATTAGAGCCTTACTTGAAAAACTAGGAATAAGTAAATTCTGGGAGCCAGGTAGCATTCCTTCAGATTTTAAAGTAATTCAGCAATGAACAACTTTGACTTAGGTCCAGATGCCACATCTGGATGCCCGTTGTGTGACCTCACCCTCCCCATGGCAGTGTTTGATTGCTCTCCCTAAAATACAGGCTGTAAAATTTTTATTTCTACCTTACTGAATAGTTATTTCAAAAAACTGTTAGTTAATTTTGCTTACCCCATCTGCAAATAATAGATGCTGGCCAACCAGCGCACAGGAGTTAAGTGATTTGCTTGAAGTCCATGATGGAGTTGGATTTCAGCCCATGGTCTGTGTGTGACTCCAGTGGTATTAAAAGAGGAGAAAAAGTTCACTGGGATGTAAATACATCAAATTATCTACAATGCTGCCTTAGCTCAGGCTGCTGTAACAAAATACCACAGACTGGGTGGCTGACAAACAACAGAAATTTATTTCTCCCAGTTCTCGTAGGCAGAAGTTGAGATAAGGTACCAGCATGGTCAGGTTCTGATGAGAGCCCTCTTTTGAGTTACAGGTGGCCTTTTTCTTATTGTATCCTCCTATGGTGGGGAGGAGACAGAGCTCTCTGAGGTCCCTTCTGTGAGGGCATAATCTCATTCCTGAGAGCTCCACTGTCATGAACTAATCACCTCCCAAGGCCCTGTCTCCTAATACCATTACATGGAGAGTTAGAATTTTAATGTGAATTTTGGGGTGGACACAAACATTTAGTCCATAACAAGTACCAATCCCTAAAGGTATGGTTATGAGCTCTCCACAGTGATTTTTTTTTAACAGCAAAGGTGTGCTATTTTTATAAGCAGAAAAAAAACATAATTCCTTGAACAAACAAAAGGGTAATATCTAAGTGTTTGCGTGATAGAAATAATAAGGTGAAATCATATCAACTAAACTCTTGTTTTTAAGGAAATTGAGTAGACTTATGAATGAGGGGGACAGTATTTTAAGAAATGATTGACAGAATTTGCATAGTCTCAGCTCTCAACATGTTTATTAACTATAAAGGAAAGAAAAGACAGTAACTTTGTAGCAGAGAAAGCATCTTAACCAAGTGATCAAGGTGAACTATCAACAGTTAGAAGACATACTAATATAATGACCCCTATGATATGATGTACTAAGGAGAATACATCATCTCTGTGTTATTTTTGTCAAAAATGCATAACCTCAGGAGAATGGGTTAACTAGGTGATAGGGATTAAGGAGTACACTTGTCATGATGAGGATAGAGCGTGTTGAATTACTATATTGTACACCTGAAACTAATATAACACTGTATGTTAACTAACTGGAATTCAAACTTAAAATAAAAAAAATGCATAACCTCAGTGTAGTCATGAGAAAACATCAGGCAAACCCAAATCAAGGGGCAGTCAGAAAAATAACTGATTAATACTCTTAAAAAGTGTCAAGGACACAAATGGCAAGGAAAGATCGAGGTTCTGTCACAGGCTACAGTAGACTAAGAAATAACTACATACAATAGGATTCTAGATAAGACAGAAAAAGGACATTGCCAGAGAAAAAGTTGTGCAACTTGAAAAAAATTTTTGGTTTAGTTAATAGTATTGTTCCAATGTTAACGTCCAGGTTCTGTTCGATGTGCTAGGCTTATGTAAGGTGTTAACATTACAGGAAGCTGGGCCAGGGATATATGGAAACTCTGTTATTTTCGCAACTTTTCTGTAAGTCTAAAATTAGCTGAAACTAAAAAATTTGTTTAAAAAAGAAAATTTTGATAGGATTCATTACCAGAGTTTTCTGTTTTCTCCCTGTCTCATTTTCTTTTCAGTAAAAAGCCATCATAGGCTAGAGAAACAATTTGGTCCTGGGTAGACACTGGCTTAAGAATAGGAACAAAGCTTGGAGGTCAGTCCCCCTCTCTGAGTGGGTAAATGATAATGGTGATTTGCCACAGTGTTGCCTGTGGGCTCAGTTTTGAATATGTTAAATTTCCTAGACCTTTCTAAAGCTGTGCTGATGGGAGATTTTTCTGAAAATTTTGTGAGGCCAAGCGGGCAGAAAATTAGTGCAAGATATTGCACTTAAGGAAAAACAGAAATCCAAACCAGAACTTACACAGAGTCATGGGTCCAAAGATATCAATTAGTACCCTGGCATTCTCTTAAGATATTGCCTCACTGCTGCTGAGGCCAAAACGGGCCTTGAAATCGGTACACATCCACGCAGAGATGACCAAACCCAAGCAGTCCTCTGGAAGCATATGTAGATGAAAGTCTCTCCTTGGTCATTAGGAAGCAGCCAAGTTTTAAAGTCTTGTAAACAGAAAAATTGTAAAAATTAGAGGTTTATAACATGTTCAAATGAAGAACATTGCAAAGAGATAGCAGACTGAGAGTCTGCGTGAAGTCTAGGAGGATTTAGACTCTGTCAGAGTACAGACTGCTCTGTCCACAGGACGGAAGATGCCCCACCAGGCTGGGACTGACATTTTGGTTGCTGCAAAGTTGAGCTCACTATATAGGCAGCATATGCATGCATGCATATATATGCATATATATATATATATATATATATATATATATATATATATATATATACATATATATATATATGAAGGTTGAATATCAGGTTTGTACCTGATGAGGTATAGCCTGATGAGGGATTGTTTGCCAGATGCCCTGATGTAAGGAGAGGACAGCTCTGCACAAATGGCAGGAACAGTAAGGCTCCTGGAAAGCTATACCACTTCTAAAAATGAGAGGGGAAATCTCGTGTGTCTCCATTGAGTTTGGTTGGTATTAAACCAATTCTGGCCCACCCAATTAAGAATTTAATAATCTCACTGAACTAAAAAGACAAACTTTGTATTTCTGTACTTCCGAGCTGGAGACTCGACTGTTTTCAGTCAGCAGATATTTTGTGAGCACCCATTATGTGCCAGGCACTGTGTTAGGCCCTGAGAATAGAGCAGTGATCAAGACAGTCATGGTCCCTGCCCTCATGGAGCTCTGTTCCTCTGAGCTCTGAGGCTGAACCAGCCAGCCCACTCACTCAAAGTTGCCTCTTCTAAAATGGCTTGATTTATACCAAGATAAAAGTTTGCCCACATGTAATCCTAGAATTTAAAAACCTCTTTATACATATTTTGTTATTTTAGTTGCCTTCCAACAATACTTAAAAGGTGTGTTTTCATGTGTATTTCATATGTTTCATATACATAATTTTGAAGTAGTATTTGGTGCCTTTAATCATAAAACCTGCCCCCCTCCTGACCATTCCCCTCAGGCTCTGATGTTGAAGACACTTTGGGAAGGCTTAGTGGGCTTGCTCAGTGCTTCTGGCAATCAGACATATGTTTACCAAGGCAGAGTGAGCTTGGAGAGAGGCAGCGCGGCCAGCTGGCAGTGTCCAGAGGGAGCCACCTCTTCTCTGCTGCATAGACATTTCTCCCTTCCTGAATTTAATCTCTTGGGTCAGATTCTGAGTTAAGCCTCAAAGCGATGGACCAACTAGAGTGGTGCTAACTCACTTGATTCCACAAACTGTTAGTAATCTCTTCCTTGGCCCTCCTTCCAGAGGCTCTGGGCTTTCTTAAGTAGAGATTTGTCCTCACGCCTTGAGTTGGTAAAATACGAACGGTTATGAATTTTTAGTTACTGTATTTGAAAAGTACAGTGCATAAATGATGAGCAGCATACCTTATTTGTCAGAGGAGTCAAGGATAAGCTATTGGTTGACAATTTGGAAGACTCACCTCTAGTAACCCAGTGGAGTATATAAATGGTTGGTCATTTTTTTGAAGCACTTTTGCAGAACAAAGTCCACATTCATCAGCAGAGCTTTTCGCCATCTGATTCTGATTCCTCTCCAGCCACAAATCTTCCAACCCACCCTTACATAGCTTGTCTTATGCCCTGGTCGGCTGTGTACTGTGTACTTCTGCATTATGAGGTTTTCTCTGCCCTCAAGTCCCAGGTCATCCAGTCCCCTTCTCCCCCATCCCCCCATAAATCCACCTTTGGTCTTCCTCTGGCATTGTTATCCGTTTGATTTTCTGGTGTCCCAGGCCCGTTGTAGCACATCTCCTATGGCACACATGGGCCCCCATTCTGTGATGCTTCTGTTGACATGTCTTCCTCCTGTCCTGGATTGTCAATCAACTCCGTGAGGTGTCAGGGACTTGTGCATTCATCCACATGTTCTCTGTGTGTATCCAGCATAGTGATTGAGTACTCATACTGTTCTAGCTACTGTCTAAGCACTTTATATATATTACCATGTTTAATTGTCACACTAACTGTATGTGTGCCACATACTTGCTCATTATTAAGCTTTCCCTGCCCTTCTCTGCCTTCAAGTCCCAGATCATACAGTTCCTGCCACCCTCTCCTCACCCCCACGTAGCTGTCTTTGGTCTTCTTCTGGCACTATAATGAGAGAGAGATATTGTCATCCTTTTCTATTTATTTAACAGATGAGGAAACTGAGGCACAGAAAGGTTAAAAATTCTGCCCAAAGCTACAAAGTGGTGGAGTTGGAATTTGACTCCAGGTGGTCAGTTAGGAGTCATGGCTTCTAACCACTGCTTGGTATGCTCCAAGCCCATACTCTTTGCTGTATGCTATACTGGCATAATAACAGCTAGCATTTATCAAACACCAGCTGCGGCAGGAACTGGGCTAATGTTGAATGTTTATTATCTTACTTAATCCTCACAGAACTCCCATGATTCAGAGGGCTTAGGGCTGAGACACTTGTAGGCAGTACTACACTGGGCGCCTCGTAAGTGTTTTCAACTAGATGAACAATTGGATGAATAACAGTAGGGACAGAATTTGGGCAGATAACTAATGTGTATTGAGTGCCTTACATTTTTTCCTGTAGGACGGTTTTTCCCAGTATTTTATTATGAAAAATTTCAAATGTTCTGCAAAGTGGAAGAATTCCACAGTGAGCAACCATACACCCACCACCAGGTTTTGACCATTAACATTTTACTCTATCCTGTCCATTTATTTAGCCATCTATCCATATTTTTTAATGTATTTTCCCTCAGTGCTTCAGCATACGTATCAGTAAGTAGAGGTCATTATTTATAAGCTTACGTTTTTTTTTCTTTTGAGGTAAGATTTGTACATTTCATTGCAGTTAAATTTTAACTGTACTTGTGCTGAGTTTTGACAGAGGCATACACCTATGCAGCTCAAACTCCTACCAAGATATTATCATTACCCAGAAAGTCATGTCCTGTCCCTTCCTAGTCACTGCCCACCCCTAATTCCCAGAGGAGTGTATACTATTTTTATATTGTATATTTACATGCTTTTTTTTGTTCCAAAAGAGTTTAAGGTGACTCATTCAGATCCATAAAATTCAGCAAGAAATAGGTGGAAAAAAAGAAACTAAGGAATATTAAGGTGCTCTCCTGGCTCCAGTGTGATATGCCAGGCATTTTTATAAGTAATATATTACTTAATCCTCGCAGGGGTATGCATAATTATTTCATTTTATAGATGGAGATGCTACAAACTTGTGTAGCTAATAAGTAATAGGGACTCTTTGACTCTGAAGTCCATGATTTTTCCACTGTAGCTCAAATAAAGCAAGACAACAGGTAAAATAAAAGCTTCTCTTAAAAGCAAATACGATCTCCAATAATATGTGCTCAAGTATTTGTAAAACTGTGTTACCTCTTCATGTTGGTGGATGGTGAGGTGGGGTCATTAAAATAGTCCTGCAGTATTTGCAAAGAGCCTTAAGGTCTAGGTTGGCTTTGAGTCCTGTATGGCCCTAAAGATGGGATTCCATGTCCTCAGTAGGAGAAAAAAGGCAGCTTTTCCAGAATCGGTGATAAAAATAGGAAGTCTTGGGGCACCTGGCTGGCCCAGTCAGTAGAACATATGACTCTGGGTGCCTGAGTGGCTCAGTCAGTTAAACTTCTGACTCTTGGTTTTGGCTCAGGTCATGATCTGACAGTTTTGTGAGTTCAAGTCCTGCATTGGGCTCTGTGCTGGTGGCGAGGAGCCTGCTTGGGATTCTCTCTCCCTCTTTCTTCCTCTACCCCACGTGCGCTGTCAAGGTCTCTCAAAGGAAAAAAAAAAGAATATATGACTCTTGATCTTGGGGTTGTGAGTTCAAGCCCCACATTGGGTGTAGAGCCTACTTAAAAAAAAAAAAAAAAAGGAAGTCTTAAAATGGTCCCATTGATTATTAAATAGAGCCATACCAACAAAGAAGCAAGCATCTTACACATGAGTCTTGGTCAGAGCTTTCAACTTTGACTTTAATAGGGCTCATTTGTTGTGTTACAAAAGAGTAAAGGTAATATTTGGTAAAAGAATTATAAATATCTAACAGGGGGCCTTAGAAATATTTATCTCTGCTACTTTCTGCATTCTATGTTGAATCTCCTTTATAATAACAGATTGGATATAGAAGTAAAGGGTCAGGAAGAATTGAAGATTACTTTGAGGGTTTCTTACTTGAAATGTCAGAAAAAGGATCAGGCCTTTTGTGGTAGGAAGGTTATTGCAGGGCTCCTGAATAAAGTTAGGGAATGGCTTTGAAAAAGAAAGGAAAATGAGGGTGTTAACTTGGTATCAACTTGGCAATGTAAAATAGAAGAATTTCCTCTTCTGGGCTGTTCTGTAATTTTCATTTGATTCCTTTTTTTATAACTTCTGTTTTCTTTGATGAATTTTCTGTTTGTTAATTTGTTTCAGAAGAATTTGTAATTGCTTATTGAAACATTTTTATGATGGCTGCTTAAAAATCCTTTGCAAGCTAATTCCAACATCAGATTCATCTTGGTATTGGTGTCATTTGGTTATGTTTTCTCGTTCAAGTTGTGATTTTCCTGGTTCTTGGTATAATGGGTGATTTTTCAGTTCTCTTCTGACATTTTGTCTGTTACGTTCGGAGACTCTGGGTCCTATTTAATCATTTCTTTTACCAGGCAGTCAACTAGTTAGGTTTAGCACACAGGTTGGGATCTACTTTTGTGGGCTATGGTTCTCTTGACAGTTTCTTTTCTGAGCCTTTGTTTTTACTATTTGGGTTTCCTTGGTTTATCTGACACAGCTGGGGCTCACACTGGTCCTTGCTGGTGCTATCTCATGGAGGGAAGGAGTTTCCTCAGGCCTTGCTGTCTGGTGATGCCTTTAGGTGGGGGTTGGGAGTCTCCATCCTGCTGGGTGAAGAGTACTTCCTGGGGCCCTGTAGGGAGGGAGAGTGGTTCCCCACACTGCTTTGTCAGTGGGCTCCTGATCCATCTTTGTTGGTGCTGCCAGCTGGCCTGGTATCACCAGCAGAACTCCCATTCTATTACAGGGAAGGATGAGCCCACCTGGATTGCCTTCTGTTGCTAGGTTGGGGCATGGGAAACATTGGATGTTGGGGGGCGTTGAGAGAGTGGAGGGGTGGGCAGCTGTCATAAGATGCTCTCCTGCTGTGTTGTTCCTCCAGTCCTGGGGCCACTAACCTGTTTGTCTTCCTTTTTCCACCTTTCAGACTTCCCCTTGGGTTGCTTCTTGTGTTATTTCCAGTGTCTGTAGTTGTACTCAGCAAGGAGGTTGAGAGAGAAGCCATTTATACCATGTTGCTTTAACTGTGACGGTGTTCTATTCAACTATTTGTCTTTTTGGATTATTCAGTTTTTGTTTTTTAATATTATTATTTTTGAGACAGAGAGAGACAGGGCATGAGCAGGGGAGGGGCAGAGAGAGAGGGGCACACAGAATCTGAAGCAAGCTCCAGGCTCTGAGCTGTCATCACAGAGCCCGATGCGGGGCTCGAACTCACGAACCATGAGATCATGACCTGGGCCGAAGTCGGACACTTAACCAACTGAGCCACCCAGGCGCCCCTATTCAGTTGTTTTAAGTGAGTTCTGTAGACATCACGATGGAGCTGGTGGCTTCCAACCGTCTGGAGATCTCAAAGGCTTCCTTACTGCACAGACCTGCGGGCCTGCCCAGCACTGATGGTTCCTCAGCTGTCTTCCGCTTGCTTGGCTGCTGCTGTCAGTTCTTCACGTCTGCTCCAAAAGCAGGCATTTCTTATTGATGGTGTTCTTATGCTCACTGAATAATGCAGTAGTATGTCACATTTGTAGCGTGATTAAAACAGATAAACTGCTGCCTTTGTAGAGCCTTTTCTTAGCCTATCATTTTGGTCAATTTTCTCTCTCTTTTGGCAAAGGTTTTGTATTAAATTCAGCCATGCGAATTATATCTAATTATGATTTAACTATGAGATATTTAATTTTTATGTGAACATTTTTTGTTTCAGAGCTGTAAAACAATAGCCAATTTTTTTTTATAGATTAGTGTGAAAAAAAATTCTTGACATTTTCCACTTGTGCATGAGGAATTTGAGGTCATCTCAGTTCTTCCACAGTAAATGTGCCTTAAAAAAAATCAGAGTGGGAAATCCTTATGTTAGAAGCCACGGGTCCCTTTGTATAGTTTACCATAATAGTTTTGCCCAAATAATTTCAGGTTAAAATTGCATACTATTTATTCCCACCCATTTCCTTTATTGGCTGTGACACACAGGAATTACGCCCATTGCTTGACTAACCTTTCTGACCTTTTGTTACTTGGCTATAAATTGACTTGGGTCTTTTGCAAAAACACTGTCAGGGGGGAAAAATCTTTTTGTTAGAACCCAGCCAATTCCTGCTTCAGTGCAGAACAGTTTGTTCTCCTGAAGAAATGAGCCAGTTCAGTGAACAGAAAAACATAGCCATAAACTGGCATCGCCAGAAACTGCAAAAGCAATTGCCCACGATCGTTCCACAGAGCAGGGAACTTTTATAAAAGTGCGACACTTTGGGGAGAAAAATACGGTTTTGCGTTCCATGGGCTCTAGGTAAACGTAACAGACTTTTTAGAATTGTAACCACATTGAAAGGGCCTTCTTTTTCTGGGCTCTGGCAGTCACCAGCACTCGAACATTTTAGATGGGAATGTTGGATTCTCCCTTTGCCTGCTCCCTGAGTCGCAGACTGCCCTTGGAGCACGTATGCCCTGCATTTGAGTTGATCTGTCCCACTAGGTGTGGGTCGAAAGCTTCTTCTGTTCAACAGCACAAACATTTCTTGAGTGACAGCTCTGTGCAACACACAGAGTCCCGGGCCCATCCCCCAAACAAGACATTTATGGCGGGCTAGCGAATTCCACGAAAATGTGAGAAGTAACTACAGCCTGGCAGCTGCAGGGACAGAAAAACTGTATAAGACACAAAGTCAGTACCTGGCCTGCTTCACTTCATTGGAGTGGTATTTGCAGGCTGTGTGGGAATTTGCCCCACAGAAGGAGAGGAGAAGGATGTAGTGGGCAGTGAGGGGTGCGGGAAGTTGACGAGGCGGTGTGGGTGTCTGCGCACTGTGAGTAGGATTGCTTGGGTGCGGAGTCTGAGGTGGGGAAGGAGTGGTGGTCAGTGCAGCTGGAGAGGGACAGGGACCAGACAGCGTGGGTCTCTGATGCCACGTGAAGCACTCTGGAGTTTATACTAGGCCGTGGGGGCTGTGTCAGGGCTTGGAGCAGGGCTGGCCCCAGGAGCTGGAGTGGGAAGATGTCGGTCCGCAAGGCAGCATGAGTGCAGGAAGGGCGGGTTGGACCAGACTGAGAACGGACCTGGACCCCAGGCTGAGTGGAGGGACCCTGTCCTGTGGGGCATCAGTGCTGATGCCACACCCCGTGTTTTGGAAAGGCAAATGTTGTGATGCAGGAGCCCACACGGGGAGACGTGTGTGGGCAGGCGGCATACGTCACTGAAGTCCCCGCAGCAGTCTGCACACAAGAGGAGAGGGACTGTGCTTAGAAATCTCGCAGAGGGGCCACGGCCACCTCGGTGACCTGGGAGGGCAGGGAGTGAGGAAGGAGGCAGGAACCCCGAGACGTCTGCTTAACTCTTGAAACGCCTGGCAAGGACACCGTCACATATGCTGCCTCGTCTCGTTTTCCTAGTGAGCCTTGTGCTGTAGGCACCGATACATCCCATTTTATAAAAGAGAAAACTGAGGTTTAAGAGGTTAGATACTTCACCTCAGACGCAAGCGACCTGCACTAGAATGTTGCCGAGTCAGGGTTGAAACTCCAGTTTATCTGACTCGAACAGTAAAGACATGTCACCTCTGCTCTAACTGAGCACCCACCCCCCTGCCCTACCCTGCCCCCGCCCGGCCCTCGTGCCAGCCAAGTCTCACAACGCCTGCATCCTCTCTGTAAGAGCTGTGCCTACAAATAGACTTAGACTTTAGTATTGACAGTAATACAATTCATATTTTGAAAGCCTATTTTTCTTTTTTTCCTTAACCTGTCAACCCATGAAAATATCAGATACATGATTTTATTTCTTAAAATCTCACCATTTGGGAAGAATCGGTATGGAAGAGGTCCCAACCAAATAGGCAAAAGGTATAAATGACTCAATATTCTACAAGGAATAATGCAAGCTGGTGCAGCCACTCTGGAAAACAGTATGGAGGTTCCTCAAAAAACTAAAAATAGAACTACCCTGTGACCCAGCAATTGCACTACTAGGCATTTATCCAAGGGATACAGGTGTGCTGTTTCAAAGGCACACATGCACCCCCATGTTATAGCAGCACTATCAACAATAGCTGAACTATGGAAAGAGCCCAAATGTCCATCAATGGATGAATGGATAAAGAAGATGTGGTATACACACACACACACACACACACACACACACACACACACACACACACACGATGGAGTATTACTCGGCAATCAAAAAGAATGAAATCTTGCCATTTACAACTACGTGGATGGAACTAGAGTGTATTATGCTGAATGAAATTAGTCAGAGACAGACAAAAATCATATGACTTCACTCATATGAGGACTTTAAGAGACAAAACAGATGAACATAAGGGAAGGGAAACAAAAAGAATATAAAAACAGGGAGGGGGACAAAGCAGAAGAGACTCATAAATATGGAGAACAAACTGAGGGTTATGGGAGGGGTTGTGGGAGGGGGGATGGGCTAAATGGGTAAGGGGCACTAAGGAATCTACTCCTGAAATCATTGTTGCACTATATGCTAACTAATTTGGATGTAAATTTAAAAAAATAAAAAATAAAACAAGTTAAAAAAATATGTGATGTAAAAAATGTAATTTTATAATGTTCAAGTAAGTATGTGTATATAACAACTCATATTAGAATAATAAACTATGGCTTTCAGTGATTAGAGAAACTTTTAGGACTAACATGAAGTTAATTTGGTAATTTTTAGTAAATGAATGCTTTTAAAGGTTGCAGAAAACATTTTTCAGGTAAGTGTACTATAGCTGATGGAGAGGTTTACTAAGTAAAAACCATCTTCAGTAAAGTCCTAGGATGAATGAATGATTCTATGAAATATTGGTTCTGTAGTCACGAGGTCCTGGATCCCAGGGTTAGGACCTAGGAGGCAGATGGGAAAGAACCAAAAGCAAACAGCCTACTCTGTATCAAAAATATAGTCTTGGTTAATGGATCAGCCCCTATTTAGTTACCAAAGGGAAATACTTTCCCATTTGGGACTGGAGCCTTGAGGTTCTAGCATCAAAGGCTATAATTATGGAATGTTGCAAGCTGTCTCTTTAGCATCTCATTTCACCCTTTTTTTTTTCTTTTGCTTCTCAAAGTGGAACCAAAAATAAAGAGTGTTTTTGCGATAGAAAAATGCTCAAAATGTGGGAAAAGTATCTAAGTCTTAAGCTAAGTCTGTATTATGATTTTGTGGGATCACTAGCAAAAGAAAATTTGCCGGATTAATATCTAATGTGACTGAGCTGCAGAACTGTAGTATGCTCCCTCGCCAAAACAGAGATTATATATAGCACAGGAAAAGCCAGCCCTTCTTTCCTCAAGTGGCTACGCAGCAGAGTGTAGCCGTGGCTGGAGAAGCACTTATGTAAGTGGGTGTGCTCATTAGCTGGGCTGTAAATTCACAGCACTGGGCCGCGCGGGTTCTTTGTCTGCCTGGCCTTAGCTCTTGCCTGCTTCCTCCGCGGGGTCTGGGGCCTGTGCCTGGCACAGAAGGAAATGCTGGAGACACAGAACCCAAAACACAGCCCCTGACAGTCTAGTGTAGTGGAGCAGACAGAGGAGCGGGCGGCCACTGCTCACGCAAAGCAAGAGGCTGTGGGCCCCGGAGCCGAGAGGAGGAGCATCGAGGCCCCCCCGCCCCCACCAGCCATGCCTGCAGCCTCTGCTCAAGCGGGCTGCCCTCAGTCTGTGAGCAAAGACAGGTCACTTGGCTTCCTGCACCTCACTTTCCTCCACCAAGAAAAGATTATAACACCCACCCGGTCCGCAGGTATTACACGATGCTGTGAAAATTGAATGTGGTAGCCTTACCCATGCAATGTGCCTTCCCTAGAATTGGCACAACGTGGGCTTTTGTGAATGTTCCATTCTCTGCGCCTTTCCTTCCCTAAGATCCCCAGACCAGTTCCACTCTGTTTTCTCTATACTGAGAAACATGGTCCCCCTCGGTGAACTCTGTCAGTATCTCAACCTGGAACCCCAGAATTCTCTCCTCTTCACTGCCCCCCCGCCCCCAACCTTTCCTCCCAGTCTCCCATGAGCGAGTCTCCCAGTTGCTTTGGCCTTGTCTGGGCAGCGGCAGCCCCAGGGGGAGAGTGCAGGGGGGAGGGGAGACATTGCAGTCGTGGCTGCGTCACACTCCAGCGTTTCTTCTCATCTGGGTCCCCTCAAATCTTCTCCTGGTGGGTCTTCCTCTCTTGCTTCAGGTTACTGAAAGGAGAGAAGAGAGTGAGGATTTGCTCATGCCAAGTTGCCTACATCTAGAATCCTTTCCTCCTGCAGACATTCTCCTCCCAGCCAGAGTCCTGCTGGGCATTCTTCGAAGGCACCCCACGGTGGGACCACATCTGGCTCCCATTTGTCCTAATGTTGTCGGAGTCCATACCTGGAGGAGTTGATGAGTGGACACTGGGGAGATCTGCTCCCTTTCTTGTGTGGTTCATGGCTCCCCTTCCTACTCTCCAGCCCCCACGCCCAGGCAGGCCCTTCATCTAAGGCAGTGGTTCTCAGCAGGGCACAATTGGCAATGTCTGGAGACCTTTTTGATGGACACAACAAGGAGGTGGGTGGGAGGTGCTGTAGACACCTAGTGGGTGAAGGTCAGAACATTGCTAAATATCCTACGATACCCAGGACAGCCCCCACCCCCACCCCAACAAAGAATTACCTGGTCTAAAATGTCAATACCAGGTTTGAGAAACCCTGATCTAAGAGATTTTCCACATATGTTTCTTTCCTTGTGCTTGTCTGCCTCTGTGTCTGTGCTTGGGGGCTTGTGTTAACCTCAGAAGCTCTTGCTCCCCAGTAGATGGCCGGCCTTACCTCTCTGAAGTTTTTCTTAATCCCCACCCCAGTCAGAGTTGGTGCTCACCCTCAGGTTTCCAGACTCTGTGGGTCCATTCGTGGCAACACTTACCATCCTTTGTCTTCTGATAATCCCCTTCAATGTGGCCCTTTTTTCTCTTTTGAGAGTAGAGTAAGAGCTTGGCTATAATGAGGATGACCATCCAGGGGTGCCTGGTGCTTAGTCAGTTAAGTGTCCAACTTCAGGTCAGGTCATGTTCTCACAGTTCGTGAATTCGAGTCCTGCGTTAGGGTCTGGGCTGACAGCTCAGTGCCTGGAGCCTATTTCGGACTTTTGTCTCCCTCTCTCTCTGCCCCTCCCCCCATGTGCGCGCTCTCTCTCTCTCTCTCTCTCTCTCTCTCTCTCCAAAAATGAATAAATGTTAAAAAAAAATTTTAAAAATGGGGATGACCATCCAAACTCCGGTTTCTAGAGTAATAATATTCCAAGGCCCCAAATCTTTTTCGCTAGGAGAGTCCGTGATACAACATGGAATGAACACTGGAATTGGCATTAGGAGATCCAGTCTGATAACTAACTATAACATTCCAGCACTGTGGCCCTAGAAGTAACTTCCCTGAGCTTCAGCTTCCACATAGGTAAGGTGGAGATAACGTCCATTTCCTGGGTTTGTTTGAGGCTGTGAGGAGATGTTAGCACAGAGCCTGGTACACAGTAGTCAGTCAAATGTGGGTTGAACCTGAAAAATGAATCCGATATGACCCCGAAAACGGATTTATTTCCCATTGCCTTGATAGCAGCAATCTTAATTCCAGGCGGCACCTCACCATTACACCCATCAGAATGAGGAGAAACCCTACTGACACCGGGCTGGTAGCACATCCTGTTCATTGTAGAAGTACCAGAGTGTTGAAATTTTCACCTATTCCCACTGACTCACTGGCTTCTGGCTCCCCACTGTTTTATAAGGAGACATTTCTCTTTTGAGATTTCTGGGGCCCCGGAACCATACCCTGAAGGTTGGGAGGTCACCCTGACCTGAGGTGAGGAGAAGTCAGCTGCTTTGTAAGGAGGCTGCTGAGGCATGAGAAGGACACCGCATCCATTCACTCCCACGACTTTCTGGTACATGAAGACCAGCACAGAGGAAGTAGTCTTACATTTTGTTCAGACATTATATTACATTTGCCTTTTTTTCCACACTGCTAAGTGTTTAGTGATCAGCAGATCCCATGTGCAAAGGCAGTTTTCATGTATTCCTAGCGCTAGGGTTATAAAAACCATCTCAATATCCAAACAGTGGAAATACCGTCTAACATTACCAGAGAATTTCAAACTTACTCCTTTTATATATGGCCTTATCTCTAGAACAGAGAATAAGGCTGTGCATATCAAAGGAAGAACTGATCCCACCCTTGGCAATAGCTATAAAACGTCCTCAGAAATGTCATCGGCCGTCCATTTTTATCAGTGGCTAAATAATCAAGAGATATTACATGAGTAGGTCATGAGTCAGAGGCCAGGGGATAGATGGTGTGTGATCAGCTGGACATCAGCATCGGTAGGGCTCACACAACTAACAGCAGCTTATGATGGTTCATCATCACACCACATGCCACCTTTGGTTTCCTCCAAATCCTGGGGAACTTAACTCTACGTCCCGGGACTGAGCTTTTCACTTTAACATACTCTCTAGTACTATTCGCTCTTGCGGGATGTTCGTGTCTGTTTTCTTGCCAACCAGATGTGAGGTGGGTTAAGAGCGTAGCTTTGAGATCAGGAAGACCCGGATTTGAATCCCAGCCTTGCCTGCTGCTTGTGTGACCTGAGTGAAGTTACTTAGCTATTTAACTTTGGTTTCTCAACTTGGAAAATCAATTGATGATACTTAGCTCATAGGATTGTTGTGAGGACTAAATTAAATGGGGAAGTAAATGTGAAGCACTTGGCACAGTGCCTGACATAGAGTAATTTTTTTCGGTCAGTGTTGGTGGTGGTAGGGGTTGTCCTTAAGTACAGAGACATTGTGGCTGTGAATTCTCCCGTTTCTACTGCATTTCTTAGCACAGAGCTGACCATCTCATAGCACTCAAATATTTTTATTTGAAATGGTGACAGGGACACACATCTGCATACAAACACATGCTCAAGAGGATAATTTGACAATGGCAATAACTTTAAAAAAAACCTCTAGAGGTCATGTTTTAAAAGTGTTTTAGCTCATTTCTAGAAATTTGATACATAAGAAGGAATCTAAGATAAGTCAGTCCCTACTCTTTGCAGTAATTTAGATCATTTGAAGGGAAGACATCTAGACCATTTCATCTCAATCCTTTGCTGAAATAACTTCACTTGGTTATGATTTACTGCCATGTCCTCTGTCTTCTGGAGGGTCAGTGTAAAGAGTGGCTGTTTGTGTTTTACCAAATTTAGCCTGCGTCCTCGCCATTACCCATTTCTCCTTACATAGAGTTCTGAGATATGTTTCTCCTTGAGTTTACCTCCAAGACACTTTGTGTAAGAGTGAATGTCCATCTTCATTCAATAATGAAGTGTCACTCAAAATGCATTTCCCTGTTTGCCCTTGATAACTAGAGATCTCCAAGTTGAATATAGTACCAGGTGAGAAGTGGAGAACATTGTAACTGTCCCCGCCGCCCCCCTGCCCCATCTCTTCCACTTCCCCACTCCCTTCCCTAGCAAACAGACAATATTTATTTTTGTCTTCCAGTAGAGAGGGATCCATCTCACTCTCAGCTCCAGGGGTGGATCTTGATTGTGTAAACCCAGTCAGGTAACCCCTCGCATGTTGCCACAGTGATTAACCCAGTGGCAGTCAGTGCCAAGGTTCAGTGCTAGGCATGTGACCCAGTTCAGGCCATCAGAATGTTTGCTGAGGATTTGGGAAGAAGGCTCCTCGGTGTTTTGAGAGTCCTCTCTGTGTCCTTCTGTGTCCTTCATGAAGCCTGGGACTGCTATAGCCATCTTGCCTTGATTAGGGAAGGTACTCCCAGGATACAGCTAACAGAGTAGAGAGAAAGAAAACAGGCCTTGCTTTTATTGTAGAGCAAAGGAATCAAACCCAACCTGTGGGTTCTTCATGACCTGTGTTAGTAAACCCCCTTTATAATATAGGTCATTTGCATTGGATTACTTGTACCTTAGAATCCAAATGGTGCTTGGTAGATAAATTTCTTTCTATTTTATATATATACTAGTGATTCTAATCTATGGACCAAGACTCTTACCTTGGAGGAGGGGGGAACAGGTTAGAGTGCTCCATTTTGGCAAAGCATGAGTTGCTTATGTATTTCTGCAAATTAAGGAAGTTTCTTGCCCATATATTAATATTTTCAAATTTATCTGAAGATTTTGATTAGTGAAATAAAAATTTAGGTAAAAGTACTGAATGTATAAGTTTCTGTCATGTGTTTTCACATTGAATAGGTGTTAAAGTGTCATGTAAACTTCCATAAAAATTTTTTGTGGTAGAGAAGGCATTGCTTAAGTGTTTCCTTTTTCCTTCCACCCTCCCTTCTTGCCTTCCTTTCTCTAATTCTTTCTCTGAATCCTTTATCATCCTTTATCTCCTTCTGTTTAGCCTTGTTATCCCAACATTTGTTAGAAATAGCTGAGATATAAATTCTAATTAATTAATTTAGATGTCTACATTAAGATTCAGTTCAGCTTTCCAGATCCTGCACCTGTGAGCTATACAGACATGTGAACAAATACTGGGTATTTGAGTGCTTTTATAGCAAGAGAAGTGAAGTGAAGTTCAATCTCATGCAACACATTGGGTATTGGATGGGAATACTTGTAATTATACCCCCTTTTTATTGCTAGTAAAGCAGGACACTGCAGGTGAACTCCTGTCACTCGTGTGTTTAATAGATGCCCACTATGTACACATCATCACTGCTGAAGATGAGTGGTCCCATGCAGACCCCTTACCTCAGATCTTGTTCTTTGGAAAGACTGTAACCAGATACTATATGAACCAGAGCTATTTTTATAGAGGAATATATCAGTGGATTGTTCTGGAACCTCTTAGAACTACTGTGTCAGAAGACCAGACTGGAACCTTGCATTTTATAAATGTCAATCACTGCTATTACGAAATATGCTCTTTGCTATTTCTCAGATGCTCTTTTCTTTACCTTTTCTATTTTGCCAGATTCTTGACCAGTAATTCTTAGCTTTTTTTTTTTTTGAGCCATTTACAGTGGTTTCTTGTCATAGAACCAAAATTTTGGCACCCCTTCCAGCCTTGTGCGCGCACACACACACACACACACACACACACACACACACACACACATAAAATTTGTTGCAAGTAGAGCATTGCAGCAATTCATAACTATAACTCTCTCATGGAAAAGAGGCTGTTGTTGGCCCTGCATAGGTGTAAGTGAGCTAGCTGAATCCCATTCGTGTCTTTACTGGCGAATAAAGTAAAGCTGAATGAAAGGGAGATCCCTGAGACTTATCATAAGGACAACCCTGAATTGTTTCCTAATTTGTTCAGAACAAAACAAAACTTACCAAGTCCGGTATTACATGTCAGCAGTGACATAAGCTTGCTGAGCTCCCCAGTATTTGCCTGGCCCCTGTGTGCTGCTTCTAGAAGACCAGGCTGAGGCCGCCAGCTGGCTGTGGAGCCCTTATTCTAAGACTGTGCTGCCACTTTCTTGTGACACTGGAGTCAGAAGCAAAAGGGGCTTGCTGCCAGTAACCTGGAGGGCTGTCTTCAAGCACTGACCTATTTTTACCCTGTAACCGGTTCGGGTTTCTCTTTTCCCTCACAGTACTCACTCATTCTTTTGAGTACTCAAGAAGCCAGCTCCCTGGTACTTCTTTGGCTTGGTTGTTTTTCAGTTTGACATAGGTCATTCTTAACTGGGGACAGGAATATCTGCCCCCTTTCCCCAGTTGGAGGATGGGGGTTGATTGATGAGGATAAAACAAAAGGGACAGGAAAACATGAACCAAGTGAGGATGGGTAGCTGATGAGGAAGAACAGAACAAGGTGAACCAGGTAGAGGAAGGTATTTGGGATTCTAGGTCCTGGACTCTGCTCTTTACATCCTAATCATGCATATGGACTAATTAGTCTACTCCTCAAACTGTGCTTCAGCTCCATACACCTGAGCGATAGAGGCATAGTGATACAGAGATACAGCCCTCGCCTCTGCCCGCAGTCTTGTGGGGGAGGAAGCTCATTACACAGTGATGGCACATCATCACCAGGGCTGCAAGGGAGAGGCGTGCCAGCAAGGCACCTGCTTGTTCAGGTGCATTGCTCATGTCTCCTCAAGGAGACCTGTGGGGCAGAAGGGAATGCGTGATGCATGGCCCCATTCTTCCAGTGGTGACATGGCTGGGGGCCATAGGTTTTTTAGTTGTTGTTGTTCTTGTTGTTTTTAAGGCCCTAAGGCCTTTCTACCTAGAATGCTACATGCTCCTCTCCTGCCCGGACGATGCCTTCTCACCCTTTAAGATCTGCTCCCGCAGGGTGTTAAGTTCTACTCTGTCCTGGGGAACATCCGGATAGTTCTTCTCTTGTGTTTCCACTGCCTTTTTCCTGTTCTCTGTTAGCACTTATAGCTTTGAGCATCAGCTTTACACCTGTATCTGTCTGTCTCCCCGACTGGGCTGTGAATCTTGGACACAGGCCTGTGTCTTGTTCACGTAGGATATACCAGCTGCCTAGTAGTGATGAGTCACATGCGTGAAGTGTCTGTGCCATATAAATGAAGTTCCTACCCAGCACCAAGATGACTGAAGATATGGAGAGGACCTCAAAACATTCTTGAGTGATTTCCAGACTTTTTGGGTTCGTAGAATATCTTTTGTACTTAAAAATAAAGGAAGGGATATGGAGAACATTTTGGACAATATAGCCTAGGAGGATGTAAAAAGTGGCCTGTTGTCATTCATGAGACAGAGACATTGATAAGGAAGGGTCATGTACACCGTGACACCTCAGGGGCACCTGTTGGAAGAGTGTTCCCCAAGTTCTGTATTTAAGGTCCTCTTTGGCGCAGGGCAAAATTCAAATGATCTGGTAGAAAGCATTGCCATGCTTCAACATGAAATGTTTGTGTGCCAGCTGATTTAGAGATAGCCATGTTTAACATCTACAGAAGTTCAGGTTGACTGTGTAAGAGCCTTCTTGGTTCCCAAGGCAGAAGTGCCATAGTAAGTGCTGGATAAAGATGGAGGTAGTGATTAAATGAACACTAGGACTCGCCTGGTACGAGCTTCTCTTGATTCTTTCTTGGTTTGGACCTTATATTTTGAGAAATACTGATAAATGTCAAGAATCTTCCTCAACTGAAAGCTATGTACACCAGAGGGTGCTGTGTTTCAATTTTCATATCTTTTCTTTCTTTTCCATTCCTAAGATTGTATATTATGGGATTTGTTTGAAGATTAACCAGCTGAGGATTTGCCCTCAACAAAAGACTGTCGAAGGCCTAAACACACCCTACCCATTTACTGCTTTCTCAGTGTAATTAAAGGCATTTGGAAGTAGCTTACACCACAGACATTCCCGTCCTCTTGCTATATACTGCTAGTTCTTAGTTGTTAAGTTCTTTCTTTAAAACTAGACAACTTTTCTTATGCTGCAGCTTAAGTCCATTTCCAGTATTCTTTTTTTGGTGGAAATGGAGACCATCTGGTCACCATCGTCTATGTAATAACAATGATTGAAGATGGTTATTAAGTCACCCTTCGGCCTTTTCTCTTGTCTAGGCAAAATTGTCTCTGTTCCTGTGGCCATTCCCCATAAATCTCATTTCCAACCCTTTAATCATTTTGGTGGCTTTCTGTGGAAACTACATCAAAGGCTCAGTTTCAGTGACTCTATTCTGGTGGGATCTGGGCTGTCAGCTAATGAATTCAGAATGTGGTTGTTTTAACCATCCAGTTTCTGTAGCCAGTCCCTACATTTCCAAGCCATTCAGGATCTGCTAACCATTAGGGGGATGGTTTACTACCTCTTAATTGTGACACACTTTATAAATATGATTAACGTGCTGATTTGACTTAAAACACAAATTTTGGCTTGTGAATAATTATAGCTTTTTCTCCCCCCTCCCAGCCTGGTTTGTTGCATTTAAGATACTTTTCTGAGCTGATTATTAAGTGGATATGTTAGCTTTTTGGAGGATAGTCTGAATTTTGTTGTGTTTCCTTCATTTATTTATTCGCTCAATATCTGTGAGTGCCTACTGAGTGTCAGGATCTGTGCTAGGGATTGAGGACCCAAAGATGAAGAAGACGTCTTCCTTAAGTTCAAGGAGAGCTCACAATCTAGAAGGAAAATCAGACACATATTTTTTTTAAAGAGACAATATAAAGTATAAAGTGCTATAAAAGGTGGAAAATCAGTAGAAATTTAGAAAAGCGTCACTGAAAGGGCGTCTGGATGGCTTAGTTGGTTGACCATCTGACTCTTGGTTTCAGCTCAGGTCATGATCTCACGGTTCATGAGTTCAAGCTCCACATGGAGCTCTGCACTGACAGCATGGAGCCTGCTTGGGATTTTCTCTCCCTCTCTCTGCCCCTCCCCTCCTTGTGCTCTTGCTCTCTCTTTCTCAAAAGTAAATAAACAAACCTAAAAAAATTTTAAAAAGAAAAACTTCATTGAAGATGTCATATTTGAACTGGGTCTGAGCGTGAATTAGTCTTCAGGGATAATGGAGGTAGAGAAGGCTCTAGTGAGGGGACTCGAGTACATGTGAAGGCAAGGAGGTGTGTCACGGTGCAGTGAACCTCGGGTTGGCCAGACATGAACTTGAGTGGCTGAAGAGGCAGGCAGATGCCAGACTGAAAACTGCCCATACCAAGCCAACAGGTATCCAACAGAAATATAAGGTACACTTCACATGTCATTTTAAAATTCTCGGAGCAACATTTTAGAAGTAAAAATAAGAAACGAGCTATCAAGCCTTGGAAAGATATGGAGGAACCTTAAATGCATGTTACCAAGTAAAAAGACAGTTTTTCAAAAAGGCGAATACTGTGTGATTCCAACTATATGACATTCTGAAAAAGGAAAAACTATAGAGACAGTAAAAGGTTAGTGGTTGCCCAGGATTAGAGAGAGGGAGGGGTAAATAGAGCACAGAGGGTTTTTAGGACAATAAGACTATGCTGTAAGATACTATAATGGTAGATACATGTCATTAGAAATTTATCCAAGCACATAGAATGTATAGCATCAGGGATGGATTGTAATGCATACTGTGGACTCTGGATGATAATGATGTGTCCATGCAGGTTCATCAGTTGTAACCAATGTACCACTCTGGTGGGGGATGTTGTTAATGGGAGAGGCTAAGTATATGTGAGAGTAGGGGTGATTTGGGAAGTCTCTATACCTTCTGCTCAATCTTGCTCTGCAACTAAAACTTCTCTCTAAAAAAAATCTTTTAAAGATAAAAAGTCAAATTAACTTTAATATATTTTTATTTAACTCAGTCTATCATAATGTTAATATTTTAACATGTAATTAATATAAAGGTTACTAATGAGATACTTTACATCACTTTCTTCTGTACTCAGTCTTTGAAATTTAGTCATTATCTGATACACAGCATCTTAATTTGCACTAGCCACATTTCGAGTACTTAATAGGCATATATAGCTAGTGGCTGCTGTATTGGACAGAGCGGGTTGTGAAGACTGAAACCTGAGCTTGCCTGATTAAAAAGCCTCGATTCTCAACCACACTGCTCTCCTGCTCCATAAGCGCTGTAATGATAAATACAAGAGGAAGGGAGCTTGCAGACTATCATTTAATCCCACGGTTTCACCTGGTGCCCTCCACACTGCCGGTGGCCCCAGTTCAGAGCATCGAGAGCAGCTCTGGTCAATAGAAATATAATGGAAGCCACATTTGTGATTTAAAGTGTTTTGGGGGGGCGCCTGGGTGGCTCAGTCAGTTGAGCGTCCAACTCTTGATTTCAGCTCAGGTCACAGTCCCCGGGGTATGGGTTCAAGCCCTGTATTGGGCTCCACGCTGGGCTTGGGGCCTGCTTGAGATTCTCTCTCTCCCTCCACCCCTCTCCCCTGCTTGCTCACTCTTAAAAAAAAAAAACAAAACAAAAAACAGTTGAACATAGAGCTACCATATGATCCAGCAGTTCCACTTTTGGGCATATGCCCCAAAGAATTGAAAGCAAGGACTTAAAGAGCTATTTGTGTATCTCATGTTCATGGCAGTGTTACGATAGCCAAAAGATAGAAGCAACTCAGATGTCTATTCATGGATGAATGGATAAATAAAATATGGTGTATAGGTATATACAAGGGAATGTTATTCAGCCTTTTAAAGGAATTCTGACACATGGATGAACCTTGAAGACATTATGCTAAGTAAAATAAGCCAGTAACAAAAGGACACATACTGTCCTTGTATACATACATCACTTACATGAAGTACCTAGAGTAGTCAAATTCATAGAGACAGAGAGTGGGCTTCTAGGGGCTGGGAGGAGGGGATGAGGAGTTAGTGTTTAATGGGTACAGAATTTCTGTTTTGCAAGATGAAAAGAGTTCTGGAGATGGATGGTAGTGATGGTTACACAACAGTGGGAATGTACTTAATGCCACCATGCAGTGAACGATCATTAAGATGGTAAATTTCACATTATGTATATTGTACCATAATATATTTTTTTAATCCCCCTCCTTCCAAAAAAAAGATGTAATAACTTCTGAGACCATCTATGAACATTTCAAATGGGAAAAGACATGAAGGAGACATGAGTGAAGGCACTAAGAAAAATAAGCTACCAAAAACTATAAGCATACTGATTCAAAAAGGTAATTAAAGGGTGATTTAAAAGCTACTAGATAGCATTTGTTCTGTCACTACTTTAAATAAAGAACTCTGTTCTATTTTGCATTCATTTTCATATTAAGTCTTCAAATCCCATGTGTATTATTACCCTTATGATACATCTCAATTTGGACAAGCCACAACTGAAGCGCTGAGTAGCCACATGTGGCTCATGGCTACAGTATCAAACAGCGTATGTGTAGAATCTTCTGACCCTGGCAGAAACTCTTTAAACCAAACAAACAGATTTGTTTTTAAGGATGTTGACTCTGCTGGCAGTGTTAGAAGTGGACAGAAGGGGAGAAAGAACTAAGGGCTAGAAGCTTGAAGGGTTGCTTTGGACTCCAAGCCAGAGCAGACGGGGGACTGAATTACAGTAAAGCACACAAGGATGTGCCAGTAGCCCTTGTGTGTGGTGCACTTGCTTGGTGTCAGGCATAGTATTGCACCCCTTACGCCTCCACTTTATTCTTGCAGCAGCTCTGAGAGATTGAGTCTAACACCTCCACTTACAGAAGAGGAAATGCAAACACCGAAGACACAAGCACCTTGCTCAGGTTACCAGTAAAAGCTCATAGGTAGCAGAATCGGGACATAAACCAGGCCCGTCTGGCGCCAGATGTTATGCCCTTAACCATTGGACTATGTCTCTCAAGGATGTAGACAGAAGGTCCAATGTGAAACATTTATAGACTTCTAGGATTTGACAACAGCCAGATAAAGGGAAGGTGGGCGAGGGCTGCATAAAGAATGCAGGAGTGATTTGGAGATCAGACCTGTTGCTTGGAAATCTGGATGAATGGTGGGAAGTGAGATGAAGATCTAGGCAGTAGAACATGATGGCTGAGTCTTTTGCTTATTTTGTTCTGTTTCTTTTGAGGTGTGAATGCCAGGTAAGGAGAGGCAGAAACTAAGTGTGTAGCTTTTAAAGAACTACAGGGAGCAGTGGCAGTTGGAAGTGATGGATTTGGAGCTTGACAGATAGTTTAGAACTGGCAAGGACAATTTGGATGTCACTATGTCACTTGGGGACAGGAGATTGCAAGGTCCTGGGCAGGGGGAGTTTGTTGCCTTGTGAAGAGCTTGTAGAGGCGTGGGTCTTAACCTCCTTTGGGTCCTGAATGACTTTGAGACTGGCTGAGAAGTTGGAAAGAGCCACTTGACCAATGACCTCGGTGCAAGTAGTTTGGACAGACTGGGAGGAGGCAGTGGAGCCTGCAGGGTGCCAAAGACCGACTGAGCAAGGAAGTTGAATAAGCTGGATGGTGGAGGCTGGCTCTGCGGGGGAGGGGGAGGAGGGAGGATGGGAGAGAGCCAGTTAAAGGGCCGACTTCTATTCTTATGAGACTTAAGTGGCATTTTAACTAAAGTCAGATGAATTTTATCGTCCAAGATTGTCATAGAAACACCACCACCAAACCAATATGTAATGTTAAAGCTGCCCTAACAAACAGATAAACAAATACAACTTTTACCAAGTTTATGATGGCTGACGCATCACATCCGTTCTCATATATGCCATCAGGAGAAGTTCTTAGAAACTTTTGATTTAGGCACTGGAAATCTCATGGAAAAAACATAAATATGCTTACTAGTTTGCATGTCCCCAAACACTCTCCTGAGCGTGGCAGTGGTGAGTGTGTGTGTGTGTGTGTGTGTGTGCGCTCGTGTATCACAGGAAGAGGGTTGAAATGGGAATGGGGGACGTGTGTACATTATTCCCAGTTTGATGATGGTTGTGGATATTTGATGATGGTTGTTGGTATTTTATATTTGTACAGTCATGGTCACTCTTGTTTTCATGATTTGTCATTGACTTTACTGTTTTATAGACTAGAGGAGGCTCAGGTGCTGAGACCTATTGCTCGTCCCTACCCCTGGGGGACCTTGGCACCTTAAGGTTGCTCGAGACGGATCCAAGAGCCCCCATGAGGCCCCAAATGCATCTTCCATCTAGCTCTCAACACCTGTGTCCTGATACCCCTCAGGACAACAACATGAAAGTGAGTGTGACCCTGAAGAGTTACAGGAAAATGTGGAACTTGTTGATCAAATCCAGTTGTCCCTTATGGTTGGACACCCTAAGATAAGGGGTGGATTTGCCTAGAACTACTCTGGTTCTAAGTCACAAGACTGATAAACCCAGTGAATATTATTTAATCCTACCTATCAAGGGAAACTGACAACTTCCTTCTGAAATACTAACAGCATTCAAAACATTACTTATAGAGTGAACATATTAAAACTGTCCTGGACCACCTGGGGTAGCACCACAGTCCCACAGTATTCTGGGGACCGGGCCTCAGGCTCCTGCAAGTCCGTTCTGCTCAGGCCTGGAGGGCTGCCCTACTCTGGATAAGGGATCTGGAGATTTTCCAACAGAGAGAGTGAAGGAAAATTTTAATTAGCTTTCCTCCCTTCTTGATAAGGAAATAGATTTGAAATTTGACTTGTCAAATTAAAAATAGAGAAACCTGGAGGACATCAGAAAGGACAGGGGAATGAGCTAAAGAGGGAGATGATTTGGTGACAAAAGCTGCCAGGTGGAGGCAAGTGGGACTGCTATGACTGGGGCCGTGCTGCTGGCATCATTGGATTATGGAGAGCTTTAGAAATAGTGATATATGGGGGCCCCTGGGTGGCTCAGTTGGTTGAGCGTCTGACTTGATTTTGGCTCAGGTCATGACCCCGGGTTGTGGGATCAGGGCTCAAGTGGGGCTGTCTGCTGGGTGTGGAGCCTGCTTGAGATTCTCTCTTTCTCCCTCCCTCCCTGCCTATCTACCACTCGCGCATGCTCCATCTCATAGTAAATAAACTTTAAAAAAACAGTGATACATATATATCCAAGAGAATTGAAAGCAGGGTCTCAAAGATATTTGTACACCCATGTTCATAGCATTATTCACAACAGCCAAAAGGTAGAAGCCACCTAAATGTCCATTGACAGATGAATGGATACAGAAAATGTGGTCTCTGTATACGGTAGAATATTATTCAGCCTTAAAAAGGAAGGAAATCATGTTGCCTGGGACAACATTGATGATAAACCTTGGTGACGTTGTTACAAGTGAAATAAGCCAGTCACAGAAACACAAATACTGCGTAGTTCCACCTATATATGAGATATTAAAGTAGTCAGACTGTTAGAAACAGAAAGTGGAATGTTGGTTGCCAGGGCCTGGGGGGAGGGGGGAAAGGAAGTTGTTCAGTGGAAACAGAGTTTCAATTTTGCAAGAGGAAAAGGACTCTGAAGACGTGTTGCAGGGAAGTGTGCATATAGTTGGACTATTGTGCAGTACACTTAAAAATGGTTGAGATGGTAAATTTTATGTGTTTTTTTTTTTACCATAATTAAAGAAAAACACAAGCAGGATAAATCAATGGATGTACCTTTTGCTGTTACACTTGATTATCATCCTCCCGTAGCTAGTGGTAGTTAGAGCAGCACGGATTGCTGCAGTGACTGTGACTTACCGCGTGCTTACTGTGTACCAGGAGGCACTCTGTATCCTTTTGTAACCCTGTCAGTTCACTGAGCAGCGAGGTAGGCATCGTTATCTGCACTTATCACTGGGGAGTCCGATCATGAGAGAGGAAGTTGTTTGCCCAGGAACACACGGGTCGTAATGAAAGGGTTTGGGGACAGACCCAGCTCTGTCTGATACTAGATTTGTAGCCCCATTCTCAGCTTCCGCTTATTCATCCGTTCATTCATTGAAAATCCTTACTATGTGCCAGGCCCTGTGCCCGCCACTGAGGATACCGTGGCTATAGGCCCTGATGTTACAGAGCTTAGAGCCTAGCTGGGGTGAGAGACAGTAAGCAGGAAAAGGTGTAAATGCAGATGCAGATGCAGTGACCAGTTTTGGTAAATGTTATGAAAGAGACAGGGTGCTGCGTGGAGGACTGGTCAGCATGGAAGTTGGGGCCTGACGCAGACATGTTCCCAGAAGAGCTCACGAGGGCTGTGATTCTCAGGAAGAGAGGCGTGCCGCCACCACCACTGCCAGGGGAGTCTGCAGGGGCCTCGCTGACCCAGATAACATGACTGAAATAAAGGACAAGAAACGAAAACATTCCCTCAAGACAAGAAGGGAGAATTCGAAGAGGCAAAGGGAAAGAAAGCCCAGAGCTCCCCTGTCAGGATTATAGACGAGTGTCTGAAAATGTGCAGCCCGGTGGCCTGTGATGAAAGAATCCCAGTCCTGCCAAATTCCAGTAGTGTTCTCTTGTTCCACTGGGCCATGTCACCCCTCTGGGCCTCAAATTCCTCATGTGCATGGGGAGAAAAAGAAAGTAAAACATCCACCTAGATAGGTTTCTGGTAGTATTAGTAGTGATAGTATAATCATTACAGCACTGCTCCTGTGTAATTGTCTTCTGATGGGGCTGCATCTCGAATGCTTAGTCAATTCTAATTGCCACATTTTGAGAGTGACCTGGACAGATTAGGTGTATCCAAAGAGCAGGTCACTACAGAAAGTGTGGAATGAGTTTGGGATGCTTACCCTGCAGAGGTGAGTGCTGACAGGGGAAATGGTCATCTCCAGTGTGCACAGGCTGCTATGTGGACAGAGTGGTTGACTGAAGAGTGAACAATGAAGGGTGTTCACTTGTTCTGTGTCCATTCAAAAGGCAGATCTGAAACCTGGGAATCAGGCCTGACTAAGAAAGGAACTTCGCAATAAATGGTTATAAGCGATAATGAGTTCCTGGACCACGGGGCTACTCTAACTAGAGACTGGCTAACAGGTTGCTGTAGGAGTCTTTAATTGGGAAGGATGTTGGTCTGCATATATTGTCTGATTCCTTTGTCTTAGATGTTTCTAAGTTATTTTAGAACAGTGGCTTTAAGCTGGCGGCAGATGGAGTATATTTAGATGTTGAATTATATTTAGTTGCAGATGAAGTGGCCAATGTACACCATTACAGAAGTTCAACCAAAAGTCCATCTGTATTTATTAGAAATTTGAAATGAGCGCCGCATGGCATTGACCTTCATCACAGGTTCTTGTCCTCTGCCCCAACCCCATTAGCCAGTCACCTTTTCACTTGTTGCTATCTGTATCAGCCCACACACTTTGGAAAATGTGCTAACATTTTTTCCATTTATATATTAGCCCAAATTCTAATTGTTTTGAATACATGGTACATTGACATTGTTGAGAATTTTAAAGGGTTCACTGGGAAAAGCTTCCCTGACTCCCTATTCCCCTGTCCAGAGGCAACCATGGTTACTAGCTTCTCATGTATTTGTCTAGGGATATTTTAAGTGTATACATACCTAAGCACATGTGTTTTTTTCTTTCTGCACTTCGCTTTTTTAAAAAGCATCCAACTCTTGATTTTGGCTCAGATCATCATCTCACAGTTCGTAGGATCGAGCCACATGTTGGGCTCTGCGCTGGGCATGGAGCCTGCTTAAGATTTTCTCTCTCTCCCTCCCTCCTCTGCTTGTGCACATATACACACTGCCTCTCTCCCTCCCTCTCTCTTGCTCTAAAAAACTTGTTAAATTAAAATTAAAAACCTGTATCAAGATGTCTTGAAGATTAATCCATAGTAGTATAAAAAGTGCTCCCTCATTCCTTTTCACAGGTGCATATTATCCTCCTGGCCGTGTTGTGGACAAGGAGGCTATCTCCAGTCCCATGCTATTACAGCATGGACAGTGGATTGCCTTGCATGTCCACTACCACACACGTGTACAAGTATATCTGCAGGCCATGTTCCTTGAGGCCGACTTGCTGACTCAAAGGGAATAAGCATTTGTAATTTTGTTAGCTATTGTTATATAGTTCTCAATAGAGGTTTTACCAGTTTTCTCTCTTGCAAGCAGTGTGAGTGCCTTACTTCCTCAAACCCTTGCCAAATCAGTATATTGTCAGACGTTCTGAGCTTTTCCAAAGTAAGCGAAAGAAAGAATCTGAGTGCTTTTAATTAGCATGTCTCTTACTGGGAGTGAAATCAGTATCCTTTCTCCTGCGTACAGTCTTGCTGGGCTTTGTAGTGAGGCCATTGAAGAAAGTCATCGGTGCAGACTGAGCCTGGAAGGAGGGGGAGGAGCATCATATCCACAGGAGAGAGCCTGAGAGTTCTTTTTTAAATGAATGTTCGTGAGAGGTTCAAGCAGGCTCAGTCTCCTGCAAGCTAGTTAGCCCGTAAACTCTCTCACCCACATTGGAAAAATTCAATTAAAACAAAACAAATGTAATTCAGAAGTAAAACCACATCCAGAACAAACCATTTATATTGCTTTTTAAAATTTTTAGTCTTAAATTTAATAAAGTGATTTACTTTTGTATTTGAAACAAAATTTAGGATGCAAGTAAACATAATGTGTTTAAGTTTGCAAGGAGCTGCCCCGTGCTTCCCAGCGTGCAGGCTCTGACTGGTTGACTCTCAGGGTATCCTTTGATCCCTCAAGGTTTGCTCCCAGCCTCCTCCTGTCCCCAACTCCTCATCCCCCACCCTGCCCACCCTCTGTCCGCCTTCCCTTGGCTTTTGCAGTGAGCAGGTTTTGGCAAAGACCACAGTCTTTTCACTCGGAGCATTGGCATTGCACAGCCTCACCGCTCAGTAGCGGCCTGACCGTTAGTTCTCTAAAATGCTTCTGACCAAACCGGCCCCATCCAGTTTTTCACCTGGAAAGGAACCTTCCAGTCTTAACAGCACAGGTTTGCTTTTGAGTTTTGCAGTAAGCTTCCCAGGTTCAAACCTATCTTGGTTGATGGCAGGGCCATCCTTCAAGTCCCTCGGATCAGAAAGCCAGGAGGTCTCCCTGACTGCTATGGATACGGTGTCCACACACTCCATCCAGTCCTTCGGGAAATCTTGTCGGCTCTACTTTGAAAACGTATTTAGAATCCAACCACGTCTCTGCCTCCATCTGCACCATCCTGGTCCACGCTGCTGTCATCTGCTGCCCGGATAACCTCCTGACAGGTTTCCCGCTTCTCCACTTGTTTCTCCTGCTGTCTGTTCTCCACGCAGCCAGCAGAGGCGACCTGGAGACACAAGTTGGATCGGGTCAGCCCTTTCTGTTCCAAGCGCTCCCCGTGGCTCTGCCCACCTCAGGGAAACCAGGCCGTCATGTCACGTGGCTCTGCACAGTAGGCCTCCTCACCTCTCTGACCCTGTCTTCTCCCACCCTCTCGACTCCTCCCACCCATCTGTCCTGGCCTCCATGCTGGCCTTTGAACCAGCCGGGCACATTGTCACTTCAGGGTCCGTGCCAGCTTGTGTGCTCTTCCCACACATCCAGATGGCTCCCTGCCTCACCTCCAGGTCTCTGCTCCCGTGTCATGTTCTCAGGCCATTCCGGACACCACGTTTCACACTGCAGCCTCATCCCTCCCCACCCAGTGTGGACTCCTTCTCCCTTCCCTGCTTTATTTCTCTCCATTGCACTTACAGTTTGATTGATTTATTTGCTTTATGGTCTGTCTTCCAAACTAGAATGTAAACTCCAGGAAGGCAGAGAGCTTTATTTTTTTATTTTATTTTTTTTAGATCTTGCTCATACTAAAGCATCTAGAACAGTGCCTGGCACAGGGTAGGTGCTTAGCAAACAGTTGTTAAATGAACTCTCTCTCTTTTCTTTACCAAACTTGTTCCTCAGAGTCTGTCAAACCTAAACTAAAATGAACAAGTGTACTTTGGTACTGGTACTGGTGATGTGAATTAAATCCAGGAGCACTCATCCCTATTTTTTGAGGAATCTCACAGTATAAATACTCAGGCATCATTTGGGTAACAACATGGGGAGAAATCAAGTATGACACAAGAAGTGCCATTAAGGAGAATGCTAAATCCATTCAGTCTGTATCTGGAGGATTCAGTTTCGATTCAGGCGCCGCTCCTAAGAGGGCTGTAGACAAATAAGAACACGTTCAGAGAAAAGCAGTGGGGAGGCGCAGACGGTCCAACCCGTGACACGAAGTGCAGGAACAAGAATGGGGAAAAGACTCCTAGGGAATAGGATTCCTTTTTTGAAATGTTGAGAAGGTGTTCTGTGGAAGATTACTAGGTCCACAGAGAAGATCTGTAGACCTGGAATCATTTCCTTACTCCCCTCCACCCCATCCCAAGCACATCTAGCTCTTGTGCAACCTGAACGTTAGGAGAGAGGCCTTCCTAAAGAAAAAAAGTATAAAGAATATAAGTATAAATTTATAAAAAACAATAGATACAGGCCACTGAAGATGCCTGTGCAGTGAGGGTCTCCAAAGCATCAGCTTCATTTATTTCATGATAAATCCACCCCAGTCAGATTGCATATGCCAGCAAAACTGAGCTCCTTGTAATTCTCCGAACACGCCATGTTTTCTCTTCCCTCGGTGGCTTCGCATAGAGTGTTCCCTGTCTAGAACACTCTTTTCCCAACAGTATCTACTCATCCTTTAACTTCTAATTCAAAGGTTACCTGTTCTGTGAGGCCTTAGCCGAGTCCTCCGGATAACTTAGGTGGTATGGCTTTTCCCACACCCTCACTGAATCCCATGCATGCCTCCACTATGGTACCTGGCTTCTTGTTTGACTTTGGTTGATTTGTCAGGCTTCCCTTATACTGTGTATCGGTCAGGATGGGCTGGATTATGCCATAGTAACAAGCAAGTCCAAAAACCTCAGTGGCTTAAAACAGCACAGGTTATTTCTTGCTCACACTGTGTGTATACATTGTGGGTCAGCTTTTGTTCTCACTTTATGCTAACAGAGTAGGCACAATCTGGAGCACTGCCAGTTGTGGGCCAGAGAGTAAATAGTGAAGCAGAACATGTACTTTCTCTTAAAGCCTTCTCCTAGAGATGGCATACTTGTCTACATTCCATTGGTTATAACTAATTGCAGGTGGTCAGGGAAATCCAACGTGACCCGTAGGCAAGGAAGCTCCAGAATATTGGCCAGTAGCCTCACAGCCTCAACAATTAGCTTCTTGAGAACAGGGGTGGCACAATTCTAAAAATATTTATATACCCAGTATCTAGCACATGGTACTTAGCACATAGTAAGTCTTCAACTATTTTGAGTGAAAAATGTAGAGAGCGGAACCTAAAAGAAGGTAATTGCTTTCCATTTACTGCAAGGAACCATTTCCAACATCTTTTCAACCTCAATAGGTGCTGACCTTCCTGTCTCTGGAAGTATTCAAGCATAGGCTTTCCTAACTGGTTAGTGCTATTTTCAACATAATTCATGCAAAGATGAGTGGTTAGAGACTTATGTGGTCTCTAAAATCCCTTTAATTCTGGGTACTCTGTATTTATATCATAATCACCTTTCTGAGCTTGAGAAGGAATAAATTTGTGTTCACGGAAAAGGTGATAACATCTGACTGGAGCAGGCTATTTCTGTTGGTGACTTGAGAGAAACAAGAATGAGTTGAGGGGAGTAAACAAGTAGAGGGCTCTGGCCCCAAGCCCTCCACTGAAGGGTGATTACTAAATGCAAGAAGTATCGTGTCCCTTACAACCCAGAGCGTAAAAGGAGGCCAGCACTGGACTTGGCGTTGCTTTGACACTTGAGGATTCGGCTTAGAAACAGGCTTGAACTCTTTGTGATTCCTTTCTTTGTTTCAGCAAAACCTGATAATTGTAGCCAGCAGATCTGCTGGCCTGCCAAGGTTCTGCCCACACACATTCCTGAGGATGGACGGTTCCCTTGTGTTCTCTTTGTTATAGATTCCTGATGACTGACTTGGTCTAGTCACTTGGCCCCGCTGTAACAGAACTCTGTAGTCATACATAGGAGTAAATAACGTGCCCCCTCTTCTGACAGTGTAAAATGTTATACATATTAAGGATCATGGTAGCCCTGTCAAGTCATAATTAAAAAAAAGACAACACTGGAATAATTCAGCTTCTAAAACCTTTGAGCCCTTGGTAAGTAGGCTCAAAATAATAGAATTCATAATGTAAATAATGTAAAAATAATTAAAGGTAGTGGGTTTATTATTCAGTTGGTATTCAGAGTGAATATGGTCTAAAAAACAACATGGGATTTAGTCAGAATATCAGGCTCATCCGCAGATCTGCTGTGTGACTTTGTCACGTCACCTCAATGCGAAGATGGGGGAAGGGACAATAACCACCGGCGACTTGGAAGGCTAGGGGGATGGATCAAAAGAAATGAAAGTACTTTGCAGGCTATGAAGCACTTTGAGTGGTAACATGGAAGTAAATCCAGTTTCCTAGTTGGTCATGGAAATTTCTTGGCCTTTCTTTCTAGCATAGCGGTGGCGCCATCGGTGCAAATTGATCCTCTTGTGTGTGGTGTTATCTTAGACTGCAGAAGTCTCTTCAGATGGAACCTATTGATTCAGTTCGGAGCTTCTGGCAGTGGTTCACAGCACCAGCCACTGATCCCCACTGCTGGGATCACTTGACTCATGCTGAACAGTGATCCTGAAAGGTATCCACACGTTCGATCACTTATAGCCCTGACTGAATTCATATGAGAACCTGCTGGGTTTCTTGTTTTGTTTTGTTCGCACATCTGGCTCCAATACAACTTGTTGACACGCTTCGGATGCTTAAGGGGTTCACTGATTTTTTTGAGCTACTGTGTGCAACTCCACGCAAATATGTGATATTTAGGATGTTTGTAAGTAGGGCTCTTTTTAAGTATCAAAATTCTGCAAGGATTCTGCCTCCATTTGTGCCCTTATGGATTTCAGGGTGTCAAGCGTTCTTTGAAGTGGTCAGATTCATTGATGGATTAAGAACCGTGAGTGGTCACCATCCCTCCACCTCCCTAGTCCAGGCCACAGCAGTTATTATGTATTGTTCCAGGCAAATGACCTCCACAAGTCAGGCTTACCAAGTAAATGACAAGATAGTGATACCACTTAGGGGCTCCATGTTGACAAAGCCTGGGCACCCCTCCTGCGCAGATGGTTCATGTCACATCAAACCTCCCTGCTCTATGTGAGCGACTAACAACCACCCCATATGCTGGCCTCTCCATTTGCAGGGTGTACTGCTCACTGGCACTATTAATTTTACCTGTTTTAATATTTACTGATATTTTTTAATTAAAAGCAATACATTGGGCACCTGGTGGCTCAGTCGGTTGAGTGACTTTAGCTCAGGTCATAATCTCACGGTTCGTGAGTTCGAGCCCCACATCAGGCTCACTGCTGTCAGCCTGTCAGCATGAAGCCTGCTTGGGATCCTCTGTTCCCCTCTCCCCGCCCCCCCCCCCCCCCACCCCCGCCGCCACTTGCGCTCTCTCAAAAATAAATATTTAAAAAGCAACACATGACTGTAACAAATTCAAACAATATAGAAAGCACAAAGTTACAAAAAAAAGGTAAATGTTCCTGTCTGTCCTAATAAAATCCCTCACTATTCAATGGATCAGTATTTGTTCTTTTAAATTCTGTTTCTATTCAAGCAAATATAAGTCTACAAAGATTGTTCTTTAAAAAATGAAACATATTTTGCAGCACATTATATATTATTATTTAAATACGTCTTAGAGATGTATTCACATCAGTACCCATGGGTCTTAACCTTTTTAAATGGCTGCGTTTCATTTCCTAGTGCCAGCTCTATTGTGTGTTTCATCACCACCCGACTAATGGACGTTGTTGCTACTACGAAACGATGCAGTGGATAACCTGATTGAGATCTTTGCGATCATGTGCGTGTATTTTTGTACCTCATCAGGTTATGTGGGCTTTTCAGAGTGAAATGGCTAGATAAAAGGAAAGGCCTTTTCAAGTTTTGATGGCTATTGCTAAATTGACCTCCATACAAATTTCACCAATTTATACTCTCCTATTGCATGAAAATGACACAGTCTGTTTTTCTGATTTTTGTCAATCTGTGAAGAAGGAGGAAGAGCCTCATTTAAAAAAAAAATTTTTTTTAATGTTATTTTTGAGAGAGAGAGAGAGAGTGAGCGAGCACAAGAGGCTGAGGGGTAGAGGGAGAGGGAGACGCAGAATCCAAAGCAGCCTCCAGGCTCTGAGCTGTCAGCACAGAGCCCAGTGCAGGCCCAAACTTAGGAACCATGAGAACATGACCTGAGCCAAAGTCAGATGCTCAATGGAAGGAGCCACTTAGGTGCCCCAAGCCTCATTTTTAATTTAATTTTCATTTCCCTAATTACCAGTGAGGTTGAGCATCTTTTCTAGTTAATAGCTTGTGGTAATTTGCTTGTTCATTTCCTTGCCCCCTTTCTAGTATTTTTGTCATATACATTGTAAACATTATCGTCATCTTATAAATTTCCTCCCAGTGTGTTACTTATGTCTAAGCCTTATTGATGGTTTCCTTTAGTAGTCAAAATTTATCATATTTATGAAGTCAAATCAATCAACCTTTTCTTTGCAGTTGCTAGGTTTTAAGTCTTGCACAGAAAAAATTTTCAGCACAACTTAAAAAGATTTTTACTGTATTTTTTCTAATATGTTTGTGATTTTGTTTGTTGTATTTCTCTGTTAAATTCACCTGGAAATTATTTTTCTTTAAAATATTGGTGAGGATTGAACTTAGTTGCTCTAATACTTATTAATTTGCCTCACTTTCCCAACTGATTTAAAAATAGCACTGTTTTCATACTCTGAAAATTCCATATATGCAAAGTGTATCTAGATGATCTGTTCATCCATTTATCATTTCTTATGCTGATAATACACTATTCTAATTACTCAAGCTTTAAATGTTTTTTTAATGTTTATTTTTGAGAGAGAGAGCGAGGGAGGGGCGGAGAGAGAGAGGGGGAGAGAGAGAGAAGAGAGAGAATCCCAGGCAGGCCCCGAAGTCAGTGCAGAGTCCAAGGTAGGTCTCGATCTCACGAACCATGAGATCATGACCAGAGCCAAAATTAAGAGTTGGATGCTTAACCACCCAGGCACCCCTCAAGTTTTAAATATGTTTTGATGTTGGGCACCTGGGTGGCTTAGTCGGTTGAGCAGCCAGCTTTGGCTCAGGTCATGATCTTGCGGTGTGAGCCGCCCACCGGCCTCTGTGCTGTCAGAGCCTCCTTTGGATTCTGTGTCTCCATCTCTCTCTCTCTCTCTCTCTCTCTCTCTCTCTCTCTCTCTCTCTCTCTCCCCCTCCCCTGCTTGTGCGTGCTCTGAAAAATAAATAAATAAACATAAAAAAATATGTTTTGATGTCTTGTAAAGCAAGTTCATCTAAATAGTTTTAAAACTTAAAGCTGTTTTGTGCTTTTTGCCTTCCAGAGGAATTTCAGATTTAGCTTGTCAAATCCTATGAAGAATCTTGATGGCAATTCCTCAAACATTTTTTTAATAAAAACTTTCAGACATACAGAAAAATTGAACTAATTTTATAGTGAACACCCACATCCTCATCACCTAGACTTTACCGTCCCCATTTTACAGTACTTGCATTACCTGCTGGCATTTTGATTGTGATTGTGATTGTACTGGATTTAGAGATTAATCTACAGAGGACTGACATCTACATAGTTCTGAATCTTTGCCTCCAGGAATATACTATGACTCTCCACTTATTTAGGTCTTCTTTTTTGTTCTTGTTAGAGTTTTGGAGTTATTGCCATATAGATATTGCCCGTGTTTTTACAAAGGTTTATTCTGAGATCTTTTCCAGTTTTGGTTGTTAACGTGAATGGGCTCTCCACCACCCCCTCCCATTTCCTTCTCTAATGGATTATTTTTGGCGTAGGGGAAATGTAATGATTTGTGTGTATTGCAAATGTATCTCATCATTTTTTTAAGCTTATTTATGTTTTGAGAGGGATAGCATAAGCAGAGGAGGGGCAGAGAGAGAGAATCCCAAGCAGGCTCTGCACTATCAGCACAGAGCCCAATGTGGGGCTCGATCTCAGGACCATGAGATCATGACCTGAGCCGAAATCAAGAGTTGGGCGCTTAACGGACTGAGCCACCTAGGAGCCCCTATCTCATCCTCTTACCCAGTCCTCTTATTAGTTATAACATTTTTTCAGGAGATTTTCTTACTCATGTGCAAATAACACCAGTTTGTCTCATCTTATTGTCTAGGATCCCATTACAATGTTAAATAATGATAGTGGGAATTCTTATCTTGTTCCTGAGTTGAGTGTTTCACTACTAGGTGTAATGTTTGTTGTGGTTTCTGGTAGAAATCCTTTATCTCAGGACGTTTCCCTCTTTTTTTCCTTCATTTCCTAAATCTTTTAAAAAATGAGAGTTTAGACCTAAACAATAGTAGAGACCATTTGGACCTGTGAGACACATACAGAGCCCTCCACTCAACAACAGCAGAATGTGCATGTGCCTTCTTCTCAAGTGCACCTGGAACATTCTCTGGGATGGATCATATATTAGGACGTAAAACAAAGCCCTAACAAATTTTAAAAGATTGAAATTATACCAAGTGCCTTTTCCAACCACATTTCTTTGTGGTTGGAAATGAGATGAAATGAAATGAAACAAATCACTAGCAAAAAGAAAACTGGAAAATCCACAAATATGTGGAAACTAAACAACACACTCTTGAACAACCAACGGGTCAAAGAAATCACAAGGGGAACTGGAAAATATCTTGAAACAAATGAAAACACAAACATAACATACCAAAACTTATGGATGCAGCAAAAGCAGTACTAAGAGGGTCATTTATAGTGGTAAATGCCTACATTTAAAAAAAGGAAGATCTCAAATCAACAACTCACTCTGCACCTCCAGGAACTAGGAAAAGAACAAACTAATCCCAAAGTTAGCAGAAGGAAGAGAACAATAAAGATTAAAGCAAAAATAAAACAGAATAGAAAAACAATAGAAGCCAGTGAAACAGAGTTGGTTTTTTGAAAAGATCAACAAACTTTGGCACACCCTTAAAACAAATTGGCACGCCCTTAGCCAGACTAAGAAAAAAGAGAGGAGACCCAATGACAAAAATCAGAGATGAAAGAGAAGACAGTACAACTGATGCCACAAAAATTAAAAGGATCACAGGAGACTATTAGGAACAATTATATGCCAACACATTGGGTAACCTAGAAAGAATGGATACATTCCTGGAAACACACAACCTACCAAGACTAGATGATGAGGAACTATTAAAGATCTGGTCAGACTTCTAACTAGTAAGGAGACTTGAATCAGTAATCAAAAAGCTCTCCACAAAGAAAAGCCCAGGACCAGACAGCTTCACTGGAGATTTCTACCAAGCATTTAAAAAAATGACACCAAACCTTCTCAAACTCTTCCAAAAATTGAAAAGAAGGGAACACTTCCAAACTCATTTTATGAGGTAAGCATTACCCTGATACTGAAACAAAGATATAACAAAAAAGCTACTGACCATATTTCTGATTACTGTTGATACAAAAGTGCTTAACAAAATACTAGTAAATCAAATTCAATAGCACATTAAAAGGATTATATACCATAACCAAGTGGGCTTATTCCTGGAACCCAAGGAATGTACTACATATGAAAATTAATGTAATATACCACATTAACAGACTGAGGGACCAAAACCATAGGATTATCTCAATTGATGCAGAAAGAGCACTTGATAAGATTAGACATCTTTCATGATAACACTCCAAAAACTAGGAATGGAAGGTAATTACCTCGACATAATAAAGGCCATATATGAAAAGTCCACAGCTAACATTATGCTTAATGGTAAAAAACTGAAAGCTTTTCCTTTAAGATCAGGAGCAAGTCAAGGATGCCCACTCACACCACTTCTATTTCAACATACTACCGGAAATCTTAGCAGAGCAATTAGTCAAGAAAAATAAAGGCATCCAACTTGGAAAGGAAGAAGTCAAATTATCTCTCTTCACAGATGATATGATCATATATGTAGAAAATCCTTAAGCTTCCACAAAAATAACTGTCATAACAAAAGAATTCAGCAAAGTTGCAGGACACAAAATCAACACACAAAAATCGGTTGTGTTTCTGTATACTAGAAGTGAAAAATCTAAATAGGAAAACAGACTCATTTACAGTCGCCTCAAAAGAACAAAATAACTAGAGAGCCCAAAGACTCATACACCAAACACTACAAAACAGTATCAAAAGAGACTAAAGAAGACCCAAGTAAAAAGAAGGACATCTTATGTTCATGGATTAAAAGACTTAATGTTGCTAAAATGTCCTTACTACTCAAACCAATCTACAGATACAATGCAATTTTTATTAAAATCCTAATGGCATTTTTTTTTGCAGAAATGGGAAAAATCCTGAAATTCATATGGAATTTCAAAGGACCCTGAATAGCCAAAACAGTCTTGAGAAAGGAAAGCAAAGCTGGAGGCCTAACAAATCCTAATTTCAAAATATATTACAAAGCTACAGTAAGAAAAATGGTGTGGTACTGGCATAAAGATGGACATAGACCAATGGAACAGAATAATAGCCCAGAAATAAACTCTTGCATATGTAGTTAAATGATTTCCAACAGGTGTGCCAAGGCTACTGCACAATGGAGAAAGGATAGTCCCTTCAACAAATGGTACAGGAAAAACTGGATCTCCACGTGCAAAAGAATGAAGTTGGACCGTTACCTCACACCATATACAAAAATTAACTCAAAATAGATGAAAGATCTAAACATAAAAGCTGAAACTATAAAACTTCAAGAAGAAAATATAGGGGTGAGGGCTTCATGACATTGGTTTGATAATGATTTCTTGGATATGACATGGAAAGCACAAGCAATAAAAGCGAAAATAGACAATGACTATAGACAAATAGACAAATTTGACTATCAGATTTGACTATATCAAACTTAAAAATTTCTGCACCTCAAAGGAAACAATCTAACAGACTGAAAAGGTGACCTATGGAATAGGAGGAAATACTTGCAAACTGTGTTTATCTGATAAGGATTAGTGTCTAGAATATATAAAGAAATCCTATAACACAACAAATAACCTGATTGAAAAATGAACCAAGCACTTGAATAGACTTTTCTCCAAAGAAACTGTACAAATGACCAACAAGTATATGCAAAGATGTTCAGCATCACTAATCATTAGGGAAATTCAAATCAAACCAAATGAGGTATTACCTCATACACGTTAGGGTGGTCACCATTAAAACAAACAAACAAAGAAACAAACAGAAAATAACAAGTGTTGGTGAGGATGTGGAGAAATTCATTGTTGGTGGGAATGTAAAATGGTGTAGCTGCTATGGAAAATATTATGAAGCTTCTTAGAAAATCAGAAATAGAATTACCATATGTCCAGCAAGCCTACTTCGGGGTATATATCCAAAAGTATCAAAAGCCGGGGTTCAGAGAGATATTTGTACACCCTTGTTCACAACAGCATTATTCACAATAGGCCAAACATGGAAGCATCCTAAATATTCTTCAAAAGATGAATGGATAAAATGTGGCATATATGTACAATGGAATGCTATTCATCCTTAAAAAGGAAGGAAATCCTGTCACATGGTATAACACGAATTAACTTTGAGGACATTATCCCAAGTGAAAGAAGCCAGTCACACAAAGACAAATACTGCATGCTTCTACTTTTATGAGGTATCTAAATTTGCTGGACTCACAGAAGCAGAAAGGAGAATGATGGTTTCCAGGGGTTAGGGAGGGGGGAAAAGGGATCCATTGTTGTTCAGTGGGTATACAGTTTCAGTTTTGCAAGATGAAGAGAGTTCTGGAGATAGGATACACGAGAATGTGCATATAGTTTACTGTGCTGGACACTTCAAAGTAGTTGAGATGGTAAATTTTATAGTGTGTGGTTTTTACCACAATAAAAAATTGAGAGAGCCTGGGTGGCTCAGTCAGTTGAGCGTCTGACTCTTGATTTTGGCTCAGGTCAGGATCCCAGGGTTGTGGGATTGAACCCATATCGGGCTCCGTGCTGAGTGTGGAGCCTGCTTAGGATTCATTCATTTATTCATTCATTCTCTCTCTCTCTCTTAAAAAAAAATTGAGAGTATAATCTTATTAAATGCTGTTTTGGTTCTTCTCCTTTAATTAATTAATGAAATTAATTTTTTGAAGAAATTTTCTAATATTTAAGACACTTTGAAATCTTGGCATAAACCACAGCTTCATTTATGACAGATTATGAGCCAATTTCCTTAATATATGGAGGACTCTCTATAATGCTAAGCAAAATAAGTCTGTCTGAGAAAGACAAATATCCTGTGATTTCACTCATATGTGGAATTTAAGAAATGGAAAAAAAATAAATAACAGACAAACCAAAAAATGGACTCTTCCCTAGAGAGAACAAACTGATGGTTACCAGAGGGCAGGTGGATGGCGGGATGGGGGAAACTATTGAAGGGGATTAAGAGTACACTTGTCGGTCATGATGAGCACTGAGTACTATATGGGATTGTTGAATCACTATGTTGTACCCCTGAAACTAATACAGCACACTATATGTTAACTATCCTGGAATAAAAAAATATATATGGAGGACTCTCAAAATCCCCTAGAACAATGGACAAAAAGAATTTGTTACAAAATGTCAATGATATGTGAGAAGGTTTTCAGCCATGCCTGTAAAGAAATGCAAGTTAAAACAATCGTGACCAGTTTTTTGTGTGTCAAATTAGCAAAGACTAGAAATAGTAACTATATGCAGTGATAGTGAGGGCACTCTAGTTCTCTGGTGGCGAGAGTGAAAATCGTATCTATTTGGAGGACAACTTTGTATTTTACTAACAATATTTTACTAGTAAGAAATTCTTATAAGAAAGTCAGAATTTTAGAAATTCTCAAAAGCACAAAAATACATGCAGGGACAGTTTTTGAGCCATTGCCTCTAATAGCTTAAAAACTAGAGAAATGTGCAGATGTCTGCTAACAGCTGGATTGGTTAAGTAAATTATGATGCACCCATAATTAGAACATCATTTCAAAGAGCGAGCTGAGGGGTGCGTGGGTGGCTCAGTTAAGCATCTGACTCTTGGTTTTGGCTCGGGTCATGATCTCACTGTTCGTGGGTTCGAGCCCCACGTCGGGCTCTGTGCTGACAGTGCGGCGCCTGCTTGGGATTCTGTCTCTCTCCCTCTCTGTCTCTCTGCCCTTCCCCCACTCTTGCTGTCTCGGTCCCTCTCAAAATAAATACACGTAAAAAAAATAAAAGCATGATATAAACTGTGGACTCTGCCACTCTTCCCATTGTCACGGAAGACACCGAGGAGCAGAATGGGGTGTAAAATACAACTCCATATTTTGTTGTTTAAAAAGTGGTTATAATAATCTATGCCTAGAAAACATATTTGAAAAATGGACACCAGATTAACACCAGCTGTCTTTGGGGTGAATAGGGACGAATTTTACTTCAGTTCATTGTTTCTGAGAGAGAGAAGTTTCTACATAAAGAGCATAATTTGAAAGAGGAAGTAAAAAGGGTAAATCTCAATGTAAATCTCTATTGCTAACAATTTTTTTAAAAAAAGAGAAGGCTACCTGCAAGTTTTTGTCTTGGATAAAGTTGAGATGTACATAGCGTCTGTTATACCACAGGACCGCCTTTGCGGTCTGTTCCATGGCGGTTTTTAAGAGAATGCGAAGTTGGAAGAGTGGGTATCACTGTTACAGTCGTAGGAGGCAGCCCAGTCCTTGGTGTGTCAGATGACCTCCGGGGCCCATGCACCAAGGACCCCAACGTCTACACAGTTTCCCTACAGACACCCAAAAAAGGGGAGGGGCTTGGGGAGCCCTGCCCCGTCATGCAGTCTCAATAAAGCATACTGTGCCCCCCGAAATAGGAAGATGATCACTGTAAAATATTCGACTATACCCATATCTGTCGAACCAGCCTCATTATAGAAGTCCGGTTCTTCCCCTGTGTGGTCCTCTGTTTGATCTTTCAAAACCACGAGCAGTATGCCACGATCTCTCCGTGAAGTTCTGTTTCTGTAACTCTGCCAGCTGCTCCCATGGTTCCTGTTCTTACTGATAAGTCGTGGGCTGTGTGTTTAGGAGGGCAGCCAGACCTGGAAGGAGTCTGCTGAGAGTCGCCTTTCGAAACGTTGAGTCCTCCTGTTGAGCTCATTGTGCTTCTAGTTCCTTCCTCAGAATTAAAACAACAAAAAAAATTCTTATCTATAATGTAAAGTTAAACACTTTAAGAATTTTATCTGTAAACATTTTTTTCAAGCCCCACATGGATATTTTGTAGTATTGAAATGTAGCGATTAATAGCTGCAACTTTGCTAATTTAGTGAATTGAGCGGCTCTGAATTCCCAAAGACAGACTTTTCAAAAAGTTATATGCTAGGGGTGCCTGGGTGGCTCAGTGGGTTAAGCATCCGACTCTCGATTTCAGTTCGGGTCATGATCTCACAGTACGTGAGTTCAAGCCCTGCATCGGGCTACATGCTGACAGCACAGAGCCTGCTTGGGATCCTCTCTTTCCCTCTCTCTCTGCCCCTCCTCCGCTCATGTTTCCTCCTCACCCGTCTCTCTACCTCTTCCTCTCCCTGCCCCTCCCCTGCTCACTTATTCTTCTCTCTCTCTCTCTCTCTCTCTCAAAATAAATAAACATTAAACAATTTTTTTTAAGTTAGATGCTTTTCTTATTAAAAAAAAATTACAAGATGAATTTTCAAGACAGAGTATAGAAAAGATTCTACAAAGAATGATGAGCATGCAGTTGTCACCTGGACCTTGTCTGTGGCTCTTTGGCAGCTTAAAACCTTGCATTTATATCCGCCAGTGTCACTCAGGGCTTGAGTTAGGAGTTCCACATGGTAATTAGAGCCTCGTTTGTCAGAGCTGGTCCATGAAAGTCTTGTGGATGAATGTTTTTTTAGATAATTGGGGCTTTACCCTTTAAGTACCTCTTTTATTGGATGCCCTGTTAAAAATGCATGACAAGTAAGCAAACTCAACTTACCTAAAGGTAAGGTAATGTTGCTAAAAACAGCCCCACGGTAAGCATCCACTTGGTGAGCATATGGGTGTTCACTGTAAAATTCCTTCAGCTTGGTTGCATGTTTAAAATTTTTCCTAATAAATATCGAGGGGGGAACAGCATTTTTGAAAGTCCTGCACACCCCTTATTCCAACAATGTTGTGGTTACTCAATGTGTGTGTGTGGAATGGTTAAGGCTGCCGGCTCTGGAGCCAGACTGCCAGGTTCCTGGGCCGTCTCTGCTGCTTCCCAGCTGTGTGCCCTTCAGGCGGTTACTGTCTTCTCTGAGCCTTGCCTTTCTTGTCTGTAAAATGGGAATGATAGTAGTTCCTGCTCCAGGGTTTGTTGTGGGAATGGACTGAGAAGATGTGTATATACATGCCTCCCGCAGTACCGAACACTCTACACTTTGGCAAGTATGGCCACTCTACCCCCACTACCGTTACGTTGCAGGTACCTTCAGCGTTGACCCCTGGCCCACTCAGAATCGTTACTGCTCTCCTTGGTCATTGACTTGAATGACAATTTGGGGCTACTTTGAGACTTAATTTTCAATGCCATGGGTATTTGTCCCCCAGTCAAATCCATCTTTATGTTGGCCACCTCCCAGCCTAAATTGCCAGGAACGTAATTTAACTCTTCCTCAGTGAAGCCCAGCCCCATCCCAAACCTCAGTGATGGCAGTGTCTCGGGTGCCTGCACCCTGTAGACAGAGCTGTGTGCTTTCCTGCCCCTGAATTCTGCTGGCTGCCACCTTCAGGTGAGCACATGGTCTCTTCGTTTGCCCCCGGGGCTGCTGTTCGCTGGTGGCTGTGCATTCTCTTCCTTCTCTCCCTCCTCTCCAGCCTTAGGTTCACGACCTCTGCTGTTCATCTTTACCCAGGACAGAAAAGAGCACCAAGGTAAATCAGGAAGTGTCACGGATAAATGATGTCACCTGTATAGGGACCTCATAAGTGGGAATGATGCCCTTCTTCTACAGAACTGAGTGCTAGAGCTTTCTATCCTCCACCTCTCTTGGGTTTGATGTCCTTCTCGTGGTTTTCAGCATATTCACGTTTTTTTGCAATCATCACAACTATCTCAGAACGTTTCATGTTCTTAGAACATTTCATCACCCCAAAAGAAACCTCGTACGCGTTAGCAGTCACTCCTCGTTCTCCCCTCAGCCCTTGGCAACCACCACTCGACATTCTGTCACTTTGGATTTACCTCTTCAGGGCACTTCCTACAAATGTGGTCATATAATGTGGCATTTTGGAGCTGCCTACTTGCAGTTACCATGTTTCTGTCTGTGTTGGGGCATTTTAACAGTGCTTCGTTCCTTTTTACAGCATAATAATAAGCCAGTTACATAGACATACCAAATGTTGTTTATTCATCCATCTGTTGGTGCACATTGAGATTGTTTCCACCTTTTGGCTATTGCGATGGTGATGCCATGAGTGTTTGTGTGCGAGTGTTTGTATGAACATATTCTTACTTCTGTGTATATACCTAGCACTGGAATTACTGGGTTTTCTGGTAACTCGGTATTTAACGTGAAGTCGAAGAACTGCCAACTGATCTACAAAGTGGCTGTGGCATCTTATGTCCTGCCAGCAATGTACGAAGGCTCTGACTTCCCCCCATCTCCACCTGTACGTGTTATTTGTCACTGTGATTGTAGCTATCCCAGTGGGGATGTGGTATCTCCTTGTGGTTTTGGTTTTTCACTTCCCTGAAGACTAATGATGTTGAGCACTTTTTAATGCTTATTGGCCATTTGTAGATCTTCTTTGGAGGAAGGTCTGTTCAAATCCTTTGCCAATTTTTAATTGGGTTGTCTTTTTATTGTTGAGTTGTAAGAGTTCTTCGTATATGCTGGATACAAGCCCCTTATCAGATGGAGGACTTGCAAATAAATTCTCCCCTTCTGTGAGTTGTCTTTGTCACTATCTTGCTGGCAGCCTTTGAAGCACAACCGGTTTGAATTTTGACGGAGTCCAGTTCACCTGGTTTTTCTTATGTAACTTGCACTTTCAGATATTCTATTTGATGTCCCCAGTGACTTCTCTGGAAATCTGATTTGCTCACTGTGTACAGAATTGCATTGTGCTTCGTTTTCCTGATTTGGAATTGTAAAGCACTTGCTTTAAAATGTTTGCCAGTAATAGAGGATGTTAGAAATGTTGATACTTGTGGAGGTGATAAACCCATTTCTGTGCCTTTAGCCTCAGGATGATAGAAAAAATACGTCCTATCTATGCCCAGAGGTCATTTCACTGTCAGTGACAGTGGGACACTGGAAGCCAGTTCAGTAGCAGGGAGGGTGATTAAGTTCATAGTGGGACCTTATTAGGCAACTATTGAATAATATCATTAGGAAGCTTAATGAAAATGTTTATGATGAAATCTTCAATTTAAAAAAAATGAAACACAGGGCACCTGGGTGGCGTAGTCAGTTGAGCGTCTGACTCTTGATTTTGGCTCAGGTCATGGTCTTGTGGTTTGTGGGTTTGAGCCCTGCGTCGGGCTCTGTGCTGACAGCGTGGAGCCTGCTTGGGATTCTCTCTCACCATCTCTCTCTTCCCTTCCCCCACTGGTGCTGTCTCTGTCTCTCAAAATAAATAAGTAAACTTAAAAAAAACAAAAACGAAACACAAGTATGTGCCTTGTATGACTAAAATATGTGTTAAGACATTTGGACTAGGTTGAAGGGTATACAAAATTACAGGTAGTTTTAGTTTCATCTATTTTATTTAATACTGATATTTTATCTTAAATATCAATTTTAAGGTATTTTACCTAACAATTAAAAATTCAGTTTAAAAAAAGTGTGCATGATATTTCAAATCAGTGGGAGAAATGGCGACAAGTAGTCAGGTCTGGTGTGCTTATTCTTATCCCACCCAACTTTTTTTTTAACAGGAATTATTTTTTATCGTCATGATCATCAGGGTTAGACTTACAGAAAAATAGTTTGCTGTGAGTATTTAAGAACTTGAGTAGAGATATTTTGTCTCTTTACATTTTCATATTAAATCCAAATACTGATGATAAGGTGATTTTGGAATTAGAATTACTATTTATTTTAGTCATTACCAGTATTGCAGTTTGCTATGTTAATAATAGGGGTCCCAGAAACACTTTTCTCATGGCATCTCATGAAAGAATTATAATGATTTTATATGTAAATAAACCAATCACTCCAACATTTGAAACAAATTTCATTGAAAAAAAATTCTTTTTATTCGGATTTTGTGTCTCCCTCTCTCTGCCCCTTCCCTGCTCATGTTCTGTTTCTCAAAAGTGAATAAACGTAAAAAAAAAAAATTAAAAAAAGAATTTTGGGGCACCTGGGTGGCTCAGTCGGTTGAGCGTCCGACTTCTGCTCAGGACGTGATCTCATAGTCTGTGAGTTTGAGCCCCACGTCAGGCTCTGTGCTGACAGCTCAGAGCCTGGAGCCTGCTTCTGATTCTGTGTCTCCCTCTCTCTCTCTGCCCCTCCCCGGCTTATGCGCGCGCGCTCTCTCTCTCTCTCTCTCTGTCAAAAATAAAAATAAACATTAAAAAAAATTTAAAAAAATAAGTTTATTGAGAGAGAGAGAGAGAGAGAGCGCGTGCGCAGGGGAGGGGCAGGGAGGGGGGGGGAGAGAATCCCAAGCAGGCTCTGCACTGTCAGCCTGAAGCTCGATGTGGGGCTTAAACTCACGAACCGAGCCGCGAGATCATGACCTGAGCCGAAACCAAGAGTCGGACGCTTAACCGACTGAGCCACTCAGGCGCCCTTGAAACAAATTTCAAATGATCAAAGATGTTAAAGTGTTTTGTTTGTTTCTTTTAAGGAACAATAAAGGCACCAAAGGAAATATAAAGGGAAGTAAGCACGATGCTAGGTCACGTGTATTATGCACACCCAAGGTGATGCCACAGTCTGAACTCCTGCACCGCAAAGTGGGTCCGTGGCTCCCCTGGCCCTCCGAGCTTCGGCTTCGGTCTGGGGTACAGCCAGTAACTAGGAGGTGCTCCCCCTTCCGTGGCCTGGACCGGGTGTGATAGGGCAGCCGACAGGGAAAGGCCGCAAAGGGAGGCCCGGCTCCTGTGGCAGCCAGCAGCCCCGCACCCACTTCGCACACTGAGGCTGACTTGGCCTCTGGGCCCGGCTTGGGGGAGGCAGAGGCGGTGTCTTGTTGTCATATGTGGGAAGGCTATGAAAAGAAAAACCCTTGTTGGCCCAAACATTTAAACAAGAATTACACTAGGATGTTTTGTTCTCACTCTGACATGGTCAGAATTAATTTGGGCGTCCAAAACAGGATTATTTTGTTGTTGTTGTTTGGCTTTTGAATCTGAGTAACTTAATACAAGAACACAGAGGGAAATACAAAACAAAATGCATGGCTTAAGTCTGTCAGGGCATGGAACATCCCCTGGAACACCCCCAGGGCACTCTTTGGGGCACGATTTTGTTAGTGTTTGGGGGGCTTCACATTCAAGTTGCTGGTGACCTTCTTTGGGAAAAGGCCCCAGTGATCGGAGGCAAGCAGTTGAGTGTGTGTGGGCATCTGAGAAGTGCGTGGCCAGAGCCCGAGAGATCGTAATCACCGTTTTCTCTTCCTCCTTAGGTTTAATAGGAAAAACTTGCCTTCTGCAAACAACTGAAAAAACTGCCCTCAGAAACCGTTTCTTTGGCCCTCATGGAGCAGCCGGAACTTCCACAGTGACGCCCTGGACAGGACAAGCTCTCTCTCCTGCCACCCGCCCCCCCCGACCCCGATCAGCCAGAGCGGTGGTCGCCATGGCCAGCAAGAGGAAATCCACCACTCCGTGTATGATCCCGGTGAAGGCGGTGGTGCTGCAGGAGACCGGTGTGGAGGCCCAGCCGGCTGAGGCCTTGCCAGAGGGGCCCCAGCAAGAGCCGCCCCCTGAAGTGCCCGCCGGGGCAGTGGGGAGGTGACCCAGACGCCCAGCAGTACCGATGGCACCACACTGGCCAATGGGCACCGGAGCACTTTAGACGGCTATTCCTATTCCTGCAGATACTGTGACTTCAGATCCCAGGACATAACCCAATTTGTGGGGCACATGAACTCAGAGCACACAGACTTTAACAAGGACCCAACTTTTGTATGCACTGAATGCAGTTTTCTGGCAAAAACTCCCGAGGGGCTTTCTCTGCACAACGCCAAGTGTCACTCGGGGGAAGCCAGCTTTGTGTGGAATGTGGCCAAGCCAGACAATCATGTAGTCGTGGAGCAGAGTGTCCCCGAGAGCACCTGCACTCCCGACGTCTCGAGTGAGCCCAACACCGAAGGGACCGACGGACAGGCCGAAATCATTATTACCAAAACCCCAATCATGAAGATAATGAAAGGCAAAGCTGAAGCCAAAAAAATTCATACGCTCAAGGAGAACATCCCCAGTCAGCCTGTCGGTGACGCGGCCTTACCAAACCCGCCGGCAGGGGAGACCGAGGCGAAGGAGGGGGACCACTCCTTTGTCGACGGGGCGGTCCCGGTCGGTCAGCCAGCCGCCGGCTCGGCGAAAGCGCCACACGTGGCCAACGGGCCCCCGATGGGAGCGGTGCCAGTCCTGCCGGCCGGCCTCGCCCAGTTCCTCCCCCTGCAGCAGCCACCCCCCGGGCGCGCCCAGCACCACCACCAGCCGCCGCCCACATCCAAGTCCCTCCCCAAGGTGATGATCCCCCTGAGCAGCATCCCCACCTACAACGCGGCCATGGACTCCAACAGCTTTCTGAAGAACTCGTTCCACAAGTTCCCCTACCCGACCAAAGCTGAGCTCTGCTATCTGACTGTGGTCACCAAGTATCCGGAGGAACAGCTCAAGATCTGGTTCACGGCCCAAAGGCTGAAGCAGGGCATCAGCTGGTCCCCTGAGGAGATCGAGGACGCCCGGAAGAAGATGTTCAATACGGTCATTCAGTCTGTGCCCCAGCCCACGATCACCGTCCTCAACACGCCCCTGGTCGCCAATGCCGGCGGCGTCCAACACCTCATCCAGGCCGCCCTCCCAGGCCACGTGGTGGGGCAGCCAGAGGGCACGGCAGGTGGCCTGCTGGTCACTCAGCCGCTGATGGCCAACGGGCTGCAGGCGCCTGGCTCGTCCCTGCCGCCGGCAGTCACGTCCGTCCCCAAGCCGCCCGCCGTGGCGCCCATCAACACGGTGTGCTCCAACACGACGTCAGCTGTGAAGGTGGTGAACGCGGCTCAGTCGCTGCTCACGGCGTGCCCCAGCATCACCTCCCAGGCCTTCCTCGACGCCAGCATCTACAAAAACAAGAAGTCTCATGAGCAGCTGTCGGCTCTGAAAGGAAGCTTCTGTCGGAACCAGTTCCCGGGCCAGAGCGAGGTGGAGCATCTGACCAAAGTGACGGGCCTCAGCACCAGAGAGGTGCGCAAGTGGTTCAGCGACCGCAGGTACCACTGCCGGAACCTGAAGGGCTCCAGGCCCGTGCTGCCCGGCGACCATGGCCCCGTCGTCCTCGAGCCCGGGCCAGACACGCCCTTCGCCCCAGCGGCCAAGGCCCCAGAGGGGCCCTGCGTCCCACCGGCGGCCACCCTGGCCGCCCCTCCTTCAGCCAAACGGCAGGCCTGGCACCAGACCCCCGACTTCACGCCGACCAGGTACAAGGAGCGAGCCCCCGAGCAGCTCCGAGCCCTGGAGAGCAGTTTTGCACAAAACCCCCTTCCTCCCGATGAGGAGCTGGACCGCCTGCGGACTGAAACCAAGATGACTCGGAGGGAGATCGACAGCTGGTTCTCGGAGAGACGCAAGAAAGTGAGCGCCGAGGACACCAAGAGGGCCGATGAGGGCGCCGCTCCGGAGGAGGCGGCGGCGGCTGCGGAGGACGAGGTGGGAGAAGAGGAGCTGGCTGGCGACCTGAGGGTCCCTGGCGGAGACGGCTCCCCAGAAGGAGCCGGTGGCCACACGCTGGCCGAGCGCAAGGTCAGCCCCATCAAGATCAACCTCAAGAACCTGCGAGTCACCGAAGCCAACGGCAAGGGCGAGCTCCCGGGGCTGGGCGCCTGCGAGCCCGGGGACGGCGGGCCCGGCGAGCCGGCCGAGCAGCCCCCGGGCAAGGCGAGCTGCAAGAAGACGGCCCAGCAGCGGCACCTGCTGCGGCAGCTCTTCGTGCAGACGCGGTGGCCCAGCAACCAGGACTACGACTCCATCATGGCACAGACCGGCCTGCCGCGGCCCGAGGTGGTGCGCTGGTTCGGGGACAGCAGGTACGCCCTGAAGAACGGCCAGCTCAAGTGGTACGAGGACTACAAGCGGGGCAACTTCCCCCCGGGGCTGCTGGCGGTCGCCCCTGGCAGCCGGGAGCTGCTGCAGGACTACTACCTGAGGCACCAGACACTGTTCGAGCGGGACCTGCAGAGCCTGTGCGACAAGACCCAGATGAGCTCCCAGCAGGTCAAGCAGTGGTTCGCTGAGAAGATGGGCGAGGAGACCCGGGCCGTGGCGGACACGGGCGGCGAGGACCAGTGCGCCGGTGAGCCCGCGGCGGCTCACAGAGGGACTGGTGACGGGTACTCGGAGGTGTCGGAGAACAGTGAGTCGTGGGAGCCCGGAGCCCCCGAGGCCAGCTCGGAGCCCTCTGACGCGCCGAGTCCCCAGGCTGCACTGGAGCTGGGTAAGGAGGCCCCTGGGAGTGCGGGGCCGTCCTCCGTGGGGAGGGTAGGAGGTCCCCGATGGCCCGGAGGTGCCTGCCATCTCTGAGGCTGCCCCACAGCAGGAGCGATCGGCACAGGATGTGACTCTGACACAGGGTGGAGAGTTGTGTTTTTATTTTGTTTCGCGTTTCTCCAAACCTGTGCAGGGGGCGGGAACACAGTGAACCTACGAGGGTGCCAGCTTTTCTAGCCATTTCTTAGCAATCGGAGAACAGGTCAAAGCGCCATCTGAGTCCGGCAGACCCACCACCCCTGCGTAGGAGAGAGCAGTGGGGCTGTTGAGGAAATTCAACTCATCTTGGCAAGCAGAAGGAAAGAGGGGCTTTAATTGTCCTCAGATACGTGAAGCGCTTTTTTTTAAATGATGAAAGTCCTATAAATTTGTATTTCTTTCTGATTTGTTGTTCTTTCTGATTTGAAGTAATAGAAAGTCATCTTTCTTCTTGTGGAATCAAAAGCCTGCATTTTGTTCCTCAGCTTCTCTGGATCATATTTCTGGGATTATTAGAACTTGAAAGAAAACTTGAGATGATTTTATTGAAGGTAGTTTTGTAGCCACAGATAAGTCACATTGTCAGTATTGGATCCTGACCCGAGTTCCCAGCCCGTCCTTTCCCTCCCCACCTTTGAGTATGTGTCTCCGTAGAGGCCTCCCTCATCACAGGATGGCCAGGAGCGATGAAACTTAGCTCTTCACAGGAGGCTGTGGAAACTGAGGAAGTATCTGGATTCTCAGATTCTCCGATCTGGGGACATTTAGAAGTTGGTTCCAGGACCTGAGATTTCCAGACTTGACCTTGTTTTCTTCTGGGCCCCCATGAGTCACTGAGGTCCTCGTAGGGAGTGATGGGCCCCAGGGAACAGGAGTGGCTTCACAGGGCTGGTTGCCTCAGGCACCTTCTCCAGCCCTGGGCCTGCCCCTCGGGAATGCCCACTCTCGCTTGCTGGCAACTAGAATAAACTAATTTCATTTTTATGTTTTAAATTAAAATTTCCCTTAAGTGTATTCTTGGTTAGCTGGAAATAGGGTGGTGGTTACACAGCCCTGTGAATATATTTAAAGCCATTTAATTGTACGTTCAAAAATAGTTAAAATGGTAAGTTTTATGTTATGTATATTTTATCACAACTAAAAAAAAAAAAAAAATGGCCAGCCTGGAGTTGGGATGAATGGGTTTGAGTCACGGTCCCTTGGGCTGGAGAATGGAGGAGTGGCTGGCAGGAAGGCATTGCTCGTGGCATTAAGAGGTCCATGGAGCCAGCGGTAGCACCCTGGCACGGTGAGGATCAGGCTGCTTTGGGGGCTATACGAGCAGCAGCTAATGGGGAGGTGACAGGCATGTGTTCTCTCCTCAGAAACGGACTGAATTTGAACTGATTACACTGAAGGACTGGCCAGTCTGGGATGCCGCCTGCCACGTGAAGGGGCTCCACCCGACTCTCCGCTGCCACATGCTGTTCCCACGCCCGCCGCTGGGCACACACGAGAGCTTCTGGAGGCGTCGCTGCCAGCCCGGAGCCCACTGCCACCTTGGGCCCGCCACCACCAAGAGAGCCAGCCAGCGGGGATCGCAGAGTCCTCGTCAGTTCTTCCTCCCACAATGTAGGACCTTTCCTTTGCCTTCCAGTGGATAAAATAGTTCAGATTTCATATTCATAGACACAAATCAAGTTTTTAACATATAAATCTGCCTATACACATTTAATAAAACGTCAGATTGTAAACACTTTCATTACATAGAAACTTTGGTTAGCAAGCAGTACATTGCCGTCTACGTCATCTCTGAACATGCCCCGTGTCTCTTCTCTAGAGATCCCTGGGGCCACGCGTCCCCTCGGCAGCGGGCCGGGGGCACCGCACACTCAGAGGCGTACCTGTGTGCTCCTCCACGAAGGCAGGGCTTTTGAAGAGGTCTCTGCTGTCACGCCGGGCTCGCGTCGCCCTGCGGGATGATAATCTGTGCAGAAGCGCCGGTCCCTGCGGTTTGTACGTGATGGCGCGTGCTCGTCCCGCCCGAAAGTCCTTACAGCCCTTCTCCTTTTTCATGGGCGTCGGAAGCATGGACCAGAACTTTTCAGTTCTCAAATCACCTTAGAGAAACGTTTGTTGTCAAGCCTGATGTACTGACCTATGTGCCCACATTTTTGTTTTTGTTTTTGTTTTTAATCTAGATGTGTTGAGAGTGAGAGGGAAATTGAGAAAAAGGGGGCTTAAAGTGGAAGCACGCAGCCCCGGCAGGTGGCTTTGGCCGCTGTGGTTTTCAGAGCCCTTGACCCACACTCGCTTCAAGGCTGCCTTTGGGTGGGAAGGAAGACCTGCACTCAGCCAGTAGTCCGAGTGAGAGCTGACAGGATCTGGGACTCCGGAGTTCTCAGAGCTGGGGTGGGCTTGCACGCGGGGGTTCCTGGCGGGACCCCCAGAGTACTCGCGGCCCTCAAGCCAAGGGCCTGGCTGGGTGCTGGACATCACCGGACGGGTGCTTGTGAGGATTTTTCAAGTTCTGCATTTTTGTCCCCAAAACTTGGAAACAAAATCTTGGTCTACTTTAGCCTAATCCTCCCATCCGTTTTTTTTGTTTTGAGAAAATCACAGGAAAAGGTGCTTTTGCAACACTGGGGAACTTGCTTACAGAGCTGTACTACATGGTAAATCCTTCTTTCCCCAAGACGGGCTGCTCTGAGAGCAGCGGATGGAGGGTGGGGCAGGCGGAAGGCCCTTCACGTGTACTTCTCACCTTCTGGGGACCACCCGCTTCCCAAAGCACCGCGACCTCATGAGCACGCTCCTCCCGGGCCCAGGCTGGGTGAGTGGCAGGGCCTTTGGGCAAGAAACCCTGGTGGTGGGCTAGGCGTCGTCCTTCTCCCCAACCCCACGCGGGAACTGAACTGCGTGGGGCACTGTGCTGGCTTGGCTCCAAGGACTGAAGGTGGTGGTGGCGCCTTCTGCCTTCCAGGAGAGGAGCTGTCTTTGCCAACCCCAAGCCCTTGAGCCCCTGTTCTTCTAAAGTGTCTTCTCTTCTCCCGGGCCCTGTAGGGACCACCTCTTAGTTGTTAACAAGTGAGTACTTGGCAAGTTTTGCACCCCATGTTTGTGTCCTTTCCATCTGAGTGTGAAGCTCTTTAGCCCCAAAGGCCTGTTTCCAGAATTGCCAAGAGTGGTGAGTGATTCTTCCTTCAGAGAACAGACACCTGGGATTTTTCCTTTAGTGTTTATGTACATGCAGATTAATTTATATATACACACAGATACAGGACAAATACTCACTTTGATACTTTACTCAGAAGATGTACATCTGAGGTGTGCACCTGAGGAATCTAGTGGCGTGTGGGTGCCGGGGACAGTAGCCTGTGTTGAAGGCAGTGCTGGGATCCCAGGTGCGGCTGGGGTGGCCCAGCCGGAAACCATCAGTGTCTGAGACACCACCCTGCGGGCCTCGCTCTAAGTCCTGCACATACTGGCCAGAGGGTTGTGTCTTTAGAGAGGGTTTTCTTGGTTATTTAATTTGTGTTCGTATTTCATTTACAACCCAAACAGCAAAACAAAAAACGAATTACGTGGTAGACAAGTTGGTGCAGGACATAGGGACCCCGCCTCGGCACCAGCCTGTCTTTGAAAGGTGGGAAAGCTCTGTCCGGTGCTGCCGCCTGGGCGTGTTTTCCTCACAGATGTTCGCTCTCCCGGCGCCCAGGGCCACCCCGCACATGGCAGGACCGCCCAGGTAAGGAGCCACGCAGACTGGATGGTTCCTCCCCCCACTGTGCTCTTGGACTGGATTGGGTAGTGGGGTTGGAGCCTCAGACAATGAAAGGTGAAGGCAAGAGAGACAGGTCAGCGAGCAGGTGGCCCAGGAGATGTTGCAGCAGGTGCACAGGGCTTTGGGCGCTTGAGGAATACAGCTGCCCCGGCACGCGGAAGCACGCTGGCCCAGAACCGGAACTGCACCCCGTGCGTCGGGCCCCTGTCCTGTTGTGAGACAGATCACTGCAGTTTTGCACACTGCCGGAGGGTGTCTGTGACGTCGCCTCCATTAAGAAGGCAGTCTGTGGGCTGTAGAGCTGAGAGAGGTGGGATGGGGTTTCCTAAAGTGACTGGTCGTTCCCCTCTTCTCCCGACGCACTTGGACTTGTCACGGTAGTAAAATCTTTGGTGTTTCTTGTTGCCTGTCTTGCACGTTTGGTTTATTAATATTTTTACACGGAGTTGTAGATCCAGTTTTAATAGGTGAAACTAGATCATCATTCTGATCAGAGAAATCTGAATTTATGATACATACACTTTGCATATTTAAAAAAATTTTTTTCATGTGTTTTTTTTTTTTGAGAGAGAGAAACAGAGCGCAAATTGGGACAGAGGCAGAGAGAGAGACAGACACAGAATCCGAAGCAGGCTCCAGGCTCTGAGCTGTCAGCACAGAGCCCGACACGGGGCTCAAACCCACGAACTGCCAGATCATGACCTGAGCCGAAGTTGGATGCTTAACCAACTGAGCCACCCAGGCGCCCCTACTTTGCATATTTTGATTACTTATTTTAATTCTTGACTATTAAAGAGCTTTTTGATTTGAGAGGAGCGTTCCCATTTTCGGGAGTCGAGGGTTCCAGAGTGTTGGATGGCCTGTTGGGTGTTTGGGGTTTGGTAGCATCATGTGACTTAGAGCTCCTGGCTTGGCCAAGCTGTGTGGGTGACCAAAGCATCAGGACCTGAAGGCCTGCTTTCCGGAAGGACAGGTGCAGGAGCTGGGCAGGGTGCTGTATTGACGGTGCCGTCCGAGCTGGCCGTGGGAGGCTGACCCACCGGGAAGTTTCTGCAGGTTTTCCAGGCTGAGTTGTGGCTCTTATCCTGCACAGGTCCTGTGTCACCTCCCTCTCCCCTCTGGCTCTGGGACATCTGTGCCGGGCCGCCTTCCATGGAGGGTGGGCGTTAGCCTTTCTGGCTGGGTGCTCGCCTTGTCCGCACACCCTCCTCGGCAGCCTGCCTGTGCTGCCCGCTCTCGGCCCTGTTGCCTTGTGTCTGCCTGTTCTCTTCTTGTACCGAGATCCTTGGGTTGGAGCAGCTTTGTCAGTTTAAATGCCACAGCCCACGTGGATAAAGGCACTTTGTAGAAGAGAACCAGCCAAACCAAACCTGAAATTTGGGTTTTTTCTAATTTCCCCCCCTTTTCCTTGCTCAGAGTTTACTCAGGGCAGGTTATTGATTTGACCCACCTTTTGTATTAAGTTTACATTTTCCTTTATCTTATCAATGTGGAAGGCTCAGTTGTAAGCCGGAGAAGAAAAATCCTGTAGATGTGCTAGGGTCCACACAGCTACTTCCAGGCCAGAGCCAGCAGCTTCCTGGGGCAGGAGGCAAACAGGGCTGGGCTCTCCTCACTACTGCCTGGGGCCCGGTCTCCAGGTCTCCTGACTCCACTGCTTTGCTGAGGAGCACAGGCTCGCCCAGCCTTCTTCCTGCCCAGACCTTGGGGCGCATCTCCGCATGGCTTGGGGACCGTCTGGCACCTGAGAAAGCAGGGAGTGGGGAGCCGAGCTTTCTTTTGAATGGACCCCTCCCCAAGCCCGGCTTCGATCTGAGGTAACCATCGTGCTGTTTCTCTGGCCACTTAGAACAGCCAGGCTGTGCGACACCAGGACTGAGAAAACTAGGCAACGTCTCAGCAAAGTGATGGGTTTTGATTTGGGCCAAGTGCCTGGGTAGAGGTGACGATCATGAGTGCCACCCAGGCAAGCTCTAAGTCCCACACGGAATGGCGAGGCCTGTGTTGTGTACCTTGGCACCGGTCGTCCCAGGAAGGCAGTTCACTGAGCCACCCAGCATCTGTATGTGGGGGGTGTAAAGGAAAGGGCTCAGGGCATTTGGCCCGGGGGGTGATCCAGGGTCTGCTTTTCTGTTCTTCAGTCCTGAGCGCACTTGTGAAGACTGGCCACTAACCTGGCCTGTCCTTTGAATAGGGTCCTAGTCCTTCACCAGACTGGAGATCGGACAGCCCGGATCCAGCAGGAAGCAACCATTCTACCTGCCAAAGTCCGGAGCAGGGGCAGAAACCTGATGCCCGGCACGGCCTAGGCAGGCGCTGGTCACCCCATGGACAAGGGTGGGAGCAAGCACCTGCTGCCTTGACTTTTAAAAACGCTCTCCTTGGTTTGCAGGACCGCCAGGATCCGCAAAGAGCATATGGCTACTGCTCTGCTGTCACCAGCCCCAAGGCTTTAGCAGCCCTCAGCGCCTGGCCCTTGTGGCTGCTCAGGCTGGAGCCAGAAGGAGGGGTCTGCACAGCGAGCAGGGCGCTTCTGGCGGGGGCAGGGGTAGCTGCCTTCTCTTCTGCTGTCCGCTGGGGGCAGGTGGCAAGCCAGGGTACCGGAGAGGGGTCTGAGTGTCCACCTGCCGTTAGTGCCTCTTCTTCTGGAGCCTGGTCCTCCTCTGTGTGCACGTGCGTATCCCTGAGCACTTGAATGTTGATGAATAGCTTTTCCTGGCTAATGCTTTTATAACTGTTGTTCCTTTCCACTATAAGTGGGTGACTTAGGAGTATTTGGAAGAAGCATTCGGCTGGAGCCGAAGGTAAATTGTCCAGGGTAAAGACTGTTTGGAGTCCCTGAATATAGAAAGCTACAAGTGCGTGGTCTTTCCCAGGAGTCAAACCCCAGAGTAGATACACTGGTGGAGGGTAGCAATCTACTCACGTGGTAGCTGTTCTGTCATTTGTGTTTAAAGAGAGAGATTGTCACTCATCCTTGGTTCCTGCCCCCACACAGTGACCTCATTCTTGCAGTTTGCTTGAAATGCTGGTGGGGCAGGAGTCCCAGGCTGAGTGGAGCTGGCTGGAGGGGGAGCCGGGCCGCCCTCAGTACGGACCCAGCGTGGTCCTCGGGCCAGGGGAGAAGGGGTGGCCCGTGCAGAGGCGTTCCCGCGCTGCCGCGCCATTTAGCCATGTCGGGAAAACCCGATTGTGCCATAATCGTTATTACGAAGCAAACGCCAGCCAACCTTCCCCTCTCCCCTGCCGGCCATTGTCCATTGAAAGTTAACTGAGCACAATCTTTGTGGAAGTCAGGGAGGTTGCCAGAGCTGCGGGGTCCTGCCTGAGAGTGCTGACTCCTGGTTTTCTACCATCCATTTATTTACCTTCTGGTCTTCGGAGTGACCGGAGGCCCTGGGAATGGCTGGGGTGCAGTCAGCTTTAGTGCGCCTCCCAGAGAGATGGCTGAAAGACGTGGTCACCTTGGTGCTAAGAGACAACTGCCCTGTTTGCCCAGAGGCAATCTGCAACTTCACCAAACTATACAAGAGGGTCCCCTGGCTGCGGTGGCCAGGAATGAGACCAAACCAAGGGGGCACACTCTTGTCGGTCAGGCCAGGGTGGAATGGGAGTTCTTTATCCAGAGTACGTGTTCTTAACAGAAAGCCGTAACTCGCCTTCGGACAGTGGCTATGCTGAGGTGGGGGTGGGCTGTCCTCTCTGGGCTGCCTCCAGGCCTCATGAGGTCCCCTGTGGGGATGCTGCTATTTCTAAGATGCAAATTGCACATTTCCTAGATTTTGTATCTGTGGATTTGGAGAAGGGAGGGAGCAGGGACAAACTGCGTATACAATTTGATATGGGCCGAAATGGTACTTCAGATCTTTTGATTGTTCCTAAATAAAAACGTAAATATGTTTCACATCTGCTGACTTTATTTTGTGGGGGAGCCAGAAAAACTAGAAACGTTTCACATCTGATTTATTCAGTGGGCAAGCCAGATCTTAAGCTTGGATGGATGAGCAAGGCCGTTCCCCTCAGCCCGCTTCAGGAAAGTTCCTCTCTCCGTCTCCCACGCTGCTGTGTCCACAGGCCTGGCTTCTGTGTGACAGAACTGTGAGGTTTCTAGAATTACGCTAAACAGACAAAAGGCAGGAAGGAGTCAGACTCACAGTCATCGGGTGTCTTGTGAGAAGGTGCTGGGAAGTCCTTTTCTTGTCCCTTCCCCCATCCCCTCCCGCCCAGTGAGGAGAATGTGCTCAGAAGCAGAGCACTTTCCTCTTTGCTAAGGGGGTGCCGATGAATCGGTTAAGGATGCGGAGGCCTTAAAAGAATAGGATTTAAAAAGCTTAATTTCTGGGGCGCCTGGCTGGCTAGGTTGGTGGAGCATGCGACTCTTAATCTCGGGGTTTTGAGGTCAAGACCCACGTTGGGTGGTAAAATCTTTTCTAAAAGCCCAGTTTCTAAGATTCAGAGCAAGTGAATCTTGTTGGGGTGACCCCGAGGGCCTGTGACAGGAAAAAGGGAGCCCAGACAGAAAATCACCTGGGGCAGACACACACCAAGGCCGGCCAGTGATTCTGGTCCCAGGTGGACACCAGGGCCTGTTCCCGACTTGGTCCTTCTGGAGGCCAGCTGAAGTCTTGGGAAAACAGCTTTGTGTTGAGTAAAGCAAGAGCAGCCCGGCGTGACAGCCTGAATGCCACGCAGCTGAAGCCCGGGGTGAGTGCAGACTCGGGCAGGGGCTTTCTGGGACACAACTGCGGGCAGAGTGGGCAGTGGCAGCCCGCTGTGGGTGGCTTAGCTTCCCGGGGGCACTTGCAGTGGCCTCCGGGCAGGAAACAGAACCCCTGCCTGACTCCTGGGCAGGAGTCCCCTGGGGATCATCAGAGGAAGACCCAATGAGGAGTCTCCAGCGGAGACAGGGCTTGATCTCTTCGAGATGTGAGGAGGCAGGAACTTACTCTGTTCTGTGAGCTACTTTGGTGGGATAACCAGAGAGTGCTTATGATGGTTTTTCCCTTCTAAAGAACAGAAATGGTGAGAGAGGACAGGCTCAAACTTAAAGACAAGTGAGTTTTTAAGGAGCCCCAGCCTCCAGATGATGTTCAGGATGTGTCTAGTCTGGGGGGGGCGGGCGTCTTGTGGCCACGTGCTTGTGGCCACAGATCCTTGTTAATGGCACTGTCCTCAACTGGAGTCAGAAACTGCTCCTGCCTTCCCCCTTTATAGAGGGGTTCTTGCCCTGACTGCTCTTTTTGCAGGGGCTTCGGAAAGCTGCTGACCTTGCAAGTAGTGCTGTGTGCACGTGTGCACGGGGTGAGAGAAGTGCAGGCCTGCAACTCTGAGCAGTTACTTGTCCCTGGTGTGCCAGCCAGCCAGCCAGGAGTGGTTCCTATTGGAGACAGCAGGAGAGGAGACTCCCCCTGCAGGGAGCCAGTCCGCTTCTCATCTTTGCCCCTGGTACCATGGACTTCCTCTTCCTGACCCTGCTTTTCTGGTTTCCTCTGCCCACACTTGAAGCGTCTCAACCCTGACCTTCCATTCAGTTCACCCGGGAAAGCTTCTGAAAAATACCTATGCTAGGGCTGTAGGCACTGGTATTTTTTAGAAGCTTCCCAGATGATGCGTCACCCAGTGGGTAGAAACTCGTGCCAATCCAAGCTGTCCCACCACAGGGACGTGGCCCACATGGATGACGAGGCAAGCAACTTACGCACCATAGGGCAAGACCTTCAGTCTCAAGTGAGGGTTTCCCCTCACCCCCATCCCTTCCCCTTTGTAGGGCCTCATGGGTCGATTAATGAGCTCAGTCAGGTCTGTCTGGAGGAAACAGGAGGTGAAACTGATCTGTGTGCTTGCAAGACTGAGACTTGTCCTGTTTTCTACCAGGAAGAAAGATCAAGGCATTTGCAGTGAAAAGCAAAGTAGTGTATGTAGCCTGGGAGCCTGGAAGATAGGTGTGCCTCAGGTCCATGAAGCTGCCTTAGGGACGTCAGAGCGGTTCCTCTCCAAGTCATACTCCAGAAAGACACTTGTTCAGTAAATGGGGATTCATCCTGATTAAAATAAAAATGGTCAACACCAAAAAGCCAAGGATGTCCTGTGATGACAGGCAGCCCCTAACCGAGGGGTCAGCACAGAACTCTTCCTTCACACTGGACAAGCTCTCCTGGCCACAAGAACCTGGAGCAAGAAAACCCAGTTTCGAAGTTCAGGCCAAATTCCATCAACTCCCTTGTCGCTGGGAAAAGAACCATCCTTTTGAATAGGACAGAGAAGCTCTAGGGAGAAAGCCAAGGGGCCAGCAAGAACCTGAGCAGTGGGCGCTCTGATACTGGCTCTTATATCTAGTTCAGCGGATGAAAGGAAGTATTTTAAACTGATCCCAGTTCTCCAAGTGGGTGGTGCTCAGAGGGAACTAGAATGAACCAGGACTTGCCCTCAATCTGTCAAATTGGGAATTGTTAGGTCTTGGTCTGACTTACCATATAGCAAAGGGATGCTCCGAACCTGTAACTCTTTTTTTTGAAGAGGGCACAAGTGAGCAAGGGGGCAGAGAGAGAGACGCGGGGCTCACCCAGGGCTCATGTTTTACCTGAAGCAGGGCTCGAGCTCACCCCTTTAAGTGAGCCTCAAATTCATGAACTGTGAGATCATGACCTGAGCTGAAGTCAGGGGCTTACTGGCCAAGCCACCCACATGCCCCTCAGAACCTGTAACTCCTAATCAGCCTTGGACTTGACAATCTTGCTCTCCATGCTTTGTTTGGTGCGTGAATTATCACACCAGCGATACACTAATTACCATCTTAAGAACCAACTGATTACACTTACCTGCATCTTTTCAGGATCCCTGGGCTGGCTTTTTATGCTCGTCCCATCCATCCACCAGGCAGGCAGCTCTGTGTGTGGCATCATGTTTGACCTACACCGGCGCAGACCACCATGAAAACAGCCACAGGAAGGTAAGGGCAGTGCCTTTTCAACCACATCTGGGCAGAGATTCGGTTGCAAGCTATCGAGGCAACCAGAGTGGCACCTGGCAACCTCCTTTTGAAAGGAGAGGCTTCTGTGAACTGGGGAAGGGCTCCGGCTGCATCCCGCTCACCAGGGTTGGCAAGCTGCAGGGATTCGGGCTGCTGTCCCCGGACATCCTGTCTGCAGGGGAGCTGGAAGAGCAGGTGTTCTCACCCCACTCTGTAGCCCAGAGGAGGGAAGAGATGCTTGACCTGGGAAGTTGCCAAAAACTTCCCACCTGCCTGTACCGCACAATAACCACCTGACAAGTTGTCTCCAGACAACCGGCTTCCCAGGGCCCGTGAAAGAGCACCCAAGTTAAAAGGACACGGGGCCGATTTATGTGGCAGTCAGATCTTAAGAGGCCAGCACAACTGGCAACTGAGGCTGAATGAGGGCAGTGGGCTTGCGCGTGCCGAGTGCCAGCTGTACCGAAGGGCACCCTTGTGCCCATGGGCCTGCACCCCTTCGTGGGGCTGCCTTCCCAACCTTCCCGTCTCCTTTCCGGGGTCTTCTCACCAGCTCAATGGAAGCAGCCAGCTGCATGGTGACCGCTCCCTCACCTGCCCACACAGCCGGCCGATCCTTAACCCTTTTCTGTCCCTAAGGGAACGCACACTGCGTTGTCTTTGCCTTTGAACAAAAACCACCTGACCAGAATAGGCTTTGCTGTTTTCCTCCCACCCCGGCCCATTCCCGACAGCCTTACCATCTGTAGCACAGCTGTCCCCACGTGTCGGGTGGTCGCCGGCCCCTCCCTGTGGCTCTGCTCCAAGGTTGCCCTCCAAAGGTGAGGAGCAAGGAGAGTCACTAACTTTGTTACAATACTACTGAGAAGAAAAATAATACTGCTGTTCTTTTCAAAAGGAAAGCTTTTCTAATAAAATTTACGATTTTTGTTAATATTCTGATTATAAACCAAACGTTGGCAGCCATATGTAGGTATGTTTGCTATGGACAGGATTCCGAGGTCATACTTGCAAAGACAACTTTAGAATTAGTTTAAATAAACCAATACATTTTCTCAGAAATTGTATAATTTCCTTCGGTTTACAATCCATGATCTGGGAAGTTTAATGTAATGTTAAATAATTTACTTTCTACCCTAAAAGTAAACTATAGAAAACTGAATCACTATTAGGATTGAATAACAAGGCTTTAACGGCTCAGTGGTTTTTCTTAAGAGTATATAAATATATAAATCTTGAAAAGGTAACACTGTTAGTTGAGCTGTAAAATCCATAAAAATAACAGTTCTGCCACAGTGCACAGACCAGTTCATTCGTTTTGCTTCCCCCACCCCCCAACCAAGCAGCTTTCCGGTTAGAAGTGGAAGACAGAAAATCATACATCCTATGTGAAATAATGAACATGGTAGGAAACGGTGTGCAAAAAATAACCTTTAAAATTCCATACTCCAACATCACAGATGCCCAGCAAGAGGACTTTCAACTGGTTTAATGAATATTCGGGCTGATCTCCACATCCTCCCACAGTGCTGTCCGCAGACTCAGAGCCCAGGTCTTATGCTGCAACGGGGAGAGTGGTCTTCGGTCTGGAACAGGACGGGGGTGGGGGGGAGGGGTCCCCTAGCCGACCTGCTGAAGGGTGCCTTGAAGAAGGGCCTGTCAGTTGTGTGCAGGAGCTTCCCGAAGGTACTGGGGAAAATCCCCGGCGTGGCCTGCGACCTGCTCCTCCGTTCTGGCCATGCCAGCACCCATCTCCGACAAAGGCCTCAAGTCCGGTGACCTTGCTGTTAGACCTTCCGTTGCTCGGTGGCCTCTGCGTCAAAGCGAGGCACGCCCTCCCAACGTGGCAGGAGCTGCTGTGCTCGGCCAGCACAGCCACACACTCGTCTACCCTAGTGAGCAGGTCCGGATTCCAGGCTCACATCCCGAGTGTCAACCTTGGGCTGCCTCCCGGCTTTGGGCAGCAGGCAGGTGGTGCAGCCCAAGGCACGGCAGGACATCCAGGTCCCCCTCATCCTCCCATGGTCCTGAGGGGCTGCTGTCCCCATTCCAGGCAGCGCCCTGGGCCTTGGCCTCCTCAGGCCCCTCACACAGTGGCCTGCAGGGCGACCCTCCATGGCCCACAGCAGCCTGGCTTGCCCAATGCTGCTATTTCTAACATGATCCCCTGTATCTTGGAGGCTGGGCTGTGTTCCCAGCCACGGGCAACATGCCCTTGTGCTGTGTCCTCTTCCTTGAGCAGGGGGGGACCCTCTCCAGGCAGGTCCTGTGCTCCTCTGCCCTGGCTCCAGGGCCAAACCGTGGGGGCATCTACCCCCACCCCTGCCCGGCTGGGGTTTTAAAGCTACAGGACAATGTAAACTTGGGTTTGTTTCCCTGGCCCCATGAGGCTGCTGCGGTTCCTTAGAGCCTCCTGTGCCACAGGCTGAGGCAGCCTCTCTCCAAGGGGCTGCAGCCATGGTCCTGGCCCCACAGATGGAAAGCTCCATCTCCAGAAGTCAGGACCAGAGGTGTGTGCTTAATTAATTTGAGACACAGTACAGTGTTTGCCTTCCCCCAGAGCTGGGGCACGGAGGCCCCGAACAGTAAAACAACTCATTAATGGCTTGGTTTTGTCTAGCAGTCACTGCTGGAATCCAGGCTACGGGGCCAGGAAGGCTGCCACGACAGGCCACTTCTCAAGAACCCGGCTCACGGCACTCCACGAGGTGCATGGCACCCGCTGCTCTCAACGAGGCTGGCACACAACTAGAGGCGGTTGTCCCCGTTGACCCGAGTCCTTCGTGGGGCCCTGGACACAAGGAGAGAGTGTCCTTACCGGCGGTGGGGCCTCAGAGTGCAGTGGGACAGCCCAAAGCCAGACAACTGTAACTTCCACCCACCCAGGAGGCAAGAGAAGGACCCGGAGGGGCAGCAAGCACTTCTTCCCATCGCTCCCACCATCCCCCGCCTCCAAGCTGCACACTGGCCACCCATCCTCCAGCCCCTCACCTCCGTTCCCGACTGTCAAAATGGTCTGCCAGATGCTCTTGGGAGATACGAAAGTCCTCAAACGGCTGCTGGTAGCGGGCTTCAAAGGAACCTTCCCGGCCCCGGCCATGGAACAGCTGGCCCGAGGCATCGGAGCCCCGCTCCCGCAGAGACATACTACTGAAGGGACTGACGTCACCGTTCTCCTGCTTCAACAAGGGCGGTGCACGAGAGATCAGTGCCTCCCCAGGGCCTTGTGAGGCTGCTGCCTGGCTCCTCCCCAGCCCCCCTTCCTCGTGCTCACCTTGGCAGGGAAAACTTCGATCTTGATGAGCAGGGAGGCCAGCTCCAGGTCCTCACTGTAGTTGTTCTTCAAAGGCACGGCTCTGTATCCTAGGAGGAGAAGGCCTGGCCCTCAGCCCAGGAGGGAGCCAAGCAGGGGCCTGCGCCCCCCGCCCCCCACCCCGTCCCCAAGCTAGATCCCGGGCATTGTCTCTAGGAAGGATCCTCACCTGCCTTCAAGCCCTTCACTGGGAAGGTGGCCTGAGCCAGGAAGTTCTGGTCACTGAACATGTCCTCCTCATACACCACAAAGCGCAGGAAGGCGAATTCCGGGTTACTGATCTGGAAGTGGAAGGGCTTGGCGGGCCAAACAGGGTTCAGTCCGTTGTCCACTGCAAAAGTCAGGGCAGAAGGCCTCAGGCCACCACCAAGAGAGGACAGGGTCACTGGCGTGGTTGAGTGGGGAAGGCAGACCTACCCACAAATTCTGTCTTCTGTTTGATGCTGTCATACTCTGCTCCGGCCACCTCAATCTCCACAAAAGGACACACGATGCCTCGGCCATTCTTCGGCAGGTGCCGGGCCCCCAGCACCTGTAAGGCAGGGTAGAGATGGGCTGGGGGACTGTCCTTTCCACTCCCTCCAAGTCCTCGCTATGCAGTGGAGGCAGTGCGCCCTCTGCTGGGCCCCAAAGACACGGCCCACTAAGTGGCTCATGGCATCAGGGCCCTGATCAGTGGTACTGGAAGAAGCTTCAGCCAAACTTCTCATGGGAGTTTCTGTAATCTACTTCATCAAACGCATGTCTGTTTCAATATGAAAATCTTTTAAGTTACTTCCCCACAAGGTAAAAAAAAAAAAAAAAAAAAATCGAAGTCTCTTCTCGGGAAAGCAGCACCCACTCACCTTGTGCTATCCTCACCTCCTTCAACACTGCTCAGCCCCACCCGCCCCGCACCCCACAGCTTCTCACCAGGGGGCATTAAGTGCTCAGGGACTGTTCTAAAAGACAGCTGGGGATGGGGGTCACTCTCCCTCAAGCCCCGTTCCAGTAAGTGCCGTCCCGCTGGCTCCTGCGGATAGCTCACCACGGGCCCTGGTTTCCTGTCCTGCCAGGCAGCGGCTACCCATGGCCTCACTGGACAGCCTGACTCTTCAGTGCCAAGAAGTGGCTACATTTAGCCCACCTGCCTCAGGCTTTCGCCACTCTGGGCCCAGCCCCACGGTGGAGACTTGCAGCTGCCTTCCTATCTCAGAGGACGGTCACACCTTCCTCACGCTCAGGAGCCAGTTCAGGGCCCCCCGCCAGTCACACAAACCAGCACCGCATCCCTGACTCCAGAAACGAGCCCCAGAAGAGCAACCCCTGCCCACCCTAAAGCCCACAGGCGAGCACCACCCACCTCAATGCAGATGGCATATGGCTCCAGGCCTCGGAGGCTGCTCTTGTCAAAGGGATCAAAGGCCTCATCCCGCATGGTGCTCGGCTGCAGCACGTAGCCACAGTGGCCACCGGCCATGAAGAGGGCCTGGTTCATCTGCATAGGCTTGTCTGAAAGAGCCGAGTTACAGTGGACTCTGGCCCGATGGCGCCCCTCCCCGCCCCACGGGGCACCTTCTCACCTGGGGTCTGGAAGTTGAGAGCCACGAGCTGACTGCCACAGATCCACATGGGCAAGGGGTCGTAATTGGAAGAGTCCAGCCGCTGGCCCTTGGGGTAGATGCGGGAGAGCTGCAGCCGGTTGTACTGGAGAAACTTCTTGCCTTTGGCCTTGTTCACGTATTTCTCAGCCTTGGTTTCCGGGAAGGATGACATGTCCCGGTAGCAGGCACGTTCTGTGCCAATCTCTGGATCAAACAGGGAGAATGCTTACAGAGCCCACCCACCCGGGCAGCTCCCCCACCCCCCATACAAAGGGACACAATGTACATCTTCCACCTGCCAGGGAGGGCGCCCAAACACACCCCCACCAGCCCTCGGCCCTTACTCTCTTCATCGAAGGGAACAGGCCGACAGTAGACAACCAGCTCGGAGAGCTCCAGGGCGATCTTCTTCCTCCGCTCCATCATCTTGCCCTCCGTGAGCTGGTGACACACACACATGGCCTGATGCCCCACCCGGAAGGATGCCCCTGCCAGCTTAGGCATACCCACAGTGCAGGTGCTCTCTGGGCCCTGCCCTGTCCCCCGAATCTCCCACACCCCTCTGGACAGTACACCCCAGAATCCTCCTTCCTTTTCTCTGCCCCCAAGGCCACACTTGCCCTCCTAAGACTCTTAGAGGCTGATATCCTCATCACCCACACCCCAGTGACAGCTCAGGGTCCTGGGGTTGGCTGCACTCTTTGGTGATGCTTTGTAACCATCGGGTACCCAGCCTCCCTTAAGCAAGGCAGCCTCCTGTGACTTCAGTGGGGACTCAGGTCTCTGGCTCGGTCTCAGGTCTCGGTGCTGAGGAGACTCCTCCCACCTTGCAGGCCTAATGGCTTCATACCCTCAGATGCCCCCCTGCCCGACACAGCCACCTACCCACCGCGGCTGCTCACAAGCGCGTCCCGTCCTGTCCTCATAGCTCCAGAGGCCCACTTTCTTCCATCAAGGGCTCCTACACGCACATTCTTACTTCCTCTTTCAGCCCAGACCCCAGAATCCATCCCAACTAGCCAGTCTGCCAATAAAATCCTCAGCACCTTCTGTTCTCTGTGCGGCTCACAGGCACCCATCCTCCAAAGCAGCCACAGACCTGCCTTGTCACCTTCCACCCACACCAACCACCCAGGGAATGGCCATCACACAGAATTCCCTTAACCCCTGTGAATACATCCTTCCCTCCGCTCCCCCAGGCTCAGCGGAAGTGGCCTCCCTCCTCTCTGCTGGCTCCTCCTACAGCCAAGCGTGAAAGCTGGCCCCAGCTCTAGCCCCGTGGAGACCTACCACCACGGTTCCTAGTAGTGACACTAGGGCCAGTTGCTGCTGCCGAAACGCCGGGCACTTTCAGGTTATCGTGCCCATTGGTACCTCTGCAGCCCTCACACATCAGATACCATCCACCCCTGGCCACCGCCAGCCTCTCGGCCCTGCCCTTCTGGGCTCCCCCTGCCACCAACACCCTCCAAAGTTAAACCCTCTCCCCACTCCACACCACCCATTCCTCCCAAGCCTCTGGGCACCCGCTCCTGCTTCCAGCACAAGACTGCTCTTGCTCGGCCCATGTGTCCAACTGCCGACCACGCAGATCCACAGGGTGGCCCACGGCCGCTATCCATCTCTGTCCTGAACGAGCCACCTGGCCTGCTGTGTGTGTGTGTGTGTGTGTGTGTGTGTGTGTGTGTGTGTGTGGTTTCCTCCAGGTCCCAGCCTAGAGGCAGGCCTAGTGCTGCAGGCCTCACCCCCAACAGGTTCACATGCTGCCCACCTGCACCCCCGCACCCCACAGATGCCCCTTACCCTGGCGTCTGCCGTCTGGGCCACTTCTCGGATCTTCTTCACCCAGTCCTGCAGCTCCTCTTGTGAGTCAGCAGCGACATCCAGGGACCAGTGCGCCACGGAAGCCATACTGATGGAGAAGACGAACAGCCGGTTGTTCTTGCCCTCGGGACGGATGGCTGGGAGAGCAAGAGAAACAGGGCTTGGAAAGACGTCCCCGTCCCCCACACTACAGCCCAGGCACTGGCTCGGAGCCCCTCACTACCTGCCCTCCACCCCACAGGGTGTGAGGGAGGTGATGCTGCGCTGCCAGGAGAGGCGACCAGGGCTCAAACCCCGGTCTCGTGCGGGTCACGTGCCCCACCCTGTCTCCAAGGTCCCGTCACACCGTGGCCCAACCAACAAGGACTGTGGAGGTCAGCTAGCCTTCCGCATCACCCAGTGCCTGGCTCAGGGTAAGCATGCAGGGGGTCAGAGCTGGAGGTGAAGAATCGAGACTGGGGTGTCAAGAGAGTATCCAAGCACGGGGAGAGCTCAGAGTGAGGACAGCCTTTGGGAGGCCAGCCACTGGCTTCTTCCCACAGAACACAAAGGGAGCCACAAAGGAGAGCCTGACCCTGAAGAACCGTGGGCTGGGGAAAGGGGTGGGGGCTCACCAATCTGACAAGCTGGCACATCCAAGACCCCCCGGAGCAAATCCCCCAAGGGGCTGTTCTCGTCCAAGTGCTGTGGAAAGCAAAGCCCATGGGTCATCAGCACATCTGCTTTATATAGATGCATGGGAGGAGATGTCTGTGTGCGTGCAACAAGCACACCTTATGCACACACCCATGACAACACAAACACAGCAGGTGTATTGGAAACTGCGGACCCCACAGGGGTGTGACAGGACCGCAGGTGACTGGTGGCTGTGCATGCACAGGTACACCCGACACTGTGTGTGATGGGCATATGCACAAGAAGAGTCTGGGGACGGGGATTCTGTCGCACCAACATGGCTCTGCTCTCACCTCCCTCTCAGGCTCCAGGGCTGCGGGGCTGACCATCTCTTCCACGTAGTTTGACGGGAACCACAGCTGCTTCTTCCCACCATAGTCCCCCCGCCACCTGTGGAAGCCACAGGGTGCTGACCCCAGCAACCACTCCAAACTCCCACAAGGAGGATATCTCTTGTCAGAGTCCCTGCACCTACGCCAGGCTGCAGGAGCAGCGCTGGTGCGCAGGTATGTGGGACAGACACACCACGACAGCACAGTGGCAGGTGCACAGGGGGGCCCCCGCCTCCCAGCCCGCCACACATGCCAGAGGCTTTGGCTCTGGGGACCAGGCTCACCAGCCACCTTCTTGCTTCTCCACGTTCTGGATGATGGCGCTCTTAGTGAAAGTCAGCTCATCCTCTCTCTGGGCCTTGTAGTCAAAGAGTGCTTTGACTGCACACTGAAGAGGGGGAGACACTGGTTAGAGCAGGCAGTCTATCCTCGCCACTCTGCTGACGTGGGGCAGCCCCCCCAGATAGTCCTCGCCATCAGCCCTACAGGAGGCTCCAGGACACGTGTGACCCAGGGCCTCTGCCACGGAGGCTCCTCAGGGTCCAGGTGGAACATTGCAAGCCCCTCAGCCCGGGCCACAGGGAGATTCTTGAATCTCCCCCAGAAGCCAGGGCTCACAGGCTAGGAGTGTCGGTAGGTGCCCCGGGTGCCTCCCCCAGGACCTGAAAGCCTATGGGCATGACTGGGACCCCATCATTCCTCATCTGGAAAGTAGGAGAAAAAACCTTGTCCCAGGCTCCCTGGCTGCTGAGGGACAAAGCACAACTCCTTACTCCTTAGAGAAAAAAGCAGAGAGAGAAAGGTCCTTTCCGAGGGATCTGCACGAGATAAGGGAGTGAGCAGCAAAGAACAAAGTTTCTGGCCCTTGTGGCCGACCCCCGCCCTGCTGCCACCCAGGAAGTAAATGAGACTTACCCTGAGGAGCAGTTTGGAGGGGTCAGTGTTGACCCCTAGGGACAGGGACTGGGAGGGGGTCAGCCCCAAGAGAGCTGTGGTCAGATACCAACCACACATCTCTCACAAGCTCTAAGGACTCGGAAAACCACAAACACCACTTCTCCACAACGACCACAGATGCACCCCTCCTCCCCCAGCAGAGAAATACAAGCCCAGAGCAGCCAGGAGCCTCTCTAGCTTCCTGTGCCCAGAAACCCGAGGTCGTACCTTGAAAGTTGGCATAGGATTCGCCTCCACATAGAAGCCTGGGTTGCGGCCCTCATACAGGGCCCCGTAGTCTGGCTCCTGGAAACAGGACCGAATGATAGACGTTAACACCCAGAGAGAACAGGGGCTGCTGGCTTCCCTGTGCCCCTCAGTCGGTGAGGCAGGCCTCCTCCACATGGCCTTCCTCTCCAGGCCAAGTCTGCCCCCTCCCCTGGCACCTGGTTCACCGGCATCTTGGACCTTAGCAGCATGGCTTTGCCCTTCCCTCTCTCCCAAGTTCTTAACCCTTGAGGCCCACCCCATGATTCCGAAACCTCTCTGTTCCCCAAGGCCCAAGGTGCTGCCCGACATTCTTGCTTAGTGTCTCGCTCACTCCCCACTCGGCACCCCCACCCCACGCTGCCTATCTATCAGCCCAGCCCCAGGCCCCAGTGTGCACAGTCCTCTCTCTGGTCACCTGTGCTCACCAATGCCAAGTCTCAAGCAGACCTCTCGCCCTAGTCCCCATCAGTCCAAGTCCTGAGCCCTCTCTGTCCCCGTGCCGTCTGTGTAGCCTTCTACCTCACATGCCTCACCCTCATGCCTCTGCCTCCTGGAGCCAACTCCCCTGCCCTGGCGACAGTCCAGTTCACACCTCCTGAGTAAGCTTCTGGCCTTGGGCCTACCTTTCCCTGCATGAGCTCCTGGACCGCCTTCCCCACACCCCGGCTCGCGGGGGCTCTCTGCTCGAATGCCTTCACCTAATGCATGCCCATCCTCGCAGACACATTCTTGTGGCAGACATTCCCTCTGGGACACCGTCCCGGCACCCACACCATGGCCCCTAGCTGGGCAGAGTGACCCTCCCAGGAGCTCCTACAACATTCCTGGCTTCTGTGTCCCACATACCGACTGTCCTGCCACTGCCCAGCAGCTAGCCCAGGGTCACCCTGTCCACCACGCCCCCTCAAGCACTGGGCCCTCACAGCTGTGCCGATCTTCTCCAGCGCCTCCTCGTTGATGGGATAGCGCAGCTTCATCTTGCGGTACAGTGGGTGCTTCTCATAGTAGCTGATGAGGTCCACGAGGCTGTCGAACTCGGAGTTGCCCAGGACCACCGTCTGGCCCTCCTGCTGGACGCGGCAATGCTTGATCTTGCCCTCAGCCCTTAACACAACAGCCACACAGGGTCAGGGCAGCCCAGACTCAGGCATAACCCCACACCACCTACAGTACCCCGAGGCCACACCCCTCACCGGAAGGAGATGGCGTAGGAGTTGGGCTCATTCCGTTTCCTCACCAGGAAGGCCCCATCCCGGGGGACGCGCATCAGCATGTGCTCAGCCTGAGCTCTGGTCAGGCTGGCATGGTACCACCTGAGGACAGGCCCAAGTCAAGCCCTGGCCATCACCTCTCAGGTCCCCCACCCAGCCCTCGGCCCCTCCCTCACTCTTTGCTCTCGTGGGCATTGGTCTGCGGGACTGGCTCTGAGAGGCGCATCTCAAATTCGTTGCAGCGTAGGGGCACCTGCTGGTAGTGTGTGATGAGGTCATAGAGCGAGTCAAAGACCAGGTTGTCTGTCAAGAAGAACTTGGGGGCCCCAGCGTCCTGCCGAGAGTGGATCCGGCAGTGCTGGACTTTCCCATTCCGCCTGAGGGAAGACAGGGAAGCAGTGAGGAGCAGGCCGGGCCCAAGCGAGGTACCTAAGTTGTTCGGGTGTGGGTGGCCCTGCAGGAGGGCTTCAAAGCACCCTGAAAAGTATATGTGTGTGCATGCATGTGATGAGATCACGTTCCATGGGAGAGCCCGTGACAGAGACCAACTACGGACCGTGGTGGTCTCTGGGAGGTGCCGCGTCAGAGTATACACGCGCCAGGAGTGGGTTACCAGAAAGAGAGGGTATAGTCGCCCACGAAGGTCTCGCTCTCTCGCACGAGGAAGGAGCCATCAGGGGCCCCGGTCTCAATGCAGTACTCGGTAAGCAGGCGCTCAGCGATGTGCCGCCCATCCCGTCCTGCCCCGAGCTTCCCGTGGAACCATTTCTCACTGGAGTGCAGCTCTGTGCTGCCACTGGCCTGTGGGGGGAGGGCAACAGCAAAGACACTCAGTGACTCTGACCCCAGCCCAGCCCCCAGCCCTGGGCTGGCCCCTCACCTCCTTGGGCTCCTCCTCATCCTCGTTGCCCTGGTCACTGCTCGTCTCCTCAGAGTAGTAGATTTTGCTGCTGGTCAGGACGAAGTAGTGGGGATACCACTCCTAGAAGACAGAAGTGGGGCCCATGAACGGAGCCCTCCTCCCGTGGTGCCCCTCCCCATGCTTGGCCTGGCCTGGCCCTCACGTGGTTCACAGGGTCCTCCAGGTAGAGGATGCCATTCTTGATGGAGTTGCTGATATCGTTCTCGGAGTACATCACTGATGTAGGCACCTCTTCATAGGCACTGCCCTCTGCCAGCTTCTTGTGCTATGGGGACAGGCCAGGACATGGCAATGCCCCCTAGTCCCAGCGTCCCTCCTCCTCACCCAGGCTGCAATGGCCTGGGAGAGGTGCTGGGAAGTGTGGGGGGCTCACCCCTACCTTGATAAGGATCTTCCTCTTGAGCTGGTTGGGTGAGGGGAGTCCATCGGCAGCGATGTCCACAGGCTTGGTAAGGAGTGTGTCCCCAAGCACCTTCTTGAAGTACTGTGCCATGTTCCTCTGCTGGGCAATGCTGCAATGGTCCTCAATGGACAGGATGACCGGGTACCTAAAGGGTAAGGAGCCAGTGCAGTGACAGAGGCCTTACAATTCTGAGGGATCAATGCTTAGTACAAACACCCCCTCAGAGAAGGAGGTGTTAGGGACCAAGGCCCTGGAGGCCCTGTCTATAAGAAAGCTACCCAGAGAAGATGCTGGCCTTGGTTGCTGGAAGGGTTAAGAAGGTTCCACAGGGGCACCAAAGGGTGCAACAGGAACAAAGGGGTGGAACCCCTGCAGACAGAGGTCCCCAGAGTTGGTCCAGCTATGGGGGCTCTCCCAGCAGTGCAAGAGACATCCCACGCCAAGAAGGTAAGGAGAGACAGGAATCACCCTCCAGTTAGCTGCCGGAGCCCCCGATGATCCCTTCAGTGAGGCATGAGAGACTAGTGAGCACAGGTAGGGGTGAACAGGAATTGCAGGACAGCAGGTAGGGATGTGGACAACTCTCTGGGCTGTGAAGGGAAAGGGGTTGGTAGGACAGTGGCCTAAAGAGACCACTGGGGTTAAGGAAGTATTTTTTGCGGACGGGTAGAGCTTTAGTTTGTTCCACAGGCTAGAGAAAAACCATTGAAGAGGGCGGACCATGGATGTAAGAAACAGGGAGAGGCTTAGGAAGAATGGGTCAAGCAAACGGCAAGAGGACGAAAGAAAAATGGGGCATGGGGACAGGGCACTGGAGGGGACCCTCTGTCACAGGACAGAGCTGGAGCCAAGCTGACCCCAGCCCTCCTCCCTTCTCTCCCACTCACTCTGAGGCCACAAAGGCGTGCTCCTTGATAGTGTGCAGGACGTCTGAGAACTTGATCTTGGTGGTAAGGGTGTGTCCATGGTAAATGACTGGCATCCCATCTGGGCCATCCCAGCAGTCCACTGGGGAGCAACATGACCACAGTCAAGAGGGCAGGCCCCCCCAACCTCCTCCCCCAGCCCTGGCCCTCACGCACACTCAATGCAGCGACAGCCCATCCGCAGGCAGCGAGCGTAGGCTTCCAGGGAGGACTCGCTGGAGAACTGGTCCCCGGTCAGGTATCTGGACAGGGAAGGAGAGGCAAGCGTGGTTGGGTGAGTGCCTCCCTCCCAAGGGTGGGCCAGGTGGGGCCCAAGGGAGGCACTCACGTGTTGTGGGAGGAGGAGATCCAGTAGTGGGAGAGGGGGTTGTTCATGGTTTCTGGGCACACTGCATCCAGCTGTGAGTTCCACACACTGTTCTCTTTGGAGAACAGGAAGGTGACAAACTGTCCAGGAATGGGCAGGAAAAGAAAGCCAGAGTGAGCCCCTACCCCAATCTGCTGGCATGGCAGTGGTGGGAAGGAGAGGATGCTCATGGTCTACTGTGGTGGGCCAGGAAACCAGTGTGTGTTGGGGGTGGGGGGTGAGGGGAACGAGGTAGCTAGCACCCCTAAGGAGAATCTGGCTCCTGGGACCCAGGTGGGCTTCTGGTCGGCAACCCCCATTCTGGCGAGTGAAAGGCAGGGCTCACCTCATCCAGGAAGAAGTACGGCTCTTCAATCTCTCGCAAGGGGTCTCGGAGAAAGCTGAGCATAAATTCTTGCACCTGAAGCCGGTCGACGGCCCACAGCTCCTGGTGGGGGTGGGGTGGTGAGGAGCGCACGAGACGCGGCCGTGACGAGCCCAGTCCCTACCCCCCAGCCAGGCGCCCTGGCACCGCCGAGCCCAGCCATACCCCCTGGTACTCAAGGAGGAACTGCTGGAACTCAGGAAGGGACACGCGACAGAGCTCCGGCCGCTCCACCGCCCTGTGGGGAAGAAGGGAAGTACCTGGCAGCCAGCTGGCTGGCACAGCCCACAGACAGTGAGGGGCCCCTCGGAAGGCAGAGCCCAGCTCCCGGCCAGCACAGCTGCCCCAAAGGGTCCCGCATGGCTCACCCCCTCCCAATGCCTCCCACCTATATGGGGAGGGACCAGGGGAGAACCCTACCGCCCCACTTCAAACCAAACCTCAGGGCACTGGCTTCCAAGAAGGGGAGGTCCATCTGCAGGAGACAGAACCTGGTCAGAGTGAGAGCCCCTGGGGAGGCCATGTGGGAAAAGGGCTTTCAGGAAGAAAGGCTGGGGCAACAGACAGGGGTGGGCCTCAAGAGGAGAAGAGCTGGAGAAATGGCACCCAAAAGCCCTCAAGCGGGGCAGCAGGGCTGAGGCAAGCAGGGCGGGGGCTGGGGTGGGAAAGCAGGGGCAGGGGCCATGGGAGGGCAGGTGGCTCATGCACCGTCTTCTGGGCGCTGTACATGAGGCTGCGGTACAGCTGAGCAAACTGCCCATAGGTGATGTCACTGCTGCGCTGCTCCAGGTCCTGCATGGCACAGGACAGGGCTCCGGTCAGGTCCACAGCAAGGGGCGCCCGGGCTGCCCCCACTGCCTGCCTGTGGATGGCCTGAGAATTCCCTACCGTCAGACGCTCTCGGAGGAAGCGCATGTTGGGGACCCGGTAGTTGACCTGGGACAGCATGTTCTTCAGGTCCTTGGCTGATATACTGAGGAAAGAGAGACATCCCCAGTGGCATCACCCAACCTCTCATGACCTCTGACCTATGGGCTGAGTCCACCTGGGGTTGGACAGGTAAGCACTACCCTTGGACCTATGTTTCTGATGGGGAGACTAAATCACAACCCTTGGGGTGACCAAGAGAAGTCCCCTCCTTTCTCTGGGCCTCAGTTTCCTCATCTGAGCAAAGAAAAAGGCCATGATTCTGGCAAGAAAGGAGCAAACAGGCCCAGGGAAGTGGGTCAGGATGGGGGAGGGGAGCCAATCTTTAGGTGTCAGGCACTCAAGCCTGTACCTCTAGTCCCCCAGGCTCTCCCAGAGGCTGTTGGTCCACCCAGAACACAGGGAGGCAGCCTCCCCCTGCTGAACTTCCAGGCCCCGCACAGCTTACTCACATATTCCCTGTGAGGGGCAGCTCAACAGTGATTCCTCCCCAGTCACCCTGGAATGCTGGGAGTTTGTGCCTCAATACCCAGAACTGGTGGTGGTAGCAGGGGCGGGGGAGGGCCTGCTCAGTGAACTACCACTGCTGGTGACTGGGCACTCTCCTGGGGTCCTACGGGAAACCGTCCCTGCCCTCCGGGGCCCAGGATTTGGGGACAGGGGACACTGCTGGGCCCTGGCAGCAGAATGGAAAAGATGGGGGAAAGGGGGGCTTTCCCCTCCTCCTGCTCAGGAGCCTGACAGGCAGCAGCAAAACTTCCTTCCAGGATCCACCTCTGTACTGAGTGGTCTTAGCTGGTGCTGGCAAGTGCTGTTGAGCAAGTGCCCGCTCTCTGCAGGCACCGGCTCATCTCTGACCCCGAGTCACCAGGAGGGAGACTGTCAGGGTCCTTGCTCTGCAGGTTAGGAAACTTGCTACATCACCAAGCTTTCCCTCTGTGGACTCTTTGCCATTAGCATTACAAGCTAAGCAAGCTATCTCTCTGACCAAAACACTTGTCTTGACCCAGCTAACCTCTCCAGCTACCACCCCCTTCTCTGCTCCCCTTCACAGCAACACCTTGAAGGAGCCATCCACACTCCCTTTCCTTCCCTGAACTCGCTTCTCCACTCCTCAAGGTCACCAACAACCTCTGTGCTGTCAAGTCCAAAGGGCACCTCTCTGTCTTCAACACACTTGACAAGGCCTGGCACAGCCGACCACTCCCTCCTCCCCAGGCTTCCAAAACTCACCACTCCCCCACCCCCCGCCAGGTTTTCCTCTTACCTCACGAGTTGCTACTTCCCTTGGCCAGCACCTCTTCACCTCTCGAATCCCCAGTGTCCGAGCAGCCTGGGATCAGATGCTAGCCCTCTTCCCTTTTCAGGCTATGCTTACCCCCACCCCCCACCTCAGGTGATCTCCAGCCTCGTGGCTTGTAGAAGAAACATCTCTATACTCCTGAGGTAACATCTCCTGCCCCAACTTCTCCCTTAAACTCACTCTACCCACCTGCCAACTCCATGGCTCTACCTGGACATCTAAGGGCGTCATAAAACTTAATACACCCCAAATGAACCCGTAAGCTCCCCAAATGTGCTCCTCCCATGGCCTTCCCCATTTCAGTCAATGGCAACCCCACCTTTTCAGATGCTCCAGCCAAAAAGCTTGCTGTTATCCTGGACTCCTCTTTCTTTTGCATGCCAAAATCAATGGTAGGAAATTCTATTGGATTCTATCTTCAAAATACAGCAGAGCTCAGGGACGCCTGGCTGGCTCAGTCAGTTAAACATCCAACTCTTAATCTCAGCTCAGGTCATGATCTCAGGGTTTTTGAGACCGAGCCCCATGTCGGGGTCTGCGCTAACAGCGCGGAGCCTGCTTAGGATTCTCTCTCCCTCTTTCTCTCTCAAAATAAACAAACTTAAAAAAAAATAAAACAAAACATTAGAGCCCAAATCCAACCACTTCCTTCCCCCCGCCCACTCAAACTCTCATCTTCCACCTGGAATGCTGAAGGGGCTCCCTGGCCAAGCTCTCCGGCTCTGCCCTGCCCTGGACTCTCCAGAGGCACCAGCATTCCTGTGCAACTCAAGTCAGGTCACCAGATGCCTCCCTTCAAAACCCTCTGTGGTTTTCCAGCTCTTTCACAGCAGCAGTCAAATGCCCTTACCATGACCTGATCTCTGTCCTCCACCTCTCCTTGGCCCCTCTGTCACAGGACAGCTTCAAAGGCACGAGCTTCAGAAGGCACCTCCTTACACACTACAGGCCCCTGACCCTCTCTGTAGGACACCCAGAGCCAGTTCTCCATGTCCTGTCTCTGTCCCCAGCGGCAGGGCACACAGCTTATAGTCCCTGGCCTCTCTCACCAGCCTGCACCAAGGCCATTAGAGGGCTTTCTGCAGGAAGTTACTTGTGCCAGAACCACTCGCCTGCCCCCCAGCTCTGCTAAAGGCAGGCCTCCCTGGGTCCTCTGGTTCTCCAGCAGCTGCTCAGAGATATGGCTACTGTTCTGGCTGCCCCAACCCACCTGCTGGGCTACAGGCACAGCTCAAAACCTACCGATCCTCACGATTCCGATCCACCGAATAGAACTGCTTCCTCAGCCACCTGGAGGAAGAGAAGCCTGAAGTGAGAACACTTCTCCAGCCAGACTAGTTCTGGGGAAGTCAGTAGGCAGTGTCCGGGCACACAAAGGCCTGTGTCCCTGCCTCTGCTCCCTAGAACCTAATGCCTCCAACCCTAACTACATCAGGGGTGGTTCTTACCTTTCAATCTGCAGAGGTGTGGCTGCCTGCAATGTATCTTCCATCAGCCAAGTTAACCCCTTGATCCACATGTTCACTTCATCCTCAGATGTAGCTGTGATCAAGGGGTAAAGAGCTGAACTGAGGACACATACTTCCTGCCGAGCCAGGAGCCAGTAGATATTCCCTCTAACTACCCCCTACACCTCCTCCAGACCCTGGACTCCTACCTTGCAGGCTCAGGGTCTTCAGGCGGAACTCCATCCCATACAGTATGACAAAGCAGTGTGACTGGTCTGTTCGGAAAGCAGGATCCTCTTGGTAGCGATCAAAATCCCGTGAGGTCTTCCCTGGGCGGATCTCCTTGATTTCTCGAATGTCAACTAGGAAGACAGAGAAGAGACCAAGATCAGGCTGGGGTCTCCAAGTCCACACCAAAATGAGGGCAGCCTGGTTTCCTCACTCATTCCCATACTCTCCCTCAGGGAAGGATGGCAAAGAGAGACACCCTGTCCAGGGGCAGAGCCAGGAATGCTCACAGTCCCACTAGGTGGTAAAAGAGAGTTGGGCTAAGCCTAAGGACAGGCCTCTACTAAAAGCTGAGCTGTCTGAGGGAGCAGACAGCCCCATCCTGTGTACCTTCCCTTGCTGAGAATGTAGGCAGGTCACTCTGACCTGGAAAAAAGCTGGACTCTAAGAGAGAGAGAAATGGGGACTAAGGCTGTTCTTCTGTGAGGACCATTTCCTGACACAAAACACACAAACCAAACTGTAAAGTCCCAGGGCAGGGCTAGGAAGACCCAAATTGTCTCAGGATCCATGGGAGAAATGAGGGATCAGGCCCAGGGGACTGATGTACCCCTGAAAAGACATGCCCAAGCAAGTCTCAGCAAGAGGACTGGCAGTGGGTATCCAAAGGAATGTTTCCCCATCCTGACTGTCAAAGGGCCTGGTGCTCCCCTGCCCTGACACAGTACATATCGGGGAAGCACAGGGGCCCGAATGGCAGACAACCTGCCTCAGCCACTAATAAGGGAGATGATGCCAAGTGACTCATTTAACTTCTTCCAGTCTCAGTTTTACCATATATAAGGCCAAGGGCTTGACTGAATTTCTCTAGTAAACAGGGTGGTAGAAAAACATACATGGACTCTGGGATCAGACTGCCTGGACTAGAATCCCAGCTCTACCTCCCACCAGCTGTGTGACCTCAGCACAATGACAAACGCTCTGACCCCACTGTTTCATCTGTTAACACAGGTAACAAGTAACAGTGAGGGTGCTGGTAAGATCAGAAGTCCTAAGAGCCAAAACTGCCCAGCCCTGTATGTGGCACACCGGAGCTCATTCAATGCAAGCTCCCTTCCTCTGCTCCCTCACCAAAGTATGCTTGGGGCACAGGTTCTAGTCCCAGGCCTGGAGAGGGCCCTAGCACTGCGCAGCACAGAGAAGGGCTGCCTCCCGCCACACACCCATCAGATAGCCCGGTGCCGGCTGCGACCCTGGAGAGGGCAGACTTTCCAAGCCAGATAGAGACGGCTTTAAGGAAGATCTCTTCAAACAGAAGAAGCCTGGCTTACCACCAGAGAGGACTCTCCCTGAGCACTGCCCTGGCACTACAGCCCCTTCAAATGCTCTCAACCCAGACTGGCCCAGAAGATCTGGAGCCAGGAGTAGCTCTAGCACACTAGGGTCCACCCCCGTGGACCCCAGTGCCCTCCCAGCTCCAACCGTACACCATTCTGGCTGAATGCCCTAAGGGGTCCAGAACCGGGCCCTCTTCCTCTCCTTCCAGCCACAGGTGTGCCTCATCTATCCCACCTGAAATAGAGGCACTGCTTCTAGCCCCAACCCCAGCTGCTCCCATCAGAGCATTACTGGTTCTACCTGGACCTCACTCCCTGCTCCCTTGCCTTCATCAACCCCTTAGGCCTGGTCCTCCTGCTGAAACCCCTGCCCTCACCCCCAAGTCCTCTTTACCCATGAGCCACCCTTCCTAAGTTTTCTGAACCCTTAAAATAACATTGTTCTGATCCTTCCCAAAGTTGCTCATGGAGGAGAACATGCTCCTTCTCTGGACTTCAAGGCCCTTCTTGGTGGGGCCCAGTGATTTACACCCCCAGCTTCTTCCCTCCCATCTTTTCTGCTCCATCTAAACTCAGCTGGACCAAGCGCAAGAATGGCCAGTGCTTCTTATCACCCATTGCATCCCAGTCCCTAGGATGGACTGTCTACCGCCCAGGCTCTATCCTCTCCCTCCAAAGACCCAACTTGGAATCCTACAGCAATCACACCCATGACTGCTCATGGCAATACGTGTGTGTGTGTTTGTGTGTGTGTGTGTGTGTGTGTGTGTGTGTGACACACACAGAGAGAGAGAGAGAGAGAGAGAGAGAGAGAGAGAGAGAGAGAGAGAGGAGAGGGAGAGAGAGAACATTCCTCATCCCCCCCTAGGCCAGGCTTGCTGAAGGACTGAATGAACAAATGAAAAAAGCAGGCACACGGGTGGGGGAAGGGGCCACAAAAAGCGGGGAAGGGTTTAGAAACAAGGAGTTACACTCAGGTAGAAACAGGGAGGATGGGGGGAACTGAGTCACAAAAACCCAGCCTGAGAAGATAGTTTCCAAGGATGGAAGGAGGAGCTGAACAGGGGAAATGCCCAGATCAGAAACTGCAGAATAACCACAAACCCTGCCCTTTGAAACAGAAACCAGCACACTTTTCCGGTGCAGAGCTGCTGTCATTCCCTCCCACACCTCTCACAAAGGCACAAAACCTCACACACACAAATGCATCTATGCCAGGGCCTGCATGCTCCACAGCCTGGGCCCTTCCTCTCAGCGGCCCGCCTATCACTAGAAGTAGTCCAGGACGTGCCTACTGCTCGGCAGGCAGCTAGAGGGTCAGTTGAAAGCTTGGGGCCAGGCCTCATGGAGCCCTGTGTGGGTGCACGAGCACATGTGCATGCACACGCAAGCACACACACACACACACACACACACACACACACCCCACACACACTGCCAGCAGGCCCAGGAGAACTTCTGTCCTGTCCTGTGCTCCTGGGCACATTCCCCTGAGACTAGGCTGGAGGCAGAATGGGCTCCTGTCTAAGACAAGACTCAGGGAGGCCGAGCAGCTACAGAGTAGCTCCAGGCCAGGTGTCCAAGTCTCCCCAGCTCCCGCTTAGCCACACTTGATCCCTTATACTTCCCCCACATAAGGAAGTGCCAGCCTGGTCCTGATGCCTTCCAAGTGCATCAAGGCAACAGCAGGCTAAAAAGGATGTAACGCCTGGTGAGATGCTCTACTACGTTCTTAAAAGTCATATCCTATGTCACCTCCCAGCCCCACTTCCCATCCTCCTGCCTCCCAGACAAACACAGAAAGGGTCTCCTTTCCTAAGAGAGCCAGGACTGGTCCCCCAGGGACTGCCATCAGGCGAGGAGACTCCCTGGGACAGGCATGGCCTCTGCCTTAGTTGGGGGGAGGGGGAGGCCGAGCCACCCCAGCTGTCTGGGTCAGAACTGCAGTAGAACAGGAAGGGCAGGGAGGGAGACCCTCCCAGGACCTGGGAGCTTGGAGAGGAGAGGAGAACTACTTGGAAGAGCAGGAGAGTAGCACCCTGTTTCCAGAGACCCACGACCCAGCACTCATCACCCACTCACAACCATGGGAAAACAATGTTCAAGGAACACTGGGGAAAAGAAAAGCCAGGGCACTGAGAGGCCCTCGGTAGGCTGGAAACGGGGAAGTGAGACAGTGAGGACGGGGGCAGGATCTCACAACCAGGGGGACTGTGGCCAGGCCACCCTGCTGCTGTGTGGCACAAGAGAGTGTAGGGCTTTCACCAATGACAAAGGCCCATCTTCCAGCTCACTCCAACCTGAGAGGGCCTGGGGTTCCATCAGCACAATGTGGCCAAGCTCAGCCTGTCCGGAGGCATGGTGTGCTGGAGGACCAGGTTCCTGAGGCCCATGCTTTAGGAATGGCATGAGTATCACCACTCCAAGCATGGCTGTGGTGGACAGTAACAAGATAAAACTATCCCGGGCATTTAATCACCCACACATCCTCACGAAGATATAGAGACTAGCCCTTCTCGAGAGAGGCTTTGGGGTAACCTGCACCTGGGCCAGGGACTGGCATCACATGCCAGCTCTGCGGGCTGAGGAACTTCTGATGGCCAGGCTGCCTGGAACTCCGGGCAGAAGCCTGGGGGTCCTGTGGCAATCTGCCTCCTCCCACTCCCTCAGGAAGCCTGCCCTGACCATCCCCTTCCTGAAGGCTTGCCCACACCTAGCAGAGGAGAACCACACAGGTCTTAAATTGCAGCCCTGGGCAGGCCCTCACTCTTTCGGCCTTGGTTTCCCCATTAGTAAACTGGCAATTCTTCTTACCTCTCAGTATTGCAGTAAGGGCCTTGCCAGGAACAAATGATCCCAGTGATGTCTGAAGGAGCTTTGACCCCTGCCTGCCTATGTGCCTAATGTGTTAACATGGAGTCCAAGGGGCCAGCAGCAGGGAAAACCAATGCAGCCATCTGCCAGGGCTTTGCTGGGAGTGAACCCAGACCTAGGAGAGGTAAAGCTAGGCTGCAGCTGCCTCGGCCAAAGGGAAAGAATACAAGCAGCCATTTCCCTAGCTCAAAAAAGGAGTTCACAGGCATGGGACACCATGGAGGAGTAGGGCTCCTGGGACCAAAGTTCAGATCAGTGCACGCAGACATGCTCTAAGCCAGGAGCTGCTTCTTGAGCCTGCAGTCCCTGCAGCCACAGCAGCCACAGCACCCCACCTGCACACTCATCAAGAGTCTGAGGCATATGCACCCTATGGTGCGGCATCAGAACGGGAGACAAACAGATCTGAAATCACAAAGATCAATTTTCAAATCCTGTTTCCAAGCGTATAGCTGGGCTTCAGTCTGCTCTCCTCTCTGGCAGACCATGGATAAAATGAAGGTTTTTGTTAGGACAGCCAATTGACCATCACATGCAAACAGACTATGACATAAAGATATTCACAGAGGAGACTCAACCTTGACCTGCCTTGACCACCCCAACCTTGGATTGATTTTTATGCAGAAGGAAACAGGCTCGTTGCCTGGTGGCAGGGGCCAGCTCTAAGCATTGAGGCAGAATGCCACAAGACTGAATCTGCAAAACCAAAGCTTGCATGACCAGACAAGGAAACCCCCGCCCTTCTCTCCTCTTTTGGCCCAGGGACAGACTCCTTGCCACAGAGACTAAAGACCAGCAGTTACTCAATGCTGAATGGCTGGGTCAGGCAGGCTTGAAGAGCAACTGCCTTCTGGACATACCAGTAATGGCAGTCACTTTCCCTTTAAGAGCCTCAGTTTCCTCATCTGAGCCCCAGAACTGATCCCATGCACTTTGAGAGGTGGGTAGCTAGACAAACAACAAGGAGTACTGTTGCTGCTCTCAGGGCCAGCTTAGAACTTGCCTTTGTGGGAAAGTAGGTCCCTAACTCTGGGACAGCACCCAATCTATTGCATGAGGAGAGCAGAGGGTGCCATGAAGGGGACAAGCTAAATGACAGGCAGCCAGTTTGCAGCCTGAGAAGGGGTTGAAGACAATGACCATAGAGGACCTGTCTATGCTAGGCTCTTCTGAGGGAAGAGCTGCTTCCGGTCTTAGAATCCTGCTCCCCAACCCCTCCCAGACATCAGGTGGAGCCACAAGTGCCCCACCAGCCCTCCTCTTGCCCAGTACAGGAACAATAGAGAAGAGAAAGGGTATGGGGGGGGCGGGGGAAGGGCGGGGAGGCACCAAACCTTTATCAGGGTATCTTAATGAATATGGCTCAGGAGAACCAGCCAATCCTGATCCATAGCAGATTTCATTCTACCCATGGTAGGCCCTGGGACAGGGAGAAGGGAGCCCAGCATCAAATCCAAGATTCTAAATTAGACCTAAGATTCTTGGTCAAGAACCAGTATCCTAGCATCTCCTGCCCCCAGTGAAGCCACTTTCCAAACAGCCCTACAAAGATAGAGGTCCTCCAAACCTACTGGTCAATTAACCACCCATCGGGCAAGGAGGATGTACAGAGAAGGATCATGAACACCAAACACTGGAAAGGCAGGCAGGAGGCACAGCCCCACCTCTGGGCCTCATTTTCCTCACCTGCAAATTGGGATCACCACTACTGGCCCCTTCTTCATTGGGCTACTATGAGATGTCAATAAGAGACACCAAAGTGATCTCACCAGAAAGAGAATGACATACTGAAAATTAAACCCCCCAAATGATGAACATATGGCCAAGAACACCACCACCAGCACAACAAAAAAACAGAAGGAAGTGGCCCATATCACAAATTTCTGGATATGAAACATGCTTTCAGTGAAATATTTTTCCTTTTACAAGGCAAGCTAATTGATGAAACTGCAAAAATTATTCATACAGAAATATATTATACACACACACACACTTTGCAATTTATAAGAATTACAACTCATGGTAAGTATGAACGTTTTGTTTGTTTGTTTTTCCAAATCCAGAGAGCTTGAAAGAGGTAAGTGAATGTTATCTGGGCAGGTCTGGGGGTTTTCATTACTCCCACCTGTGGTATGTGGACTTCCAGATCTCCTCCAGGCCTGTGTGCCTAGCCTGCAGAGGGCGCTGGGGGAAGCTGGGGAAAGTCCAACCCTCCTCCAAAGGGGCCAGGTCCAATCAAAGCAGCAAACTGCAAGGACCCCGGCCCATCAGCTCTCAGCCCACACTCCTCCCTCCAAGCCTCTGCACATGCCAGGCCCACCTTCTCTCCATCAGGCCCAGTCCAGTGGCATACCCAGTGCTCTGCCACTCTTGTCACACTGTCTAGTGCTTCCAGGTACCTAGGTCACTGGCTGCGAGCTAGCTCCCAAAGAAGATACTACATTTGGCTCTTTCCATTCCCAAAACCTAGGTCCTGGGAGGACTCAAAATGTTTACAGAGTGCTAAGGAGCAAGAATTAACACATGAGTTAGACTCCAAAGCTTGTTATCTAACAAAGGCAGCAAAGACCAAAGATGCTCAAAGATGGTATCAGGGATGGCTTCCTGGAAGAGGTGGTGCAGTGGGGCAACAAAGGCAGAGGAGCTACAACCAATATGCAAATACAGAAGTTGGTGAGGTTTACTATGGGGATAGAAGAAAGAAGAAGTGGTCACAGTTGGGAAGGAGGGGGGAGACATGGCCCCTGGGGGCCAGTGCTATCTGGAAATACTGGGAAGTCCCTACACAAAGGTTGCTGCAGCTGATGGGAACCACAGGAAGCTAGTGGAGCTCTGAGGAACAGAAAAAGCAGGGCTCCCTCAGCACTCTGCCCTCCTTGGCTCTAAGCAAAGGCCACCAGGAGATTCAGAAGACCAAGTCCAGAGAGATGGACAATCTCCCCCAGTGGGGCACCTGGTTCATTCAGTACAACATGTGACCCTTGACCTCAGGGTTATAAGTTAGCACTGCACTGACTGTAGAGATTACTTAAAAATAAAATCTTTAAAAAAAAATCTTCCCCCCAAATGCTCTTCCATCATTAGCCCTTCCAAGTACAGCCTGGGGTACACAAATGGGCCATTCCCAGTTGCCCCCACCCCACCCCACCACCTCTTTCATTACCCTCTAAAGAAACTACACATGCAGGGAGAGGGAACACAGATGGAAACACAAATGGAACGGACCCTTCTCTTTCAGAGGATGCCGAGATGGAGGAAGGAAGCCACGAGGGGAAGCAACTACTCTGTGCCCAATTCCTGGCCCCCTACTTCTGTCACCCCTACACAAGTTCCCGTGAAGCTCAAGGATAGGGCAGGCACTGCAGTCCAGAGCCCCCTTCAGAGGGAACCAGAGACAAAGACACTCTGCCCCCAGGCAGCTGTAACTAGAAGATACAGCTTTCACAGCCTGCAGACCTCCGAAGGGGAAGGATGGAGGTGCCTGGAAGGGAGGCAAGGACAGAACCTAGGCACAGGTGGGAAAAACACCTGACAAAGCTGGAAGCAGGGGGCATGGAATGGGCAGTCACCACGCTGCTCAAGGCCTCTGGAAGGAGAGTTCCCCTCAGATCCCCCAATCCCCTCTGTTCTGAGACTGTGACCTTCCCCCTCTTACTTTCCAACAGAAACAGTCAGAAGCAGCTCCCAGCTCCCACCGGAGAGGAAGTCAAAAGTGGGGACGGGGTGGGGGGGTGGTAGCTATCTACCTCCATTTTACAGACAAGGTTTGAGGCTGGGAAACTTGGGGCCACAGGGTCACTCAACAAAGAAAAGGTGAGGATGGGGTTTATCTCTTCCCATTTCTGTGCAGCAGCTGCTTTCAAACCAGAGTAGCAGGGGAAAGAGGCCACAGCCCCTTCCCAGGGTGTACACAAGGAAACCCTGGCTGAATCTGGGAGTCCAGGATGTACCAGGGCAGAGTTTAGCATCTGCTTCTGGCTGGGGTTTCATCAGTCACTCCTCCCCAAACACCTGACCGAGAAGGGCAGCCAGGCCTGACTCGGTGTCTGGGCCCTCTCCCACCTTGATAAACAGGAAAAGGCCATTCAGACAGCTGGATGGAGGTCTGCAGGGTCCTCCTACATGGGACCTTGAACCCATATGTACTAACTGCTTCAGGTTACAGCTGTAAAGGATCCTTGCCAGCACATGAATCATCCAAAGTCTAGATTCTAGATGAATCTCCTCTTTGGAGCAATGAGAAAATGGAGGTTCCAAAGGGTCTTATGCTGGTCACATGGTGGTTCATGGCAGAACTAGGACCCTCTGCATGGCCCATAGCTTTCACACCACCCAGACAGGCAGCCTCTTGCCTATAATGCTAGACTAATCCCATCGATGTCAGAGATGGGAACACCATGCCTAGGCCACAAAGGAAGGAAAGGAAAGGAGGCCCCACCCAGAGAACTCAAAGCTGGGAGAGAGCTGAGCAGTTGCCTATTATGCTTATTCATTCATTCCATCATCTAATCAAACAAGTATTAGACACCTATCTACTCAGTATCAGGGCCTGGGTTGAGTCCTGGGTAAACAAAGATCAATAAGGCACTTGAGTTCCTGCCCTTCAGAAAAGCCCCTGGCTGATGGCGGAAACAGATGTGGAAGCAGATAACTGTAAGGTCGTGCAAAGATGGAACAACAGGGAGATGTCTGTGGTGTTGACAGCACAGAGAAAGTGAGCAGGGCTCTCGGGGACTTCTCAGACTGCTCTGTAGAAGGCAGGTCTGAAGGGCTGATCTGTCTGTGTCAGGCAGAGGGGATCATGGAAGCCAAGGCATCAATGAAGCAGTTCGGATGTTGGAGGTGGGGGTGGGCATTCAGTTTCGTGGAAGAGGGTAAGGGACAGCAGGCCTACACTGGCCTTCAATGCCACAACAGGGGAAAGCTGCACTATGGACAAGGGCTTGCTCCAACTTTCCTATCCAGACCTAAATAACTCCCCAGGCAGCCCATGGGTCAGCCCCCCAGGCAGAGGTCCTGTAAACTCTGACCTGTGCCACCACCACAGGCTGATGCTGTCCAAGTTTTTTTCTAGATGTCTTGTGTCTGCCAGGCCCCAGCTACAGAAGAAGCTGAGGGCCCAGCAGGGCCAGGTCCCATAACTGTCCAGCACCTCAAAAGTCCAATGAACTGTTCCCCCTAGTATGTTCAGGCCACCAGGAGAACCAGAGCACTGAGTTTAAGTCACTTTTCCATCGTCCTCTTTCCTGACCCTCAGAGCAGTCAACAAGGTTGACCACAGCCTGCCTCCTGCTTGGAGCTCTGCCCCTGGCTTCTCCCTCATAACTTCTCCTGAGTTTCCCCCTTCTTCTTGGGCTTCAGGCCTATCCGCATTAAACACTGGCCTTTCTCAAGGCTGAGGCCAAGGTCCTCTCCTCTCCCAACGTTCTACCTTTCCCCAGTTATTGATGCGCAGATTTCAGTTCCTCCTCTTACAGACACCACGATCCTCACCTCTAAGCTTCAGACCCTTCGGTCCAACTACTACTTGCCATTTCCACGTGCTCACCTCAAAAACAACTCAAAGTAAACCCCTCAAGCCCAAAAACACTCTTCAACATTTCTCTCACCAAAACCTAGGCCTCCTGTCACACCTCATGGGTCAGCTAACAGCATCACCTCCCAACAGATACAAGAACTAGAAACATTGGAACCATTCTTAGCACTTCCTTTTCTCCCAACACCTGCAACCTAATCCTTGGACAAGCCCTACTAGCTTTATTTATTATCACAACAATGTTTACCAAGCACCTAGATGAGTAGGAATCCTATGCGTGTTTTGTCTTCTCCAATGGAGTGTGAGCTCCGTGAGGGCATGGATCGTGCTTGTCAACTTTTAGTCCCCAGGGCCTAGCAGGAAATGGAATGCCTTGGAAGACAAAAAAATCTAGGCCTCCCTCCCCCAAAGAAACAACAGGGGCCTCTGACTGGGGATCCAAACCACAGGGGCTGAGGTGGGAGGGCAGATGGGAGGGGGACAGCAGTGGCCTCCTCTGCGGAGCTCCTTGCCAGCCCTGGCTCCCTGCCTCTTTGCTTTCCGTGTTACCACACAAGCCCTATTCCTTCTTGGGGGAAGCGGGGTGGGAGGGAGGTAGGGGGCCAGCCCTTAAACCCCCAGCAGAGTCAACCTTGACCAGGAGGTTGGAAATGTACTAAGTAATGAAAGAAGTCATGAAGGCAAGGCCTGCTCACCCAGACACCCTCTTCTGAGCACCCCACTAGGCTCTCCTGTTTGAGCCAGCCTCTCCTCAGCATCTGGCCACACTCCCTCTGGGCCATGCCAGACCAAGCCAAGGCACTCTTCTTGTCCTCCTTTTACTTCCTGGGCAGGCAAGGCCTTGAGGCATTTTCTAGCCTCTGACCTCACTCCAAGGTGACGGGAACTCACTGCCTCCCCAGGAAGCCCAGCTAGGGGCTGGTCAACAGGAATGGCTACCTTGGGACCTCCCCCTCCTGATTTTAATTTCCTAGTTCTACCCGCTTAAGACAGCTTCTGGCCTCACCTCCCCTAAAGGCTCCTCGCTGCCTCCCACCCCAGCCTGCAGAGTCTCATCCTCCCACTGTGGGCCAGTTCTCAGGCCAGGGACTAGGACATCCTTGTGGAAATGGTTCAGGCACCAGGCATTCTCTGGTCACTGGAGGGGATACTCTCTGTATTTCACTGCTGGTCTCAAGGGGCCCTGAGTAAAATCCTGGACAAAGTGACATGTTACCCTTTCTAACCTCCTCAGTGGATATGCTGAGAGCTTCCAAGAAAGGCCAACAGGCACATTATACTCAATTACTACTTCTTTGGGTAGAGGAAGTGACTAGAGTAGGAAGAGGAAAGTTGCCTCCCAACAGGTGGAGGAAAATTAGCTGGAATTGGGGGAAGTGGTCTGCAGAGCCTCAGAGAATCTATCACCCCCCGCGCCCTACCACTGCCAACCCCCACTGCTGACCTTCTGCCCCCAAGCAGGCTGACAAGCCTTTGGAACCTGTGGCCAGCTCCTCTTCTCCTTCCCAGGGTTAGCCACTCCATGAACTCAGACACACACTCTTGGGCCTGAGGCTAAAGTCACTCAATCCTGTGGGGTTAGAATTTACCCACCACACACCCACAGCTTCACAGCCAAAGGCCCAGTGTGGTCAATGCCCTACTCCCCCCACAGACAAGGCCAAGCCAAGGACACTGTGACCTGGGGCCATCCCTTAAACAACCACTTCCCTCAGCTCAGCCATATCCCCAGGTGTCCAAGAAAACAGGAAGCCAACCCCAAAGTGAACGGCCCACCCCTACTGAGTTAGAATTAGATCTCACACAAACAAGTGGTCAAACTTGCTGTGGCCCGGCCCCTCACCAGTCTGGTCAGTGTTCATTGCCAGGGCTTGGAGCTTCCGTCAGACCGCCCACTCTTCACCGTGCCCACGCCTTGCTCCCAGGCACCGCATAGCCTTTGTACAGATTCTCTAACCAATGCTGGCATGCCAGCCAGCAGGAGGAGGGACTCCACCAGGGCAAGATGGGCTGCTACAGAGGAAGCTGATTGTGTCTGGACCCTATACCCAGCCTTAGGTTCAGCCTATAATGCCTTAGGTACAAATTGCCTCTTGCTGGCTCTGGGCTTTCACGGTTTTCTCCATGTTCTAGATTGCAAGCGTCCCAGGATCAAGGACCAAGTCACCTCCTTTACTTGCTTGCTACCCCCAGAGTCCTCTGTGCCAGGCATGGGCTCAGCAAAGGAGATGCCAGTCTTCTGCAGAAGAAAGCCCCACCCATTTATTCTGCATCCTGAGTCTTACTGAAGCCAGGGCCACCCGCCAACACCGGGAAGGGCCCGGAAGGAAGCAGCAGAGCCTATACACAAAGCCTACATGTGGCTATAAAAAGGAGCCCTCCCTGCTTCCCCCAGGATGGGCCCGGTTCCTAGGAGGTGATGAGTGGGGGAGAGAGCTAGTACTTGTGCCTGGGCACACAGCCACTGCAGCCTCTTAAAGGCTAGCCAAGCACCACCTCGAAAGGAACTAGTGTTACAAGGGGGGTGGGGGGGAATGTTAAGAGCTAAGTGAAAATGGTAAGCAGAGACTCTTAGAGTCCCATCTCCTGGGACCCCAGCCCCCTCCAAAGCAACCAACTCCATGTTCTCACTGCCTCTTCCCCCAACCCCAGAGTATTCAAGGAAGACCCATTTCCCACACTTCTTTACCGCTCCTCCTCCTCTCCCTCTCCTGAAGGCTCCCTGTGGAGGTGCCAGCATATCCAGCAAAAGGACTCTAGGAGGATCGGTGAGGAGGCAATGAGAGGCCCTACCTCCGGGAAAACAGCAGGAAGCTATGGCCACAACATCATAGGTTCAGGGGTAGCTCAAGGAGGGCACAGCAGGGAGATAACAATGAGGCAGTGGCACAGCTATGGTACCTCAACTCTGAACACAAAGGCACCTTACTACAGAGAGCACGGCCACACGGGCGGCAGTCTATCTGCCCCAACAGCAGAGCCACCTGCACCACTGCCCATGCCAAGACACAGAAATGAATTCCTCCCCAGCCTCTGGTCTCCGAAGCCCTCTCCAGCCTGGTTTGCCCAGCGTTCGGGCCCTGCACCAAGAGGCTGACCCAGAGCCACTGAGGCCATTCTCTGAGAACCAGTGGAGTGGCTTGTCATGGTCACACACATGTAGTAGAAGTGAAAAATGAGCCTCACTTGTTGTCTGCAACTGAGATCTGGGGTTACTCATTATCAGAACACACTCTCACCTCTCCTGACTGACAGAACAGCCTCTGGTTTCTTTCCTCCACAGCACTCCCCAGGTCCTGCAATTATTTTTTCTGTCTTTCTGGCTGTACCTACCTCGAACTTTACATTTATTACTGGACCCCATGGTGCTTGGCATGTCAGCAAATGCCAGAGTCCAAAGCCAGGGAAGCACGGTGCTGCCTTGCTTGTTCAGTGTGTCACAAGAGCCCAGGAAAGCTGGGGTTTGGGGGTTTTTTATTGTTGTCTTAATAGAGTAGCTACAGAGTAGCTATAGTGATAAAACACACTGGCCTAGAGACCTACTACCACTGGGAACAAGGCAGAGTTTGCAGTTCTCACGTCTAGGTTAGCAGGCCTAACACACACCAGCTAGGCAGGCAAATGAAGGAACACCTGGGTGAATCTTTGCATTTGAGCTTGTCATCAAGGAGAGGCCCTTCTCAGAGTACCTCAAGCACAGAGCCCCAGGTCCTCATTTCCCTGCAGAGGCTGAGGTGCAGTCATCATCGTGAACCAGTAACAGCAAGTCAGAGCAGGGCTTTTTTGTCCCCCACCTCACATCACCTGCTATATTCACCCCCAGCCAAAAGTGTGGGAAAGCGTCTGCTGGAGGTGCCATGGCAAGATGAAGGTGGCAGATGATCTAGATGGAAGGTCTACGTCCAGTTTGTCCTCGGCCAGAAGCCTGGGCTGGTCCAACAGCACATCTGGCCAGAGGGCAGAGTGGATCAGATCACTCTGTCCACATTAAAAAACACGTTTGTCCTCCAGAATAGTCTATCTTTTTGTCATTTTCTCAAGAGTGGAAAAATAAACTGAATACTGTAGTGGAAATCAGAGATCCTACACTCTGGTCCCGGCACTGCCACGAACTTGCTGTGTGACCTTACCCTGGCGGCCCTGGTTTCTCATCTATGAGAGAGGGCTAACCATTCTTGCCCTCCATCGATACATGAGCTGTGGCGGCACAAAAACAACACCACAGATAAGAAAATGCTCCATAAACTCACTGCACTATTCAAATACCCAATTTTCCTCATTCTCCAGTCCTCCATGCACAAACTCAGGGAAGGAACAAAGAAAACAAGCAGGAAACAGATCTGCAGCCCAGGCTTTCAGAACAGCCACCAGTGGCCATGCTTGGTGGTGGAAAGAACTTGAGCTCTGTAGCTAACTAAGGCGAAAGCATAGTAAACAAATACTTATTAAGTGCCCACAAGTGCCAAATGCTATGCAGAGCACTTTCACATAAAATCTCTTACTCTCACATGCAACTTCACTTGACTATTGCTAATATACAACTCTATGAGGAAGTGACTTTTACAGCTGAAAATCAGTTTCAGATAGGTTAAAGTAACTTACCCAAGGTCACAGGAAGAGCTGAGACTTGAACCCAAATCTGACTTGAGCCACAAATCTTCAGTCATATGGAGCCCAATTACCAACAACTGCTCAAGGCCACTCAACACCCTTGGCTCTGCCTAGAGTCTTGTCATCTGTTCCCTTATTGTTCTCAAAGAGTTCCCTCTAGGGAAGCACAGGCACCATGCTTCTCCGAACAGAGCACTCTACACGGAGCACCAGCACATTCCCTTCTTCCTTTGTCACCCCCATTTCTCCCAGGACTCTCCTCAAAGTTGTCACTGACTTCTCCAGTTCTAAAGAAATAGAGAGGGGGCAAAAAGTCTCCTATCCCCTAATATCAGACCTTTGTGACGTTAGGCCTCACTTCCTCCCTCTGACTTATTCATCTCTGACCTCTTTGAAGCCATGTAAGAGGAAAAAGCACAAAATGGGAAGAGAGGCCATGACTTAACAAAGACTGACAAGAACAGTGACAGCAGAGGCAGAGACAGGCCCTATTATATTCAGGTGGTAGCATTAAAGCACTTCCAGAAAACAGGGGTCTCCAATCAATGTGCTCAAATAGTATTCCTCTGGACTAGGCACACAGAAATAGGTCAATATGATACCAAGGCAGCTGCTTTCAGCCAACTACCCTATTGCCTTGCAAAAGCTGGCAGCAGGAAAGAGCCCTAACAACATGAGGGCTGCTGAGAGCTTGGAGAGAGAAAATGGGTAGGCCTCCTGGTCTCCAAACCAAAGGGGTTGGTGGCCAGGCACCACACCCTCAATACAATAGGTACATTTGCTGTCTTCCACTACTGGGTCCTCCTGGGGAACTTAATCCTCATCTTCCTCCTTGTCAGAACGCCCACAGTGCCACACTCCATGTGAAACACTTTATGAAGACTCTCCTCAAATGTTCACAATATCCTTACGAGACAAGTGCAGCTTATTCCTATAACCCTCTTTTGTAGACAAGGACCCCAGAGAGAAAGTCACAAGCTCAAAGTCACAGAGCAAGTTAGTTACACAACCTAAGTAGTATGAGTTCAGAACCCAAATGCTAAATTATAAACTACTATGCTCCACTAGCTCATCCCTCCAGACCCCCTCCCATCCACCACTGCTGTATCCCTGCCTTGCCTCAGCAAGGAAGTCTTGCCCCCGCTCATCAGCTCTCTCCTGAAAAGTGCAGCAGCTCCACTGGTTTCCCTCAACTTCCCCCAGATAAAATGCAAGACAGCCCTGCTTCAGCCTCTACTGACAGGCACGGCCTATAGGACGGAGTGTAACCTATGAGCATGGCACCCTGTGGCTGTCCCGGAACTGCTCCCCACCACCCGCAGCCTTACCTCTACCACACTAAATGCATACCCGACCCCCACATAAGGATCCCCAGTGCCTCAGCGTGGGCACAGGCAAGTTCTTCAATCAGTCAAGGCCCAGCTCACCGGTCACCTCCTCTGGGAAGCGTTCCCTGGCTCTCTCCTCTCAACCCCAGCTCACTAAGCCGAGCTCGCTACAGAGCTCTTGGTATAGACCTTTATTATGGTACACAGGATACACGGTTATAATTACATGTTCCCAGTTCTGTCTCTTCCAAGAGTGTGGGAGTTCCTCAATGGCACAGTCCATGTGTCATTCACCTTTAGTGCCTAGCACTGGGCAAAGAGGAGTTGTTCAAACAACATTTATTGAATAAATGCTCCTCATTCTAAGAGGCTACACAAAACAAGGTTAGTGGCCAAGATCTCTAACCAGTGACTCAAGCCTATGCATCTATGTATGTACGTATGTATGTACGTACGTATACGTACGTACGTGTACACACACACACACACACAGAGTCTTAAAGTCAGATATGACTGATTCTAGCCACAAACCTCTAGTTACTGTGGCTCAATTACCATTGGCTGCTCACGGCCATTCCTTACTCTTGTCTCTGCCTAGAATCTTGTCACCTATTACTGTCCTTTTCTCAAAGATGTCCCCCCAGGGAAGCGTGGGCGCCATGTACAAAACACTCTACAAGGTGCACAAGAACATTCCCCCTCCTCTTATCGCACCGCCACGTCTCCTAGGGCTCTCCTCAGCTGAAGGTCTTGCGGGGGTGGGGGGGGCCCAATGCTGGGTATGCTCAGCTTCTCCAGTCATCTGTGAAGCAGGCCCTTTCCTACGTTCACAGGAAAGAGAGAGCCCCAGCTAAAAAGGGGGCCTGGCAGAGCTGGTCTGGAAACCCACACGTCAGGGCAAGCGTGGGGTGCTAAGGAAACACTAAGAGGTCTGACTTCCCCTGGAAAAACTACAGTCAGAAAGGAAACACACAGGCGGGGATGGCTAGCTCTGGAGATCCGGACATGTGTTCTTGCCCATCTTCCACTGGGAGCAATCAGCCAGCACAAAGAAAACCCTCATGACACCCAGCCTGCCCACCTCAGGTGCCTTGGGCCCAGCCATCAGAGCAGGCCTTGTGGTCTGTCTCCTTGCCAGCCTGACAGCCACAGAGGTCAAGCCCAAGATAACTGGTCCCAATATCACCTCCTCTCTGAGCCTCACTGCCTAGTCTGGGCGGTTTACTCTCTTCTGCCACCATACTGACCCCTCCCTCCCTACCCCGGCCAACTCCCATCAAAGGTACCACTAAGAATTATCATTGTCTGTTTTAGTTTCCCTGAGAGCAAGGACCTGTTTTCATTTACCATCTAAAGGGCCTAGCATCTAGAAGGGTAGGCAAGAATCAAAGACGAAAGCCTGAGGCTCCAAAAGTTCCACAGAAGAGCATGGCTATCATTCAGAACCCTCCATGGAATCTTCACACAGGCCACTGTGCCCACAATGACCCTTGACTGAACCAGCTCACCCCAGAAAGGCACCAGAAGGAAAAATGTGAAGCCAGAACCTAGAGAGGCTGAGGCTGTCTGTAATGCAGGTCTAGGCACGAAAATCTGTCCTTAGAGGAGCAACAGAGACCACTGGGACATGGAGCCTGAGGCCCACTGTCAGCACAACCCTGGGGCTGAGTCCTCTTGGGATGGCCGGCCAGTCAGTCAATGACTGGAGAGCTGGGTCTAAGTGAGGCTGTCACAAACTAGGACTATCACTCCATGGCACAATTCACTCCCTATATTTCCATTTCCTCATCTGTAAAATGGGATAGGACTCCAGACACACACACATACCCAGGACCCTTGTGAAGATTAGCCAAGAAAATATGATGAAAAGTCTCTGTAGCACTCAGCAGGAAGTCTATAATTGCTTTGTATTCATTTATGTCAGTATCTGCAACATAAAAAACCAAACATCAACCTGGTTCCTGTCACATCACCATGACAACAGACACCAAAGCACTTCCCCACCCCTCTTTTTAGCCAAACTATCACCTTAGAAACCAGCAAGTGCCAGGTCCCATTTCATGAGTGGCAAAGTGAGAGAGCATGGAGTTGGGTCAGAATGAGGTCTGATGCATGAGCGGTGTGCATTTTCACTGAACCACAGCATCCCTCCTTCAGGTCCACAGACACCCTGAGGGTATGAGAAGTGCCTCTCTCCTTGGCCAGGCTACAAGCACTATACGGAACCCTGGCAGAGTCAGCAGGAAAAGGCCAGGTGGCAGGGATCACAGCTGGCAGCCCAAACTTCCTCAAAGCCTGCAGAGGGGGCTGCAGGGAGCAGAACTCACCAACAAGGTACCCCCATGAATGGGCAGAAGTGGGGCAGCTTCAGCAAGCGGCTCCATTTACAAAGTGTGAACTCTACACAAGCATCTACTAGCATTTTTACTCAGACTTCTTCAACCTGGGCCTCCAAAATCAAAGGGCCTAGACTCCTTCTATAGTCTTTGCCTATGCTCCCAGCTGATAAGATCACTGAATCTGTATTTCTCTAGCTTATCTACCCTTGGGGGCTGGGGCCGTGGGTCCTGTGCATTCCTGCCACCAGCCCCCAAAGACCGGAGACACCATGGACTGGATTCTTCCCTCTTCACACCCCTCCCTTCTGTTCAGGCCCCATCTTACAAATAAGAAAGTCACACCCAGGAGTCAGATGTGCAAATCTCCATAGATTTACTCCGTAAGTTTTACTCTGTCATGTACTGTTCTATACGACAGGTGGGTGGGTGAGGAGAAGAGCTGAAGCAAAACAAAACCATTTCCTCCCTTTTTCCGGGTAGTGATCTAAGTGAAATGTGAACTTGGTCCCCATCCTCCTCCCTTCCTATACTCTCACCCTCTCCTAAAGCCACGCTCCACCTCCCTCAACATTTCCAGTCCAGGGTTGAGGAGGACAGTCACAGTCTATTAATGCTATCGTTATTATTAAAACCAGCTCACACTTATTAAACGTTTACAGTGTGTCAAGCACTGTGAGATGTTTTACATCAATTTTCCTATTTAATCCCCAGAGCAACCATATAAGGTGGGTATATTACCACTCCCGTTTTACAGATAAGAAAACTAAGCTGAGAGTAGATAAACAATTGGCTAAGGGAAACACAACGAATATACAGGCTTCAAATCCAGCCTTGCCTTCAACCAGTGTGCTGCACTTACCCCTGCTGGTCACACACATGGTTTGAAGTGTTAGTTACCCAGGAAATCTCTATCGAGGAACCTCCAGCCAGTGCCACCAATTCAGCAGAGCAGAGGGAGCACCATAAAAGCAAGGAAGGGGCTGTGCCTGGAGTCTATCTCAGCTCCCTGTAGTATCTGTCCTTCCTCTACTTTGGAATCCAGTCTCTCAAATCACTAAAATTTTCTCTTGATGGCTGACAGGGCTGATGGAGGCACAGAGGAAGGCAGCTGCCATTTCTAAGTTCAGCAGCTGCATCAGATCTGGAGTTTGTAGCTGAGGATGGCTGCCTCACCACAAGACTTTCCTTCCTCCCAATCTCCTCACCCATCTACACACATGTACACCATACCCAAGGAGGTCTGTAGGACGTTCCTGTGGGGGTGTCACTTCCTGACCCCCCTCCTCCACATGGACCTGGTTCTAACACCAGTCTCTGCGGGGGAGGGTCCTTGCAGGAAGCAACCTACAACCTAGGGTAGCAGCACTATCTCTCACACTTGGAGGTGGGGGAATGGAGGGTAGAGCTGGGCGCCCATCCGGCCACAGCATAGGCATGGCGCTAAGTGGAGTAACACTGAAAGACCTGTGGGGTTTTTCAAAATCCCCTAACTCCCTCCTCCCAACTGAGACCTGCCCCAAAGCAGCCAAGCTCAGTCCTGGGAAGGCAAAGAGGCAGGAAACCAAAAGTAGCCGCTCCCGGCTCTCTGCAGCCATGGAATACAGGACGCAGTACACAAAGGGCTAGACCCCAAACTGGCTGCACGCTCTTGAAAAAAGTACCTGACTCCAAGGCACTGAGGTTGGCCTTTCTGGGCCAACCTCTTGAGAACGTGCTTCCAAGGGCAAGAGGAGCCTGGCCCCTTTACCAAGAGTCCTTGCCCTGGCTTTGGGTGACTGCCCACCCACGCAGACCTCTGAAATTCAGCTTCAGGACAAAAGCAGCAACAGGGGAAAAAAGCCACTGCCTTCTCTCAGGCTTTTCCAAACCAAACAGGACCACCTTCCACCCTCCCCAAGAGAGATGAGTAGAGCTGGCTCTGATCCAAAACCAACCCTACCCTAACATCTGCCTAACTTCTACTTAGGGAACCCAAAGGTTCCTTTGCAAATGGAGCCCAGCCTGGGGCCCAGAAAGTTTCACCAAGACTGTCTTTTGGGAAAAAAAGGTGGTGGGCGGTGACCGTCTGGTCTGGCCCCAGGTTCTGGGGCTGGGTGGGCTGACGCTGCCTTGGCTTCCCTCGCCTTGGCCAACACCACTCCCGAGCTAGGAAGAACCAGACCCCTGCCCCGCCGATCTTAGACCCACTAGGATTTTTAGGCCTCTGGGCCAAGCGCTTGGAACACTTCCCCCCGCCCCCCACCCCGGGCTGGGGGAGGGGGCGTCCTGTCAGGTGACTGAGGACCCGGATGCCCCCCGCCCCCAGTGACCACCCGGGCCGAGGCGGGGGCGGGGACCGGAGGGTGTGGGGGAGGGCCCGAAAGTTTATCCAAGTCACTCCAGCCGCGGGCCGCGGCGCGCGCAAGAGCCGGGCGCGGACCCCCGCGGCCCCCGCGCGCAGCGGGCCCCGGGAAGGGGGGGCGCACTTACTGGCCCCCTCGATCTTGTCGGCGCCACGGCTCCACGTGATCTGCCGCGTCTCCAGCTTGACCTGGAAGGTCTTCCGCTCCGGCCGCTGCGACTTCTTGGAGTAGAACAAAGTCATGACGGTGCCCACCTCGAGGCTGCGGCAGAGGTGCAGCACCTCGGCGTCCGAGGGCGCGCCGGGCCCGCAGCCATTGGCGCAGGGGGACGCGGCGCCCGCCATGGCTCCGGCACTGGGGGTGGTGGGGAGGGGGAAGGGGGCGGCGGCGGAGGAGGCGGCGGCGGCGGCGGCGGCGCAGGCCCGGCCGGCGGGAGCAGGCGGCTCTGGCTGAGGCGGCCGGCGAGCGGGCCCCGGCGGCTGCTCCTGCGGGCGGAGACGGGGCGGAGCCTGAGCGGGGGGCGGGGCGGCCCTGCAGGCTCCGCCCTGGCCCGCGCGCCGGGAACAAAGGCGCCCGCGCGCCCGTGGAAAGGACCCTCCGCCCGCCTGCCGCGCCTGCGCCCCGCGACCCCCAGACAGGCCCCGGGCGGGGGCGCGGGGAGCAATGGCGGCGGGAGCGCGCGCGCTGCTCGCGCTCAACCAGCTCGTCCTTCCGTCCCGCAAAGCTTCCTCACACTGCCCCCGTCGGCCCCGTCACGCGCGGCAGCCCCGCGCCGGCCCGTCAGTCAGTCGCACACGCAAAGGCGGCTGCCCAGCCCACTGTCCCGCACAGGCCCAGCTGCAGCCGTGTCCTCAACCCTGCTCCCTAAGCACTACCCGCACAGCGGCCGGAAGAAGAGGTGAGGGTGCAGAGCGCCCCCAGGACCGCCGGCCAAACCCGGTTACCTGGGCGGGCTGCCCGGCGGAGGGAGCCAGCCAGGCCGGGCCGGGCCGCCTCACACCCGCGGCGGCGGCAGCGGCGGCGGCGGCGGCGGCGGCGGCGGCGGCAGCGGAGGCGGGTCCTCTGCGCGCCCTCTCCGGGGCGGGGCGGGGGCGGAGCCGCCTGCTGATTGGCCGACGGTTTCTGACGGACAGAAGGCTTGTCCCGCCCCTCCCCTTCGGCCGCGCAGGGCTGGCCCGCAGGCCGCTCCTGCGACTGCCGAGACTCGTCCGCCCCGCCCCTGCGGCCAGTGTGGCTTTTGACAGTCCGGTCTTTTGGAGAAGCCCCCCAGTCCTGGGCGTCCCCTGTAGGGCCTTTAGACCCGTGGCCCTCAGTGGCCTAAACCTCGGCGCCCTCCACTCATCAGCCACTGCCCGCCCCACCTCGCGCTCTGCCTCCACGCGCCCTTGCAAACGCTCTCCGGAGCTTTGGTTATCCCAGACTAACTCCCCGCGTTTTCCTCCTTCCTTTCAGGTCGCTGCCTTTCAGCCCCAGAAATTTTTCTTCCTCTGGGCTGGGTCCTGAACCAGTTCCTAAGACGACCTGACCTTCTCCATGGCTTCACCCCCAGACCCAGGGCACCCATAGCGCCAAATCTGTATCTCCCAAGCATCCAACTGCCGGCTCCACGTCCCTCTTCAAACTGCTCTTCCTGCTGTCGTTACTTTCTCAGAACATGGCCCCAATTCTTCTAAGATGCTTGGGCCAAGACCCTTGGAGGTATCCTTGAGCCCTCAGTCGGCCTCCACCACCCAGCAATCTTGTAAGGCCTGTTTACCACGGAATATCTCCACTCCTCCCACAAACCCAACATCTGTCTTTTCTCATCCAGACTATTTACCCTCCTTGGTCTGGTCTGCGTCTATTCTTCATGCTTCAGTCTTTAAAAAGAAATTTAAATTGTGATCCCCTACCTTTGGCTTCAAACCCTCCATGACTTCCCATTGCATGTAAAATTCACACTCACCACTGTCCCAGCTGGTCCTGTGTGGTCTGGCCCCTTTCTTTCTCTCCCACTTCATCTCTCCCCACCTCCTCTTCACTCTCCATTCTCCAGCCACAAGGCCTTTAAGTGGTTATTTGAATAATTCACACTCCATCTTCCGGAAACCATTTCCCTAGACTTGCCCCTGCAATGTGGACACCCCTGTCACAGACAAACTGAAGACACCTGTGGTCACAGTGGAGCCCATCTGACAGATGTTGAGTCAGGCAGAGCAGGACAACTTCAGAGGCGAGAGGCCCAGCAGAGCACCCAGCTGGTGCCAGAGAAAGATCCAGGCTTCTGGAATTTGTGAGTATATGTGTGCTCAGACAACCTACCCAGCTGAGTGGTGACTAGTGCCTGGGGCTGCCTCTGACTTTGTCTTGGTGCAGTGGTAACTTGTGTGGGTTTGTGTTTTAATTCCCTCAAGTGTGGCTCCTAAGAAGCTGAGAATCCAGCATGAAGTTGAGACTCTTACAGGCTTCTGCCACTTGAAGGGAGGTGTAGTGACTGAGGTGGACTGCCACCTAGTGCCCACCCTTTAAAGTGGGAGGGAGGGCACTAAAGTTGACCTGGTACTCACCCGGCTTAGGCTTACACTTGTGGTTACACCTGATCCTCATAATCACCCTCTAATCAGGGATTATTGTCTCCAGTTTACTGATGAGGAAACTGAGATTCAGGTAAGTTCTACAACTTGCCCCAAGGCCACGTAAGAAACAAATGGGAATTTGAACCTAGGTCTGTCTGACTTAATACATTTTCTGCTTCACAAGGGAGCCTTAGTGGGTCCTGGTGGTCAGCAGTCAGTGGGCACAATGGCTAGCTGGCCAGTCAGTACAGATGAGGGGAGGCTCTGGCCATGGTTGGTCCTGAGCACAGGGAACTTCACAGAACGTGAGTGCTCCTAGAGTATGGCTTGGGCTGACTTGGGCTTAAAGTAGTGTTCCCCCTGAGCTTCCATGTGCTGGGCCTTGGTGCCATGTGTTGGAAGAAAAAGAGAAATTCAGCACCAGCCTTCCAGGAATTCAGACATTAAACAGAGAAACGGTGTTATGTAGGGACAGTGGTGATGGCGGGTAGGGAGAAAGAGCACATAGGGTTAGGAGATAAAACACAAGGAACACGTACTTTAGATCTCTCTTGGTAGAAATGGAAGGCGTTGCTAGGACTCAGCATAGGCCTACAGGATGTGAGTAGATGGCCAGGTGAATTATTAGGGGTGGGTTGGAGGAAAGTACTTATCAGGTGGATGTAACATCATATATAAAGGCCCTGAGGCCAGAAAGAACTTAAAGAGTGTAGGAATAGAAAGAAGGCTTGAGTTTACTAAGTGAGGGGGAGCATGGGAGGTGATGAAGCCAGGAAGATAGGCAGAGACTGGATGGGGCCTCTCCCTGCTTATCTGATCTTGTCCATATGTCCAGGACGCTCCCTCCTAAGTACTCCTGCCCCCCTCCTCCTTGTACTGACCTGGGCAGCCTGAAGGCTGTGATATACTTTTAAAATCTGTTTCTCCATTTTCCAAGAGCTTCCCAACACAGACCATGCTTCCTTGCTTTTGCTTTTGCCTCCAGGGCCTGGCCCCCAGGGGCTCCAGAAATCTCTGTCAACAGGAGCTCAAGTTTTCAGCCTGCTGCCAGGCCCTTAATCAGAAAACAAGGCCCCATTTCCTCCTGGGACTTCTGAACCAGCATCCCAAGCCTCAGGTACCTCCCTCCACCCAAAGAGACTCAGGAAAAGCAGGGCATGCAGAGGGTGTGGTTGGTTTGGGCTTCCCCCAGCTCAGCATATATATGGGTACGTGGGTGTTACTGGCAAGGCATGCAGCTGTGTTGGCTTGGAGGGAGCAGCCCAGAACCCACACAAGGCACACGCCCTGACATCACCCAGGCTAGCCCTGCTTAGGCCTATTTGTGTCAGCACTCATGCTTCAACATGCCCAGGTCTCCACCATCCCTGTGCCTGGATTCTGGGTAAGAGTCCCGGCTTGATGCCCTTCTGGCTCTGTGGGCCTGATCTGATAGGTGTTTCTTTATCGAAACAATTAGAGCAGCGCTTGGCATATAGTAAGTCCTCTATAACTGCTTTACCCACATTGGCTCACTTATTATAGCATTATGAGATAAGTACTCTTATTATCTCTAATTTACAGATGAAAAAACTGAGGCACAGAGAGATTAAGAGACATGTTTATGGACATAGAACTGAGAGGTGGCAGAGAGGGGATTCAAACCCAGGCATCCTGGCTGCAGAGTCAATGCTATGTTGCCTCTCATGTAGGTATGAACTATTTTGTTGTGTGTTCTCACCCTTTTCCTTAATACCCCTACCTGATGTGTTTTTTATTTTTAGTTATAGATATTCCTTGACTTACAATGGGGTTACAGCCCAATGAAACCATCGTAAGTTGAAAATACAGTAAGCCAAAAATGCATTTACTGTGCCTAACCTCCAGAACATCATAGTTTGGTCTAGCCTACCTTAAATGTGCTCAGAACACTTACACAGGCCCACAGTTGGGCAAAATCATCTAACACAAAGCCTGTCCTATACTAAAGTGTTGAATGGTTCCTGTAATTTACTGAATACTGTAGTGAAAGTGAAAAATAGAATGGTTGTGCAGGTGCAGAGTGGTTGTTGACCTTGATCACACAGCTGACTGGGAGTCGTAGCCACTGCCCAGCATCATGCGAGAGGAGCATACTGCGGATGGCTAGCCAGGAAAAGATCAAAATCCAAAATACGGTTTCTACTGAATGTATATCGCTTTTGCACCATCATTAAGATGAAAAATTGTAAGTCAGACTGTCATAAATCAGGGACCATCTATAGTTGGTTAAATGATGTCACAGGTTAGGTTCTTTGGAAGCAGACTCTGGGGCAGAGATTAGTGTGCAGAATGTTTGTTAGGGAGTGCTCTTGAGACCAACACTGTGGAAAGGAGAGAAGGAAACAGGACAGGGCACAGGGAGAAGTTCAGCTGTGATGCAGGCCTGATGACAGCCGCAGCCAACCTCCAGGGAGCTGTTTTGTCTGGTGCTGGCTTGAAATGGCTGGGCCTTCATAGCCCCACTTCAGTCAGCCCTGGGAAGAGCACAGCCTCAGTCACATGGCTCTCTGCAGCTGAGGTGATCTTTGAGAGCTGAGAGATCCTCCAGCAGTTGGGGCAACGAGTGCTTCCCTGAAGGAGAATCTGAGTGGCACATCGCTATGCCTACCTCAAATGTATTCCTTTCCAGTCCTTTAAAAAAGTTTAGAGTATTTAAAACAAAGGACAAAAATATTGCACTGTAGAAATGGAATGTGCCATTAGAAGGAGGAATATAATATGGTTAGTATGGGTTAACGTGATTGCTGTTACTGAGAATTGAATGCGGCTGAGCTTCCTGGTAGGCAAAGCAAAAACTTTTTATTCTGGTAACATTCCCTGACGGAGAAAAATTTTCTTGGGGTTAAATTCTAAAAGAAGTTTCTTGGGGTGCCTGGGTGGCTCAGTTGGTGAAGTCCAATTTCGGCTCAGGTCATGATCTCGTGATTCATGGGTTCCAGCCCCACATTGGTCTCTGTGCTGACAGCTCAGAGCCTGGAGTCTGCTTCAGATTCTGTGTGTCCCTCTCTCTGCCCCTTGCCTGCTCGCTCGCTCTCTCTCTCTCTCTCTCTCTCTCTCTCTCTCTCCCTCTCCCTCTCTCAAAAATAAACATTAAAAAAAAATTATGAAAGAAGTTTCTCAATTGGACACTTGACTGATATAGTGTAGAATGTTCCCAGCAGATCGATAGCAAATGCTGATGCAGTTTTCATTTGTTCCTTGTAATGACTTTGCATGAATATAGAAGATATAATATACCTTCTATAGCTCAGTGAAGCCCTTCCACAATTGAGAGTAGGCAGAGTTATAGACTTGCAATCTTGTTTCCTCAAATAAAACTTTATCCTTTTTCTTGAAAATTTTTGCTTGGTAGTTTCTCATGTTAGGTGTCTGATCAGCCCGTCTCTGACTCTGTAACCTGTACCTCAGTACATAGCTGGTACTCCATACTCACCTCAATGCACCCTGAGCTCCACCCCACAACTGCTTTTCAGGCTCTTGACCTCTGGCCCCAATATCCATCTATGGCTCCAACTTAGTCGTTGGATCTCACACTTCTTAGGTTATGTTCTTCTGCTTCCCTCTGTATCTGGGATGGACTCCCAGCCCCAAGAGCCTCCTGTTTTCTATCACTCCAGGTAAAACCAGGCCTACCCAAGACTTGGCTTTCACTGCAGATTCTGCTTCCCCTTCGCTGAAGGGCTCCTGAAGTAGGTCCCAGATGTTGAGGCAGGAGAGCCGGGCTCCAGATATGGATTTTTCAGAGAGGTGGCAGGGAAACCATAATTGCTTCTCTGAAGAGAAGGGGAGGGCCCTTGCCAGCCATGGCCCAGGCTGACCTCTGTTTTTCCACTTTCTCTTCCTTTCTTTAACAGACACTCCTGACGCTCCTCTATAGCAGTAAGACAGCAGAGATGAATGAGACCAAGTTCTTACTCTAGTTGTGGGTAAAGAAATGCCAACAGACATTTGTCAATAGATGACAATTCAGTGTGGTAAGGGCCCTTGGAGCACTGAGAAGGGACACTTGTTGGTGGGTGTGGGGGTAGAGCAAAGTGAGAGATAACATATATGCCTGAAGATATGGCAGCTCCAAATATAAGGCGATCAACTTGTTTATGCAATAAGGGCACTCCAGATATTTTGTGTTTTTTTGCAGCTAAAATATAAACCTTCTTAGAGATGCATGATTCAAATGCCCAATATAACAGTTTAAGAAAGAGGAGGGGGAGGAGCAGGAAGGAAGAGAGTCCTAAGCAGGCTCTGCACTATCAGTGTGGAGCTTGACATGGGGTTTGAACTCATGACCTCAGTTGAAATCAAGTTGGACAATTAACCTACTGAGCCACCCAGGCGCCCGTGTGTGTGTGTATATATACACACACATACATATATATATGTATGTATATATACATATATGTATGTATATATATGTGTGTGTATACACACACATAGTATTTTAAATCATGTATTATTTAAAATAGTATATTGATGTATGAATATTGATTTTTCCCACTCTTGCCTGTCCAGTAATAAATTTATGTTCAAACTCTTTATGAATCCTTGATTTCTATGTAAGGTTCACCATTAGGGCCACTTTGACTCATCTAATATAGTTTCTGAAAGCCTATCACCTTCACTGCCTTCTCGAGTTGAGAGCATTTTTGAAAAATCAGCTTTATTGAGGAATAACTTACATACTAAAAAACGCATCCATTTTTTTAAGTGTAAAGTTTGGTGAGATTTGACGAACGGATGCCCTCCTGTAACCTCCACCTAATCAAGATCTGGAACATTTCCATCACGCTGAAGTTTCTTGGTGCCTCTTTGTAGTCCATCTCCGCTGCCCCCATCTGGCAGTCACTAACCTACTTTCCATCACTAGAGTAGTGGTGCCCATTCTGGAATTTCACATACTTGGAATCAAGGAGTATGTACCCTTGGTCTCTGTTCAGCATGTTTTCGAGACTCATTCATGTTGTTGCAGAGAGAGTACTTTTCGGGTCAGTATGTTATGCTATTACTAGAAATTTCAATCTGAGCATCATTATCTTTCATATATAACATTAAAACAGGTTTCATTTCTCCCAGGGGTATATATTACTGCATAACTACTTAACTTTTATGGAAAATTTCAAATGGATCTAAGTGTAGACAGGACAGTATAGTGAGCTTCCTTGTGCCTATCAGCCACCTTCAATTATGAACTGATGGCCACTCTTGTTTCATGTCAAACTCCACCCACTAACCAACCCCTTCCATATTGACACAAATCTTAATTCTGTTACATGTATTTCAGTGGTTTTCTGAAACTGTTTCAAAAATATATATATATGATTTCTATCAAACCTAAAAAAAAATCAATACCGTATTGCTATTAAAGTGACCTTTGAGAGGCTTGTTTATACATAATACTTGGGATTGTGAGAAATAATTACTAAGTCTGTGGTAAATTTCTTTGCCTCTTTGTTTACTGATTTTGTCAGGGGACTACTTGTAATCGTCCAAAACTAGCTTGACTGAGGTCATTTCAGGGTAATGTGTTTTCTCCAAAAAGCGCTTTTTGGTTCAAAACAAGTTGAGAGCATCCCATTATATGAGGGATTCTGTAAAGACCAAAATGTAATAAGTAAACTCTTTTCTCAGAATACATGTTTTTTTTTTTTTAAGTTTTCTGAGGGGGAACTACCTATGTTTGGTGTATTTAGGAGGGGATTTCAGTTGGTAATTTACCAGGTGTGGAGGTGAGAGAAAGGAGTGAAGGATGGTGGCTCCACTAGACTCTGGTTGAGGGGGCAGAGTGGATGGAGGTGCCTTTCGGTGAGATGTGAAACAGCCCAGTGGCCGTGTAGTTGGTACTGAGCCGAGTTCCAGAAATTGGTAGATCTAATAGCCTGGGGACCTGGCCCGCAGCTCCACCATGGGTCTGGAGCTCAGGAAAGGGGTCTAGGCTGGAGACAGAGGTCTGGGAGTCATCACCCTCACATGCAAATGAAATTGGCCAGGCCAAGGAGACAGTCACAGCAGCCAGGCCTGGGGGGGGGGGGGGGGGGGGGGGGCGGAGGGGGGGGGTGGTAACCAAGATGCAGCAGACTGGCGGAGACTGGAGTAAAACCAGGAGAGGGTGCCATTGTGGAAGCCAAAGAGAAGTGCTTGAAGAGGGGAGTGGGCACATATTGTACAATTCCATTTGTGTGTGTGATGTCCACAAAAAGACAAAGGTATAGTGCAAGTAGATTTAGTGGAGGCTGGAGGTGGGAGTGGGGATTAACTCTTAAATGGGCACGAGGGATCTTACTGGAGGAGAATATGCTAAAACTGACTTATGGTGACAGCCATAACCTTCAGTAGATAAAAATGTTACACTTGAAACAGGTGGATGTTTATGGTACGTAAAATATATTTCAGTAGGGCTACTAAATCAAAGAATGGTCGCATGCCCAGTGCCACAAAAAGCTTAAGATACACGGTACAAGCCCATCTATCGGTCACTCACTTGTTGGCGGTTGTGGTCGGAATGGAGGGAGGAATTGGGGGCAAGGTGGGACAGAAGCTGGTTACAGTGGGTGGGGAATGATCCGGTGGTGTGGATGACTGGCTCCAGGCACTCATATGTGAAATGGAGAGAGAGATGGTGAGGGAGAGGGAGATGGCTGGGAGCCGGGAGCTTCCTTTTTTCTTTCAAACGTGACATAAGTCCAGGGTGGATTTGATGGATGGAGGAGCTGCTGAGCAGCAAGCAAGCACCCAGATACCTGGCTTGCGTTCCGCTTTGCCTACAGCTGGACTTGAGCATTCCAGAGTACCCTGACAGGAGGGGCTTTTCCGGACCTTACACATCAGGCCTCTGCTCCTGGACAAGGCCAGAAGTGTGAGGAGGGAACCAAATCTACTGGAGGAATAAGTGAGGCGAATTCTCTCCTGACTCCAGGCTCAAGTATTTCTCAGGGCCTTTCACATCTGGCCCTCACCTACCTGTCCAGCCTCTTCCCTCATCCCCACTGGACAGTTCAGTTTCCCATACTCTGGTTTGCTCTCCCAGGCCTGCCACCACTGAGGGAGCCCTTCACAATCGTTCTTGACCAGGATTTAGTTGCCATGCACCTGCCCTCAGAAGACCTGTAGGAAGATCCCAGCTGGGAAAGGTAGGCACGAGCTGCTGCCGCCCATGAGTAAAATCATGCCTGTGAGGCCTCCTGTCCCTAATCCCTAGTTATGGACTAAGATTTGTCCCCTGGTTGTGGCAGGTCCTGCTCCAGTCCCAAACCTTGGGCCCACGTTCTCATCACTCACCCCCAAGCCATAAAGTACAGTGTACTGATCAGGTGTTGTAAGAGCCTCTGTTGCCATTTCTTATGTTCAATGCTTTAGCTACCTCTACACCACACGATTAAAAAAAATACGTGGTTGTAATCTGCTCCAAAGCACTGATGGTATATAACCTCCTTTATTCTTGGGGTGAATGCTACCTCCCTCACTGACCGATGAAATGCAGGCTGCCAAGGAGGACCTCCAGGGTTCTCTGCAGTGGGCCAACACCAGCCCAGCACCCAGCCCCAGGGAGCGGAGAGACCATCCAGGAGATGGCTCTCCTCCCAGAATATACCTGTGCATGCTAGCAAGCTAGAGGGCCCAGGGCTAAGTGGCCAATTCTGACCACTGATCTTCCTGCTCCATTTGGCCAGGAAAGTTCACTCTTCACCCTAAATTCCAGACTTAACAGTAACCTAGTATAAAGAAAGGAACAATTTTTTAGGGACCCTACAAATGTGGATACAGGAGCCCTGGGGAGTGGCCACAGACCACGATTTTTCAATTAACCAATCAACACGAGGAGAAGCCTACAGCTGGGTCTCTGGGATCCAGTGTCCTAACTGGCTTAGGACCCTTAATTCCTGCCATCCTGACTGTAAGCTTACCCAGACAAGCTCCCTACTGCTTCTGGCCAATATGCTCAGAAAGCCTGTCTCCCAAATACATTCACTTTATCTTGCTCAATAAACAATACCTACCCTGGGCTCCAAATTCAGTTCTTGCACCCTCCCTTACTTCCTGGGCCCGCTTTTATCTTAGGATATGGACTTTGGCTCCCCTCTGACCCACACCCAAGGCAGCAAGACAGGTGCAGCCCCTTCCAGGCCCCACCCAACCCCTGGGGAGGGAGCCTCCAGTGCCGAGCTGAGCAATGAGAGCACATCCCACACAGAGCTGAGCCCTGCCCTCTCACACCAACGCCCCCCCACCCCAACTTTGCCCCAGTCAGGTCGGGAACCTTGTGTAACAAAGAGGCAGACACTAGGTTTCCGTTAAGTTGTAGGAATTTATTTTAAATAACCTACAGTTGATTAAAAGGGAATTCATGATAAAAATAGAAGATACTTGAGGAAAGATGTGGGAAATGGACTCTGCACACACGCTAAACTAACAATGCTTCTAAAACTAATGATTATAGCAAAAAATGTCTTCACATTAAAATTCTGCTTTTTATGGGGTTTTTTTCCATTTTTTACACAATTACAAAAGAAAAAATAAAAGCCCTAAATTCTTGATTATTTTTCCTTTTTTTGGACCAAATACTCATTTTCCTCTAAATTATTGACTTGTGGAACTTTTTACACAATAAAATCTTTCAAGTGAAAGATTGGGTTTAAAATGAAAAAGATGGATATCTGAAGGGTACAGAGAATGCTCAGAACAAAGAATGATGGGAAAATGGTTTCAGTCACTGATTATTTCATTATCCTTAGACTCACTCACCCCCTCATCCCTCCCCAACCCCAATCTACACGATCTTTAAGATCAAGAAAAAGGTTTAAATATTTTAAAATAATTAAAAAGAAATAAAAATTCACATTTAAAAAGGAACACTCAAGTCAGGAAATATTTTCCCATCATGCTTTTCTGTGAATAGGTGTCTGAACCAAAACACTGCCGATGTCACGACTGCTTCAAGTTTAATGAAAATTGATTCCCATGACAATAGATAGTGACAATTCTCACTAACAGGTGCGCTGGGTTTTTGTTCTACTTAATTTTAAATTCCTGAAATGGGGGAGGGGGGAGGGCGTTTAGGAATTCATTTCTATTAAAATATAGAAGTTATTGCAAAACCCTAACTGTAAAAACGCACCAATATAATCGGACTTCGTATACAGTAGCTAAGAGAATCCAAATGCTTCAGTGAAACAGTGAATTTGCCTGGCAGAACTCTGACAAATTCCCATCCACTTGCTCTCTTGAAAATAAAAACAAAATTCAAAACAAATCATACAGCTAGAATTTTGATATCTGAAATATTTTTAAATAAGTTGTCCATAGGACAACTGGCTCAGCTCTCCCTTATAATATCTCCAGGTTTATCTTTTCGCAAAGATGTTCGTTTGTTAAGACTCGCCGCCTCTCTCCCTCAGCTGTGAGGGTAAGCAAGGCTCACAGTTTATCCACCTTCCCCAAACCACACTGTTCCTTTTCACAGAACCCTGCCCGCCCCTCGAGACTGGCTAGAACTCGTAGTCCTCATCAGCCATGTCGATGGCCCACGCAAACTTCTCCCGCTGGGTTTTGTTGTAAATTTTCTCAATTGGGACCCCCCACTTCTTGCACCTGTACACAAAGGAGAAAAAGGGGGATTAGTGTCTCAGGGAGCGACAGCCCAGACTCAGGGCAGGGACCTGAATATGCTTGCTTCGTGTCCATCTGCTGAGAATGAATTTTAAGAACATGCCAAACATATTCTAACAGTATCATGTGCTCGTGACCTCTAAAGTAGATGCTACTACAGATGTACTAATGAAAAAAACCTAATGCAGGGAGTTGAGTAATTTGCTTACCTTGTCATGCAGCTAGTGAGATGGAGCTAAAAAGTGAACCCAAGCTGTCTGGCTCTGGTGTCCATGCTCTCAACCACAATGCATACTGCCCCTCAATCTAACTCAACCTCTAGCACCCAACAGGGCAAAAGAGCAAAAAGGGTACAAGAGCCGGGTGGAACCCCTGACCCATAGGAGCAGGTCAGGCTCAGAAAAATGCACATTAATTAATAAGCATCTTCCAAAATATAAATAAATAAAACTCACTTATTTTGGATGTCATTTTATGACTGTGTGGGGTTAAAAGGGGACACAAGCAATAGAGAATTTATCTTTGTTATAAGCTCCCTCTAACTCTTTCTGTACATTGCTCAGATCTGCAGTCTTTTTTTTTTTCCGCTTGTTCCTTTCTTCCTTTACTTGTAAAAAAAATTTATCGAAAAGTTTTGTTCAAGTGTAGATAGATGGGCTCCTTTTAGATTTTTCCTTTAATAAGGGCCAAGAGTTCCTATTCTTGTCCTAAAATTCCATAGGGGTAGAGGCTGCAACTGCCTTTTAAAAACAGACAAAAACACGCTCCAAGGCAGTATAACAACATTACTGACCATTTAGGGTCACTGAAGATGTTCTAGTGCAGTTGCAGTGTGCATAGTAGAAAGGCAAGGATTTCCCAAAGGACTTCCAAGTATGAGGTGAAGGGATGGCATGGGAAGGCCAACAGTGCTCCTGAACCCTCCACTACATTCTCAAGCCAGCAGCAGGAACCCAAGAAGGGCCCAAAAATTACTTACCAAGCTACTGTAATCCTTGGGTCCAGATAATTGAGTTTGGAGGTTCCCAAAGCAATTTGTTTATTTTCTTCTCGGTCTGTGGCCTGAACTTCGAGCTTCATTAACTGCTCCTCCAGTCTTTGCACAGCCTTCTTCTTTGACTCTACCACCCTGGAAGAATGGAAGTCATCAAGAACCAGGCCTAGCTTCTGGACAAAAACACTGCAACCCCACCCGGCCATGCAGGGGCAGCAAAAGCAGGAAAACCCTAAATACATCGAGATTTCCAAAAGATACAACTCAGAAACTCTAGAAAAGCTGGGGCCCCTGGGCCTCTGATATTACCCCTGCTTTTCTCTCAACCAGTCCCCAGCTCTGCATAACAACCAGGTACATACTTCTTGGTCTTTGCATCCTTTAGGACCTTGGCATCAGCCTTAGCACTTTTCAAGTCTCTCCGGGCATCTGCTAGTTGTTCCTTCTTGGCATCAATCTAGGTGGGGAAGAACAGTAAGGTTTAAAAATAAAATCAGCCCGGAGAGAAAAGAGCTCCATCAGACATGAAACCTAGAAGCTGTCTCCACCAGGCAGGCTGCCTATGTCAGTGGCATGCCACATAAACCTGCCCCCTCTCCCAGGGTGGCTTCATGAAGGCACAGATTAGATGCACAGTGACTGCTGAATGCAAATGCTATTTCGTCATTTATGTTCTTCAGTGCCCCTTCAAGAAAGCAGTGATCCTTCTATAGGCAGTGACCCAGGGCCTGTCCCCTTAATGCAAAAGCTCAGGTTACAGAACCTGCCAGGACTGGGAATGTGGGTGCCAATCTTTCGATCACGTAACGCTTTAGTTTTAGACACCTGGGAGGAGGGCTACAGACGAAAACTGTTTACTAAATGGATCCTGTGTCAGGTTATAGCATTCCTTCTACAAATACTGCAGGAGATAACTCTTTATGAAGCTGAGACAGGATCCTTGCATCTACTGAACCCAGCTCATTCCTCAGATTCTGCCAGCACTCTGGGAAGGAGCTGCCAGCTTCTCAGGAAAAAAGGATGCACTGGAGAGAATACCCAAGGGAACCCAGGAAGCTAAACAGCTCAGCCAGTCGGCTGAAACCTATATATGGCACAGCCTGGCTTTGGCCTTCTGTATTTTAAATGAAAGGAAGCAGAGACTGGAAGGAAATTAAAGCAGTTATCACTCAAAAACAGAGGTCTGAAAACATTTTTAGCTATGGAGCTCTTTTTTCCAAATAAAATCTCATGGAATCCCGGTTTATAAAGGATGAAACAAGCAATTCCAGCCTTTCTTGCTTATAGAACCCTTGGAGGGCCTCTGGAAAACCTAAGTTCTTAGTTCCTGCTTAAGGACAGCAGCAGGCAACACCAGGAAACTAGAGCCCAAACCAGGGAGCTCATGCTGCTGGGGGCAGAACCTCAGATGTGCTATTACCTTTCCTAACCTACAAGGTCAAGGGAACCTCTGCAGAGTAAATAAATACTTGCCTGATTCAACACAGTCTGGGCTGTTGCTCTCAGCCTAGAATTGTCTGTTAAATATACGCATATAGCCCAAGTTTGGAAACAGAGGCCACCATTGTGAGAGAATCACCAAATGTATTTTACTATGAATGGCTTACTTCCAACATCCATGTTGTCCAAAGTCAAGCTAAAGGAACTGATTCTATACACAAAAGCATCAGACACCACTAGCTAGATTCTTCTTGGGCTAGAAATTTAACAGACCACAATCTTTTAACCATTTCCGTGGATGCTATATTGGCAGGCTGTTTCAAATTCTCTCAAAGCATCAAAGACTCCATTGATTCACTTGGCAAACAGGGGCGTGTGTTTGCTTTGTGGGCACACAGGAGAGGGTTCCTGGGCTTGGAGGGCTCGTCTGGCAGGCAGCCCTGGGCTGCCCAAACAGTGGTTCCAGAGTAAGATCAACAAAATACCTCCTCATGCTCCAGGGGGATGGGTAGCTTGAATTGGGTAAACAGCACCTGAATATTCATGCTTTTATTTCTGGCTTGGAATAACAACATGGGGAGAGTAGATGATTCCACATGACCACCATTTAACAGAGTGGCAGCGAACAGGAGCTGCTAGGATGGGTGGCCTATAGGGTTCTTTGCCTGCCAACCATATATTCTAAGGATTTGAGAGGTCTAGGGGTATATATTCATTTACTGTGCATATGTGCATCCCTCTAGCAAAACCAGATGGCACCTGTAGCATGAACTGTAGGTTGTGGGTATCTTTTGACCCAGACATACTACTACTGGGTATTTATCTTGAAGAAATTTCAACAGGAGGAAAATATATGGACCTGAAAATGTGTATGGAGCCTCACTTTATAGCAGTCATTTTTAGTTTTTATTTTAAATTTATTTATTTATTTAAGAGAGAGAGAGAGAAAGACAACAAGCAGGGGAGGAGCAGAGGTGAGAGAGAGACAGAGGATCCAAAGTGGGCTCTGTGCCGACATCAGAGAGCCCAGTGTGGGGCTCAAGCTCCCGAACCATGAGATCATAACCTGAGCCAAAGTTGGACACTTAGTCAACTGAGCCACCCAGGCACCCCTATAACAAGTCATGTTTAAACTCCACCTGTCCTAGTACAGAATTCTGTAAATGTGGATGGAAAAGAATTACATCTGTAATTTCACTAACCTCTGTTTGAAATTCATCATTTCGTCCTCAATTATGAATGTGGGCAACAAACCATAGTAGTATCAGTAGTACCTATGATATATTCGCGACCAATATAATACAGATATTTCCGGATCATTAAAATTGTTGCAGAAATCTTAAGTATTGTTTACGTATTCTTTACTACCCTTGAAATTTAGTGATTATTAGACCCACCTTCAGATCTTACTTAATAAGTTAATAAGGAAGCACATCACAGACTTTAAAATATACTTGGTAAGTGTATTTCAGGATAATTGGTCCTTTGTGACAACCCTATGTGTCTGTTCTAGAGTGAAATACCTGCCAGTTCTCACTGAGAGTTAGTACGTTGGAATGGATTAGTTACGTAGCCATTGCTAACACAGAAACGCTCACCACCGAAGTGTTTAGTGCCTTGTGGCTTGAAAGCGCAGTACCAGACAGAGTCAGAAGGAAGAAAAGCACATGGAAGAGGAATAGCATCTACTTGTTTGCATGTCTCTCTCCCTCTAGGGCAGCAACTCTGGCACACAGCCAGAATTCAACAGATGTTTGATGATGAGCTACATAAAAATATGAGTCATGTGGAATGTGTAAAAATAAAAATAGTTGTGCTAGGATTAGGGGGAAATAAAATATCATTGTTCATCATCTTTTTAATTTGAAGCAATCTAATTTAGAAACAGTTGTATTTCTGGACTGTAGCAAGGAATGGTGAAGACCATCTTTATATCCATTATTCTCGTGTATAATAAGGACAATAATATTTCAAAAGAGGGTACACATCAAACTCAGCTTTTCAAAATAGGAAGAGTGGCCAGTGCAGGAGTTCTGTTCACAGAATACAGACTTTATATAAAAAAAAAAAAAAAAAAAAAAAAAAAAATTTCAATGTTTATTTTTGAGAGAGAGAGCAGGTGAGTGTGCACGCGCACATGAGCCTAGCAGGGGAAGGGCAGAGAGGGGGGAGACACAGAATCTGAAGCAGGCTACAAGCTCTGAGCTGTCAGCACAGAGCCTGACACAGGACTCAAACCCACGAACCGCAAGATCATGACCTGAGCCGAAGTTGGAAACAGACTTTCTGAACAATGAGTACCTGATACTCAGTTATCTTCATCAGGGATAACTCCTATCATATTTCCATTTGTTGATCTTTAGCATGGACGTATCTTCCAGAACAGACCTAGAACTGGCCTTCTCATATCCCAGCCCAGAAGGCCTCTTATTTGTAGATCATCTATCCACAGCAGATGTGGCTCCCTTCATTTTGCGACCACACCATCCAGACCCACATTACCTTAGATTGCAAGTTCATCATGGACTTCTCGAAAGTTTTGGGTGGTGCCCTCTGATGGTTACAAAGAATTGCAACAGCTCGGTTGGCACGGTTGTAAGACAGGATCTTTGCTGGGATGTTCTCATCAGCTGTGAAGAAAGAAACATGACAATAAAAGAGTTTGTATATCTGAGGAGAATACACCACATGGCTTCCCCAGCACTTCCTCATGATTCTGCCAGCCCTCATCTCACTAAGATGATCAAGTTCTCCTGAGACACAAGGTCAAAACTGAGAGTCAAGTCATCAGCTTGTCTGAAAGGCCACCCCCTGTCCCCCAATGTAGTCTGAAGAAAATGTAGAATTGGAACAGAAAAGGTCTCTAGAGGAGGACAAGACAAAAGGATCACAAGCTTTATGTTTTAAAATCATAAGTCGGTATCTGTTTTACAAAGAAAAATTAAAAGTGTCATTGGAGGAATATTTTACTTATGTCACATGGCATACTTTGTCCCACCCCAATATACTGACCCTCAAAATACCCTCTTTGGATTTTCTGGCTTTTATATTCTAAAGCCATTTGACATAGAGGACAGAGAAAATTTAGCAGTGGCTGGGCTCTAGAAAAAGAAGTTTGTGGATGTTGGTCATACCTCCTGCACCTAGTTTTTAGGAGAATACTATCAACTCTTAAGGGGGTAAAAATGGCAGAAACTTCAGGGGAAGGATGTGCTCTCCTTTTACAAAATAACAATGACAACTTTGTTCTCTCCAATTTAACCAAACATTATCGCACTTTCATCCTATTACCTTTATTAACATACATATAAAATATAAAATGCAGGCATTTCAGAACAAATAAAAGCTCCTGTCAGCATTCCATGAAAATAAATCTTGAAGTTGGGGTAGGAAAGGTGAAATAGCACTGACCTTCTGTTTATACAACTAAGCCTCAGCTCTCTATTAGAGATACGGAAGGAAAAGTTTCCAGTCACAAAGTTAGGGAGAAAAAGCAAAACCGATCCAGGACTTAAGCTAGCTGAGCAAGGGCAATGGACGTACAAATAAGGGTACAGGCCTGTTTGGCCAAACAATACTTACGGGCTGTGAGTTCTTTCAACTGTTGCTGTAGCGTGATGGAGGCATTATATGTACGGAACACCTTGGCTGTCAAGCCCTCCATGAGATCCTGAAGATGCTTGTTCAGAATACCAGTCTGGAGGAGACAAGGCAGAGTATATTGGGATTTAGGTAAAAGCCCTACCACTCTGCCCCTTCTGGCAAGCAAGCCCTAGGACATTTATGCCAGTGCAATCTCAACTCTGCCAAGTTTACTGCCTTGCCAGTGAGAAGTTAGAAAAAAAAAAAAGAAAAGAATTCCAAATTACAGGCTTGCATGATACCTCCCTATGAAGTACTTTAATCTTAAGCAGGCCAATAAAACAAATGTGTCCTTCCCTATTAAGACCTTCCATGATAAGCTATCAGGAAGAGGGCTTTGGTCTCCAGCAGAGGTGGCTGGGCATCCAGCAAGAGAAGACTCTGTTAAGAGCCAGAAGGGGATAAAAGGCAGGGTTTGTCTACCTGTCTCAGGACTTTGGTTGTGAATTCACTATGTGCCTGAGGGAGGAAGTGTGTCTAGGATAGGATGGCACAGGACAGACTAAAGGGAGAGTCCAAGCCACCCCTGGGCAAACCTCTCCTTTTAGGAGCTCGACTGGCTCTGGCTGGGCCCCTCCTTCAACCCACTGCACTTTGTCCACTCACATTGAGTCTATCAAAAAGATCATCCTCAGGCTGTTTGTTCTCCATAAATAGCTGTAAGTTCTTAAAAACCTAAAAGAAATAGAAGAACCTATTATTTGAAAAGCCTTTACTTTGGAAATAATTGCAAACGTACAAAAACTTGGAAAACAAAAAAGCACAAGGAACACTGACATCCTTTACCAGATTCACCCATTATTACCATTTTACACATCATTTGCCACTCACATAGTACACATGTCTGCCCCATTTCTATGTGTGTGTATGTACATGTTCATTGTTTGTTCTGAACCATTTATGGGTACTTGTATTATAGTCCTTTACCCTTAAATACCTCAAGGTATTTCCAAGAATTTTCTAAGGATAGAGATACTGCCTTACATATGCACAGTACTCATCAACTTTATAAATCTGCATGAGGACATACTTTAGCCGTCCAGTTTGGTCAGCTGACCTAGTGATATCCTCTACCTCCCCAGTATGGAACCCAATCTAAGGTAAGGTATTATATTTGTCATGTCTCTTTAGCCTCATTTAATACGGACCACTGCCACAGCCAGCAAAGCCCCATTACCTGATTAGACATCAGGCTGTTAAAGGACTGGATTATGGGGGCCCTGCAGCACCGTCTTCAGCTGTGGGCTCAGAGGTTTGAGGATAACAGGCTACTGCTTTGCTCAGTCAGGAGTTGGGGAGAGGCTGAGCAAAGCTACAAAAGTGACAAATGTACAACATGACCAGGGGATACTAAAACATGGTCGAATCATTACAACATGGTGAGTTAAATCTTATGCTGAAATTTGTCATAAGGGCCCACTCTCTACAGCATGCTCTGTTGAATACTACTACAGGATGTGGCCCCCTAATCCCAGGAAGGTAGCATGGAGCAGAGGAGGTGAGGGACAGGGACTAAAAGGAGGTACACAGGACAACCAACAACACCTCTCCCCTCTCTTTCAAATCATTTTCTTCTAGTGCTGAGCAAAATGCAGAGCATACAAAAAGCACTCAATAACTGTTGAATGACTGAATGGAAGAAAGAAAAAACAGGCAAGGGAGCATAGGCCACAGGAACTTACTCGTTTCTCAACAGGTACTTTGTTATAATATCTGATTGAATCTTTCCCAAGGAAGTCAAACTCTACCACGTATTCCTGACCATCCAACTCTGGGTGCAGATTGATATGCTCCACACGAAGTGAACAGCAACCCACAGTGTCTGCTGTTTCTCCTTCTTCCTTCTCATTGCCTGCTCTCAGAGCAAGCTGTCCAGGGAGGAAGGAAAAATGAGAACAAATGAAAATACTTCAATCTCACAGGATCTACAAGAAACCCAAATAAGTCTCCCAATTCTCTTTGGGACAGAGCATCAGTCTGCAAGGCCTGGGAATTCTGGATTCTACACCAGTGCTTCTTCTTCAAATAAAATGAAGTACAGAGAATCAAAATAGTATGATCCTGTCTCAGAAAACCAAGCTTCTCTTTATTCTGTTCTCTCAAATGGGGATGGAGGAAAGAATTTTTTTCTTTCTTTTTCTTTCTTTCTTTCTTTCTTTCTTTCTTTCTTTCTTTCTTTCTTTCTTTTTCTTTCTTCCTTCCTTCCTTCCCTTTTCTTTCTTTCTTTTCTTTCTCTTTCTTTCCTTTCTCCCTCCCTCCCTCCCTTCCTGTTCCTTTCTTTCTTTCTTTTTTTTTTTTTTTTAACAAAGCAGGGGCGCCTGGGTGGCTCAGTCTGTTAAGTATCCAACTTCGGCTCAAGTTATAATCTCATAGTTCGTGGGTTCAAGCCCTGAGTCAGGCTCTGTGCTAACAGCTCAGAGCCTGGAGCCTGCTTCGGATTCCATGTCTCCCTCTCTGCTCCTCCCCTGCTTGTGTTCTCTCTCAAAAATAAACAAATATTTAAAAAAGAAAAGAAAAGAAAAGAAAAAGAGTGGCTCTCTCAAGCACTTTTTACTTAAAGAGATATATTTCAGTTTATAAAAAAGCAGTAATAATAAAACAAAGCAGCAAACAAAGCAGCATTCCTATTCTGGGCAATCAGACTCAACATGCGAGACTCTTAATTTTGCTTATTTTTTAGATAACTCAGAATTTGAGCTAATCAGCACTAAAATCTTCTAAAAGGTACTAACAAACTGACCTCCCTCACGGTCTTTCAGGGGTGCCTGGGTGGCTCGGATGGTTAAAGCGTCAGACTCTTGGGTTTCAGATCAGGTCATGATCTCATGGTTCATGAGTTCGAGCCCCATGTCGGGCTCTGCACTGACAGTGCAGAACCTATTTGGGATTCTCTCTCTCTCTCTCTCTCTCAAAATAAACAAACTTAATAAAAAATTTTTTTTTAAAACACAGTCTTTCAAACTGTAGTTGTGATACATTAGTGGTTAGCCAGTTTTAAGGGTTATAACTGCCCTTTTTAAAAACAAGAAACAGAATTTAAAATGTCAGAATTCACTCCTTGTAGAAAGCTAAACATTGTTTTGTGCAACTTTTGTTTCAGTTATACACAAACACCTATATATATATGTATACATATATGTACGTATATGTATATATCTGTGTGTTGGGTCTGTGATGTAAAATAAATTTTTTTGGTAGCTTATAGTCAAAAAGAATTCGAAAACGTCACAGTATTTCTGGCAGATTCAGATAGCAGTAGACCCTGAACGCCTCTCTCTCCACCTCTACCTTCCTTACTCAACCAGAGGTTGGTGCTTCTCTAATACTTAGTACAGGGCCTGGAGGAGTAAACAGGCTCCACATCTTTGATAAGCTGAACATGTTAAGCAATGTGACAGGATGATGCTCACCTTGTCGATGAAGTACAGGGCTACAGCTCTCTGCCGAACTTTCATCTCTTTGGACTTCCAGTCTTCTCGATACTGGTTCCGGATCTTGTCCACACACTTCTTAAGCCGCCGAGCGGTCTCATATTTCTGCCAATCTTTCTCACCCTGCAGAGACCCAACCCCAAAGGTGGATTGCTTAGGAATGGTGGAGTAAAAACAGACTTTGAACACCCAAGTTCAGAGCTCTGAACCAAAGAAAAGAAGCCTGAGCTTAAGCTAGGTAGAAAAAGAGTACTGAAGAGAAACCATAAAGCATTTAACCTGATGAGAACTCATGCTGTCCTGTTTCACTGTCAAGTACACACACGGCTGCTTTCTAATTGCTAAATTGTTTATGTTCTTGGGAAAAGCCCACATGGCACATCCCCAAAACGGACTTCTGTCAACACAAAGGGTATAAACATCCCCATTCCCACATCAGCATCATGGCTCTCTCTGCTCCTGAATCTGTGAGCCAATAGCAGTTTTCTGCTAAGACCGAATTTCATTACATTCAAGACAACCATGCACAATTTGATGGAAGTGTCAAGGAAATAGAGCCAAAGATTACAACTTGTAATTACTAAGGAACACAATGACTTCCAGGACAGCTGTAATTATTCACCATTTTCTAACTTCTGCTTTTTTTTCAATATATGAAATTTATTGTCAAATTGGTTTCCATACAACACCCAGTGCTCATCCCAAAAGGTGCCCTCCTCAATACCCATCACCCACCCTCCCCTCCCTCCCACCCCCCATCAACCCTAACTTCTGCTTTTAAAAGTATTCTTGATTAGATTGAGGAAAGCAATGTTACTAGGAAGACTTTTTTTTTTTTTAAACATTAGAGCTTTTGATATAAGATTTTAAGATGGATTTTAAAACCAATGAAATGTTTTTGAAAGAGAGTGAAAAGATGGTCTCTACCCAACAGTGACAGATTAGTCCTGCTGCCACGCTGAAAGGAAATTCACAAGCAAGGGCTGATACTAATGTCAAGTGAGAAAGGTAAGAAAGGGGGAAAAAAAAATCCAAGGACTCCCAAGAGAGTCAGGGAGTATTCTAAGGTCTAAAACAGATTATATGACATGAATACAGGGATGGAATTCAAGAACCCAAGAATCTCTGCAATTAATTCCCCCACCTACGAGAGAGAGGGACATCGTGATTTTTACCCACATATGCCTAGTTCCCGCCTATGCCATGGGACACATGGTCCTTGAAGTGTTCAGAACTGTGGTCAAAGTAACTAGCCTTCTGAGCATGCAGGGAAGTTGGCTAAGTGAAAGCAAGAAAGATCTACTTCTAGCTCCACCAGCGCCCCGAACTGCAAGCTCACCCGGCTGCACTAAGGGTTCATCACTCTGCCACAAACGTATGTGGCCAAGTTGTTGGTAAGTGAACTACTTGTTGTGGGTGGGTGATTTAGCAGTTGTTGATACAATACAGAAGAAATATAAAAGTTCTACTTCCTGACAATGGCAAGCTGAAAATTTCTCACTGGTTTTTCCAAGTATGTACTAACATTTAACAGGGTGAAGAAAAGGTATGATACAGCTGTCCTCATATACAAGTAGTCCATTTCCATGACAATCATGTGAGAGAGACACACACGCACAATCTTCAACACCACAGCCTCCCGCTCAGGAGTGGGCTCTTGGCCATCACTCTAATGCATGCAGGCCTACTAAAGCCTAACTCCAAGTCTTCAAAGTCCTGTAGGGTCACATTTGCGCAATTCCTTAGTTATGCCACTGAAACAAGGTTTAGAAAAACCCAACAAATAAGCTATTCACAGAGGATACCACAAGACCACTTTTCCTCACAGGTTGGCTCGGTTCCTGACCCAAGGATCCAGGATTCTCTCAAGTAAGGACATAAGAGGCGGGGTGGAGGGGCAGAAGCCACCTTGTCTGGGTCTGGGGGAAGGAAAGCTAGCCTCCAGGAAGTATGCTTACCCCTGCCGTCAGTTTCCTTGAACGGAATCCAGACAGTAAAATGCACTCGAACAGGCTTTCTCAGACTACTCCCAGAAAAAAAAAAATCCATTTAGGTCTTCCAGACAGGGTCCTCCTCAAAACCATCGCAGTGAAACGAGGTATCCACCACAGGGGAACTGCCTTTAACCCCCTCCCATCTTTCCCTACCCAGTCAACCCTCTGTATGGATGAGAATCTAATTTGATTACTTATAAGTGACATTCTTTGAGAGACTGTTTTTAACTAGTGGGCTCACCATATTTTCTGGTTCTAATATAACTGCTTACTCATTAAGCATACTGGATAGGGGCACCTGGATGGCTCAGTTGGTTTAAGTGTCTCTTGATCTCGGCTCAGGTCATGATCTCACGCTCATGGAATTGAGCCCCACATCGGGTTCTGTGCTGACCGTGTGAGCCTGCTTGGGATTCTCTCTCCCCCTCTCTCTTTGCCCTTTCCCCACTGGCACACTTGCTTTCTCTCTCAAAAATAAATAAACTTAAAAAAAAAAAAAGTCTAAAAAAATATACATATATACTAGGTAAATGTGGTCAGGATCTGAATTCAGGATACAAAGTGGGAAATGAGCTAAATCCTGTTCTCCAATCCTCTCTCAGAGATTTGTATTGGGGAGCAATGACATTTGCCAATATTCTTTTTTTTTTTTTTTTTTTAATTTTTTTCAACGTTTTTTATTTATTTTTGGGACAGAGAGAGACAGAGCATGAACGGGGGAGGGGCAGAGAGAGAGGGAGACACAGAATCGGAAACAGGCTCCAGGCTCCGAGCCATCAGCCCAGAGCCTGACGCGGGGCTCGAACTCACGGACCGCGAGATCGTGACCTGGCTGAAGTCGGACGCTCAACCGACTGCGCCACCCAGGCGCCCCGACATTTGCCAATATTCTTAAGTGGCTCTTCTTTATTTGTTGGAAGATTTTTTAATTTTTTAAGGAATCTCTACACCCAACTTTGGGCTGGAACTTACACCCCTGAGATCGAGTCACACACTCCACTGACTGAGCCAGTCAGGAGGCCCATAAGTGGCTCTTCTCACTTAGCTGGTGATGCACCAAAAGAGGAATGACTAGCATTCTGAATTCCAAACATCTAACATTTAAACAAAAGATACAACAAACTGGCCTCATGCATTTAATACCATGTTTAAAGATAAAATCCAACCAACTTTTCATATATGCTCATTTTTAGATGTTTGCCTTATTACTGATATGTAGAGGTCGTTATATATATTCAAATTCTTTCCCAGATACAAGTAGTGCATTTTAGTCCACTATTTCCTATTCATCTTTCATTCTGAATAAATCTAAAAGAGATTTTATGTTATACAATTTTAAGTGTACCATTTAATCCATTTTGACAATTCATAACCCCTGTAACCTACATCTCATCAAGACAGAGAATATTCTCTATCATTTGAGAAAGTTTCCTCGTGCCCCTTCCCAGTTAATCACCAACTAAGCAAGCACTATTCCTTTAATCTGACTTGTATCATCATAGCTTGGTTTTGCTTAACTTAGAATATTTTAAGAATGGAATGCTACAGGGGTGCCTGGGTGGCTCAGTCGGTTAAGCGTCTGACTCTTGATTTGGGCTCAGGTCATGGTCTCACAGTTTGTGGGTTCAAGCCCCATGTAGGGCTCTATGCTGACAGCGTGGAACCTGCTTGGGATATTCTTTCTTTCTCTCTCTCCCCACCCCCCCTTTCTGCTCCTAACTCATGCTCATGCATGCGCTCTCAAAATGAATAAAATAAACTTAAAAAAAAAATGGAATAATACAGTATAGGTTCTTGTGTCTGGGCTTCCCAATACGTTTTTAAGATTCATCCATGTTGTTGCATTTATCAGTAGCTTGCTCCTTTTAATTGCTGGTATATAGATACAATCCAGGACTATCCCTAATGTGTTTGATGAGACCATGTGTTTATTCTGTTGATGGACCCCCCTAGGATGTTTCCATTTTGAGACTTGTACGAATACAGCGCTGCTATAAACATTCTTGTACAACTCTTTTTGTGGACATAGGTTTTCAATTTCATTTAGGGCAAAAATACCTAGAACTGAAACTGAGATGTCACTGTGGTTTAAATCTCCTAGTAATTAGTGATGTTGAGAACTCTTTCATGTGCTTATTTATTGGCCATACCTCTATCTTGTTAAGCATCTGTTCAAATCTTTTGCTTTTTATGGGAATGTTTGTCTTTTTTATTGAGTTATAGGAATTCTTTGTATATTCTCGATACAAGTTTTTTGTCAGATATACATGCTGCCAATATCTTCTCCCAGCCTGTAACATATATTTAATTAACCTTGTCCTTTGTTGAACGTAAGTTTTTAATTGTAATTATTTTTTTTTTACATTCACTTATTTTTGAGAGACAGAGAGAGACAGAGTACAAGTGGGGTAGGGGCAGAGAGAAGGAGACACAGAATCCGAAGCAGGCTCCAGGCTCTGAGCTGTCCGCACAGAGCCTGACACGGGGCTCGAACTCACAAACCGTGAGATCAGAACCTGAACCGAAGTCAGATGCTTAACTGACTGAGCCACCCAAGTGCCCCAATTTTAATTTTTTTAATGTCAATTTTTGAGAGAGGAGGGGGAGGGGGAGAGAGAGAGAGAGAGAGAGAGAGAGAGCGAGCGAGCGCGAGTGAGCAGGGGAGACGCAGAGAGAGAGGGAGACACAGAATCTGAAACAGGATCTAGGCTCTGAGCTGTCAGCACAGAGCCCAATATGGGGCTCGAACTCACGAGCTGTGAGATCATGACCTGAGCCGAAGTCGGATGCCCAACCGAGATACCCAGGTGCCCCTACAAGTTTTTAGTTTTAATGAAGTCAACTTTATCAATTGTTTCTTTTATCATTAGTGCTTATTGTGTCCTAGGAAATCTACAACAAAGTCATGTAGATGTTCTATCACGATATCATCTACAAGTTCTAGTGTTTTATTCCTTCTACTTTAGAATTCAGAATTTTATTTAAAAGATTCAGAATATAACTTTTTAAAAAATAAGCGTTATGTCTTATTTTCCTTTTCTAATAAAACTCACCAAAATCAGAGCTTCCCAAAACTAAAAAGTTTTATAAGGACATTTTCCTTCAATCCAGCTCTTTAATCCCCAGATGGTTACATTCAAAAGTTTGTAGGTATATACATCTTTGAAACCCCCCAAAATTATAAGCTCTAAAGACAGAAAAGTGTATTTCTCCCTAAGAATATTTTATTAGGATTGAATGCAATGTAATGTCAACACGGATTCTAAAGTTTGCTGTACTTAATTTAAAGAAAAAATGACAAATTTTGTTCATAAAGTTAAGACCGGTTGAAGAACCTCACTTTTACTAAGGGCTACTTTACAGGTAATGAGACTTGATCATGTTTCCAACCTTGGCAGTGGGCTGGACTTAGCAGTGAGTACCTTAATAAGCAGTCCTTTTAACCTCTGGATCTATGGTTTATCCAGGATCAGAGAGCTTTGTAGAAACCACTGGTTCCAGAAGGCTGACTGTCATTTTCCTGCTATTTCAGATTCTATGGGCACCAAAGTACAGAGTGGAAGAGGAAGGGAATGGAAACACGTGCAACAAGATGTCTATATAATGAAAATCCTGGAAGGTAAAGCAGAACTAACCAAGATGAGCACAGAAAGATGCAAATGAGCTCAGGACAGTCTTTACCTGAAACACACATTCCTGCGGCTCTCAAAAGTCCCTATTCTTTCGACGGCTTGTGAGGCTGTTTGTAGTATAAACCTGACTCTGACTGCAAGTAGGCCAATCAAAGTTTCCGGAGAGGGAGACATTAAAAAGATACACTTCAGCTGTGCTTTTTTTTTTTTTTTTTTTTAAACCCTTGACTGCCCAACTTTAAAAAATCGCCAAAAGTCTCTTAGGGTGTCTGGGTGGCTCAGCTGGTTAAAGCATCAGGTTCAGGTCATGATCTCACGGTTTGTGGGATCTACTGCACTGGGCTCTGGGCTGACAAGTGCAGAGCCTGCATGGGACTCTCTCTCGCCTTCTCTCTCTGCCCCTCCCCTGCGTGTGTTCTTTCTCTCTCTCAAAGTAAGTAAATAAATATTAAGAAATAAAAATAAAATTGTCAAAAATCTCTAAGTCACGTCATGCTTAAGCTAAATTTCTTAATGGAACAGAGATGGGGTAGAACAGAACAGTAACATAACACAGGGGAAGTGAATAAGTAAAATAAAGACAAGCCAAAGAATCTCGGAATAGAAAAGTCTCTGGAGGCCGAGCAGAAAGGTATATAACAAAGCCCCATCACGGTAGCCTCCCATGTTTTGGATCTAAAGTCCCTGATGAAGTACAACCATCAATTACCACTCAACACACTTCTACAAAAACTTCTTTATAGACTTTTGGGTCAGATGGGGTTAAGTGAAATCCTACTTTAATGCTCAGGTTGCTTCAAACAGCAATGAAAGTGCTCCAAGCAAGATGGGGAGACCTAAAGCCAGGGCCTGTGTTAGTTTAGGCTGAGCTGGGCTCGAAGACTGCTATGAGGAGGGAGCAGAGAAGTGGAGAGCAAAGAACAAACGAGAATGATAACATGGACAAAAACCACCTCCCAAAGTTTACAGACAGAAATTCCAGAAGACAAAAGAAAAATGACTTAGAAAAATTGCCAACAATAATTAGTACACAAATTCAGTTCAGGCAACATTTTAAAAAACAATCTAACAAAGGTTTTCTCATATATATCAATTATGAATAAAGAGAAAACAGATGTAACAGCCACAAAAAAGGACAAGAAATTATAAAACAAAACAACAGAAATGAAGTGAAATAAAATCCGGTACACATGAAATAATAATTAGAAATTCTGAAAGCAAAAATTAATAATTAAAATGAATTATAGGGGAGATACAAACTTCAGGATGCATATAATCAAAAGGAGAATTAGCAAATTGGAAGGGAGTCCTAAAGAACTTCCCCAAATGAAGACCAGAACTAGAGGTAAAGAATATGAAAATAGAGGGGCGCCTGGGTGGTGCAGTCGGTTAAACGTCCAACTTCAGCTTAGGTCATGATCTCACTGTTTGTGAGTCCGAGCCCCACATCGGGCTCTGTGCTGACAGCTCAGAGCCTGAAGCCTGCTTCAGGTTCTGTGTCTCCCTCTCTCTCTGCCCCTCTCCCACTCCCGCTCTGTCTCTTTTTCTCTCAAAAAGTAAATAAACAGTAAAAAAAAAAAAAAAAAAAAAAAGAATATGGAAAATAGAGCTTTAAAAAAAGTGTAGATGGAGAAGCTCCAATGTTCATCTAAGAGAATTCCAAAAGAAGCAAATGGAAGGAATGATCTAGAAGCTGTGGAAAAATGGCTGAGAGTTTTCTAGAATAAAAATACATTAGTCATCTGATTCAAAGTCTAGTCTGAGCATCTATACAAAAACAGCAAAACCTTGGTTTGTGGGCATAATTCATTCTGGAAATATGCTTGTAATCAAGCACCTGTATATCAAAACGAATTTCAAGAACCACTGGCTCAGTGGTGATCATGTGACATTTGGCGCCACGTACTACTTCTATTGCAAGACATCGCTTACTAATCAAGTTAAAATTTATTAAAGTTTGCATGTCTTGAGGAACACTCAGAACAACCCAAAGTTTTACTGTATATCCGTATTTAGATATACAATAATAAAGATACTCTTTACTGGAGAAAAGATTATAAGAATGAAAATACAGAAATTTTCAGATAAATAAATACCTAGAGAAAGGTATGGAGTGTATAAACTAATCAAATATATCTCACTGTGATAACTGCTGAATAGAGAGAGGGTTAGGATTTTATGTATGATTGTGGGTTCTTGTAAAAAAAGAAGTAAAACTTAAGCAGAGGAAGTATGCGGTGTAAGAACTGGAAATGATTAGTTTAAAATGCCCTTATTTACAGGTAATTTAATTGTCTATGTAGAAAATACAAAGGACAGATGCTTTTAGAATAAGAGCTCAGCAACGTTGTCATATATTACCACTCTAGGAAGAACAGAAATGTAGTAGAAAAAAATCACATTCAGTAGCACTAAAAACTGTAAGGTCTCTAAGAAAAAAAGGCTTTAAACATAGGAAAAATTTCTATGGAGAAGATTACAAAGCAATATTAGAGGGTATATTCAAAGACATGAATTAGTGAAGAAGTAGAACATGTTCATGGACTGGAGGACTCAAAATAATGTATCCTCCCACCCCCCCATTAATCTACACATTCAATACAATAAAAATCTCGGGACACCTTGATGGCTCAGTCGGTTAAGCATCCAACTCTTGATTTCAGCTTAGGTTATGATCTCACCAGCCGTGAGACTGAGCCCTAAGTTGCCTGTTTGGGATTCTCTCCCCCTCTCTCTGCCTCTCCTCTGGCTCATGCGCACGCACTTTCTCTCTCTCAAAATAAATAATAAACATTAAAAAAAATTAAAAAATATCTCAATAGTATCCATTAGAATATGACAGATTTATCTCAAAATGAATGCAAAACATCAGAGAAGAAAGAACAGTCAAGACAATTTTGAAGAACGAGATGAAGGAAACTTGTCCTATGCAGTAAAAACTTACCAAGCTACAGTAGTTAACACAGTAAGCTACTGATGAAGAAACAAACAAACAGGACAGAGAGCCCAGAAACAGATTGACACATATGTAGAAATTTGATATATAAACAGAGAGGGTAATACAACTAAATAGTTCTGGAACAACTGGTTATTCATTTGAAAAAATGTATTAGATCTCAACTTCATACCATACACAAAAATACATCTGAATAGGGGCGCCTGGGTGGCTCAGTGGGTTAAGCGGCCGACTTCGGCTCAGGTCACGATCTCACGGTCCGTGAGTTCGAGCCCCGCGTCGGGCTTTGTGCTGACAGCTCAGAGCCTGGAGCCTGTTTCAGATTCTGTGTCTCCCTCTCTCTCTGCTCCTCCCCTGTTCATGCTCTGTCTCTCTCTGTCTCAAAAATAAACAAACGTTAAAAAAAAAAAAAAAAATACATCTGAATAGATCAAGGATCCAAATGCAAAAAGCAAAACTGGAGAAATGTTGACAAGGATACATGAGACAGAAATGTGTACACGCTGTTGGGGGAATGATGGTGATGTAAACTGGTTCAGGCACTTTAGAGAACTTAAAAGTATCTAATAAAGAATCTTTAAGGAAAATTTTCATCTATACAAGGAAAATGTGTTTATTCCAGAACTATTTATAATAGCAAAGTATCATAAATAACTCTAAATGTTTCTTGACAAGGGAATTTTTTTTTTTTTAACATTTATTTATTTTTGAGAGATGGAGAGAGACAGAGCAGGAGCAGGGGAAGGGCAGAGAGCGAGGGAGACACAGAATCTGAAACAGGATCCAGGCTCTGAGCCGTCAGCACAGAGCCCGATGTGGGGCCTCAACTCATGAACCATGAGATCATGACCTGAGCCGAAGTTGGACGCTTAACCGACTGAGCCACTCAGACACCCCAAGAATAATTTTTTTTATAAAATAGAATACTGCGTAGCAAATAAAACAAATAAATTAGAAGTATATGTCAAAAGAAAATCTCAATACAAAAGCTGAGAGAAGTTGCAGAATGATCTCAATAACTTACCTAGTTTAAAAGTGTGCCTTGTAAAACAATACTACATATTGTTTATGCACACAGAAATAAATTATGAAAAATAAAAATATACACAAGAATGAAAACATTAAGTTCAGTAATAGTAACCTCCAAGGAAGAAGGAGAATGGGGGGTGGGGTTCAATTGTGTTCATCAGAATACTTTTTAGGAAATGAAGTAACTGAACAAACAGGATACAATGTTAAGGTTTGACACAGCCAGATGGTGGACATAGTATTCAATACATTATCTATTCTTGTATATTTGAACTAGTTCATAAAAAATAAGACCCCTAATGCTTGTATCTATTTTTTTAATTTTAATTTTATTACTTTTTAAATTTACATCCAAGTTAGTTAGCATATAGTGCAACAATGATTTCAGTAGATTCCTTAATGCCCCTTACCCATTTATCCCAGTCTCCCTCCAGTCACCCTCTATTTGTTCTCCATATTTAAGTCTCTTATGTTTTGTCCCCCTCCCTGTTTTTATATTATTTTTGCTTCCCTTCCCTTATGTTCATCTGTTTTGTATCTTAAAGTCCTCATGAGTGAAGTCATATATTTGTCTTTCTCGGACTGATTTTGCTTAGCATAATACCCTCTAGTTCCATCCACATAGTTGCAAATGTCTCTTTTAAATTTCTTTTTAATGTTTGTTCCTGAGAGAGAGAGAGAGAGAGAGCGAGCGAGAGCACGCATACGAGCAGGGGAGGAGCAGAGAGAGGGAGACACAGAACCCAAAGCCGACTCCAGACTCCCGAGCTGCCGGCACAGTGCCTGACTCAAGGCTCGAACTCACCAACCATGATATCATGACCTGAGCTGAAGTCAGACGTTTGACTGAGCCACCCAGGCGCCCTGGAGTTGTCTATTTTTATCTAGAGAATGCTTCTCCTACTGGCACTGCATTTAAAGACTATTCAAAACACTGTCAAACCCCAACCTCTGATGTTCTCACTGTTTTGCTGAGTGGGAAACAGCCAACAAGGATTGGCAAAAAGCTGGAGAAATCACATTTCTTTTTCCCTTCCAACTTCCCAAGGCTTTAACCATCTTCATGACTCTTAGGATCCCAACCCAGCTGAGGAGAGTCAGCCACTCTGTGAGGGGTATAAGATTCTAGGCAGGCCTACCTGTGGGTGACTTCTAGGTTCATTACCATAACCATCATTCAGAAACTTGCACAAATCCCTACAGTATATGGGGGTTATCTGGATATTGTCAGGAATTAATTGGTGGCTCTCAGCTCTGGAGGGTCTCCACCTGGCCTATCAACAATGGAGATCTCAACCGGTGAAGGCTCTCCTACAATTAACTTGAATCCTGGATATTAAGAGAACGCAGTATACATTTATCTGGAATCTGTTCACCTCTCTCCACCCACACTGGCATCATTTTGTCCAGGCCACCACTATCCATTGCCTGGAATACAAAAGCATCCGATCAATATTCGTACTTCTGGTATGCATATAATCCAATCTTCACAGAGGTTAGTGCTCAGAATGATCAGTTACGTCACAAGTTTCTAAAATACGAATCTGGTATTGTTCCTCTTGTTAAAACCCAATAGCTTCCTACTGGATTTAGGAGAATATAAACAATTTTAAGAAACAGCCTGAAAACCTGGCCTGCATCCCCCTGTAGCCTCCTCTTCCTGCCCCCTTCCTGCTCACTGTACTTCAACTACATTGACCTTCTCTCAGTCCTCAAGACCACCAAACTCTTTCTCACCTCAGGGATTTCAAAACGCAATTTTCCTTATCTGGAACATCCATTCCCTTATCCTTTCCATGGATAAATCCTATTCATCTTGTAAGTCTTATCTTAAATGTCACTTCCTCAGAAAGGCCTTCCCTCCACCCTGGTCAAATCGAATGCCCTGATACATTCTTATATGGTACCCTGTACTTTCCCTTTGCATCATTTACAAGAGCTCGTGTTTACTGGTGTGACTGTGTGTAGAGCCTCAGAATCTTGCTGAAGCAGGTCTATGTTCCAGACACGCCTCTGTTCAAAGCCCTTCAATGGGTCCTCACCAGACGCAGAGCACAGACCACTCTCTTTAGCATGGCACTTAAGGCTGGCCACAATTTGGCAGTAGGGTTATCACACGCAGGCAATCAGGAGGCTAAGGATTTAAGTCAGAGTGAGTGACTAACTACTGGATCATGAGCAAGTTTTTTGGCTTCCAAGAGACTAAATTTATTTCTCTATAAGACAGTGGCATTAGTACATGTCGTATGGTTAAGATAATCAAATATCAACTTATGTGAAAATACTTAACAGTAACCTGGTATCATTATTTTGCCTTTTTTTTTTTTTTTTTTTTTTTTTTAAGTAGGCTTCATGCCTAGTGCGGAGCCCAACACGGGGCTTGAACTCACGAACCACCCGAGATCAAGACCTGAGCTAAGACTAAGACCAAGAGTTGGATGCTTAACCAGCTGACCCCACCCAGGTGTCCCAAATTTTTATTTTTTTTCCATGTGTAAAATACACATAAAATTTAGCACATTCACAATGTTGTGCAAGAATCACCACTTGCTAATTCTTTTTGTTACTTCTTTTTAACACTTCTCACTCTCCATCTATAATGACACAATTCTGTTTGGAATATCTCTTTTAACACCAACAGTAACCTAATTTCCTTCATAAAGTTGTTCCTCATCCGTAAGTGCTGGGAAATAACTGCTGCATTTCTCGAAAGCACGTAATGCTTACCTTTCCTCTAATACAGTTGAATACTTACCCAATTTGCCCACTAGCCTAGGAGTTGAGAGCTAAAACCACCATTTATCCACCTTTATTTCGGAAGAAAATAACATGCCCCTTTAGAAGACCTGACTTCTGCTCGTGAGGGTTTTCTTTCTGATTCTATACTTACTCAAAACTAGGAAAAGTGACATTTTCCAACTGAATGGCAGGAAATATCAGAGACTTTTCATATTAGAACAAAGAACTATAAGCTAGAGAGTGTGCAGTTTATAGCGCTGGCAAAACACATAGCCTTTTTAGGTGTGGCTTTCATGTCTTACCATGTTCAATAACCTATAAACCAAAATTAAGAGTGTCTTTAGTGCCAGTCCTCTGTAAGTTAACAGTCATAGTCTACAAAGAACTCATTTCTTGGCTGCCTTTTTAGAGCTCATCTCTCTTTTAGGTTGTTATGCAAAGTTCCACAGTACATCTGAGGGAGGAAGTTCTCCCAAGCAGGGTATGCCTAGCAGGCTAACAAAAACGGACTGCCCTTCCAAGACAGTTTTCCCCTTTCAATAATAGTATTAACAAATAACAACACAGGGGTATACAATGGTTTATGATGTGCTTTCATATACATAATCTCACCTGGTCCTGGTGGAACCTACCCAGATGTAACCTTAGGAAGCCGAAGTATGTAAGACTCTAGATTTTACAACTTCTGGATTCAGAGCAATTCTGCTCCCTTCTTCAGAGCCAAGAAAGGGGGGGGGGGGGGGGGGGGAGAAAGCAGCAGAAGCCAATTTACATTTACTGCATTTTTCATCACAACCCCACCACTGGATAGTAAGCAACACGAAGGTAGGGACTGCATCTGTTTTGTTTACCAACACAGTTCCTAACACCATGCATACATATGGTATGCCAGGCACATACTGGGATTTCAGTAAATATTTGTGAATAAATGAATCAGATTATAATGTGACGCAGAAGATGGATACACCTAAGGAAGGCATGAAAATACTTGCTTTATTTTGTGGAGAGTTTTTAATTTGTCACAGTGATTCTAGAGACCAGGAACACTACATTTCAACAAGAGATTATCAGCCCCACTAACTGGGGCAGCTCTTAGCTACCTCTTACCTTGATTCGTGAACTGGGGTTCAGCATGATATATTTAATGGAACCTTGGATGTTCTCTGTCCAGGAGACCAGCCAAGTAACCTTGTTATCATGTCGGACCTCTTTCCATTTATGTCCTGTAGGAGGAGAAGGAACCTTGGCATCTCTGTGGAAATAACAAAGTAGGAGGGTAGTGAATTGAGGAGAAGTGAGGGACAGTTTCACCTTTTGTGACCTAAAGTGGGTAAATCTGCTGAGCATGTACTTCCAAATTTCCTCATCACCAGTCAGTAACTGAAAAATACTAGGAGATCTATATATATGGAAACACTGTGCTGTTCCCAAACAGACTTATGCAACCTAGGAAATACTCCCAGCAACAATATTCCCAAGAACAAATGAAGCCCCCAACTTTATTTCTGGCCCAAACAATGAGCTGTGCTCACTTGCTACAGTTGATGATTATATCCTCAGGCATGATCCGTCTCTTCAGCATGCCCATCTTGGGGTGGTTGCCACGGCCACGGAAAAGCCCAGGAGGTTCTATCTTGAAGTTGGCAATCCTCTCTCTGTGGTTATCCATAATACAGAAACCATATTCTTTCAGTAATTTTTCATTCTCCTCTTTGATTTTCTGGAACAGAGCAAAGAAGTATTCAAAAGGGATTCAAATTGCTGTTCCCTATTCCTACTATTTTAGCTCTTATTTGCGAACAGGTCAAGGTAGAGAAAAGTCTAAAAATCACTAAGAAATATGCAAATAGGGGTGCCTGGCTGGCTCAGTCAGAATAGCATGTGACTCCTGAACTTGGTTATGAGTTTGAGCCCCACGGTAAGTATAGAGAATAAATAAAACGTTTTTAAAAATTAAAAAAAAAGGAAAGAAATGCAAATAAGGATAACCTCTAACAGTTTCCAAACATAAACACAATAAAAATTCCCCAAAATATCTATGCTTGACTTCTAATTACAGATTCAAAACTGATTCTATTCTCTTAAAGGATTTATGTGTGAACATGTTACATAGGTATTTCTAAATATAACTTTAAAAACTAACGTCATTTTGTTGAGTAGTGTCAAAATGGCAGAGGGGTATGACTCTGACAGGCCTCATAAAAAACATCTCCATGTTTTCTCGTAGGTTCCAGACACATTTTAGTTGTACAGCACTTCAGATGGGTTTTCAACTCAAGCATACCTGTTACAGATTCTTTCCTAGGTATATGGGTACATACATTGTCTACTTTGTGATCCTTGCTCCAAAAAAGGAGTGTGGGTGTGGAATTTGGAGCCTCCTTACCCTCTGCTGACTCTTTCGTATTATACTTAGAAATTCAACTTAACTAAGTCCTGTTGCCTTGTAGGTAGAAACAGATTCAGAACTTGCTGGCAGCAGGTGTCCTTGGCCAGGGCTCTGACAAGGTGATACTTCTGAAACTGTCCTATCTTTGGATCACTATTTGCAAAAACAAAGCTCCAAAGTGGTTTAAGTTTTAAAACACCCCTGAAGTAAATAATAAACCAAGTTTCACTAACTGGGAATACTGAGAAGACTAAAATGGGACTGAAAAGTCTGGTGCATTTATCATTCTTACAGTAACTCGAATTTTAAACTAAAGGTCAAATAGGTACCATCAAACAATGAGTTATATAAATACAGTCGTCTAAACTGTATAAGCATGCACGTCCTTTAAAATATAGAAATTAAAAGGCTTTAAAATTCCTTACAATCCTTAACTTCTGGACCTCCAATTGAAAGAAAGAAAGAAAGAAAGAAAGAAAGAAAGAAAGAAAGAAAGAAAGAAAGAAAGAAAGAAAGAAAGAGAGAGAGAGAGAGAGAGAGAGAGAGAGAGAGAAAGAAAGAAAGAAAGAAAGAAAGAAAGAAAGAAAGAAAGAAAGAAAGAAAGAAAGAAAGAAAAAGAAAGAAGAAAGGGAGAGAGAATAAAAGAAAAAGAAACTTTGGCCTGAATTTCTGTAGATCAGGGTTTGGCAAACTTTCTCTAGACCGAAAATATTTTGGTCTTGAGAGCTACACGGTCTCTGCTGGACCTACTCAACTCTCTTACTGCCTCACAGAAGCAGCCACAGAGGATATCTAAACAGCTAGCTGTGGCTGTGTTCCAATAAAACTTTTTAATTAAAACAGACAGCCTAGGGGCGCCTGGGTGGCGCAGTCGGTTAAGCGTCCGACTTCAGCCAGGTCACGATCTCACGGTCCGTGAGTTCGAGCCCCGCGTCGGGCTCTGGGCTGATGGCTCGGAGCCTGGAGCCTGTTTCCGATTCTGTGTCTCCCTCTCTCTGTCCCTCCCCCGTTCATGCTCTGTCTCTCTCTGTCCCAAAAATAAAATAAACGTTGAAAAAAGAAAAAAAAAAATATCTAAAAAAATAAAACAGACAGCCTATAGTTTGCCTACTGGTACCCTAGAAGAAAATGACATCTCACTGGATACTAGAAAGATCATTCTGGAATGAAGATGGAGATGGATGAGCATGCCTAGATCCCAGGGAGATCAAGATGGGAACAATATTATCTGTTTAAAACCCTAATATCCAGAAGTCGCTGTGCAGGTCTGCCCGTCCTTAAATACTGTATTATTGGAATTACTGACTGGTTTTGGATCAAAAGAGCACCAGGTTCTTACACTAAGTCAATCAATAAAGTGCCTATTATTCACAATATTCAGTATGTAAAGCCCTTAAGAAAATTTAAACTTTAGGGGCGCCTGGGTGGCTCAGTCGGTTAAGCGTCCGACTTCAGCTCAGGTCACGATCTCGCGGTCCGTGAGTTCGAGCCCCGCGTCGGGCTCTGGGCTGATGGCTCAGAGCCTGGAGCCTGCTTCCGATTCTGTGTCTCCCTCTCTCTCTGCCCCTCCCCCGTTCATGCTGTGTCTCTCTCTGTCTCAAAAATAAATAAATGTAAAAAAAAAAAAAAAAAAAAAAAAAGAAAATTTAAACTTTACTAGGCCAAGAATCCTAAATCTTCAGTACAGAGCCATGTGAAATTACTGAAGTCAAAGTTGTGTAGGAACCAAGAAGAAAATTAGATGAACTAATCACTATTCCAAAATTCTCCAGAGGTTTAAGACATTCTATAGTACCGGGGTGCCTGGGTGGCTCAGTACGTTAAGCATCCAACTTCAGCTCAGGTCATGATCTCGCGGTTTGTGAGTTCAAGCCCCACATCGGGCTCTGGGCTGACAGCTCAGAACCTGGAGCCTGCTTCGGATTCTGTGTCTCCCTCTCTCTCTCCCTGTCCCTCCCCTGCTTGCACTCTGTCTCTGCCTCTCTCAAAAATAAATAAACATTAAAAAAAAAAATTAAAAAAAAAAAATTCTATAGTACCAGTTTCTCTTCCTTGCTCATCTGTTTGCGAGCTTCTGACTGGGCTTTGAAATACTGGCTCATCTGGGTAAAATCACATTTGCTTAAGTTGGTGATAATATTCTTCTCTTCATTAGTCATTTCCTAGTCAAAAAAGGGGGGGGGGGGGGAGACAGAAGAAGAAGGTAAATACACTATTTAATACCCTAGGTTTCTTTGTGATTACAGCAAAGCACCATTTTTTTCAGCCAAAGGTGTTTGGAGAGGTAGCCAATCTAAATTTGTGAGTTTCGAAAAAAAGAAAACATAATTTTATTACTTTGTGCTATTATAAAATATTTAATAGAAAAAAGCTTTACATGATTTATCATTGAAAAAGCTCATGGAACTCTTATGTAATTTGAGCTCTTTACACCCTGCCATATCCACAGGCCTGTGTATCCCATAGTTGAGAAACATGAATACGTATCATTTCCTTTAGCAATAAGAAAAACATTTCCATACTTATTCTCTCTTAGAAACATCCCTACTCTACTCACTTAAAATGTTATTTTCAGGGCTATTCAGAAGGTAAACTTCACCTCAGCCTCTGTCCACATTATTCAAATTGAGAATAAGTAGATTGTTTAAAATCACCTAAACAGATGTCGGACATGTGATTTCAAGAGCAAAAAGTACCAAAAGCAAGGAAGTAAGAATAAAAAGGGAATGGGACATCACATTAACATCTCTCTTTGCAATAGAAGACAGAGGGGCAGGCAGTCTTGCAGAGACAAAGTTTCCTTTGCTCAACCAGAATTGAGGTTTTTTGTTTGGTCTGATAAAATCCCTCCTGCAGCCATATGAAAGTGAGAGGAAAGAAATATACATATTCTTGTTGGATAGAAAATCTATGTAACATAGTGAACAAATAGGGAAAAAGGAAAAACTTTAAATACAATAAAATTCATAAAGCTCAAATTTTACATCAGAATTTTTTGTGAAGTTACAGTTTACTATTTAGTATTTGATTAATATCTTTGCGAGGTGCTAGGATATTAATACATGAGCTACAATACCTTTCTCCAGTCTTTAAAGAAATTTTTCCTAAATATTTCTTTAGTAGTATATTCATGGTCGAGCATTTTTGCAAAGAACGTAGCTACTTCTTCTGCTTTGGGGCTCAGCTTCATGACTTTACCTAGAGGAAAAAGTGGTTCCAAAAATTGAGGTGTATAATTCATGTTTTGAGTATAAATACTGAGCTCTGGAGAAGTCTTCTAACTAATGGTTTACCTTCCCAAGGTATACAAGGTCTGGTGACACATGGTAACAACAACAACAAAGACAATACACTGATTTATATCTAGTTGTAGAAGTTCTCCTTCTCTTTAGCAGATATTTACCTGGGTCATTCTCTGGAGACTATGCCAGTAAACTGTTCCCAGGTGCCTGCTCAGGACAGGGATGAGCTGGGGGAGGCCCAGCCACTCTTCCTTTTCCTTTCAGCAAGCAGGGTCCTTTACACCTCTTCAATGGTTTTTAAAAATCAAATCCTCAGAGGGACTCCTGCCACTGCTAAGCTAAGCAGCCTCTGTTCAAGAAGGGGAGGAAGGGATAGGGCAGGGAGTGGAAGAAAGGAATTGTGGGGAAAAGAAATAGGCATCTTTCTTCTTTAAAGTTAGGTGGGTGGAATATGAATAAAATAATATATATCCACAGCAGGCAAGCCCAGATATCCCACACGAAAAATCTAAGTTAAGACCTTCCTCTAGAACTCTGGTACTCAAAGTGTGGCTCACAGATCAGCAGCATTAGCATCACGTGGGAGTTCTGTTAGAAACGTAGAATCTCAAGCCCCAACCCAGATCTATAGATTCAGCAAGTGCATTTTAAGAGACCCTCAGGTGACTCGTGTGCATACTAGAGTCTGAGATGATTGCTCTGGAACACAGGCATTATGAAGTTGCCTCTTTCAGGGAAACAGACTCATCCAGAGCACAAGGGATGACTGGGATTCTTGGTAGCGTGCACGTTAGCAAAAGCTGTTCTAAAGGAATCCTGATGTTACACAATGAAAAATGCTAACTGTAACGTAAATCTGAATGAGGCCTACGGGCTTTGTGTACCTTAATTAGATAATAAAGCAATAAAGGGAAGTACTTGGGAGTTTAATCTACTTTTAGAATAGAGTATCTTTAACCGTACTCTTAGGGACAATTTCCATTTTTTCTTGAGCATCCAACTTTACAACACCATCTGGAACTAATCCACGGCATAATAATTTGACTATACCTAAAATGCGGTTAAACACCATCCCACTGTCTTGCTATTACATAGCTACTAAAATTCACCAAGGATTTTCACTTTCATTATAGAAAACTAAATCTTAACCAGAAATCCATTCATTTCAAAACTCAGAAGATAACTCATTTCATGATGGCTGGGAAATCATCATCCCTAATTGCGGGATATAGGGAATCATGGCATAAAACTGAAATTGTCAGGGTAGACAGAACTTGTGTGGAATCCGCAACTCAAAAGGCCAACAGGTGGCACCACATTCCCCATTCAAACCTCCTCCCCCTCCCCCCAACCTCCTGCCTTTGAAAGAAGTCATTTTCAGGACAACAGAGTTATTAGCTTTCAAGGCTTTCCTGCACTTCTTCAGCTCTCCCCAACTCAGGTCTGAACTAGAGTTGCCAGTAAAGCTGTAACATGTTTCTTTTTCTTTTTTAATGTTTGTTTATTTTTGAGAGAGAGACAGAGCATGAGCAGGGGAGGAGCAGAGAGAGACAGAGGGAGGGAGACACAGAATCCAAAGCAGGCTCCAGGCTCCAAGCTGTCAACACAGAGGCCGATGCGGGGCTCGAACCCACAAACCACATGATCACGCCCTGAGCTGAAGTCAGATACTTAACCGACTGAGCCACCCAGGCGCCCTGTAATGTTTCTGATATAAAGGAAAATTTAAGTCACTATAAATTTAAGTCACTATATTCAAGTCAATAAAAATAAAATAAATGAAATAAAATAAATGGCAAGAAAAGAATGTAAACTGTTCTTAGGTCTGTTTGACATAAACCAATATCAATAAATATTTGAAAAACAAAAAAATGGAGACTCTGGGCAATTTTACTGAATTCTGTACCAACAGAGGAAGGAATTTTGATGCCTCCTGTTTTAGATGAGCTGTCAAAAGAGGAAATGACAGCTCCCCAGCAGCAGAGTGGTGGGAAGAGGACTAGAAGATTCCTGGCAATGGGAGCACTTTGTGGAAAAGCCTGAGCTCCAGGAAGAAGAAACTGCTGAGTCAGAGCTGAAAACTGGAGGTTCTCAAGAGAGGCAAATCACTGCTTCAGCAAGCGGGTGCCCTGCCTCCCTGGCAGTTCCAAAGGAGTCTGAGAATTCTTTTCCCTAGAGAGCAGGCAGGACTTACAGTATCAATTTGGACCAGTAATTCAAATACAACATCCTAACTTACTGCACATTGTGAGTTTACGTAATCAAAGGGAAGAAATACCGGTGAGAAACCCAACTGAGAAAATGATACAGCTGGAGCTCCTATAATGGAGCACTGGCCAAGAATGAAGGAAAGGACCACAGTGACCAGTGATGACTGGTTCAGGCCTTGGCTTCCCATCTTGAAAAAGAGAAACCCAGAGACTAGAGAATCTAGCTTTCCTTCAAATCATTTTGAACCTCAAAATGGGGCTTTACTAGTTGAGCTTTCTAAAGCTCTTGGTAAGTCCAGACATGAGCTACAAAATACATGGCCTTTTAGGATTGTCTTCTTCCAAGGTTCTAGGCTCTTTTTCCTCATTGGAGTTTGGCTTTGGAGTTATATTTAAGTAACCAATTATGAGAGCTAATAGAACTGTGTCCTGTGTGCTCTGGTCGACACAAGTCAGAATGTTTATATGATGCAAGTAATTGTCATTCAGGCTATAGGGTCCTGGTAGACTGCAAATATCATGCAATGAGAGCCTGGTCAATATTGTCCATTGCTGGGTCTTGGTGTCTAACACAGGCACACTGAATAAAAAATGAATTCCAGCTTGCCAAGCTTGACACGTCCCCCACTTGCAAGACCCAGTATAAACTACTACCTTTATCTATAAATATCTGTGGTCCTAAGGCCATTACTGGCGGACAAAGAGATGTACGAGAATTTTCCTGAGTGTGTTCACCACTAATGCCCTTAGGTAGTTTTCCTGCCCAGTATTTCTCAAAGTTTGGTCAGGAGACCCCTTGGTTCAGAACCACCCAATACTATTCCGCATCTATTAAATGAGTCCAGATCCACCTAGCAAATCTTAAGCATGTAAGGGTCTGGGGGAAAATGCTCTAGCCATTAATGGATAGAACTCTTGGAATGAGGGAGATCAGTTGAACATTCCCATCTGCACAGTGCTACACTGCAAACAAGAAGAATGTCAAAGGTACTCTTCAATTCTTCAACCCAAGGACAGAAACACCAATGGTAGTTAATGGAAAACTCTGAGTGTTCTGAGAGAAGCGCGTAGGCAGGGCAGTTCTTTACAGCAGCCTATGAAATCTGACTGCACATATAGTAAAGGCATATTGTTGTGCTATGTACAGAGTGATTGACACCGACCAGCCCTACCTAGAGGCTGATGGCTGACTAATCTTCAACTGAATACTAGTACTATTTCTCATGATGAGCAGCTTATCAGCTTGCATTACATTGCTAAGGTAAAATACTACCATTCAAGTAAGGCTTTTCTAATAAATCTTGCAAAAAGTGGCTTCTCAGAAATGAAGTTCAGATAAAAAACATTTAACTGGGGGACCAAGTGCTGTAAGCTATGTGGAGGGAACTTTTGGGGACCATGTAATTAAAACATTAACAGTCCCTTTTTCTCAAGGCAGTTCCTTCATCACCAAATGAGCCTTTAAGAGGTAAGTAAACACCTGATGACCATTCCCCCAAACCACACAATGACAATAAAACAAAATGAAATAAACAAAAAGGATTATATAGCACAAGATCCCTCCACGTTTTCTATTCCTAAGTAGAAGCAGGCTCTTTTCTTGGCCAACAATTAGACAACCTTGGAATAACTCACCATCATAGTAAAACTTGACATTCTCTGGAAGAGGCTCATATGGTGGAGCAAAAACAGGGCCTTTATGTTCTAGGAATTTCCACTTGATGCCTTCAGGGTAGCGTTCCTCTTCCCACCTTTAAAAGATAAAGTATAACACCGTTCAGTGATCACCCAGTATACAAAGTGTCATTTTTAAATGCCCAAAGAATTTATCGTTCAATTGGTTGATGCTCTAAAATAACTCTGGGCGCCACATTCAAGACCTGGATCAAGAGAACCAGTATTCTTCACCTTCAAAAAGCCAACACTCACAATAAATAAAATGGAATACTCAAGTGAACACAGGAAAATACAGTTCAACAGTTCAGTTCTACGACTGGATACAAGGGATCCCAACTCAAGGACCTTGGCAATAACTGGGAGATATGGAAATGGAAGAGTTGTTTTACCACCATGGTATACATGACAGAGGTAGATGCCAGGTGAAGATGTAGGGAAAAACAACCCTATAAGAAAGCGCAAGACGGAACAGAAGACTGGGAAATAACGGTTCAGTTGGGGTACTGAGTTTAAGGTACTCATAGGTTACCTAGAGCTATCTAACAGACACTGGTAACTAACTGAATGTAAAGTTTAGTGCAAAGAGTTTTTTAAAAACCTTAAAAATGATCAGACATACAGAAAAAGACAAATACAAGGAACACCATATCCCCATCACTTGCGTTCAACAGCTGCTAATATTATGCTAAGTTTCCTATTTTTTGCCATTTCAGCAATGTATGTTGAACCATTGGTTCAACCATTGTTGAACCATTTCAGCAATGTAAACTGCAGATATGATACCTCACCTCTAAATAGTTCACCTGTAAAAATACTCTCTCACATAACTATGATACTATCATATCTAACAAAATTAGCTTCATTCTAATACCTAGACCATACTAAAAACTTCCCAATTATACTCAAAATGTATCTTATAGGCCAGGGTCCAATTAAGGATCATGAATTGAAATTGGCTGATTGGTCTCAAAGTCTTTCTTTTTCTGAATTAGACCCTCTCACCATCATCACCATTTTGTTTTTTTAAGAGTCAGTTGTCTTACAGATAGAATATTTTATTATTACTTTTTGTTTTATTTTAGAGAGAGAGAAAGAGTGCCAATGGGGGAGAGGGAGGGAGGGAGGGAGTGGGACAGTGCGGCGGGGGGGGGGGGGGGGGGGGGAGGGAAAGAGGAGGGAGGGAGGGAGAAAGAGGGAAAGAGGGGGGGGGGGAGGCAGGGAGAGAGGGAGAGAACCTTAAGCAAGTTCCAGGCCAAGCGCAGAGCCCAACACAAGGCTCAATCCCATGACCCTGGGATAATTACCTAAGCCGAAATCGAGGGTCAGATGCCTCAGAATAGGATATTTTAAAACTTCATAAATTTTAATCTTCACTATTTCTACTTTAAAATTAAAAAGCTCTAAAGTTCTACAGAATACTCCTAAAGGCTAACTATGCATATTATTTATCATCTTCTAACTACAATATTTTTTCCAACTCCAATATTTTGTTTTTTATAATTTTAAAAAAATGTTTATATATTTGTGAGAGAGTGAGAGAGCACAAGAGGGGTAGGAGCAGAGACAGGGAGACACAGATTCTGAAGCAGGCTCCAGGCTCTGCTTGAACGCGCAACTGCAAGATCATGACCTGAGCCAAAATTGGACACTTAACCGACTGAGCCACCCAGGCGCCCCTTATTTTTTTTTTAAGTATTTGTTTATCTTGAGATAGCAAGCGCACCCACAAGCCAGTGAAGGGCAGGGTGTGGGAATCCCAAGCAGGCTCCGTGCCCAGCACAGAGCCTGCTGTGGTGCTCGATCTCACAACTGTGAGACCATCCTGAGCTGAAATTGAGAGTCAGATGCTCAACTGACTGGGCCACCCAGGTGCCCCTAACTCCAATATTTTAAACGAAGTTCAGAAACATCAAATAAAAATTACACATACCAAATTACTGTAAAAAGAGCATCACTATAAAACCAAAGTCAACGGAGATGATCAAATGATTTTTGACAAGGGTACCAAGACCATTCAATGGAGTATAAGTAGGTTTTTCAACAAATGGCGCTGGGAAAACTAGACATTCACATGCAAAAGAATGAAATTGGGTCCTTACCTTACACTATATGCAAAAATAAGCTCAAAATGGATCAGAGACACAAACAGGCTAAAATTATAAAACTTGTAGAAGAAAACAGAAGGGCAAAAGCTTCATGACTCTGCATTAAGCCATGATTTCTTAGCTAAGACAACAAAAGTACAGGCCACAAAAGAAAAAGACCAACTGGACTACAAAGTTAAAAACTGCACATCAAAGGACACAATCAACAGAGTGACAAGACAACCCACAAATGAGAGAAAATATTTGCAAAGCATTATTATCTGATAAAGGATTAATATCCAAAATAAAGAACTACAACAATAAAAACAACAAACAATCCAATTAGAAAATAGGCAAAGGAGGGGCGCCTGGGTGGCTCAGTTGGTTAGGCATCCGACTTCAGCTCAGGTGATGATCTCACACTCCGTGAGTTCGAGCCCCACGTCAGGCTCTGTGCTGACAGCTCAGAGAGTGGAGCCTGCTTCCGATTCTGTGTCTCCCTCTCTCTCTCTGCCCCTCCCCTGCTCATGCTCTGTCTCTGTCTCAAAAATTTAAAAAAAAAAACGCTAAAAAAATATTTTTTTTAAATAGGCAAAGGACCTGAATACACACTTCTCCAAAGATATACAAATGGCTGGTGAGCATCTGAAAAAAAATGTTCCACATCACCAGTCATTAGGAAATATAAAAGAAAACTATGAGATTTCGCTCACACCTATTAGGATGACTATCATCAAAACAAAAACAAACCAGAAAATAACAAGTGATGATGAGGATATGGAAAAATTAGAATCCTGTGCACCGTTGGTGAGAATGTAAACTGTGCAGCCACTGTGGAAAGCAGTATAGTGAATGAGTGCTTGAAAGTTAAACACAGAACTACCACATGGTCCAGCAATTCCATTCCTAGGAATATACCCAAAACAATTCAAAGCAGATATTTAAACAAATTCACAGCAACATTCCATTCCAACATTCATAGCACCACTATGCACAACTGCCAAAAGGTGGAAACAATCTAAGGATCCATCAATAGATGAATGGATAATTGAAATGTGGTCTATACATACAATGAAATATTATTCAGCCTTGGGAAAGACGGACAATCTGACACATGCCACAACACAGATGAACCTTGGAGACATTTTCTTAAGTGAAATAAGCCAGTCACAAAAGGCCATACATTGTATATTTCCACTTACATAAGGTTATGTAATCAAATTCAAAGAACAGAAAGCAGAAAGGTAGTTACCAGGAGCCAGGAGAAAGGGGAATGAGAGAGAGTTTCAGTTTTTGTAAGATGAAAACAGTCCTGGAGATAGATGGGATGGTGCTAAGGGTTACACAACAATGTGAATGTACTTAGTACCACTTAACCGCACACTTAAATGGTTAATATGGCAAATTCTAGGTTTTTGTATTTTATAACTAAAAATTAAAAAAAAAAAACCTCAAAGATTTAACAGAATCTTAAATCTAGAAGGAGCACTGCATCGAAGATCCTCAATAACCAACCTAACACTTCTACATACGAAACTGGCAGAATCTCCCAACTAGACACTGGCACAGAAAGGCTTAGATGCAGGAACCCATCCAAATCCCAGAGTCTGTTACTCTCCAAATCATAAAAAAATCCACATGTACGTATATATGTATTATGTGTGTAGGCATGTATATGAAAGCAACTGCAAGAAACCTATGTGCAGCACTGCCAGAGTGACAGTGAGGAGACTGAGAACACCACGTTTTCCCTTATACTGGGACTCGGTTCCATTCTTCTCATCAACTCCAGTGGTGGTGGTTGTTGTTTGGGGGGGGAAGGGTAGGAGAAGAGAGGGAGGGAAAGAATCCCAAGCAGGCTCTGGGCTGACAGGGGAGCTGGATCCCCCGAACCGTGAGATCAAGACCTGAGCCAAAACCAAGAGTGAGACACTTAACTGAGCCACCCAGGTACCCCAACTCCGGTGTTCTTTTTTTTTTTTTTTTTTTTTTTTTTTTTAAAGTTCATTTATTTATTTTGAGAAAGACAGAGACAGCATGAGCAGGGGAGGGGTAGGCAGAGAGTGAGGGAGAGAGAGAGAATCCCAAGCAGGCTCCACACTGCCAGCTGTGGAGCCTGACCCTAGCCTTGATCCCATGATCTGTGAGATCATGACCTGAGATGAAACCAAGAACCGAAGTCAGACGCTTAACCAATTGAGCCACCCACGCGCCCTCCAGTGGTTTTTAAATTAAGACTCCAAACTGTTTTTATAATTCTTCCTATTCCAGCATGTTCATCCTGAGGACTCACAATAACTTCTCTACCATTTAAGTAAAATAAGAGATTCAGTGAATCACTCAACACTAAACCTCAGTTTAAACAGAAAGAGACCATATCCTTCAACAGGCTGATATCATCGGATCAACAACTATTACTGTAAATATGAAAACAGTAGTATTGCCCTTTTAGGCCTACATCAATGGCTCACCAATAAAATTAAGAAAAACATGTACCTAGACACCAAAATGACTTCTTTATGGCAGACTTGACTTATGAATTCAAAGTAGGTACCAATGGATAGTAAAATACGCTTGAAAAGGGGAAGGTGGAAATGTGCTAGAAATGTATGTAAGACAGGAAGGTAAACATCCATGTGCTGTGTGAAATCAAGCTCCCTCGCAGTTAAGAAGCACCTCACAGTACACTGTAAATGCGTAATTTTTAAAATTTCAGAAATAAAGCTCAGTTACTACAGCTTTCTTGAAGCTAATCTCTGGAATCAAGGACAGTTTCTCTGGTTTGAGGAGAGTATCAATTCATATTCCATAAATTTAATTATCACTATTACTGATTATATTTCTGAGTCCTGGTCTTTCAACACTAATTCCTTACATTACAATCCTAAATCCTTACAGCATTTTGCCTTTGCTGAAAAAGACTGAAAACTCCATTTAAAGTCATACCTAATACAGCAAACGAACACCCAGTTTCTAGGTCTTTTTGTGAAGAATCATCTGTTTAGAACAAACATGGGACTTCTGTTCCGACAGGTCAGTCCTGACAGAAAAGTGTGTTTAACTCAAGAACTGAAACCCCATACACCTACAAAGAGTAACCCTCAAAAACAGGGGGGCTCTTGGGTAAATAGGTCTTCACAGACAAGCCTGAGCATACCACAAGCACTTGTAACATGGTTTGTATGGGGGAAATGTGAAAAAATAAAACCCAGAGGGGATCTGAACCATTTTCCCCTCTCCACAATTACCAAAGTGAGGAAGATAAAGATCAAAGTTTTTCTGGTTTCTTTTCGGCAAGATTAACAAGTCTGCAGACTTTGCGGGGTGGGTAAGAGGGGTGGGGGAGAAAAAAGTTCTTCATATGTGCCTGGTGAAGTGTGTAACACTTTCAGTGGGATGCCAAGAGGAATAATAAAAATGAGAGTATCTTCCACTTAAGGTCCCTGACTATGCTGCCAGTGGCAGGCAGACACTGAGGACTAGAAAACTGACTTCAGAGTACAGTACGCAACCTACCATGAAAGGAAGAACGGGCAAGCTATCAGTTAAGAGGCCAATCATTTTTGTTCTCTACTTCTAAAAACTTACAGTGTGCCAACAAGCAATGTGCTTAAGAAAGCACAAAATTTAACAATGTATGAGGATAGCATGCATTGGAGGCTATAGTAAAGACAGCTCACCCCCAAACCAACCATCTTCAGTGAAAGACTAAGCAGTCCCACTTAAACCAAAATAAGAATATAAAAATCAAAGGTCATGGTCTCTCGGGATTAATGTGTGGCAACACTGATAAGGATTTCAACCACAGAAGCAAAATTAGACTATTACACTCTTCAAGGGTTATCTAATTCCACACATACAAGGCTGGACCAGGACAAGAGAATGTCTGCTTCAGGGCCCAATAAAAGCCAAGGCTCCACAGGAAGGGGGAAGACAGCAGGGAGCTAGTGATGACCAGGAAATAAACTTGTTGGTTCAGCAAACACTTAACTGATCACTACCTCACCATTCTCGTGACTCCTAATAACAACCCCTAATTTACATAATCATTTCATTTTATCTTAAAACAGTCAACAGTCTATCTCTGAAAAACTCTGAAGAAAATAAAAACACACATCTTTTTGTTTCCTGACTCTGGCCCAGGATTCCTTTGCTCTGTGACTTTCTGTTTCTAGACTTTCCTTTTAACCCCACATATGCTCAAACCAACTATGCCAAATACATAGCTGTGTTGAGCATTTCTGCCACTTTAGCTCTGCTCCTCTCAGTCACCTCCCTGGTGACTGATCCTTCCCTTTTCCTCAGACATGCTGTGTTGGGGAGATTACTGTTCCAAATTACAAAAGCCACAGAGGAAACGCATACTAGTGGGTCTAAAACTCTACACACCAAACTATGAATGGTAGTTACTTCAGAGTTGGAAAGGAAAAACGAGAATGGGAAAAAGAACTCATTTTTTTCTAACTTGTACACCTCTGGATCATTCAAATTTTTTTCAACACAACTATAAATTATATATAATTATACAGTAGTTAAAAAGTTGTAAGAGGAGCGCCTCTTGGGTGGCTCAGTCGGTCAAGCGTCCGACGACTTCGGCTCAGGTCATGATCTCACAGTTTGTGAGTTCGAGCCCCGCGTCGGGCTCTGTGCTGACAGCTCAGAGCCTGGAGCCTGCTTCACATTCTGTGTCTCCCTCTCTCTCTGCCCCTTCCCTGCTCATGCTGTGTCTCTGTCTCAAAAATAAATAAACATTAAAAAAAAAAAAATTAAAAAAAGTTGTAAGAAATATCAGTATTAGGGGCACGTGGGTGGCTCAGTCAGTTGGGCGTCCGACTCTTCGTTTTGGCTCAGGCCATGATCTCATGGGAGATCAAGTTCGTGGGATCAAGCACCACGTCAGGCTCCACACTGACAAGCATGGGGTCTGCTTAGGATTTTCTCTCTGCCCTTCCCCCCATTCGTGCTCTCTCTCCCTCTCAAATAAATAGCTTAAAAAACATATCAGTATTAAAAATACTTGTTTACTTCAAAATTCTAAATAGCTAAATTTATTAAAAAATAAAATTTCCCACCTAAACACATTTCAGAAGTACCCTGTTACTACTCTACTCCTCCCATAAAGACTAAATCTTCACTCCCATTGTCGATGACACTTGTTTTCTTAATTACAACCCTAGATATTTTGATACGCATTGTTTCCTAATCTGAAAGACATTAAACAAAAAGATGTATCATTGATTATTGTTCTTGGCATCTTTCTTTTCCCCTATCCTAAGATGTTTTACTGATCACTTTTCTAAGACCGTTCCTTTCATATTTATGTTAAAAGACCTTTTTTCATATTAAGAATCTCAGTCCTCTGCAAGTATTTTCCCTTATGATTGTTTTTAATGCCATGAATTTGTCGGCCATATGCAACATTTTAGTTTCGATAGACCAATTTTATAAATCTCTTCCTTATGGCTCTGGTTATATATCCTGCTTCAAAAGGTCTTCGTTATTCTACAATTATAAAATATTCATCCAGATTTTCTTGTGGAGGTTATTTTTTAAACCTATAAATAGGCAGTTTCCTGAACCTGATTTATAGAATAATCCATCTTTTCTCTATCATTTTAAATGCAACTTTCTTCATATGCCAATTCCTCTAACACACACACACACACACACACACACTCACTCTCTCTCTCTCTCTCTCTCTCTCTCTCTCTCTCTCTCTCCTTCTGTAGTTCATTCTGTTCCAGGGTGGGACCAAATTTTGACAACCAGTACGTTGAAACGTAGTTAATGCTTTCACTAGGATGTTTGCTAGGACCTAGAAAACTTATTTCAGCATGTTATTCTGGAAAGGTTTTAAGTACTTTCCTCCTCCTCCAAATATCAGGCTATTAAATTTTAATAACACTTTTGTTCAGTTAGGCCGTGGAACCCAAGAGTGGACACTGTAACCAGGGCTGCCATGTTACCATTTCCACTTCTGTTCCTCTTCTTTCTTCGGCTTCTTTTTCTTGCTATCTGGCTCAGGAACTTTTTTATCTTTATCTTTATTCTTGGGTTTTTTCAATTTACCATCCTACAAAGAAACATGGTGAGAAAGCACTTAAGTAAGTACCAATCACATTTTTAGAAGTAGTTCTGAGGGGCCATTAGGAAGAAAAACTGGAACCACAGAATATTACAAGTGGAGAGGTTCCTAAATCCAATCCTCTCAATTTAATAAATGAATGAAAATTTACTGGTCCTTTTCTCTAGAGCAGTATTTCCCAAAATTCCCTGACAAATGATTACCTAAGAAAGTAGTTAAAAACATTCACCATGCATGGAAGAGTCTAGGAAATTATACGTATATTTTTTAGCCTCAGAGGAATGTTTGGGAGAGCACTGCTAATAGAGAGTAATCCCAATGTATTACCCTCACTTGTTTTTAAACCTCTCCCAACACCATCAAATAATGGGTATAGGCCTTGTATTAGACACTTATATACAATTTGAAAGGAAATTCCTGGTGGAGTCTAGTGGGGGAATATTAACTATCACTGTTGCTTGCATATAGAGTCACGAGGCAGTAAACAAGTATTTGAGAGGTCCTAAAATGATCACCAATTCCTAGTACAGTAATGTATTTCTCTATGGCTCTTCTTTGAACTGTGACCCTAGATGAGTTGTCATTGTGGCACAAACATAAACAAATACAACTCAGTAACACAGGAGATTAATCTCAAAATACACACATCCAGTAAAAAGTGTGTTATTCAACAGGTAGGGGTCCTGCTCCACAGGATCTAAACTCTTAAAGAATATTTTCCTTTGTCCTAACTATCCAAGATAACTTCTTATTCAGCAAGTTTTATGTAGCTCTGAAAGGTGGTTTTGAGTCCTCTTAAAATCAATTACAGAATGGCAGGGCTTGAATCAAGACCTTTATCGACAGTTTGACCTTTTCCAGTTATAATCAAGGAAAACTCCAAAACAGGGTTTGGTCGCTTGTTCAAGGTCCTATATAGCTGCTATTACCAGAAAAATAATAGTGTGACTCATGGGAATGACTGGAATATATAAACATTCTAGGACTACATGACAGGATATAACAATCAGGATAAACTCAGGATTTTTTAAAAACTCTTTTTTTAATGTTCATTTGTTTTTGAGAGAGGGAGAGACAGAGAGAGAAACAAAGAGACAGAGCATGAGTGGGGGAGGGGCAGAGACAGGGGAAGACACAGAATCCGAAGTAAGCTCCAGGCTCTGAGCTGTCAGCACAGAGCCTGACGCAGGACTCGGACCCATGAACCGCGAGATCGTGACCTGAGCTGTAGTCGGACATTTAACTGAGTCACCCAGGCACCCCAAACTCAGGATTTTAAAGCAAATGATTTTTGGGGTAGAAGGAAGGGGAAGGACTATGATACCAAACTATTTTAAAATAGGAATGGAGAATATAAATGTATGTTTGGGAGGAGAAAGTACTAGAGGATCATATAATCCAGATAATGTTTACTATTTAGGCTGAAACACACCACAGGAAAGGGAAATGTTTTTCAGTTAAGACGTTCTCCCTACAGCTTCTGAACACGCATGCAGATGGTCCCATCAAGAAACCACTGGCTACACTGTATGTTTTCAAGCCTCAAAATGGGATAATCAGTCACCAAGAGACTTCCCAACAATTCCCAGAAATGAAAAAAAACCACAGCCAGTTAGTGAGGTTTCAGGACTGCTCCTGCCATCTAGGGTACTGGCCATAATAAGACTGTGTATTAACTCTAGGTCTTTCAGCCGGTGTGGTTTTTTTCCTCCCCTGTAGGAAGAGGGTTGCTGAAAAGGACAATTAAAAATAAAGTTAAGCGTCCTTTTTTCCAAACGGTTTAAAGCAGTTATTACTACCTCCTTCTAAACTGTGAAAAAGGTATTATTTTACATTAGTGCAGCAAAGGCCTAAAGTACAGAAAGCATGGAAAAGCTAAAGTTGTGTGTATTTCTTTACCCACTAGTCTGTACTGATAATCTACACAAAAGTGGGGTGACTACCACAACCACTCAGCATTTCACTCTCGATTCCTTGAGAGGGTGCTCATAAGCTGACACTGCTAAGAACGGGCTAGCAGTCAGGAAAACCAGTTTCCTAACTTAGGACCTGATCATCTCTCTATGGCTCTCCTTCTCATTAATAATCTTAATGTGATTTCACTTCAGACTCTTCTCCCCTCCCGTGGAGTTAAAAGATCAGCAAAGACACGCAGGAGACAAGATAACATGGTAGCTAGTGTAATGGTTCTGGAATCAGAGTGCATGGGACTGAATCCTGGCTTTACTACTTAGTAGTAAGTAGGACTCAAACAAATGATTCAGCTTCTCTATACCTCAGTCTCTGCATCTGTAAAATGGAGAGACGATAGTAGCAGTATTTACCTCTTAAAGGTGATTGTAAGGATGAAATGAAATCAATCATTCATTTAAAGCACTAATAGTGTCTGGCACACAGTAAGCATCTATTATGTTTAATTTTAATTATTATAAATTTTACTACTACTATAATAGATTACTCTTAAAACCCACTGCTCCTATTACTATCTTTACTGCTCATACTCTGATGTGCTAGTGACTTAATACCTGTGAATCCATTTTGCCCATGACCATGGCTAACCACAAACACAGCATAAGAGCCAAGAACTCATTCAACCCCTTCCGAGAATGCAAGATGTAAGACTCCTGTGATCTTCTAACATCTTTCACTTGAATTACTTGCTAATAATAATAACTCTTTAGTATAAGAAATAGGAAGTGTCAAAAGAAGGGACCATATTATTTTAAATCTACTACAAGCATAAAACCGAACCCCTAGAAAAGTACTTGTGATGAGCTGAGATGTTAAGGAAGGTGATAAGCCAGGAGAAGAAGGGAGGAAGAGCATGTGTGTTCCAGACAGAGGGAACAGCATGTGCTACACAAAGCCATGAAGCACAAAAGAATCCAGTGTGGAAAAGAAACAAAGGAGTTCAGTGTGTCTGGAACAAGCTAAATTAGAGAAGAGGCACAAGATGAAGGGAGGTACCAGATGCAGGGGCCAGATCTGGAGGAGTTGCGGTAAAGAGCTTGGATTGCATCCTATGTCCAAGCGGCACCCATTAAAGACCTTTAAACACGGAGAGTTACCCTAAGTAAGTGATGAGCAAGCTTTGTTAGATATGAGAGCACTAAAAAGCATTCTTAGGGAAAACTCTTCTAGGTTGTAAGCCAAAGTATGATTTCTTGTTAACACTTCCTCTGCAGGTATGAAGATGGTGTACTTTCTCCAAGAACATCAGCTAGCAGCAGAGCTATGGGCAGTCACCCACGAAGGCTAAGAAAGATCTTAAAACTTGCAGTGCCACAGCAACTGTTACACGTCTTTCTTAGCAGTTCCCCTACGAAAGACCAATAAATTCCTAAAACTCACCTGCCTTCAAAAGCTGTTTTATGGAAAACTCCCTATTCCAAACCCAAGCCTCCAAGGGCCACAGTCTCTTTACTAACCTCTTCTTCCTCCAGTTTTCGTTTCTTCTCTTTCTTGAGATCTTCTGTTTTAATTTTCTTAGGTTTATAATCAGCACTACAAAGGGGAACATGAATATGCAATTAACACAACTTTGACTCAGTAGTTCTCACCAACAGGATCAGGACCTCCAAACTCCTCTTGGAGGCTTCCAAAGCAGGCATGACTATTATTCTTGGCTGGGGATTGATTCCACAGTCAGAACAGGAATGGAGAAAGTCAAGAACGCCTAACAAGGACTAACAGTTATAGTCCTACATAGAACAAAACATTTATATTATATACAAGCCTGGAAGAGATGGGGGATGGAGGGCTATCTACAGAAACAGACACCACCAGAAGATGAAAGTCTGGGGACCAAATGCCCAGCGCAACAACAGCTACCACAAAGTAATACCTACCTGGAAAGGGGAGGAAAGAAATACTATATGCATTCTAAGTGAATACAAATGAGTTCACCAAGTATTTTCCCTCCTCCCTTTCCACCCACTTTCTATCATAAATCTTTTATAGATTCCTGGAGTATAAGAAGCTATTCAAGATTGAAATTATAATGAGTAGAACTTAACCTCACTGAATCTGAGAAAGAGGTACACACAAGCCTCAAATAATTGTTTTAAGAGCAATTTTATTATCTCTATACACTGAAACTTCACTTAGAATGCATGGACAGGCACAGAACCTAGGAAAAATTGCTTTAACAGTGAAAACTTATCTGTGGTAGGAGATAATAAATTTAAAGTAACTTGAATAATTTAAATGTTCTTGATGAACTTTATATTATTTGAAATTTGTACAATAAACAGGCATTACCTTTTTAATATGAAAAAATAATAAAAAGATAAATATTTCTGCATTAAGCATCAGTCAGGTACACTACTTATTTGCTTAGCAAAGCCTACATTTATAAATCAAAGATGACTAAGCTGCCCAGACCATTAATCACAAATTCCAAATGACTAAAGTCAATCAATGCCATTTTTCTGCAAACTGGAGAGACATACATCGCATTTACTGTTTAAACAAATCCTTTTTTGTTTCCAAAAATCAAGGAATAAGAAATACTCACTCATCCTCTTCTCGAGGTCTCTTTAATGGCTTTATATCCTCTTTAGGAGGAGCAAAATAGCCATCATCTTCAGGTTCATCTTTAATTCGTGGTGGACTGAAGAGGGAAAAAAGACTAGTTAATGAGACTGGGAATGTCTATAGTTAATGTTAAGTACTGCAAAGTAGGGATAAATCATCTCACTGAGAAGTAGTTAATACAAGGATAACAACATGCACTTGTACAAATTATAAAGGTTTTCACTTCCTTACACTTAATTCTCACTACTGTGAGAAGTAGAACAGAAGTATCTACTGTGAAGTAGACAGTATTGCCCGCCATTTTACAGGTGAACAGGCAATATCAAAATCTGGGATCAGGACTCCTTAATCTAAGTCAGTATTCTTTCCTACTGCATCTTCGCTGTCTTTGCCAGCATGACCCAAACCACAACATGAACATGTATCTAAACCCACCAATGATGCGAACTGATTATTCTAGTACCAAAAGCTAAATACAGCTTTTATAAGGAAGGGAATAAAAATTTATTTCTCGAACTTGTATCTTAAGATTCTAATGGAAAATAACCTTAGTTACATGGAAAAATAACTAAGCTCACATTACAACAAAAGAAGTGCATATGCTAAATGACAACAAACTGCAGCCATTCCAAGCCAAATCTATTCATCGTTCAACTTCCTCCCAGAGTTTACTTACTTTATACACAGGAGAGTGCCTTGCCCTATTTTTGTTAAGACTTTTTGCCTTCTGAATACAAAAAGATGATTCTCTTAGACAACTATTTTGAACCAGAAAGAGGAAGGAACAAGTTAAAAAAAAAAAAAAAAAAAAACACAAAACCATGGGACCAGCAATCACCAAACCTTGGGATGTTCCCTGGCCTGGCATAAGTCAGCAAAACCTCACAGTTCACAGACAGAAGCAACAACAAAGCTAACTCAGTACAGGGAATGCCTCCCAACATGAAACCATCTGTTTCTAAGGGGTCCAAGAGATAAGTATCCAGAGTCAGCTGCCAAGAACACTCAAGATATTCACAGGGTTTCAATGCTACCACCCCACAATTCCCCAAGGATACTGGATCCGCTTGCTTGGAACAGAATCTGAATGTTTAAAGAGATCAGTTTTTCTTCCTTATACCTGCACACTCCTCAAATGCCAATCTCTATAGCTGCTTTCTCCTCACCACGGAAATTACTAACATAGTGTCAAGAGTCCAGTATCTCCAAACACTTTGCACCAGAAGGAAAGAAACACTGTCATTCACCCAACTAGTTAAGTAAATGCTAGATCCTAGTACTATCACAGGTGAAGTTAACAACATGTGGGAAGGGTTACTAGGCCTGAAGGAAGAACTTGTAAAACAATTTACTGTAAAACTGTGTTCCACCCAGTAAAGCATCTGGATTGGTCCACAAAAAAAACCCTGCAAGCTAGCAAGCAGTCTGGCAAAGTGAATGGAAGGCTGCCTGGAAGGCTGTGTTCCTGATCTTCTAACATGGAATTTCTGAAACTGAATCCTGGACTACACACCAAGTCCAGAGAGTCTATTTGTATCTTAGTGTTAGTTTAATGAAAGTCCTAGGTGGTCTCTTGGCAGCAAATAGCTACCCTGTACTCACTGTGAGAAATCAGAACAACTAGGGAGGCTTTCAGCTCTAATGCTTCTTGACTTGCATTATTCTGCATTCCTAGAACAGTTACAAAATGTGCCTGAAGAGGGCACCTGTTTCTCCTAGTCTATGGACTCAGAGTACACAGCAGAATTTTCAAAACTGTTCTCAAACGAAACTGAAAGTTCGAAGTTCCAAGGAGGCAAAATTCCCCAACACTGTGCTCTAGTTAATATGCAAACCCTTCCACCAACTCTCAGAAAAACCATTCTGTCATTCAATAGAACAAATGAGAATATATGACCATAAACTTTTTATTTTTTGAAACCAGAGGGGACTTTCATGTTTTTTTTAGGGAGCTAAGGTTGATGAAGAGAATCAAAATGGCAAAAACAGTACAGGAAAACCAAACTCGAGAGTGCATTTTCCTCTTCTTCGTGAAAAGAAATCATGTATCTCTACTCAAATCTACACCAATCCCTAAAACATATATCAAGTAAGCTTCTACAGATGAGCCTCAGAATACAGTAGTGCCCCCTTGTCCACAGGGGATATATTCCAAGACCCTCAGTAGATGCCTCAAACCGGAGAGTACTGAACCCTATATATGCAATGTTTATTCGTATACATACATACTTGCAATAAAATTATAAGTTAGGCACAGCAAGAGATTAATAATAATAATGAAACAGAACAATTATAAAACACTATAATAAAATTTATGTGAATGCGGTCTTTCTCACTAAAAATGTCTTACTGTACTATACTCATCCTTCTTGTGCTGATGTGAGATGATAAATGCCTATGTGATAGGATGAAGTGAGGTGAATGATGTCGGCACTGTACGTAGCATTAAGGCTACTACCGCCCTTCTGACGGTATGTTAGGAGGATCATCTACTTCCTGACCGTGGCTAAATGAAACCACAGAAAGCAAAACTGTGGATAAGGGGGGATTACTGTATTACTAAGGAGGAATTCAGAGTAGAGTTTTCTTCAAGAAATCCGTAATTACTACTGACTGAATATGAAGTTTCTTTTTGGGGGTGATGAAAATGCTCTGAAATTAGAAAGTGGGGTAGGGGGAGGCTGTACAACCTTGTGAATACACTAAAAACCAATAAACTGTACACTTTTTTTTTTAAGAAATTTTTTTTAATGTTTATTTTTCAGAGGTGGGGAGGGGCAGTGAGAGAGGGAGACACAGAATCTGAAGCAGGCTCCAGGCTCGGTCAGCACAGAGCCCAATGCGGGGCACAAACCCAAGAATTGTGAGATCATGACCTGAGCCAAAGTCAGACTCTTAATCAACTGAGCCACCCAGGCACCCCAAACTGTACACCTTTAAAGGGTGAATTTTATGGTATGTAAATTATATCTGAATTTTTACAAATTTCTTCCTGTCAATTTTCTCCACTGAAAATAGCCTTCTGGACAATGTGCTGGTCAGTTTCACTAAATGACACTTTGGAAATGCTTAGATTGGCTTAGAGCAAGTCCTCTCACTACTGACCTCCTTGGGAACCTAGAGGTGGGTCAAGTCAGTATATTTTATTTAAGTTCAGACAACACTACAACATGCATAGCTGGCCAAGAGAAAGAACAGCCACGGTAGCAGAGGAGTCTTACCTAGAGAAGCCATTTTCCTTCTCCTTTTTTATTTTTGCATCCCCAGAGGCTCTAACCTGAAAATAATAGTAACTGGTTAGTACCTTGACAGGACTAAATTTGAAGAAGCCTCGCTCTGATTTGAGAACATGCGGCCTCAATTCTTGATCACAGATGGACTTATTATTAGCAAAACTGAACAGGTGAACTAAAGGTCTTGACATTTTCCTAAGACTCATTTTTTACAGTTCTTCAGGGTGAATTATCCAATTTACTAAGAAATGTTTCCCTTCAAAATGACAGTTTTTTATCATTAAATGATGGCAGGTCCCCCTCCCTCAATAAATATACTCCACCTCTCAAGGATTTGCCCTTGGCAGTGTGCAGAGAAAATAAAAAACAAAACAAAAGGTAAAGATGAAGGACAATGAGCAAGAGGTGAAAGAAGGTGTAATTTTCATTACATTCTCTATTTCATATTGTCTGAATTTACCAAGTACCAACACTATTTTCTCAGAAACTAAAATAAAAATGATTTTTTTTTTTTAATGATTTACCACTCATTTGTAGCCAGATGAGCCTAGCCATTTTGAGAAGGCTTGTACTGGTTATGCTGGAACCAAAAGCCACAAAGGGCACCAGCATCACTAAGTTTTCACTCAGGAAGGACCTTCATTCAACAAAAGACCAACATGGCATTATGCCTTCTCCCAAAAACAGAATTATTTTCCCCACGAAAGAAAGCTGACATTTCCAGAAACTCTACATTCTTCATTTATCCATATGCCATTTAAAGTAAGATAACGATATGGATAGATTTGGTTCTGTGAAATTCAGTGGTAAAGGGCTTTGGTCTTCATTGCTTAAGACTGTGACTGATGCCAAAGTCTCCTGACAGAGACCTTTTCACTCAAAGGCCAAGGGATTTTACTATGCAATGAAGGTACTTTCATTACCTGCTTTTGTAGATAAAGAAAATGAAAAGTACATCTCACAGCTCTTCCTTCTTCATTGGAAAGAAAGTTCTGTACCTTTTCCTCCTTTCGTTTTTCCTTGTCTCTGTCTTTGTGTTTGTCTTTATGCTTTTCTGAACTTCCATCTTTGTGTTTGGTTTTCTCCTTCTCTTTGTGTTTCTTTTCAGAATCTTTATGTTCACTGTAAAAAGGAAAAAAAGGAAAAGAAAGAGTTAGCCCAGAGTAGGGACCACAAGGGTTCATTTCACAAGATCAACTCACAAGATACCCTAAGATGACATGAAACCATGGAAACTTATAATGCTTTAAACAAACAATCCTGACAGAAGGTTCAAGTAGAAGCTCTTGGCTACTGTACTTTCTTTATTCTTGTTTGATGTTTTTGTTTTCAAAGGAGCAAAGAAACCAAAGAGAAACAGTCATTCTAAACATACCAGGACTTTTTGTTAAGTGACTAATAATATACAGACTGGGCTTCTACAATATTCTACCAGCAAAAACTATGATGGAAGCTCCAAACTGAGCAATCACATCTGAGGTGAGAGGGTAGAAACAAATGACACAAAAATGCATTTGGTGACTATGTACACCCAACAACAGCCCAACAGAGTAGATGTTTCCTGCTAGCTTAACTAGGAAAGGCTCGTCCCTTCTAAAAAAATTTTTTTTAATGTGTATTTATTTTTGAGAGGGAGGGAAGGAGGGAGGGAGAAGGGGAGGGAGGGAGACAGAGCCCGTGCACATGAGCACACGCGTGCAGAGCGGGGGAAGGGCAGAGAGCGTAGGGGGCGGACAGGACAGAGGATAGGAAGCAGGCTCTGCGTTGACAGCACAGAGCCTGATGTGGGGTCCGAGCTCACGTACCATGAGATTATGACCTGAGCCGAAATCAAAGTTGGGCGCTTAACCGACTGAGTCACCCAGGTGTTCCAAGGCTGGTCCCTTCCAGAGGTGGCTTATAAACCCTGCAATAAGAAAAGACCTAGCTAAAAGCAAAGACATATCCTGTGCTAAACGTTTAAAGCCTTGCTTTTAAAGGGGTTTGTAGACGGGGAACCTTGGTGACTCAGCTGGTTAAGCGTCCGACTTCGGCTTAGATCATCATCTAGTGGTGAGTTTGAGCCCCACATCAGGATCACTGCTGTCAGTACAGAGCCCACTTCAGATCCTCTGTCCCCCTCATTCTACCCCTCCCCTGCTTGTACTCTCTCAAAAATACATAAAATATTTTTTTTAATTCATTAAAAAATTAAAGGGTTTTGTGGACATAATGGTAACCACTGTAAAGGAACTGCTCCTCTGGAAAACTAAATATGACATTACAAAGCAAGAGCCATTAGAATGTTCATACCCTAGGAGCACCTGAGTGGCTCAGCTGGTTGAGCACCTGACTTCGGTTCAGGTTGTATTCTTGGGGTTCGTGAGTTCAAGCCTGATGGGACTCACTGCTGTCAATGCAGAACCCGTTTCGAATCCTCTTTCCTCCTCTCTGCCCCTCCCCCACTTGCACTCTCTCAAAAATAAAAACATTTAAAAAAATGTTCATACCCTAGGATCTAGATCCTGGAAGTTTCTCTTTGGGAAATAACATTGCATAAAGATGTTATGCAGCTATTGTGCTATATAATTTGTGAGCCCTACAGATATATACATACAATGCCTATGGCCACAGATGGAAAAAAGGAATATATAAAATGAGTGCAACTATATAAAAGCATGCATGTGGATAAAAACTAAAGAGGCAATAAGCAAAATCACATATTTAGGGTGGCAGAACATCAGATGACCTAGATGAGTGTTTTCTTCAGTGCGCTGGGCAGGTAGTTTATAAAACTTGTTTACTGCACCAACCAATATATTCCACAAGTTAACAAAAGGAGGGTGAACTCAAGTGCTATGCACTGGGGAGCCCACCTTAGACGCAGGAAGCTGGCAGCAACCCCATCTGACAGGGACAGTCAGGCCTATAGGTAGCATCGGCTCCTGCCTATCCTGCCACCACACACTGAATTTCCCATCTGTCATATTTAGCCTCAGCCCAGAAAAAGGACATTTTACCAACAATGATCTCATTAGGCTATGTTCATCCCATGGGGTTTGTTCTAAAGAGATTTGGCCAGCACACCTGGGTACATAAAAGGCCAAAAAGGGAGAAACAAATGATGGCATCCAGTTAGGGGAGAGGCACAGAAACTGGATCAAAAGGGCATCTTCTGTCACACACATCTCTTTGCTTGAAAGGAGCCTCAACTCGAGGTAGGCATTTGGGTGATAAATAAGCAAAAGCTTTATGAAATCTAGCCAGGACGACAGAGGAAGTAGTAGGAACAGGACTACAGGGTTAGGAAGATCCAGGAACTGTCAGATAAAAGAAAATGATGTCAACTTCCACTTGTTTATATATTCCTCCCTCTGTTGCTCTCATTAGGTTGTTACTTAGATGTGCCACACAATGAAGTAACAAGTTTCTCCATAGGCAAACTTTCTGTTAACTCATGAAGGCTGAGCCCAGTTCAGTGTACTTGGAGGCATATGGTGACAGTGTCCCACCATGCTTCTTGTGCTCAGCATGATAAGGATGTCACCTCCACTTAGTGTGTTCTCCTAACTGGTTTTTACCAAGATGCAATGTTTTACCAAAATATTATTCTTTACTTTGTGCAAAAACGGCTCCCGACTCCCTTAACACTCTTACTTCCAGTTCTCTCCCACTTTAGACTGACTAACCAAAGAGCAAAGATGCCAAGATTGCCATGAATTCTTCAGAAGCTTACATGTACGAAATCCCATTACAGCAAACCATGTGAGCTTACTATTCCATTAGACGAGCACTGTAGTTTTAGTGCTTTTTAAACATTAATTATAAGAGGAATTAATGGCCATCTACACAAGGTTTTGCCTAAGAGCAAAAAATTTGGAACAATTACATCCATAATACCTATGGATAAATACCTCCCCCCCCCACACACACAGTAAGAAAAACTCCCACTTTCCAAAGAAGCATTGTGCTTGGTATTCTCACATACATTTTATGCAATCCTCACCTGTGAGGTGGATTTTATTATCCTCTTAGACTGATGAAGAAACAGAGGAGTCAGTGTTTCAAAGTCTAATTCAAAGGTACAATGTTAGAAAGAAGGGTTGGGATTTAATTCAGTATTTCCACCTCCAGTTCAAAGTACTTTCCACTAAATCAGTACCATTACATGTCCACGAAATTGATACCTACTACTTAAAGTAGACCGGTATTAGAGAAAGATGCATGGCCAGTCTGAGATTTGAAACACAAGTCAAAACTTTATTGTACCATCAAGGAGAAACTTTCTAGAATAGACATCTTGGATACCTGAAATGATAAGACCTTTGGGATAGTTGTTCCTTATTTTGTCTTCCCATGAAACTATAAACAGTTGATTTAGGAATCTAAGTTTAGGAACGCTCCATCTTCCTTTCCACTTTCCTTTCTTTCTCAATGAAAGCAATTCCTAGAAAGAACATCAGTCTGTTTCGCTAGGAAACTGGCTTTCTGGTCTTTTGGCCATCACAGCATGGGAACCTATCTGTAAGTGTACACACAGCCCTCCAGTTTTCAGCTTTGCTGTTCATTATCATACCAAACAGAGATCAAGGAAAAGAAGTCAGCAAACAACAAAGCAATCTGACAGTACCCAGGCCACACCCAGGAAAGTGAAAAAAGTCAATGATACTTCCTCTGCCTACATAACGAGAGAGAAATCTATTCAGGAAATTCAAAGTACCGGCTAGGTAATACCCCTTTGATAAGTCATAATTAAACCAAAGACCAGAATGAGATGGGAACTACTGATGTGACTTTCCGAAAGAAACTCACTTTCTTCCATTCCCAATCGTTTAGATGTAAGAGAGCCAGTAAGGATTTTTATACTAAGTGAGCTCAGATGACAATTTAGGACTGTTAAAAATTAGAGTTTATGAATCCCTGAACACAAGGCTAACAAGTCTACTTGTCAGGTGCTGTTCCTGTCCCTGTGTCCAAAAACAGAGAACAGAGTACTGGAGTCCTACCCCCTCATCCATAACTCCCATGCTGGCAGGAGTGCTGGCAACGAGCAAGACCCAGTGTCAGTCTTTCCTGGGAATCTACCTGAAGTGGCAAATGCACGTGGGGTACAAAGACCTGTGATACAGAAGCATGTCTAAGGCTGTGCCATGGAAGGTTAGAAGCAGGATTAGGTCAGTGGTAGATAAATGGAGCCAATCTGGGATCAGTTAGACTGACTCATCATCACTGAGGATTTCCTAACATGTACCTCTTTTTCCAGAAGGCTTAAAACTAGTTTGATTTTCATGGTGGCTTAATGAGCAGCATCTTTTCCACTGATAGTGAGTTGATACAAATTCTGACCAGTGTAGAAGAGTTCATATGTTGACTGCTTGTCTTGAGAGAAATTACCTTCATCTTTATTCTGATCCTTCCAACTTTTCCACACATAATAGACACAATGTCAGGGGCACCTGGGTGGCTCACTCAGTCATAAGCATCTGCCTCTCGGTTTCAGCTCAGGTCATGATCTCGCAGTTTTGTGAATTCAAACCCTGCATCGGGGTCTGCGCTGGCAGCACGGAGCCTGCTTGGGATTCTCTCTCTTCCTCTCTGCCCCTCCCCCGCTAGCATGGTCTCTGTCTCTCTCAAAATAAATAAACTTTAAAAAAATAGACACAATACGTCAAAGTCACAAAATAGACTTTAATATACTGGCCAATTCAGAGGCAGTGAACAGATGACTGAAACACTGAAGAAATTTCAGTGGGGTGACATAAGAGACATCAACTAGGAGAAAGGCTTACTACTGATCATAGTAAGAAACCCAAATATAAGAAAAAAATGCATTTTAAGAATGAGTTTAGTCTGGAGGAGCCCGGGTGGCTCAGTCGGTTAAGTGTCTGACTTCAGCTCGGGTCATGATCTGGCGGTTTGTGGGTTTGAGCCCCACATCAGGGTCTGCACTGATAGCTCAGAGCCTGGAGCCTGCTTCGGATTCTGTGTCTCCCTCTCTCTCTGCTCCTCCCAGCTCACACTGTGTGTGTGTGTGTGTGTGTGTGTGTGTGTGTGTGTGTGTGTGTGTGTGTGTGTCTCAAAAATAAATAAATATTTAAAAAAAAAAAAAAAGGAAAAAATTTAAGAATGAGTTTAGTCTGGGATATACTGAAGGCCAAAATACAGACAGTAGCTAACATTCCTAGAACTTCTGTAACGGTCACATTTTTGGATGAAATATTAATTTCACCATTAGAATCCTGGGAGAGAAAGCACCAATTATTGGCTAGGTACAGAAGCTGGCTCCTTGGCTTAGGGCCCCTGTCTGTCTGGGGTTTAGATCCACCACACTAGCAGAGCCTGGACAAGCAAAAGGCAATGCCAAAGAGAACAAATGGAAAGATTCAAAGCCACATCTCCAGATTCTACCAAAAAAAGTAACCCATGCTACACTATTTTTAAAGTGACAGTGAAACCTCTGGTCTGTGACTCCTGCTGGAGCTGAGTAGACAACAGAGAAGGTTGACCAGGGTTCTAAGGCACTGAGGCAGAAGTGTGGAAGTAGGGAGATGGCAGCAAGAAGCCAGGAGGAAAAAGTATTTTCCTTTTGTCCCGGGAAGGCACTTGGTACCTCTTTAGGGGAAAAAAACAACAACAAACTTGTGTCCGACATTCTGGGAAGCTAGGACGTTGGCAATGGGAAACCATTTAAATCTGTTAAAGAAAACAGAAACTGTCCTCTATCACCAATAAAAATATTTAGCAGATGGGACATCTGGGTGGCTCAGTCGGTTAAGCGTCTGACTTTGGCTCAGGTCATGATCTCATGGTCCGTGAGTTCGAGCCCCATGTCGAGCTCTGTGCTGACAGCTCAGAGCCTGGAGCCTGCTTCAGATTCTGTATCTCTCTGCCCCTCCCCCTCTCACACTGTCTCTCTCTCAAAAATAAACAAACAATAAAAAATATTAAAAAAAAAATTTAACAGCACCAGTGCCATCCCCCCTTCCAAGCAGTTTAAATCCTCATAACAAAACTCTTGAGATAAGTATTAGTATCTCCATTTTACAGATGTGGAAACTGAGACACAGAAAAGTAACTCATCAAGGAATACCTCTAATGAGAGTCATAAAGATTTAAACTCAGGCAGTCTAGCTTGAGTCAAGCACTCAATCACTGTTATGTCACCTCTCAAAACAAAAAAGAAAGACTGCTAGGGACAGAAGGAGGCTTTCTATCTTCTGAGAATAGGACTTAGCCACTAATGGCTAAGAGAACAAACTCATCCCTGCTACTGGGCCATTTCTCAAGGAAGCAGAGCACAGCCAATGGGGAATTCCTATGGGAGAGCCTAGAGAGCTTCAAAGCTATGGAAGGAGGACATTCATGGCCCCTTCAAGGAAAGCAGGCAATTATGGCTTAAGTAACGTTTGCTAAATAAAAAATTCCAGGTAAATTCAAAAGTTGTCTCTGGATAAAGAACCCAGCAGTTTCTGAAAGCTTCTAAGAAACGAAGATTTCCTCACTATTACAAGTTACTAAACAAAATCACGAGAATTATCAAAACTTTGTATTGAATGGAATTTTAGAAAGTATTTATAGACCCCTCATACCATTTGTGGCTAAGTCCTGTATCTTCCTTTCTCAAGTGTTTTCAAATGGCTTCTAGCTCCCTTCAGAATCAAGTCCCAACTTTGCAAAATAACATTTAATAGTTTTGCTTCAAGCTGTTTTTTTGAGTCCCATTTTCTATCCCACCTTCTATTAACCCGAGGCCTACCAAAATGGATTCCTTCCAGAGCAAAGCACATTACAGCCTGTCCATGTTTGTATAAAACTCTTCTCGCTGTCTCATGTCATCTTTCTAGCCATCATCTTCCCTTGTCAAGACCTTAACAGTCTTTTTTAGTGGCTAGCTCAAATCCTCTTCCTACCATGAGATCTTTAAAAATAAATTATTACAGTTCATTATAATAGGGCTAGACAGAATTGAAAACTAGGGCTCCAAATTGGATGTTATCAATTAGCAACTACTAAACTAGATTCTAAGATTACCAAAACTGACAGCTCTACTTTATCTGAATGACACTCTACTAGGATTTAAGGTCACCGTCACCACCACCTCAATTATTTAGTATGTTAAACTTTCCAAAGACCTTTTATCTACCTAATTCCACTGACTTCTCCCCCCAAGAAACCTGAAAGGCTTACCAGACCAATACTGCTATCAACAATTGACCAAAATGGAAAACAAGATCCAGAAAGAAATAAAATGGTTTGAATCAGGACACACAACTAGTAAATGTAGGACACACAGTACATGATAGAACCTGGACTCTCAACTTCTATTTTTTGTGTGCTTCTACTATATAACATTGACTCCCACGTGAATGGTGGTGGTACTTCAGTTTCGTTTCTCAACTATTCAACTTTACCTACCTACTTAGGTTAACTGTCCCCCCTCCCCCGCCACATGCTGATATAGGGATCTGCAGATAAGTGGCAGGGCGTTGGCAAATAGCTCACAAAAACGAAAGTAAAACGTCTTTTAAATGTGATTCCTTTAAGAAAAGGTCCCCTGAGAAATGGATACTTAATCCCAGTGTATTTTCCTAAGATCATACATTCTCTCAATTCTAATTCAGGTAGAGTTTGAAACTGAGGAAAACAGAAACCAAAAGCATCCTTATCCTCACATGTTTCTCACACTGTACAGATTAGCACTGCCAACATGGCTGGAAAAGCACTTCCCTTACTATTTCACAGCAAAGCTTTTCTATCTTCCCTGGCTTTCCACAAATTTGTCACTCCAGCCTGAGTGCCAGGCTTAAAATTGGCCAGAGACGCACAGTCAAAAACCAGCAGGGACTGGGGTGGGGGGAGGGACTCTAGCAAGAGGAATCTTGTTTTTAATGTATGATAGTCCTTTATTTCTAAAAACCAACCCCCCCCCCCAACACACACAATTGCTTTTAATAATGTTGTTTACATAACAGGTCCAGTATTAAAGATAATTTATGGCTAAGAGTGTAACTTTTCAAGAAAGTATCCAGTGAGATCCCACAAGCCCAGTGATTCCTCAGCATCTAGAAAGAATATTCCTTTTGTTTCTTTTGACAAGATTTATATATATATATTTTTAAAAGGACCTGAAGGGCTCAATATTAATGCTAAAAGAAAGAAGCAGTGCCAGAGATAAATAATAGAATAAATTATTTTTATTTGACTTTGATATAAACTCTGTGTTATCACGGGCCAAAAAGGCAGTAGTCAGAGATGGGGTTTTCATAGGGTCGGAACTTAATGAGATTAATACTTCTATTACCAAAACGTTCAGGGATTTGGGGCCCAAAGAGAAGAGGCAGTGCCTGAAAGGTCTGGCATTTTAAAACCTGAGCTGCCAACCACTGCATGTAAGAAAGAAGTGCTTGTGTTAACGCAGGTTCAGCTATACAACTAACCTTTCTCAGGGAGATTTTTTTCTTTTTACTAGAAGGAATAATGTAGTGGGGAAAAAACACAACTCAGAAGCCCTGGTCTCTCATCCTTGCTCTGCTACCACACCACCATGTGACTTCGGGCATGTCACCTCAGACTCTTGACCACACAAAGAGATAAGATGGAATGATCTTTCATACCCTCTCCCTTATTCTGTACCTTAAGTAAGAACAATACAGGAGAATGTATATGAATAAGATGGGATCTCCCGAGGGATGGGATGGGTCCACATCCCGTCCTGTCTCAGCAGAAAGGCTGGTTTCCCTTTCTCTGGCATTCCAAGTATGCAGCACATGTTACTGTGTGGGAGAAAGAGGTCTCCTGGACCTCCTTTGGGCCCTAAGTGTAGCCTGAGAAAATAACCGATGCTAATATCTAACAGAAAAGAAAAGACACAGAAACACATTAGTGTAAAACTTGTTTCCTTATAACACCAACAAAATCATGCCAAACTGATTAGCGAATATTGGAATCAAATGAAGTTTTAAGAAAACAGGTTAATAAATCTTAATTATTCTGGGCTTTTGCTACAGAAGGAAAATGAAGAAACCCAAAACTACTAGAAAGATCAGAAGTCACTTAAAAAAAAAGGAACACAGAACTGAAACAGGGGCACAGAGATGGCTCACCAGGTTAAGGGTCCGACTCTTGATTTCGGCTCAGGTCATGATCTCATGGTTCATGAGTTCAAGCCCTGAGTCAGGCTCCCCACTGACAGCACAGAGCCTGCTTGGGATTCTCTCTCTCTGCCCCTCCCCTGCTCGCATGCTCTCCTCAAAACAAATAAACTTAAAAAAAAAAAAAAAAAAAGGAACACAGTGTACAGGATTTTAATGAAATATAAATATATAACCAATTCACTTGCTTTGTTGCAAAGAGGTAGTATGTCAGTAGAGGTCAAAACAGGAAGTATTTAGAAGTCTGCTTACAACACATCATCTGGTTAAACTGTCTTAAACTTACATGTGAATTAGAGATCCAGGGCTAGATTTAGTAATTTACCAGATTTAGTAAACAGAAACTTGGGCCAGGTTTTTCAATGCCTCCTGGCAAACACAGGCTATTATTTCTTAAGTATTTTGATAAAAATGAAGAAAATATTAAATGAATTAAATGAAATATTCAATGAATTTGCTTATGCTATAATCTTGGAAAAGTATGCTTGATAGATGTACAAAATACCACCTCCTCCTATTTGTGAAACTGTTCACAGTTAAAGAGCTGTCACAATTAAAGACTCCTCCTGACTCCTCTGAGTCCCCTCTGAAATGTGTATTGATGCACAGGAACTGAAGAGGAGTTAAGAAAGGTTAGGTGACCTAATAAGCAAGGTCATGGGAGACCTAAGCAGAGGGACCAGGATGAGGCCTTCTTCTAGACAGAGACAATTAAGCTACATTGGGCTTTCCAAGAAAAAGGACACCAAAATAATATCTTTTATTTTTAGAAAGGAAGTTTTGGTAAAACGGAGCAGGGCCAAACAGATGTCCCAAAGCTTTTTATGCCACTTCTACCTAATCTTTTCTCACACAAGGATAAATTTTGGTTGGTGAAGTCAGATGTACCAGAGAAAAAGGGATTCATCTTAAAAAGCTTGTTTTAAACATTAACCTCCGTTTCTCTTAAGATTTGTTGGTGGGGGGAGAGGGGGGGACAGATTCATGCTAACATAGAAATTAGCATTCTTTAACAGCATTTTCCTCAGGATGAAGTTCTTCGTGGTCAAGGATTTCTTTTCTTTTTCTTTCTTTTTTTTTTTTTTGGTATTTCATATCAACCAGCAGAAGAGAAGCACAGCAGGCAGGATAAAAATACTTGTTTCACATGAGCCAGCAATTCTACTCCTAAGTATTTACCCTAAGAATTGAAGGCAGGGACTCAAATAGAGACTTGTATACCCATGTTCACAGCAGTGTTCTTCACAACTGCCAAAAGGTACTAACAACCCAAGTATCCACCAACATAGGAAGAGATTTTTTTTAAATGTGGTACAGACACACAGTGGGAGTATTATTCAGCTATAAAAAGGAATGGAGGGGCGCCTGGGTGTCTCGGTCAGTTGGGCATACAACTCTTGATTTTGGCTCAGGTCATGATCCCAGGGTCATGAGATCAGGCCGTGTGTTGGACTCTGAGCTGAGCATGGAGCCTGCCTGGGATTCTCTTTCTTCCTCTCACATTCTCTGTCTAAAAAAATTTAAAAAAATAAAAATAAAAAAGGGTATGGAATCCTGATATGCAACAATATGGATGAACCTTGAAAACATCAGATTAAGGGAAATAAGCCAGACACAAAAAGGATAAATATTTTGTGATTCCACTTACATTAGTACTAGAATAGGCAAATTCAGAGACAGAAAGTAGAAAAAAAGTTGCCAAGGGATGGGGGTTGGAGAATGGGAAGGAATGGTTTAGTGGGTTTGGTATAATGAAAAAGTTCTAGAGATGAACACTGGTGATGGTCGTACAATACTGTAAATACACTTAATGCCATTTTGAAAGCGCAAAACACATTATGTATATTTTACTAAAAACACAGAAAAAACCTGCTTGAAAAATGGAAGCACCAGAGGGAACTATCTCGTCGAAGATTAAGAGTATGTGAAAAGAAGAGAGAAGATGGCAACTAGTGTACCCACAGGTCATCCATGCACTGATCCAATACATGCTAGGTAAGTGCCAGCTATCCACCAGGGACTATACAAAGCCTTGAGAATGGAGAACAAAACAGACTTCATTCAGCTCTCTTCTGAGAGACTTTAAGAGTCTAATGGGGAATACAAAGAAGTAAAGAGACAATTATAACACCAACAAAACTTGGCAATTACTGTGATAGGAATCTATCCAAGAGAGCACACTGAAGTCACACTCAATGAGGGGATGGACAGAAAGGATACCTGAAAGAAGTAAAGTCTAAGTTGTAACTAAAAGAATGATATTAAGAGGGCAACAGAGTACTCCAGAAACAGTAATTGCATATTTTAAGGCATATTTTAACAGCACGTTAAATTCAAATGAGATTAGGGGCACCTAGGTGACTCAGTTGGTTAAACATCCAACTTCAGCTCAGGTCATGATTTGAGCCCCCTACCAGTAAGTTTGAGCCCCCTACCGGGCTCTGCGCTGACAGCATGGAGCCTGCCTCAGATCCTCTGTCTCCCTCTCTCTCTCTGCCCTTCCCCCACTTGCACGTGCCCATTCTCTCTCAAAAATAAACATTAAAAAAAAGTTTCACAAGACTGGATATGGAATATGAGAGAAGGGTAAATGGCAAGAGAAGTAGCAGATGGAGAGCCAGAAAATTGCTATGTGCACTGGAAGGAGAGGAGAAAGGTGGCCAGAAAGGTGGAAAAGGACAGATGCATGAAAAGCAAGGAAGCTGGTTTCAAGGAGGAGGGCTGGGCCCAGAATATGATGTATCTCAGAAAATGCTCTAGGTGTCAAGAATCTGTATTCTGCTGTTGTTGAGTGGAATATTCTATAAATTCCAATCAAATCAAGTTAGTTTGTGATGTTCAAGTATTCTACATAATGATTTTTCTCTCTGCTTATACTATCAATTGAGAAAGACTTAGCAAAATCTGACTATAAATTGTCCATTTCTCTCTGTAGTTCCATCAGTTTTTATTTTGTGTATTTTAAGGCTCTGATATTCATACATAAACATTTATAACTGTTATGCCCTCCTAATTGGTCCCTTTTTATCTTTATGAAATGAACTTCCTTATTCTTGGCAATATTCTCTGCTCTCAAATCTACTTTGGTAGATGTTAATACGGGCTGAACAACTATAAACTGGAGAAGAAAAGATACACGTGAATGGAGACTGGATTCAACTACTGATATTAAATTCACCAGAGTAATGAAAATGGAAACTAGATGATCGAATGGTAAGAAATTAGTGAGTGGTGGGGGGAAAAAAAGACCACAGGAGTGGTAGATGATACATAAAAGCAATGTCCCCACTAGAGAAAATTTATCTGGTTATTTAAAAAAAAAGTTTTTACAAGTTTTTATTTATTTTTATGAGACAGAGAGAGAGAGAATGAACGAGCAGGGGAGGGGCAGAGAGAAGAGGGAGACACAGAATCCAAAGCAGGCTCTAGGGTTGGAGCTGTCAGCACAGAGCCCAATGCAGGACTCAAACTCGTGAACTGCGAGATCACAATCTGAGCTGAAGTTGGACACTAAATCGACTGAGCCACTCAGGCGGCGCCCTTAATCTGGTACTTTTAATGATTCATAGACTTATTCATAAAAGGAATTCATTAGAAATATCTTAACATTTTTTAGTGGCTCATAAAGAACAGACTTGGAAAAACAATTCTCACTTTTGACTTGTCTGTAGACAATATGCCAAGAATGATGCACTTCTAAGAAACTCTAGGCTGGAGGTACTTATTCCAACATACAATTGATCTTTACGTTCCCTTTTAACAAAACTTAGGCCACTCTGAGGATATCATATAGCACTCTTCCCCAACAACTGCCTTTAACTTAAAATGGAAGCATAAGTCCTCAACAAGGGGTCCCATATCCAAAGATATGCAAAGTCTTTGGGCTTAATCACTTGCTTCCTACATCAAAAAATGGGAGCAAAGCAAAAATGAAAACATCTTTCTGAGGCTTGAATCCCTGAGGTAGCACTACTGAGTTTCATTTATATTGGTGGTCACTGGCTTCTGTAAGAGCTGAACCCTTCTGATAATCTCATGAAACTAAAAATGCTCTCTCGAGGAAAATCTCATATATCCAACCTTTGCAAATGATTTCAGGGGCTCATAGACCATGGATGCTCAAGGTAAGAAATTTTAATTTATGCCTGTTTATAGTACAGAAAGAATATATAGAGAGTCTCCAATCCAGTCACACCTTTTTATCAAGCAAAGTTCTCTGGACCTCATGTGTTACAATGAATCCATAGCGGACTAAGTTAAAAATTGTATTTCTAATGAAATATATATTGAAAGAGGATTCACCATACTTGCTTTGTAAACCTTGATGTGAACAATAGCCTTCCCAGTAAGGCCGAATTATCAAGGCTATACTCTAGCAACTCTGGAATCAAATGCAGTCTCTGCTTACTTTGCTATCCGTGCTATTTACCCATGGCTCAAGTTAAGGCCCATTCCAGGTGAGCCAAGCCACAGTCAACCCACTGCCAAATGATGAAGGACTTGCTGGTTTAACCCTTACCTGTTGCTATGCTTGGACTTTTCTCGGTCCTTCTCCTTGTCTTTCTTGTGTTCTTTGTGCCGGTGTTCTCGATCTTTATGTTTATCTTTGTGTTTATGAGAATCTGCAACCGTAAGAGATGAGTCAGTTAAGAAGAGTCATAAGCTATCTCCTGCCCACCTATCTTGACAAGTTGGTCAAGAAGCACAATGACACGATTCAAATGGAAGGTAGCCATAATAGCACACTCCACTGGAAGGAAAGATTTCACAAAGCCACCCAGACAAGGCATCCCATTACCCTGCCTCTAAAACCAAGACATGTGTTACAAACATGAAGGGGAAATGGGAATGAATTCTACTATAAAAGGAAGTAACAGTTTGGCATTCTTCTCCCTGTATCTGGTAGTATTGAGACTAAGTCATAAATGATACAAAAGGATAAATCTTGAACACTGACTCTCAAGATGAGATGGTTATCTATGTAAGTTCTGGAAAATACAAACCTTAGGAGATATGCTTTTAAATCAACTTTAATAAAGTATAATTTCTATGCAGAAAACATACACATTTTTAAAGATACAGTGTGGTAAGTCTAACAAACATATGCACAGGTGTAATCCCCATCACAATCAAGATTTAGAACAATCCCATCACCCCCAGAACGTTTCCCTTGCATCCATTCCCTGTCAATCCCCATCTTCCTCCCCAGCCCCCTCCTGCTGAAAGCAACCACTAATTTGCTAGCACTATGGATATGTCTAAAGTTTTATATAAATGAAATCATACAGGATTCACTGTTGTGTCTGACTTCTTAGCATGATACTTTTGACATTCATCCATGTTGCTGGATCTATCAGCAGCTGGTTAAGATTTTACTGCTGAGTGGAATCCCACTGTTATGGATATACTGCAATTTACTTATTCACTTGTTGATGTACATCTGAGTCGTTTCTAGGTTATCATGAATGAATCTGCTATGAACATTCGTATGTAAGTCTTTTTGTAGACATGTTTGCATTTCTTTTGGGTACATACTTAGTAGTGAAATCACAGGGTTATATAACTATATGTTTAACTTAAAAAAATTTTTTTAAACATTTATTCATTCTTGAGAAAGAGACAGAGCATGAGCAGGGGAGAGGCACGGAGAGGGGGAGACACAGAATCTGAAGCAGGCTTTAGCCTCTAAGCTGTCAGCACACAGCCCAAAGTGGGGCTCGAACCCACGAACCGTGAGATCATGACTTGAGCTGAAGTCAGACACTTAACCAGCTGAGCCACCCAGGCACCCCAGTATATGTTTAACTTTATACAAAACTGCCAAACTGTTTTCCAAAGTGGTTGTACTATTATATATTCCCACCAATATGCGTTAAGAGCTCCAACTGCTATAAATTCTCTAACACTCAGTACTGTCTTTAATTTTAGCCATTCTAGCAGGTATGTAGTGGTATCTCACTGTTGTTTTAATCCAGCTTCCTAATTAAATAACAGGCATCTTTTCACATGCTTACTGGCCACTCATGTATCTTCTTTGGTGAAGTATCTCTTCGAATCCTTCCCTCATTTTAAAAACATTTGTCTTCTTGGACATCTGGGTGGCTCAGTTAAGTGTCTGACTTCAGCTCAAGTCATGATCTCACGGTTTGTGGGTTCAAGCTCTGCACTGGGCTCCACACTGACAGTGCAGAGTTTGCTTGGGATTCTCTCTCTCTCTCCTTTCCCCATGTGCACGTGTGCTCTCTCTTTCAAAATAAACTTAAAAATATATACACACACATACGTACATACATATATACGTACATATCTGTATGTATGTATATGTATATATACACACACACACATATGTATGTATATATACATGTATGTCCTCTTATTGAGTTCTATAAGAGCTCTTTATACACTTTAGATTACAATTTTTTGGCTGGATATATGTATTGTGAACTTTTCCTAGGAATTTTACAGAGGTAAAGGATAGGGCACATTTTAAAAATTATAAAGATATCCAGTTGTTGTAGCGCCATTTCTTAAAGAGATAGCTCTTTCCTCATTGAACTTCCTTGGCCTGTATGTTGAAAATGAAGTGACCACATAATCTTAAGTCTTATTTCTGGACTCTATGACACAAACACACACTATTTTGACTACTATAGTTTCACAGTAATTTTCTTTTCACAGTATGTTCTAAAATCGGGTTATAAAAGTAGTTTTGTTCTTTTTCAAAACTGTTTTGGCTACTCTACGTCTTCTGCATTTCCATGAAAGTTTTATTTTCAGTTTGCCAAATTCCAAAAAGGAGAAAAAAACAGCTGAGAAGTTTGTTTTCACAGGACAATGTGGAGAAGTGACATAAAAAAATCATTAGGTCTTTTGATCTGTGAACATGGTATCTCTCTGCATATTTATGTTAGTGACTCTTAAATTTTATTGTATATGAGAATTATTCCAAGGGCCTATTAAAAATGTGGCTCACTGGGGTCAGGTCACAACAATGCTGAATATGAATCAATTGGAAGTTTATGTACCCAAAACATGTGTGGTGGTTTTTTAAAATCTGTCCAACAAATTCTTTGACACTTCTCTGTTCAAGAACTGTAGCCTAATTTTCTTCTCCTTGAGTATAGGCTAGATCTGGTAACTCGTTCCTAAAAACCAGGATGAAATGGAAATGTCAGTATGAGACTTTTGCCACCAGGTCATGAATGGTGCTGGATCTTTCTTCTTGCGCTGGGGGGAGCCAGGTGCCATACTGTTAGGACACTCAAGCAACACTAGTGGAGAGGCCCATGCAGTGAGAAAGTGAAATTCTAAGAACAGCCATCGGAGAAAACAATCTCAGAAGTAGGTCCTCCAGTTTCAGTTACGTCTCCAGACAACTCCAATTTCGTGACAGACCCTGAGCCAAAACCACCCAGCTAAGCTGCTCCCGGATTCCAGGCCCACAGAAACTACATGAGAAAACAAGTGTTTGTTGTTTTAAGCTATAAACTTTGAGGTAACATGTTTTGTGTAACACATGTTCTGTGTAACAATAGATAACTAACAATAACGTGCAGGCAATGTGCATGCTCATCCCATTCCTGGCTCACAGCAAAAAAAGCCACATTTGGCATAATCCACTAAGCATCTATCCTGTGCCAGGCCCTAGAGAAACAAAAATTTGATGACCATATCCCTAGTATAAGAATTCTCATCCCAAAGAGATGGGAAAAATAAAATCATACGGTGTCCAAAAAAAAAAAAAAAAAAAAAAAAAGAACTTAAACCCAATCTTCCACTTAGCACACAGAACCCTCTAACTTCTTGAAGTCTCAAGTCTAGAATTATAAAATGCTGACTTAATCCAATACACAAAGGTGGTGACCCCTGTTTACAACAGTAATAAATACCCACATTATGTCTGCCCCAAACTAACAACTTACGGTTAAAACCACAATAATAACAAAACATGCCACCAGCACTACAACCTGGAATGAAGTCTGTGTGTTTTGATTTTGTTTACGGGTCAGATTTAACAAATAAGAAACAGAACATTAGGATCTGCTATTATGGCCAGAGTAATGGCAAGGACACAATATTTTTTTTTTAATTGCTCTATGTATAAGTTAACACATACATAAACAAACAATATTAAAAAGACTAGAAGACAGACACCCAAATGTTAAAAGTATCTCTCTGTGGTTGGTAAATTTATGAGAAAACTGAGATTGTGTGCTACTTTCTTTGCCTTGTTTTCCAATTTTTGCCCATGATGAATCATTTATATAATAAAAGCTATTTTTAAAAATCACCAAGATTTGCCAAATACTCATATACACAAGGAAAAAGTAGTTTAATTCATTAAAAAGCACTAAACTTAAAAAAAAAAGGAAACTAAGTAAAAGATGAACTGATAGTAATTCCAGGTAGGTTTCAGGGAACTATTCTGCCAATAGCATTATCTTTTTAAGGGCACAAAACTTCAAAACTGATTTTAAAGCCAGGTCAGGTCTTTTAAAGCAATTGCTAATCTAAAAACTCATAACTAAAATGTCTGGTAAGAAACTTAAGGCTGTAGCTAATAATCCAATGATATAAATAAGACTCAGGTCAAAGATATAAAATCAAGTGCCTTAATTTCAAAAGACGTTATTACATATCTATCGTATCGATCATATGCTCAAACTGTGCTATGTGTGACATGACAGGTACCAGAAACTCTAATATATGACAACTTCAAATATGTGAATGGCTATAGTATAGATCCACATGGCAGGCTGGGTCCTCCGAGGAGAACTGACAGAGAGGTAAAATGAGACACCTGCAGAACACCAACCATGTATAAACAAACACAATTACCAACTGACAGAGAAACCATAGAGATGATCTACACCAGGTAAATTGATAAATAACCTCCACAGATGCATACAGAAGTACTTCCAGGTAAATGATATCTGGAATTTGCTTTAAAATATGCTCAAGGCAAGAAAAAAAATCAGGGGGATATGGGGAAAGATGAAACAAGATTGGCAAAAAGTTGAGTTACTGAAGTGGGGGTGTAAGATACATGGAGTTCATTATACTACTCTCTCTACTGCTGTTCATGTTTGAAAGTTTTAATAATAAAAAGCTGAACACTATCTTTAAGCTTCTTCCCTTCCAATCCCTTACTTTTTTATGACATAAGGATACAAGGAGAAGACTAGCTTAGCCCAAGAAAGGATTTGTGTTAAGGAGCAGAGAGAGAAAAGTTTGATAGATAACATTAACCCAAGAGCCAGGGTGTCCTACTCTAAGGGTGACAGGGAGCCACTTCAAACAGAAAAGGAACAAAATAAAAGCCATACTTAAAGAAGATTAATTGAAGGGCAACATGAATGGAAAGGTAAAATCAAAATAACTAGCTAATGGTTTTTTAAGCAGTCTAGGAAAAAGTGATAGCAAGGAGTGGAGAAAGAAAGGGAAAATGTAAAAGCATGCTGAAGAAAATGGAAATAGAACCCAGTTCCAGGAACTCCACAGATTGTGTATAGTAAATACATTCAGAGGAAGAGTCAAAGAGGACTCAAAGACTGGGTGTAGGTGATTAGGGGAACAAGGTGCTTTCACAGACACAGGAAAGCTGTGCAGAATGAAGATGGGGGTCAGGGGGAAGAATGGAGAAATGATAAAACTAACTCAAGTCATATTATACTTAGGGTAACAGTAGACCATCCAACTACAGATGTTGGTCAGAAGAGAAGCCAGTAAGTGAAAAAGTGAAGCCAATAAGGGCAAACTGATCTATGTCCCTCATGGTGAAAATATTTATAGAAAGCAGACTAAAGGCCTTAAAGATCACTTCAATAAGTATGTACCCCTTCCCCTTAACTGGAATTCATCTAAGAATAGATGCTGTTAAAATGTTTTAGAGAAAGGATCTTGCCACTTTAAGCATCTGTTAATGCAAAAAGAATGGTCTTGAACTTGACTGATAGATTAGAAATGTAAGATGTAAACCACTACATATAAAATCCCTAGAAAACCTCATTGGTTGTAAAGTCAGGTCACCTAATAACTTGACAAAAACTGTTCCAAAGGCTAGCATTAAAAATTTTGAGAAGACTTGGGGGGATGACCCCTGAAAGAAGGCAGCCTTGAGGAAACAGGCTAACTGCTAATTCCTTTCACTGACTTCACTGGAGTTATAAAGACAGATAAGTAAATGAACAAACAGAATAGCAATCAACATCTCTTGCCAATATTATCTAAGGTGTTCCTTAAAGTTAATAAAGATTTTAAGTAAAGACACTTCCAAATGACAAAAGAGGAAAGTACCTGTGTGTCCTCAGGACATAATTCTCAGGACAAGTTGCTGGCTAGCATAACATAAGGATTTGATGGTTCGTGTGCAAAAGAAAAGGAAATCTTTTACTACTAGATTCAGAATTATATTCTTAGGGTTAATTCAGGTACAACCATTTTTAATATATTATTAAATCCAAAGCGTCCTGCTGAAGTTTCATCAGACATGAGCTCAACCCTCAAGGAGTTTACAATCCAGTAAGATATTTAAGACACGGAGCCAAACAACCACGGCCCAAAGCAAGCAAGAAAAAAGGGGCACTAATATACGTGCCAGAACCATGCTAGAGTACTCAGAAACACAGTTTTATTCAATTTTCTTATGACTCTTCTAAGAATATATTCTCGCCGTTTCACAGAAGATAATATTAATAGCTATCTCCAATTAGGTGAGTTCTCCATGCAAGTTAGTAGGCTTCACATGTCATCTCTGGTTTTTACAACTCTGAGTGGTGCCAATTTCCTCAAATCTGAGACACATTTTTGCCTCTTTTAACATCTTAAAAGTGCACATAGTTCATTAAAACTCTGTGGAGGGGGAATTTGGCAATGTCTAACAAAACTAACTTATACACAACTTCTTTTAACCCAGCAACCCATATCTAGGAATTCAGCCTGAAGACACACTCCCAAGAAAGAAAATTTATGCTGCTCCATGCATATGTGAAGGCAGAGAAAACCTTTTTAAATTTGAGACTTGCTAAAATAGATTAAATTTCGTTTCTTAACCCCAAAAATCTCAAATGTCAAATGATTAACATTAAAGCAACAGTGTCTTTATTGCATCATGATGCTCATATTCAGAAACTATGCAAACTTTTTATAAAGGTAATAGACATTTTCCCAAGTCTACACATGAAACATGTGGATGTCATGACCTTCCCATCTCTTAACTGATGGCAGAATTTTCTACTTTACTGCCCTCCTGCTATCTTTCATTAAGGGTAGTAAAGCAGTAGAATTACTTAATTTATGGACATTTTGAAAAGAGTCTTAAGGGTAAAGATAATTGGGGGTGCCTGGGTGGCTCAGTTGGTTGAGTATCCAGCTCTTGGTTTCAGTTCCAGTCATGATCCTGGGGTCATGAGATGGAGCCCCGGGTCAGGCTTCATGCTGAGCACGGAGCCTGCTCGAGAATCTCCCTCCCTCCCTCCCTCCCTCTCTCTCTCTCTCTCTCTCTCCCCCTCTGCCCCTCCCCCCAGCTTGAACACACGTGCTATTTCTCTACTTTAAAAAAAAAAAAAAAGAGTAAAAATAACTGAAACAAGGCTTAATGACTCCTTTGTTTCCAAGTGAAAAGTAGAATGATGAGGGGAAACAACCAGAGAACAAGAAGAAATAAAGAGCCAGGGTCCAAGAGGGCAGTGAGGAGTAAACTTAGGCTCCCTGGAGGAGGCAGTGTGTGAGCTAAGTCTTACTAAAGGCAAAAGGGTTAGCAAAGTAGAAGGAGAGAGGGCATTCTTGGCAGATGAACAACTCAAGTCAACTGTCAATTATTACTGTTTGATTTTGCTGAAAAATTCATCTTCTTCATGACTGAGCAAAAATTAAGTGCAATCTACTTTCTGCCAGCTAGGAAATGACAGAGTTGATTCTTGCAAGGGGCATATTAAAAAAATAAAATTCCAGAGTTATATTTAATTTGCCTCTCGAAAGCCATGTGTTCCAAAAGCAGTGTCTTAAAAAAAGATATAGATGCACTCCTACTTCTTGTAGCTTTAGAGTCCTAATCTTCTGCTTAGATAGAAAGGAAACCACATACCTAAGAATAAGAAACTTCAGTATCAAGTAAGTCCAGCAAAATTCAATCCAACTCTTATCAAGTCCCTGAAAGCTGGTCTAATCCCAGGCTCACAATGAAGCTGCAGGTTTGGAAACCAGGTAGAGAGTCAGCTCCATGTTGTCAAATCAGTGTCAAACCAGGCATAAGGAAAGAGTTCATTTCCCATTAAGAAAACCAGATACACACACACACACACACATACACACACACACACACACACACACACACACACACACACACACACACACATTATATGAAAAACAAAACCAAAAGACTTTGGTTAAATATGTTCAAGAATGATGCAGTAAGCACAAAAAATCATGGCTAAACCCTAATGCTGATTACGGACATTACAGAGTAGCACAGAATGCTGGAAGAGACTTCTGAAGGAAGCTGGAGGAAGCTGACCAGTTTAACAGAATGAAAAATAGCTGATTCAAATTCTTGTCCACTTACTGTATGACCTGGGGTAAGTCACCTAACTAGGGGCGCCTGGGTGGCTCAGTCAGGTTAAGCGTCCAACTCTTGAGTTTGGCTCAGTTCATAATTTCACGCTTCAGGAGTTTGAAGGCTCCTGTGCTGACAGCTCAGAGCCTGTTCGGGATTCCCTCTCTCTCTCTCTCTCTCTCTCTCCCCTTTCTCTATGGCCCTCCCCTGCTCACTGCTCATTCTCTCTCCCAAAATAAATAAATAAATAAATATTTTTTTTTACATCACTTGACTATTGGGTCTATAAGAAGGCAGCACAGGTCAGTGATTATTAAGAGCTTCAAATCTCTGTTGATCATCAACTCAGATACCTGTAGCCTTAGTAAATAAACTCACTTCTCTTACAGATGAAGAAACTGGGGTTCAGAATATTTAAGTGACCTTATTTTATCTCAAAAGTCAGTCAAATTCCTTGTGTATGGTTGTAATGGAATTCCTGGCTAAGTACCACAAAATTACAAACTGTTAATTATGTACAACTATTACCCCTCTTCATGATTAATTTACATAGAACTAAATCAAGCCTACTCAATCATTCCAAATAACTCAGAGTTCAGGTTCTACACATGCATTTAAGGCAGCAATCATGCCCATTCATCTTGCCCAACAAGCCAATGACAAATAAAAGCTTATCTGATTTTCTTACCTGTCTACAGATCCAGGTAAGAAAAGCATTTATGAAGAAATAACAAACCGACTTGCTCTAACAATCCTGTACCCAGAAGTCTAAAAAACCTACAAGTTTTAAGGGATGTTAACACCAGTTAACACCACCTGCATGGAAACATTTGCATTAGTTTAGCTGCAATCAGTAGGTGGCTAACAGTATTTGCCAAGCTTATTCTGCTCAGGGTCTCTAATGCAATCACTATTCAACTCAAGCATAAACATTTACACTATGAGAAAAGGCTAAGGAATTGGCAAATGTTACCGATCATTTTGTCAACTATTCCATGACCTTAAAAAGCATTTGCCACTCCACCATTCTCCTAAACTATGAGGATAATCAGATCAGGGCAGGAGAGAAGAGTCCTCTGCTTCCTTGTAAACAAAGGCAGAGACTTTTCTGGTATAAAGAGCTCTTTGCCATGTTTTGAGCCAGACCTCATTTTCGATGACCTTTAATGACAAGTTTTGAGACTTAACAAGTTTTGAGACTGTATAATATGATGCGCTCCTCCTCCAAAGACAGTCATCAAGTGTATGAAGGATGGGGATGAGGAATAGCTATTCAACCAAAAGCTGCCCTCCTCAAGGAGGCAGTCACAATACAACTTTGCCAAAGATAACCTCATCAGAGATGATACATAAATATACAACCACTGTGTTAGGAAGGTGGGCACTGGAATCATTTGGGTGAAAGCACGGGGTGAAAAAATTAATTTTTTTAAAGTTTATTTTGAGAGAGTGCGCACGCACATGCAAGTGAGCATGAAGGAGTGGCAGAGAGAGAGACAGAGAGAGAGAGAGAGACACACACAGAGAGAGAGAGAGAGAGAGAGAGAGAGAGAGAGAGAGAGAGAGAGAGAGAGAATCCCAAGGAGGCTCAGCACTGAACCTCAGTGCAGAGCCCAACTTGGGGCGTGAACTCACAGAACCAGTATATCATGACCTGAGCCAAAATCAAGAGTTGGATGCTTAACTGACTGAGCCACCCGGACGCCCCAAAGAAATTAATTTTCTAAAGAAGATATTCATCACCTGCTGCTCATTTATTAAATCATGTTTACTGGGATAAATCCTTGCATCTTCTCCTTGCTCCCTCACTTTCAAACCTATGGATACCACATCCCCAGAAGCTGGAGTTTAAATAAAATCAACACTTCTACTTAATACTCTATACCCAGTATGTGCCAGCACTTTAAAAGTTTGTCTAGGACAGATAACAAGCTGGTTTTGGTGATAAAAGACTGGTATCCGGGAGTGTGGTCAGTATCAAGGGTGTGTGAATCTCCCCAGGAACTTAATGCCAAACTAAAAGCAGGAAGGAAAAATAACTGAGGGGTGCAAGAACTCTACCCTTCCCTCCCCCCCCAGCTCTCTAAATTCAGACTTTACCAATGGTAATCTGGTTTCAACCTGGGAAACCTGCTCTGTGATCCATCCTAATAGTGGCCGATTTAAATCTGTAGCCCACAGAAGAGTCCTTATCACTATTTTACAGCAATTCTCAGTGAGAACATTTCCAAAATTCCAGGGCATAGTTAACAGCCTTTCAAAGTAAGGAGGACAGCTGGTGTTCTGGCTAAAAGCTCAAAGAACTCTGGAATTTAAAAGAAAAATGTTGGGAGAACTCAGCTCTAAAGCAAATCAAGAATGAGGGAAGGGACTAGTAACATTTCCAATTTTTAAAGTCAAATTATCATTTGTATTTGTTTTCCCCAAATGTGTACTGTATATATACAAGACCTTTTGTCACAGACTTGGGTCAAACTTAAATAAATCTTACCGAATATTTTGCAAATTGCTTGTGTCTTTCTCCTCAATATTCAATACTTGGTAATATTTCATCATCAGAAATTCAGAAGTACACTGCATTAAAAAACTCAGAGTTGGAGCGCCTGGGTGGCTCAGTCTGTTTAAGCGTCCAACATCAGCTCAGGTCACAATCTCACAGTTTGTGAGTTTAAGCCCCGCGTCGTGCTCTATGCTGACAGCTCAGAGCCTGGACCCTGCTTCAGATTCTATGTCTCCCTCTCTCTCTGCTCCTCCCCTGCTCTAGCTCTGTGTCTCTCTCTCAAAAATAAACATTAGGAAAAAAATATTTTTAATAAAAAATAAACAAATAACTCAGAGATGCTCAAAGATAGACATCTCGTGTTTTCAACTTCTTTTATGAGCAACACAACTTCAAATTTCTAAAACCTTTCACATTTCCCAAAGTATCTACATATTCAGAAGAAATGCTACACATTGACTTAAAAACCCTTAAGAGAACCTGCTGTGGTTCTTAAACATCAGCAACTCTGTTAGTGGCCAGATGTTGCCTTTAAGGAGCTTGTCAAGAAAAAGACACAAATGAAGCATCCAACTGGTTTGCTTTAGGCCTCAATCCCACACAAAAAAGGGGTTAAATAAATGGTCAGAGGATGTTTTTCTTCCAGTCAGTCTACTTCCGCATTTAAATTTCTTGGACTCCTTTTATGCTTTTACAACACTACAATTACCTTAATCTGTCTTTTCAGGCTCTTCCTGTCTATGCACCCTATTTTAACTTATTTTACAACCTTCTCTCCCATCCTACTCCTTCCTTCCATTATGCTCCTTAAATTCAAGTTCATCTTCCTCTCTTCCTCTGGTTCTCATTCCCAATTAATTACATTACAATTTTTTTTTTAAAAGAACTCATATTTCAGCGATAGGACCACCAAATTGTCTTCAAAAAAAGTATGTTACCTAATTAACTATAAGGTCTTCTGAGCTGTGGTTTCTAGACACAATCAGGGTCCAGAACAGGCTGCTCACATATTATTATGCCGAGAACTAAATGACATATTTAAAAAGTCAATTCTTAGAGCAACTCTGAGTGTCCTTTATGCAATGTCCTAATGGGGTCCTTAATTTATTTCTCTGCTCTGGTCTGTTTCCCAATCTGTAAAATGACCTCTACTGACGCCTACACTTGCAGTCCAAAGAATTCTATGACCTTTAAAAATTGTTTTAGTTTAAACGGATTAAGGTAAAAAGAAAAAAATTGAATGCTTGAGAGCAGTGGTTCTCAAACTTTCCTAACACCTGGGACTTATATCATCCCCAGATTATGTAGAGTTTAACACAAACTCTCCAGGTGACTATCATCTACATTGTCCAGAATCCTATTTTGAAAAATTCTGCCTTGTTGTTTCTTGGTCCTTTGAGCAATAATTAATACCAAACACCAGCCACCTGCAATAATAGACATGTTACTGATTTTATTTCCAGTTTCTGTTTCAATTGGGTTTCAGTGCCTTTAAAAGGCAGGCACAGGGTGCTGAGTCAGTCCCTGGGGACTTGATTCATTCATTCATTCATTCATTCATTCGCAGCTAAAAATACAGAGTCTCTACAACTGAGGAAGTAAAGAGGCTGTTTTCACCTGCTACTCTCCCAGCCCCTATTTGAGAGGAAGAAGAGCTACATAAGGGGTGACACAGCTTACATAAGGAGTAAGACAGTCAAGTTCTTTAGAACAGAAATTTTCTTTGTTGTTTAGACATCACTGGGCAGAGCCATGCTTAGAGAAACAGGTAACCTGAGTCTGGCCGGTAGGACTCTGTTGGGAAAATGAGTAAGAAAAAAATGGATTAAGACTTAAAGAAGCTGCAAGCTCACAGTAAACTTCTGACACTTGGCTTATACAGATTTCTTTGGGGGCTAGAGGCTACCAAGTAATATGGAAAGAGTCTTGTGAGCTTCCTGTGATACATACATTCAGTCAGGTAAGCATCTGAGACTACTCACCAATCCAACAATCAGCAAAGTTTTTCTTTAAAGGGATGGGTAGTAAAGTGGTTTAGGCTTTGCACCCCATTCGATTCCTGCAACAGGTACTCAACTATGCCACTGTAGCACAAAAGCAGCCACAGATTATATGTAAATGGATGAACAGAGACTGCAATAAAATTTTAGCTACAGACACCGAAATATGAATTTCATACAATTTTCCTGTGTCATGAAATAACCTCTTTTTAAAAGTGAGGTATAATTGACATATACAATTAGTTTCAATAAAATAAATTGAAAATAAATTTAAAAGGGCGGGGCGGCGCCTGGGTGGCTCAGCCAGTTAAGCGTCTGACTCGATTTCAGCTCAGGTCATGATCACGGTTCATGAGTTCAACTCCCACGTCAGGCTTTGTGCTGTCAGATTCTCTCCCTCTCTCTCTTTGCCCCTCCTCCCACTCACACTCTCTCTCAGAAGAAATATATATAATAAATAAAATTAGTTTCAGGTGTATTTAATTCTTTTTGAAACTAGCTCCAACGTACCCTGTGAAGAGAGGTGCCTTTCTCAAGGTCAGTGTGTAAGTGAAGAATATCCTCCTTACCCTTACTTGCAACCTCTAATTCCTAAGCTTTCTCCTAAAGGATATCCACACTAAACCCCACTCCCACCTCTCTCCTTCCTTCAAACAGCCCATGAATGGGCTAAGAGTCACTAGCAATATGATTTAAAAGCGGTTAAAATCTACTCCCGCTCTGCATAACTAGATGAAGTGAGTTGCATGAATGAGAACATTGAAGAGGAGGCCAATGCTGAGCCCACTGCTAATCCTGTTTCTTAAACAGCAAGTTAGTTTGATTTGTTATTTATCCCCCTTGAAGTGGGAACATCTTAACTTGTTCACATATTGCTAACCAACTCTGATGAAATTCCTTTGTAAATAAGCAGACTTCAGGATCCTTCAAAAAAAAGGGGGGGGGGGTGGAAGTGAGGGGTCTAGTTAATCCTTGGCTAACAAAAAGAACCTTTTTCTTTAGTACTCAGATAAAAAAGTTTTACTGATTTCTGGAATAACTGGATCCAAGTACAAACCAATCTGCTAAAAAAGAAATTACCGTGGGGTCTTTGCTGCACAGGCAGGCAGACTTTCCTTAATAGGGAAGTTCAGCAAAGCCTACTAGTCAATGATATTAGTCTGGTAAAAATCCACTGTAAATTAAGGGGAGTGCTTTGAGAGCCCACAGTCTGATACTATATGGGTAGCTCCACTACAGCCCAGAATTCCCAGCAGGCAATGGAGTCACCCACCCAGGTTCCCCTTTACTTTTTTTGTCACATTTAAGAACTCAGGTTGTGGCATCAGGTAGGCCTAAATCAGCCTCCCAGCTCTGTGGCTTTCATACAAACTACACAGCCTTGAGTCTCAGTTTCTTCAAAAGTAAAGTGGAGACAGTAAATGTTCAAATAGCTGTTATTTATTTCATCCCTAGTCCATTTCCTCTTCCCACTTCAAAAATAAGTGACCATAATTTGAAGCTAAAGCTGAAGGAAAATGGATCTGTCCCTGCTTTTTAAGCATTTTACCCAAGTTGTTCTCTGAGACTTCACATGTCCACTATTGTCAGTGGTCCTCACAGTGGCCAAGGCTACAACCCCACTCTGAGCCCTCGGACTAATATTGTCTAGCTGACTGCGGGCCAGAGTACATATTAAGTGAGATGCATGTCTACATTCACTATGAGCATGAAAATGAGAGGAAGACTCCCAGATAAGTTGTAGAAACTGAGTTTTGATCTGTTTTTACTATAGCCAACACCTTGAGTGAGTTAACCTCTTGGTGCTAATTGTTTGCTCGTACTTTTTTTTTTTTAAAGTAAACTCTACCCCCAGCATGAGGCTAGAACTCACGACCCTGAGATCAATAGGTGAATGTTCTACTAACTGAGCCAGCCAGGCACTCCTATCTGTACAATTTTAGATTTTCCACCACTTATAGTCATTCACTTATTTAACTGACTACAATTTAACAAATTAACTTCTTGTTATAACAACATGCTAAAAGCTTGCAATTTCAAATTAAGTTGAATGCCAACCATTTTAAAGAATAATCCATAAAGGTGTATATAAAATGTAAGTTAATCTGTTTTGTTAACTACAAAAATAGACACGACTTATCTCATAAGGCTGCTGAGATAAAATGAGAATTTATTCAATCCAAAGGACCTTAAATGTTCATCTTTGTGTAGCACTAAAGGGGTCAAGTAAAATGGAAAGCTGCCTAAACTCCCAGCTGTTCTTGTAAACACAACTGTATGTACCAGTCATTAAGTCCTCTTAGGTCACCCAGGATAAGGCAATGTAGATATCCAGAAGACTTGTTACTCACACTCATCAAATTCACACCACTTTCAGATTTTTAAGTTCCAAGTGCCCCAATCACCTATATTCCAAGGAAAACCTGAATCTCTTTGCTCTTATCTAAATTTTATCTGAAGGTGCGCTGTCAAGGACACCTGGGTGGCTCAGTCAGTTTTAAGGGTCTGACTCTTGATTTCAGCTCAGGTCCATGGTCTCAGTTTGTGGGTTTGAACCCTGAGTCAGGCTTCAGGCTGACAGTACGGAGTCTGTTTGGGATTTTCTCTCTTCCCCTCTGTCTGCCCCTCCCCCCTAGCACTCTCTCAAAATAAATAAACAAAAAAAATTAAGCTGTGTTGTCCAATTATGGCAGCCACTATAGTGCCACATGTAGCTATTTTAAATTTAAATAAAATAAAAAATTTTTAAGTTCTTTGGTCACACTAGCCACATTTCAAGGACTCAATAGTCTCATCTGGCTGGCAGCTACTATATGGGGCAGCACAGATGCAGAACATTTCCATCATGATAGCAAGTTCTATTGGACAGTGTTGACTGAAAAGCTTGAATCCAGGTCAACACCTTCTTCCTTTTACTGGTAGGAAGAACATAAGGCACCATGTTGTGTGATTTGCTCTGGTCACACCTGACAAGGCCAGGATTAAGACTTCCTTGTCCCAACACTACCCCACCACCAAGTCCTCTGCTGGAGGCCAATCAAGGGCCTTTTCCCTACATGGCAAGGTACTATACTGTGTAGTTTTCTTAAGGCCAGCCAAAAGTTTTCCTGGCTAAACTGGCCATCTCAAAAGCAGGACACTTCTGCAGAGTCCCTGGAGAATCAGGGCCTCAATGAGTGCTGCCTAGAGAAGATTTCAACTAAGGGATCAGTCCACTGAGGTGTAAGTCAAAGCTAGATAGAGCTATTATTTTAAACATAAGGAGTATGACAAACAAATCCCATTTTACTAACTCACCTTTGTTGTCTAAATACAAGACAAAGTTAGAAAGCTTTACTCCTGCCTCTGAAAGTAATTAACCAGTTACAAGACCCTTAAAATTGGCATTTATATTTCATATACTCTTCTGCAGTGAGTCATGTTTTCACAAGGACATCCCTGCACTGAAAATGCTTCTTCTTTCCCAAGAGGCAGAACTTAAAAGGGAAAAAGGACTTGTCTAACCTGAAAATGTACCTTCTCAGGCAACTCAATTAGGACAGGCCCATTCCTGCAGGCTTGTCCTCCTTTGCTTCTATTAAGTGAGCTCTTAATGCTTGGGAAATAGTAAAAGTGACTATAAACCTCCTGTCTATGCTACATAGGAATCCACAGCTCAGCCTAAGTTGCCTTTGTTTACAACAGGCATGGGCCTCAAAATGCCCCCAAGTCCCAATCAAAAAGAATGAAATCTTGCCATTTGCAACTACGTGGATTATACTAAGTGAAATTAGTCAGAGAAAGACAAATATATGACTTCACTCATATAAGGACTTTAAGACACAGAACAGATTAACATAGGGAAGGAAAGCAAAAATAATATAAAAACAGGGAGGGGGACAAACACGTAAGAGATTCTTAAATATGGAGAACAGACAGAGGACTACTGGAGGGGTTGTGGGAGGGGAGAAGGGATAAATGGGTAAGAGGCATTAAGAATCTACTCCTGAAATCACTGTTGCACTATATGCTAACTTGGATATAAATTAAAAAAATAAATAAAAAATTTTTAAAAAATGCACCCAAGTCCACACCTTGTGATGCACCGCTTCATGCATCCTATTACTAATTCAACCAAGAAGCACAAGTCCACACCCTGTCTACCCATAAAGGAGTCAAGGGTGTTGATGCAGTGGTTTCATGCATCCTATTACTAATTCAACTAAGGGACCCTCTTTGTCTAGAGTATCACTATTGACCACGCTTGAAATGCACAGGCCATTCTCTGGGCAATTAGCTGGAGAAAGACTAAGCCTGAATACATGTATTTCTTCTTCTGAAGAACACCTTCTAGTGCTAATCGTTTAACAGGCTCCTTTTTACGCTTCAGTTATGAATTACTCCAACTTCAAAACCATAAGGAAGCACATGAATAAGTACGGAGGCCTAGCCATGGGCTTTGTAAAAAAAAAAAAAAAAAAAAAAAGGAATACTGCTTAAGAGGATGAATTACTACACAAAACTAGTTCTAAGCTTCATATGAATGTCAAGACTAAAAGCTTATTTTGATCAACTTATCTTATTCTTGTCAATTATTTGACCTTGGGGATATAATAGTACCAGATACTATTAAATGTCCTCTCATATGACTGAGATAGCTACTATCCCTACTGTTACAGATGAGAAACTAAGATCAGAGTTGTGACTTGCTTAAGGCCACCCAGCTAACCAAGTTTATCTAACTCCAAAGTCTAGATTTCAAGCATGTAAGCATGTGGACTTTGTCAACTTTCATTCCTCCTAAAAATGTGAGGCTAAAAAAAATTTTTTTTCTTTAGTTAAAAAATAAAATAAAAATGTGAGGCTCAACAGAAGGGTGAATTTTAAGTCTTACTTTATTCCACTGGTTTTGAAACTTTAGTGTGTATCATATCACCTAACACTCTCAAGAATTTAGGCCAGTAGGTCTGGATGAGCCCAATAATTTACATTTCCTACAAGTTCTCAAACAATGCTGATGCTGATCAGGAAACCATGCTAGAAGAACCACTGCTCTATTCACATCCTCCCATGTCCATCAGTGTGCCATCAGTAGCTAAAGACCACTAAATTGTACCCATACCTCCACTTACCTTCTAAAAGTCCCTGTCTTAACCATTTTGGGGATATTAGTATGAAAACAACCTCTTGCTCTCTGTGCTTTGCTTAGTCACCCAATCCTAAAAGATGACATCAAGATCAAATGGCTTGTTAAACATGGAAGGAGGAGAAAGGATTAGGATTCTGATGAGATAAATAGGAAAACAGCTGCAAAGTCAGTTAACTATCTCTACTATTTAGGTGAATTACTCGTTGAAAGAAGGTATTTAGAGTAGGATAAATATAATCCTTTTATAAACATATACTGAAAAACACTGTTCTGGTCCTTAAAAAATCCCATAAACTGAATAGCTTAACCAATGGAGTACCCTGAACAAATGAAGCAAAAACATACATCTTACGCAAGTAAGACAGTAAAGTCCAGATAGATCAGTTTCTCCAAAGATGATCTGTGGTCTCATGTATTAATCAGAATCATCCAGGATTGTTAGATATGTATTAAAAATGCAGATTTCTCAGTCTGTGCCACTACAGAATCAACTTAAGAGGTTTAGGCCTAGAAATATGTATTTTTACCAAGTACTCCCAGGTGATTCTTAAGCATTTTAGCTCGACAACAATGAAAAGTTAGTGCAGGCGTGCTTGGCTGGTTCAGTTGGTGGAGCAGGTGACTCGATCTTGGGGTTGTGAGTTCCAGCCCCATGTTGGGTGTGGAGATTACTTAAAAATAAAATCTTTAGGGGTGGCTGGGTGGCTCAGTCAGTTAAGTGTCCGACTTTGGCTCAGGTCATGATCTCACCATTGTGTTCAAGCCCCGCGTTGGGCTCTGGGCTGACAGCCTGGAGTTTGGAGCCTGCTTCGAGTTCTGTGTCTCCCTCTCTCTCTGCCCCTCCCCCGTGCTCGCTCTCACTTTCTCTCTCAAAAATGAATGAATATTTTTAAAAATTAAAAAAATAAAATCTTTACAAAAGAAAGAAAGAAAACTTAGTGTAAAACTCTCAATTTTTCTCACTGCATTTTCAACCAGCAAATAAGCTAGGAGAGAGAGGGGTTCCCACTTCACAATTTAAACATTTGTTGAAAGCATCTGTACTGTCCACACAGGATGAGATCGTGCTCTTACAACTTCCTAGTAAATAAGCAAAACATGTAAATTTCTCCAGTCTAGAAAAAAAAAAAATTGGAAAAAGAGGACAAGAAAGGCTCAAAGCCAGAGAAAAGTGATTACTTATGGCTTGGGATTAAGTGGTGTTTGCAGACAGACTGCACTAGAAAGGAAAAGGAGTATCCAAAACTATGCCTTCAGTACTAAAATAGGCGGAGATGTTGCTAACCTTCAAGGAGTTTTTAATACTTAGTGCCTTCCCAAATAGGTAGTAAAATGAATACATACTGGGGATACTTATCCAACTATACCAAATCCTAAAGACTAAGGTATTCCAGGGTAAAAAGAAATACCTTAACAAAACAGGACTATAGACTTGTGGGAGAAGAATATACACTGAACGTAATTTTTGGGAAATAGAGTTCTTGTGGAACTTTTTTTTTTTTTTTAAGGGGGAGCGAGGGGGCTGGGGGACAGAGAGAGAATCCCAAGCAGACTCCACACTTATGCAGTGCTCAATCCCATGAACCATGAGAGCCATGACCAAAGCTGAAATCAAGAGTCGGACACTCAACTAACTGAACCACCCAGGCACCCCAAATCAAGTTTTCAATAACAAAACTGCTTAACAAAATTATCTTCACCTTTGTACAATAGCACTGACTAGCATGCATATTTACATATGTGCAGTGAGTATGGATTCTGCTTAATATACTGGTAGTCTTACTGATGCAAACACTTTTACTGTTTTCAGTCTCTTATGGACCCAATTGAATCACACTGTACTGTAACTTTAAACTATTCCCCTAAAAACTGGAGCCTAGCACAAACACTATCTGACATCTAAATTCTACAGATTAGCTCCAGTCCTAAAGAAGTGCTATAGTGTTTTCAGGACTACAGGAGGAAAAATTTCAGCTTGTTTGCTCAACTATAATCTGTTTTTCTACAGTTTGCTAGCAAACAAGCATTCTCTGCTAATATACAACTCTCCTGACATTCTGAGATTAGGAAGATGCTAACATTTATAAAGGATTATAAAGTTCTGCTTAAGTGTCTATTTTTATATCACACTGCATTCAAGGGAGAAAGGAGGTGATTTGATTTTTAAGGGGAAAAGGTAATAATTATGGTCAAACCACCACCAGCTGAACTTGCATTGAGGAAGCTAACTGGAGACCTCTCAGAGCTGGGGGTCTGGCCTTGGAGAGCTTTCTGCTTGGAAGTCAAGTATAACAAGCCAGCAGTTACAAAGCCTAGACAACTTCTGTTCCTCCTCCCTGCTTTTGTTTTCTTTTCTGGTTAACTGGAACCATGAAAAATTAACAAATAGTCTCAATTCTCTGAGAGACTCTTGTTTCTTCATTTCTGTTGTTAAATAGCAAGCACTAGTGACATTGCATTCATTCTTGTGAAAACTCACTGTAAGAATAAGCATGGTCAGTCTAACATTTAGTCTCACTTTTCCAGTATTCAGATCACTGGAAGTAATACCATTATGTACTCTCAACCTTCTTCTGAGGAGTTTAATGGCCTTCATACCAAGACACTTCATGGATTAGGAAGCAGTAAAAATAGTAATATATTTAAACTGCTTCGCAAAATTAGTTTCCCAGGACTAATCTCAAAGATCTTAGTTCTTCAAGTTTCCGAGGATGGTGATTTTACTCTATTTCAGGCAACTGAGTTCAAGAATTTTAACCATTTCAAGCAAATACTTGGATTGGCTATTGTCACACGGATCTCTTGCACACAATGTGAACATTGCTAGTCACTGATAAATCTACCAGTTTAGGGAAACCTGAAAACTACTTCTCTACAACTCATGCAATACTGTTGTCTAATAATGAGAAATCCATAAACAGAACTTTTAACTTCTTTTATTCCAGGTGAAAGGATTTAATGAGTTTACAGGTATCCTAAAAAAAACTTCAAATAGAGATGTCCCTCTTTCACTGACAGTTAAGTATTCACTGACAGAAAGTACCTTCCATCCCATTTAACCTATGTCAGGAGCCTTTATACTGTGGCCCCATGGAAAATATGGCATCTCAACAGAGGAAGTGAGTGTACAGACCTACAAGTACTCACTTCAAAATGTTCATTCTGAGAGCCATATGGATTTGTCTCGTTCATCTGTGTCTAGTCGTTACTGGTATTTACTTTCCGAATGTTTGAACAAATGAATATGGCAGCTTAAATTTTCCATTTGCAATTAAACATGAAATTTTTAGTTTTCTGAGTAGATCTATAAATATTGCACCATCCCAAGTGCAAAGGGGGAAAAGTTACTGACTGCCAAAGATTCTTAAACTGTAATTTAACTCTGAAAAACAAAGTGGTTTGTACACAAAGTCTTACTGTCCTGAGCCCATCTGGATTCACAGCAACAGTATCATATTCAAAGCTCCCTGGTGACCCTCCCCCTTGGGTACCCCAATTTAAAAATTAAAGATATTCCCTTTGCACAAAAGACTAAAATAAAGAAATCTCTGAAAAAGGTCTGGGTTTTGGATTTTTCTTTTTTAAGATGTGGCAAGGAACTAAGATTCTGTTTTAAGTGTCACCTTTTCTAAAGTGATCTTCACATGCTCTTTAATCCTCAATCTTGAGTTAAGTGTTAGACCTAGTTTACAGGTAAGGAACTAAGGCTTGGAGATTAACTTGTTCAAAAATCTCACTATTGAAGCGCAAGAACTTAAATTCAAATCCCCCTTGACTCAATCTCTGTCCTTTACACTCTATCATGATTTGATGGGGACACACACACATCACACAGATAGACACAATCACCCCCCTCCCCAACCATTTACATTCTGAATCAGGAATATTAAAAAAAAAAAAAAAAAAAAGGTAAGAGAAAGAAGCCCAAGCTTTGAAGACTTTAATCCAATCTTGGACATTCTCACATACCGAGGGCAAAAGAGCCATGCAGTATTAATAAACAGTCACTTACTCTAGGATTTTTTTTCACATACTTTAGGAACCATATGTTCCTGGGGCACCTGGGTGACTCAGTCAGTGACCGACTTTAGCTCAAGTCATGATCTTGTGGTTCGTGGGTTCAGGCCCCGCATTGGGCTCTGTGCTGACAGCTCGGAGCCTGGAGCCTGCTTCAGATTCTGTGTCTTCCTCTCTCTGCCCCTCCCCTGTTCATGCACTCTCTCTCTCTCTCAAAAATAAACATTAAAAAACAAAACAACAACAACAACAAAAAGCCATGTTCCGGACACGTTTATCTTTTGAAAACTTTAAAAATGTTTATTTATTTGGGGGGGGGGGGAGTGAGTAGGGGAGGGACAGATAGAGAAGAGGAGAGAATCCCAAGCAGGTTCCATGCTGTCAGCACAGAGCCTGACATGGGACTCAAATTCACGAACCATGAGATCACGACCTGAGCAGAAATTAAGAGTCAGACACTTAACTGACTGAACCACCCAGACATCCTGAACATTTTATCTTTGAAGACTCTTTAAATCAATACACATTTAAAAAAATAAAATAAAATAAAATAAGACCCTATTTTGTAATTTCTCTCCTATAAAATTATTTTCTCTGGCCCACGTTTAACTGAATATTAAGTCTGAAGTCTGCTCCTGTGATACTCTTTTTTTCTTAATTTTTTAAAATGTTTTTTGGGTTTTTTTGTTTTGTTTTTTGAGACAGAGAGAGCATGAGCAGGGGAGGGGCAGAGAGAGAGACACACACAGAATCCAAAGCTCCAGGCTCTGGGCTATCAGCACAGAGCTCAATGCAGGGCTCGAACTCACAGACTGTGAGATCATGACCTGATGCCCAACTGACTGAGCCACCCAGGTGCTCCTGTGGTACTCCTTTTTTATCAATGGTGTATCTACTAAGATCCATCTGGCTGAATCTAATGGACATTTGTAAACATATCTGCAACTGACTTTGGTTTATTTTCTTTAAGGAGAACTTTCCAAGTAACAAATTCAAGGCAATTCAATAATCAGCATTAGCTAGACTTATGAGCCATTATCGAAATTTCTGCTTACTAAATAAACTTTTTCATGGACTCTCCCAAATGCCTATACTCCTGCGTAACTGTTAACATGGAGTTTACTATTTAAGTTCTCATACTTAAGTTTTATTATTTTTTTAACGTTTTGTTTATTTATTTTTGAGACAGAGAGAGACAGAGCATGAACGGGGGAGGGGCAGAGAGAGAGGGAGACACAGAATCTGAAACAGGCTCCAGGCTCTGAGCTGTCAGCACAGAGCCCGACGCGGGGCTCGAACTCACAGACTGTGAGATCATGACCCGAGCTGAAGTCGGACGCTCAACCGACTGAGCCACCCAGGCGCCCCTTAAGTTTTATTATTTAAGGCATTCTGTTGCCAAGAATGAACTGTTTCACAGGAAGTTGAGTTGGTCACTATAAGCAGTATGTGAATAAATGAAAAATGTAGGTAACTCTTAGACACTTTCAGTCTTCTGAGTTTAAAATGTTTTGGGGCAAGAAGTAAAATAGTGGCATTTGGAAAAAAAAACATGTTGACACAAGAAATACTGAGTTTTGTTGTTAAGAAAAAAAAAATCGCAGAACACCTGGACGGCTCAGTCAGTTGAACATCTGACTCTTGATATCAGCTCAGGTCATGATCCCGACAGGGACATGGGACCAAGCCCCTCATTGGGCTCCATGCTCAGCATGGAGCCTGCTTAAGATTCTCTCTCCCTCTGCCCCTCTCCCCTGCTCACACACTCCTTCTCTAAAATAAAAAAATAAATAAATAAAATCATCAACAATGAACTTGGCATTTCACTTATTAAATGCATCTAATAAAGATAAAACTCTGGGTACCTTTTTAAAAATTGAAATATAATTGACATATAAACTCTGGGTATCTTTAATAGAAAATCCATAGTTCTATTAAAGGGTTGAGAAATTAGCTACAGCAATATGTTTTTTTCATGTCTAAGCCCATCTCCCCTGAAAAAGTAGTTCTTTCAGCAATGACAACCTTGCCTTATTCTTAGAAAAGTAGGAACCAGATACACATTTGGCTCCTACTTAGCCCAAACCTACACATAGATACACCACCTTTCCTTTTATAGTGGTTGCTTAACAGTCAGAAGACATCAGTGTAGGCTGTGAAGTTCAGTTAAAGACTCAACCAACTCTAGGTATATGCTACTGTTCACTGTGTAAATGTCAGGAAGATTTAAAAGGTTATCAGGGAATACCAGTGAAGGAAGGAAGGAGTCACCAACAACAGTATGTCAAACCTAACATTCAAAATAAAGATCTATTTCATAATAGAAGCTGTCTGACCAAAGCTTAAATTGTAAAATATGGACAAAGAGGCACATTATATACTTATAAATTCTCGATAGCTTGTGAAGCATAGAAATACCATCCTTATCTACAGATAACAAAACAAAATTTGGCAGCCCAAGTTAAGTTTCATACTAAGAATAGGGACTTACTTAGATTTTTCTACTCCAATTTTCTATTTTACCACAGGTGCTCAAGAAAGTACTCCCCACAGCCTCCCTCTTCATCACTTATACCCTTCAGTAGCACTCTGGTTCCAGCCTTTACACGAAATCATCTCTTGAAGACTTAGTCCTCCAGGTGCAAGGGGTCTAAACTTTCTCTACCAGCACATAATTAAGGGAAGGCCGTGACATCTATACCAGAAGCTTACCAATTGCAGTATGGGATTTCCATAATCTAGACCAGGTAGTATGCTACCAAAAAGAGGAGTTGAGAAGGTGTAAAAAGCAAAATTTCCCTTTCTTGGTCTCAGCTTCTCCCATAAACCTATACAATCTGTACTATTCCCATTAAATTCCCATTTAATGAATACAAAAATGTGATGTCTACTAAGCTCTCAAAATGTGTTTCTTTCCTTCCACTTCCCCTTCTACTGACTAGCAAGAGCTCAGATAACGCACTACAAATGAAGAGGCTATCTTATAGGAGTTGGGTAAAGTAAAGGGTCTTAGCCAATGAGATCCCCTAATCCACTGATCTTGAAACCTGCGACGTTTAAGTTCTGCCCAGCCAGTATTCTGCTTACAAACCTTTCTAAATCTAGGCATTCGTATGGTAATAAGATTAAAATCTGGACTTTTTTACAAAATAGCAAAAGGGTACATTTCTTTTTTCTTTTTTTTAAGTTTATTTATTTATTTAGACAGAGAGAGTGCAAGCAGGGATGGGGCAGAGAGAGGGGGAAAGAGAACCCCAAGCAGGCTTTGTGCTGTCAGCACAGAGTCCAATGCGGGGCTCCAACTCACGAACTGTGAGATCATGACCTGAGTCAAAACCAAACGTCAGATACTCAACCAACTGAGCCACCCAGGCACCCCCAAAGGGTGCATTTCTAGTGTACTCTAGTGCGGATTAACCTACAACTTAAAACTTTTCAGGGGGATGGGGGAAGGTGAATTCCAAACAGCCAAAGATATCTTCTCCAAGAAAGATCCCAGCATCTATCTTTGCTAGGGCTGTGCTAAGAAAAATGCAAATATTGAGACCAAGAGTTGGCTGATTTGTTTTTGTTCTTAAAAAATAGGAAAATGTCAGATACCCAGGGATCTATTAAACCTGTTCTCAACAATATCAACAAAGACAAGAGAATTAAAGTCCCCAGTAATGCTGACTGCTTTAACACCTTTTGTTGGAGCTTCTCTAGGTATATCTCAGGAATGTTAATGAACTAGTTCTTTGGTTCCTCCAATCCACAGAAACAAAGTTAACTTCAAAGGCTCAGAGAGGAATGAACAGCCTGGTAGAATTGCACCTCTACCCTAAAATCTAATGCACCTCTACCCTAAATCTACCCTAAGCCCTAAGAGGGCATGGAAGGAGATGTAAATAAAAATATCTACTATAAATTTCAGAAAAATTACCAAGAACAGTATACAAAGGTAAAGGTGGCAGTGAGATAACTTAGATATAAAAACTTAAGCCAACAAATTAAAAAGAATACCATCCAAAAAGAAATTTAACACCTAAGTTGCTTATGTCCCTTTGAATTTCTTGATTAAAATTTTAGAGACATAAGTGACAAAGACATTTAATAGCTTGATACTACAATCTATATACCTGAAGATATACTTGAGATAATCAGCAAAATCACTTCTCAGTTTGAAAAATACTTAGCATCTTTCTTGAACATACAGAATAAAAATCATGTTAAATAATACCTGCTACTAATAAGCATACTGTCATTTCCTATAACCCTACCAAAAATAACCATTAATATCTAACATATTCTACCAGCTTTTTTCCACCTAATAATAAAGCCCAGGCTTCCATGCTACCCGTCCTCCCTCCCTCCCCCCCACAATCTTTAACCCCCTCCACAGTACCCAAGCACTGGTGCTATCAACACAGAGCATACACACAACGCACACCTAGATAGGCAGGTTGTGGGGGAAGGGCAGAGGCTGGCAAAACGCTAATTATTCCTTGCCTCTCTAGATTTCCCACTTCCATGACTGGTCTGGTGCCATAGGGATAGAAAGCTGTATCTCAAACTTGGATTTACAAGACAAGGAAATAGAGAAAAGACTTGTGCCAACTATTACTACTCAAAGTTTAATCACAATCTGAAAGCTTCCTTTAAACACAATGCTTCATTCACTTCTTAAGATCCAGTTAGGAACTTCTCCCATCCCAACCTTTTTACCTTAAGAAGCCAATTCTCAATAGCCCAAATGCCCTTGTTATGCAAAGTTAATGGCTCTAAATATTTAAGAGGCAGATTATCTAAACCACAGGACACGGAAAAGTCACTCAACTGACTCTCCCATATACAAAAGCGATGAATTGACTACCTTTTACCTTCTTTCAAAAGGTTTTTTTTTTTTTAACCTCAGGGTCCCATATCAAATATTCAAGCATTTCCATAGCCTCATTCAAAACTAAACAATTACACTTGAATCCTTTTTTCCAAATATAGCTAGAACTTTATTGGAGTTCAACATAGTTTCATAAGGGAAGGATGAAATCCCTCACAAAAACATACTTCTGGGGAAAGAACTTTGCATCTGATAAAAATCAGGTTTTATTTTGTACTAAAAATGTGGCTAAAGTTGTTAAAGATCCATAACATACATATGCATTAATACCCAATTAATACAACACGCACAAATTCAGTATAATCTGAAGCCTCCTAAAATGAAATATATCCATGAAGTACAATAGAATCATTTCGCATACGCTTAGCAGAGGATAACTGTTATAACTGATATACGACACCAAGCTTTCTAAAACATAGATATTTTTGCACCCCCCCCAACACATATGCTGAAAACAAACAAAAAACCCCCAATGGCCTAATTTTGGAATAAAAGAGTTAAAACATGTGAAGAATCCCTGGCTCTTTCTTGTACATGGTATAAATGGATACCAATTCACTAGGACCCAGAACAAATTAATGAATCACTCCTTCAAACTCTCACAATTCCTCATTTTCATGCTGATGTTAAAAAAAGTCAGATAATTCTTTTTTTACTACAATTGGTAAGTGAGATTTGGGGACTAACTCTGGGTTTGTATTTTCCATTTTACCTACTTTGGTAGAAAAGTAGGAGCTGGTGTCATCAATATTACCTAGTTTCACCTTTCAAACTATGAGGTGTTTCTGATTCCTTTAATAACTCCTGGATTTTCTTGTTTTACCAGCAACATCGGAATCTGAAATTTGTTTGGAAGTTCTGATATGCTAGTAATCTAAAAAACACATGTTGACAAGCAACTTTGTTTCAAGTCTAAATAGTATTAAGATGCTACAGTAGTCACTAATTCTGAAAAGATGCCCCAAGGAGTCTAGCTGTAGAAAGAAAAACACTGGAGCCTGATACTTAAGTGCTCCTGGATTGAGCAAGAAGACGTGCCAGATGTCATTTGAAGGCGCCATCAGTTTGCAGTTTTAAAAATGTGATGGTAACTTTCAGATATCCACATCATCAGTCTTCCCACCCCCCACCTCAACCTGCAACTAACAGCACAGAAATACATCTGTCTGCATCAGAAACAATTCATATTTAATTCTTCCATACAATCCGAATCTATTAAGCTAAACCAGAATCAACACAAGATGATGTCAAATTATGATTCCATATAACATTGCTTAGAATAGTCAGTCACTGATGGAATCAAGCATTATACTTTGCTCATCCCAAGGAGGGAAGAACCCCACAAATGCAAAGTGGATGGGCAAAAACTTGAAACAGCAGAAGGATCACTAACCCCCAACATGATGTTACCATTTTCAACTCTGCGGATAACCTGGCAGTTACTGTAATAATGACTCAGACCCACCACACTTAGTGCTACCAACACCTAGGAAAAAGGTAGTCAAAAGATTACGGTTTCTACTACTGAAACTCCAAGCTCACCATCAATATTTTAAATATAAAAGCATTTCACAAATAACAGATTTTCCCAGCAGTTAAGCATGGGCCAGAATGTTGTGAACTTCAAATGAACAGCAACAGTGTTAACTATTGTAAAGAATGAACTCCAAAGGGCATAAAACCTTTCAGATCTTAAGGGACGAGGGCAGGTAGAATGAGGGATGTTAGTATATATGAACTTCCACAGTTAATCTGTAAGTTCAGCTAAGTCCACTTACAATCGTGCTACGGCAAACTCTTCTTAATACAAAGATCAATAATGACATGTCTGTGTACAATTAAACACTGATTTTTATTTTTTAAAAACAGTCTTTCACGGTTACATAAATCAATCACTTGTTACCAGGCTATTACTTAATAGAGCAAGCACACAGTTACTAACACTACACCTTTCTTCTGAACAATATTTACAAAGATAATTAGTCCAGTGTCAGACACTTACGGTGGTAGGGAGGCAGTTAAAATGCTTTTTCTCTTGAAGGAGTAGGTTAGTTAAAAAGTAAGCAAATGACAAACTAGCAAATCCTTCCCTCCCACATTTTTCAGCTCTGTAAGAAAATAGAGATGTTCAGCTTTTAATTTTGTCATACTACAATCACATATATAGCATACTGGCTACACCTGGGAGCTTTGGAGTGCCCCACTCCCTGCCCTTGGGAAAGCTAGTAAACATACTAAGCCTCAGTTTCCCCATCTATAAAACAGAGATAATAGTATTTAACTCATAAGGTCCTTCCAAGGACTAAATTGAATTAGATAATCCATGCAAAGAGCTGAGATTCGTGCCAGGCAGACAGTAAGTATTCAACAAATATTAACAATTACTGCAATTACAAGTGATCACATTCTAGAAGTCAATATAGTCGGTTTCAATCTCTATAGAAACAGCATTAAAGATCAACAACCCACCCAGCCCACAATCATTCACATACTCAATAGTTCCTTTGTATAATTTAAGTGAGCAACATGGAGAATAACTTATTGATGAGAAAGGACTAAACTTTCTTTCACTACTAAATACATGACCTACTCAGCCTGCTCTTAAAGTCAAAAGAACACTTTTTCTGTGTTTTGCTCCTACCTTCGCCGAAGAGGTCAAAAGGACTCTTTACAAATCCTCACCTGCCACGTCCTTTCTTTGCTCCCACATCCCTAAGAAACATCTACACTCTTTTCGGTTTTCTGAACTGCAGGGGCCTCATCTCCCTTTTAAAACCCTGATAGGTTAGCTCAACATAGTTAAGAAATACTCCAACCCCTGACACTCAGCACCTAGTCTTGCACAACACTCAGAAGTCACCTCCTCTGAGAAATTTCCCCACCCCCAGACAAAATTAAGTCCCCTAGTTTCTCAAAGCATTTTGGGTATACATATGCCTTAGCACCTACCTTATAATTAACTAATTATGTCTCTCTCGATAGACTGAATTGAGGGCAAGAGAAGCATTGTGGCCAAAGGGTCAGCTCTAGCACTATGCGCAGTGTTTGGCACATATCAGGTGCTCAAGAAATGCAACATGTGAATTTAACCAGAATCTTTCCTTTCAGAGTCCCATCTCTTGCTTGATGCCCCATTACAAAACCTGAACATAAGGCTGCTCTCAGTATACCAGGCTAACACGATGGACTGCTGATTACAACATCAGAAAACATACTCATCAGCTTCTCCCATTGGAGAGGTTCCCGGAACCCAAACTCAATTGAGCAGGATTATGTACCATCAGAATCAGTGGGAATTCCCAGCACACTACAGAGGGTACTTTTCTCCTTCAGTAAGATTGTTGAAAAGCCCTCAGGGTGAGCTTTTTATTGGGGGAACTCTTCATTGATTAAGTGAGGTGGAAATACTCAAAGATAAATAAATGCCTCGATTTGGCTGAAAAGGGGTCAAAATCATAACGTTCTGGGAAAAGCAAGCTAGCTCTTGATTCCTGAAAAACAGAGACCTCTAAAAAAGAACAGGAAGCAGGGGTGGGTGCTGGTCACTCTTTGTTTCAATAAATAAAATCTTTTTCTTCCCTACAGCCCAAAAGAAAAGGCCAATACACCAAGTCCAGATGAGATGCTCAACAATCTTTCCTCCTGACAAGTACACTAAACTGAGGTTCTTTAAAAAATAAAAAAAAAAGGAAGAAAGAAAAAAGGGGGGAAAAGTGCTGCCTTAGGAACCTCAGCCACAATGAAAAGTTCTAGTAATACTTTAATAAAAAAAAAAAAATCTATCTCCCTGGGTCCAACATTTACATTGGACGGCCCACAGAGAACTTGCAAACTTTCTGAAGGGAGGGACTACTACCTTCGCAAAGAACACAACTTGGGAAAAACAATCTCAAAATATGAAGAACTCCACAAAGGGCAGCTTTAGTTTTAGAACCATAATTCCCATCACAAACAACTTCCACCATCACCACCCCCAACCACCACCAAATTCAACAGTTGCCGGAGGATATCTTTCATTCTGGAAACAGAAAAGGAAACAAACAAGCAGCAGAAAGGGAATAACCCCCAAAATAAAGTTCTCTTTGCAAAAAATTGTAACAATTCAGTCTCCCACCCTTCCCTCTCTGGTGAAGTCTATGATTTATACGGCTTTGCTCTGCAGAAAGCTCTTTCTGGGCAGCTCAAGGAAAGAGCCGAGGGAGGGAGAGAAAGAGACACAGGCACAGAAAGGAGAGGAGAGAGAAAAAGAAAATGGCGCAGAGACTAAGTCCCGACTGTCGACAAGGCGACTTTCCCGGGAGGAATCCGGGCCGGGAAAGGCTGCCCGAAGCCCGGCGGCGGGCGACGCCGGGTCTCCGTTGCCCCCTCTTGGGAGGGCCGTGATCTGGGGGTGCTGGGGTCCCCGGAAAGGGGGTCCAGAGGCGGCCCGATGGGAACAATGGGGCCGGTGAGCGAGGAGCCGGGACTTAGTCTCTGGGACGCCATGTCTGTCCTCTGCCCGGCTCCAGCGGGGCGCGGGGTAGGCGGCCGGCGGCGGGAGGACCTGGGGTCGGGGCGGGGGGCACACTCACCATTCAATCGGAAATCCGCTTCAATCTGGAGAAAGAAAAGGGGGGAAGATGAACAAAACAGGCACATTTAACCCCGCGGGCGGCGAGCGCGCGGAGCCGGGGGCCTAGCCCACCCTGCGCCCCAGGGAGGAAGGGACCCCCCGGGAACGGCCTTTTAAGGGGCAGCCATTCCCACCCCCGCCACCCCAATATGTAACTTGGCGGCTTTCGTCCTAGGCCTAGCGAGCCCACCTCCGCCGGCCGGCCGCCCCTGGCCTGGGGCTCCGGCCTGTCAAAGCGGCCGGGCCGGGGCCTGCGCTGGGGGTCGCGGAGAGCCGGGGTGGGGCCGGGGCGCCGAGAGGACCGTGCCGAACTGTACCTGGGAATCGTTGTGGAGATGGTCCCCGCTCATGTCGGCCGGAGCGGTGAGAGCGGCGGGCGGCGAGTGGCGCCGAGGAGACGCAGACGGTCGAGACCGGCCTATGCGGGCGGACGGGAGCTCCCGGAGGCTCCCGAAGGCGCGGGTAAGCGGCGGCGGCTGCGGGCCTGAGACTCCCGGAACCGCTAAGGCGGCGACAGCGGCGGCGACGCTGACTGACTGCCGGGCGGGCGGCGAGAGCGGACCCCAGCAGTTGTGTAACAGCCTAAGTTCGCATTTCGGCTCACTGCGCCTGCGCGGCCGCTTTTAAACGAGACGTCGCGACGTCAGAGACTCGCGGAAGGAGGCCGAGGGTTGCGGGCCCGCCCCCTCGCGCTTCCAAAGGCGGACCAGGCTTTGCATCGCAAGCCCCGCCTCCTGGCCCTTGCGCGCCGCTGTGATTTGCATAAGGAGTCGACTCCTCCCAGGGCCGCCCACCCTAAGCAACCTTCCTTTCCTTTCCCCGCGCCTTTTCTCGGAACGCCGTACTCCTCTGCGAGGCAGTGCGCAGGCGCATCCCAGACGCCGCCCCCGGACCGTGGCCGGCAGCGCGGCCACGTGGTGGGCCTTTAAAGGCCGCGGCGGGACCGCGTCAGTCCCCGGCCGAGCTGCTGTCCTCGTGCTCCTTTCCGTAGCAGCGAATAACTTGGTGGCCTGGGCTCTAGCCCTTCCACCAACTCTTCTTTGCTCCCTAGCCGGGCGCCAAGGCCGCCAGGAGACAGGAGCTCCCGCCCTAGCCTTTGTCCATGCCTTTCAACCTTCTGAATTATTTCACACTATTATTAATTTTAATTTTTTAACCAACCAAAGGTCTGGTGCAGCTCCAGTTTCCAAACGAGTACATGTAGTCCTGGGTCACAAGGGCCCTAATTTATTTCGTTAATTCAACAGACATTTATTGAGCGTCTACTGTGAGTCAGGAATTGTGCTGAAAAGGGGTGGTGGTGCAGGGGGCCAAGGGAATGGGACCTCAGGGTAAACACGACCTGGCTCTGTCCATCGTTGCATCCCTAGCACACTATAGGGCAGAAGTGAGATGCACAGGATAAAGAACTGCCATTTAGGGACCACCTACTTTGTTCTCTGCTCTGAATCCAACACGACAGCTCTGTGGGGCTATTTTATCAAACTGTGTCAGAGATAAGTGACCTACAACCTTCTACGTGACATCTACATTTGGATAACCTCACAAGCTTCTCCAGGGCCGAACTCAACATCTTCCTCCACCCAGCTAGAAAAGCTCCATCCTGGACAACTTCCTCCTTCCTTTCTCATTAGTCCAACCGGTTGCTTCTCTTCAACCCATCTACCTCCTCTCCCCACACATCTGTCGAAGTCTGCACTATCTCTTGCTTGCATTATCACAATACACTCCTAACAAGGGTCTCAGCCTCCATTCTGGCCCTCTCACAAGCTGATAGCCAACAGGAGCCAAAGTGAACTTTTCAACACGCGGGTCTACCTTACCCCTTTCCCACAATACTTCCCATCACTCTTGGCATAAAGCTCAAATTTCCTAAAGTAGCTCCCAGCTTTTTGAATTAAGCCACATAGCCTGCTTAATTCAAGTGTGACCTCTGTGAATTTTGCCATATCTACTTACCACTTCCACTATTTTACTTACTATTTTAATCGATCCCCTTCTTTACTTAGCTTCCTCCTAAATAATAATATCTATGAAATAATAATGTCTATGAAGTCATTTACAAATAAATACAAAAAGTGTCCATCCATGGACCACTGAAATATCTCTATCACATCTAGTGGTAAACACTTTGGGATTAATTCTTGTGAATGCTCCAAAGCTCAACATTAATATCACTTTTTCAATTAATATCACTTTTTCCCCTTCCCCCACATTCTCTCACTCTCTCTTTCCTCACTGGGATCAAGTGCCCTTCATAGAGTGTCTTTTCCTTTGTAACACTTATCACAATTGTTATTAAGTTGCTAAGGAGGGCAATAAGTGATTTTATGTCTGTCTCCCCTATTGAACCCAAGGTCTATCTTTGTTGAAACTTGATCCCCAACACCTAGCAACAGATCCTACCAAAGAGGCATACAATAAATGAATGAAAGCAGGGTAATACAATGGTTAGGAGTGCACACATGGAAGTCAAACCAATCTAGGTGTGAGTTCTGCTCTGCTGTTAATTAGCTGTGTAACCTCAGACAAGTTGCTTAAGTTCTCTGAGCCCTAGTTTCCTCATCTGGACAATGATGATAATGGTAGAATTTTATTAGACTATAAAAAAAAAGTTTCTTGAGAACAGACAGCTCGTAAGTACTGAATTTTGGGTTTAAACTCTGATATGCCTGACTCCAAAGCTATGCTCTTTCTCTCAGGCAAACTGCCAGAACCAGTTTCGCCTTGTTAATGGTGTCTTTCAATAGACTTCCCATCTCAGAATCAATCCTAGACCACCAAGTGAGACATTTCAATATTATCTGTTTGCTGCAGGTAGGCCAAGATAATTCAAGGACCGCCTTAAGGAATAACAGAGTCTCTTACTACTACTCTACTGCCAACCCCCAAAGCCAAAGGAGACTCTGCATTTGATTTCCAGGTCTCTCCAAAGAAGATCTGGGTAGGCATAAAAACAGATCACAGACTCCAAAATCGCACAGTAAGCATGGTCCCATGCACAAACCTGCAGGTGTGCAGGCATTTTGTCACATAGCCACCCTGACTCTTGACACCTTGAATCAGTGTCTCTGCAATGTGGTCCATCCACCCCTAGTACTTGAGAAGACTATAGATAATGCATGGACAAACACTTTTACTGTAATTGTTAAGGATGTATTTCCATGTGTATGGGGGGAAAATATTTAACCACCACATCAAATCCATGATTTTAAGGATATAACTGTTTTGGATCAGGCTTTTAAAAAGTTGGTTGATTGGGGAGCCTGGGTGGCTCAGTCAGTTGGGCATCTGACTTTGGCTCAGGTCATGATCTTGCAGTTCAGGAGTTTGAACCCCGCATTGGGCTCTGTGCTGACAGGTTAGGGCCTGGAGCCTGTTCCAGTTTCTGTGTCTCCCTTTCTGCCCTCTCCCACTCATGCTCTCTCTCTCAAAAATAAATAAACATGCAAAAAAAATTGTACCTCTAAAAAGTTGGTCAGTTGATTTAGATAAAAATATCAAATAAGGGGCACCTGGGTGGCTCAGTTGGTTAAGTGTCTGACTCTTGATTTTGGCTCAGGTCATGATCTCATGGATCATGTGATCAAGCCCCGCAACAGTCTCTGCACTGACAACACAGAGCCTGCTTGGGATTCTCTTTCCCTCTGTCTTTGACCCTCCCCCACTCACATGTGTTTGCGCTCCCTCTCTCTCTCTCTCTCTCTCTCTCTCTCTCTCTCTCTGTCTCTCAAAAATAAATAAGCGTTAAAAATACATATATCAAATAATAACAAGAGGGAACATATAAGACAAACTCCAGTGAGGTCATAGGCAAATAAATGTGGCTTGGGAAACACTGCTTTAAATCAAGGCCCATGGACCATCCCAATCCCTATAAAAATAACTAGCAGATGACAGCTGATGTTATGGGCCTGTTTCCAAAGTATGCACTGTGAAAGGTGGACGATTTATAGATATCCCAGTAAAAGAAGGGCTGCATACACGTTGTTATAATTTAAAGTGAAACAGGTCTTTTCTCACAGGACTTCTCAGATTTATCAATATTCTAATACATACGCAAATCTTAAATAGAAGGAAATGAAGTGCAGTATCTCCAAAATGTATGTAAGCCCAGAAACCTTTTTTTCCACACTGCCTTTTGAGACTGGACTCTTTGGAATGATCAGACCTTGGGCTACCTGATCTAGGTTGTCACCCAAGATCCAGCCTGTACTTATTTGCTTCTCAGTCTCTTGGGATTCTTCTTATCACCTTGGCCCAACTCTTGGCTTCCAGAACTGAACACCTATGTGGTTGTCTTGAACAACCTCTGCTTTTCAGGGACCTGTTCTTCTGCACAATGTACACATGTATACAACAAATATGCTGCTGTCCCTCTGGCTACGGTTGTTTGACCCAGGCTGACTCAAGATGAGTCACTCAGATCGACTTCCTTGAGACTTTGGAACTGGGAAGGAGAGAGTGGTCTCTCTTCTTGTGGATGGATCTATAGGATGTACACTGGGGAGTTGCCCTGGTGGTATTTTCTGTCAAGAGGGCCCAAGAAAGCTGGGAAAGGGGGAGAGAAGGAGGAGGAGAAGAGAAGGCCCTGAATTCCATCAGCCCTTATTTCACCTCTGTTCCTGTACCTTTGAATAAATTCCCCCCTTTTGTTCAATTGAGCTCCAATGGGTCACTTAAGACCAAGAGTTCTGAATAGTCCTCAGTCCTAATCTACGTTTGACTCCTGGGCACTCTCAAACCCTCTGTCACCCTTTGGACCTGGCTCTGGACCCCTCGTGTTATGGCACCTGGATACACCTGCCAGCATTTTGACCATGGATGCTGACACAGTCTCAACTCTGCCAATTCTTGGGCAGCGGTATCTTCTGGAAGTCCCCCCTGCCTGTGGCACCTTGTCTAAGGACCCGCTGCCCTGTTGAGATTTGGACACCCTCAGAAAAGAGTCTACTTGACACACAGGAAGGAGACTCAGACTAGCAACCCCAGTAACAACCAGAAACACCCTTTTGCCTACGGGTAACTAAACATCTCAGCAAAGGTTGAAATTTGTGAAATAAAAAGAAAAGAACTAACAGGAAAACTGGCAACTCTTGAGTCATGGAAGGATAGGATAGCGACAGGGATGGAGGAGCCTGGCTATGTGTCTCAGGGCAAGGAGGAGAGTTCACTTTCACATGCCTCCTTTATCTTACTGCCAGAAGACATCCATTCTGTAATGAGGACATTTATGCATTCAACCAATGGCCACTGAGGAATGAAGGAGGACTATGTGGTAGATAGGAACTAGTTATTCCTTGGGAATATAGACATTAATAAGACCTAATCCTCATTTTGGAGGAATTCCTAATCTGAGAACGAGACAGACATTCCCCAACTGTTACCATTAGGTACAAGGAATAACAGAGAAGAAGGGGCCAGCCACCAGTTGCTATGGGAATGCTGGGGGTGGGGGAAGCACATCCAACTCACCAGTGATTGTAGTAGGGGCAATGTTGGGAAAGGCTTCCAGATGAATGCCATTCTTGAAAGATGAGGAGGGGCTGGCCTGTGGAAAAAAGGGAGGGCATTGCAGCAAGAAGAGCACTTTATGAAGAGGTGGAGAGTCACAGGCATGAGAGTAGGTTTGGTCAGAATGAAGCAAAGGGTACATGTGAAATACACCAGAGAAGGAGGCTGGGAGGGTGGGGAGGCCTCTCCCATGACCGTGGCACTACTTCAGGGTGAGAAATGACAGGGTTTGGAGCAGGGGTGAGAACAACCATGCGCAGCAGAGTGGGGACAGTTTGGCAGAGCTGACCCGGGAGATAGGCAAGTTCATCAGTGGGCCCGTGGAAACCCTTGCAAGTGCTTCCGAAGTGTCATTAACCATGGCAGGTCACATGGAATCAGGGTGAAGGTGCAGACTGTTAAAAGAGGGCAACCCATGGGGAAGTTGTGAAAGTGCTCTCTCTCTCTCTCTCTGACACTCCCTCTCACAGTGTATGCCTGCTGGGGACATCTTGGGGCTGCTCAGGTCCAGCTGCCTCCAACTCAAGAACAGCAGGTAGGGGGAGGCAAAGAGGCAGAAACCCGGGGCTCCAGGACATTCTGGAAAATTCTGGGAGTGAGAGACACCCCAGGCTGACTCAGCATGACTCTCTAAGAAAATGGAACAAAAGCAGCAGCCTCCCTTAACAACCAGCAGGTGACAGCTTAACCCAAATCAGGTTTTGACAAGATCTACCTCCCTGTGCTCCCTAGCAAGTCCTCCAAATACGAAGTCCAAATACTCAATGCCAACACTGCCACCCCGCCGCCCCCGCCGCCAGAGTCTGGCTCACTCCATCATTTTCTCTCCCCCTCACACAGCAACTTTTCCACTTCTTCTCCTTTCCCATCCCCTCCCCCCCCCCCCCGACCCCAACTACCACCTTGTTAAAGACAACGTGTTACATCAATTGGCAAGTTACTTGCTCTGCTAAGTGCTTCACTTACATTATCTCAGTTCTTAGGTCGCTGTTCCCCTCGCCTGGGTTGACATGTTTGGAAAGGCTAGTCCACATTTGCTGCCTTGTCTGTCTTATTTCCCATCCCTCAAACACTGCTGATCTGGCTTCCATTTTAATCAGAGACTTCCTAGTTTCCAAATAATTTAGCCATGTCCTCCTCTACCTTCTTGTAGCACTCAGTGATGTGGATGGGCACATTCTCTGGGCCCATTCCATTTGGCTCCAATGACCGTGAATTCTCTTGATTTCCCTCCTACCTCTGCAAATGCCATTTTCCTGCCTCCTCCTCATCTCCCAGCACATTGTAAGCATCCCCAAGGCTTCTGCCATCAACCTCTCTTCTCTCTCTACACCCTCCTCCTGGAAGCTTTATGGATTCTATATTGACTTCTGTAGAGAGCCTCTCAGATGGGTGTCTCTTGTCTTGACTTCTTTTTGGAGTAACAAAAATATCTACCCATCTGTCTATTGGTATGTGTGTTTCATAGCCCCCACAGTCCCCTGCTCCTGAATTCAACTTTTCCCTGAGCCCACCTTTCCCTTCTATGGTCACTGCTTGGTGAATAGCTCCATATGCTCCCAGTTGTTCAGGCTCAAACCATGGGAGCCTCTTGAATTGATCCTGTCCTCCACATCCCATTAATGGCTATAATCTCTGAGAGTCAGCCAAGCCCTATAATAATTTGTCCCTCATTCTCCAGTGTTCTTATGGCATCTGCCCCTTCACTGCATCTCTCTCTCTCTCTCTCTCTCTCTCTCTCTCTCTCTCTCTCTCACACACACACACACACACACACACACACACACACACAAACACACACACACACACACACCATGAGCCAGGTACCATGCCTAGTGCTAGGGATTCAGCTGTGAACTAGACAGATATGGTTCCTACCCTCAGGGGCCTTGTAAGTGGGACAGACAAGAGGACAAGTAATTGCCATCTACTATGATAAATGCTTTGGGGATAAAGTACAGTATGTTTGCTGTAGGAGCCCTTTAAAGGATCTTCCAGGCTAGAATTGAGGAGACAAGGCTTCTCAGTGGAAACGACATTTAAACTGAGGCCTAAAGGTGGAAACAGAAGTTGGCTAGGTGAAGGTTAGGGAGGATAAAGAAGACAACTGGAGATGAGCACTGGAGGTGAAGGAACAGATGGGCAAAGACTTGGAAACTGGGCAGAGAATGGTTCACTGGGGGAGCTTTGGATGACTCCGGATGGCTGAGGGGTAGAGTATAGCAGGGTGTTAAGAGATGAGGCTGGAGGGCTAGGCAAGGCCCAACTCATGCAGGGTCTTTTGTGTTGGTGAAGGAATTTGGAATTTATCCTGAGAGCAATGGGGAACCACTGATGAGTTTTAAGCAATGGAAGAATGTAATTAATATGCATTTTAGGAAATACTACTACGATATAGATTTGAGGTAGTCAATGGATTGAAGTAGTCGAGATTGGATGCTTGTTAAACCACAGATAAGGTTGATGTTGTCATGTAGGCAAAAATGATGGTGATGACAGTTCTGATCCAAAAAGCGATGAGGACAAAGAGAAGTGCACGCATCTGAGGGACATTCATGACATAGCAGTGATGTATGAACAATTGACTATATATGTCAGACAAAGGGAGAGGGGCAGATCAAGGATATGGATGGAGATGTCATTCACAAAGGCAAGGAACACTTAGGGGTGACCTGGTTTGGGGGAAAAATAATGAGTTCAGCTCTGTACGTTAATTCTGAGGTTAGCCAAGTCAAGATGTCTACTATGTGGTTGGATATGTGGGTTTGGAGTTCAGGAGAGTGTCAGCATAATGGCAATAGCTGAAGTGATTGGACTAGATGAAATCATCTGGCAGGACCTGGGAGGAAAGCCTTACTTTAGGGATGAGTCTGAGTTAGGAAGTGAATAAAAAGTGAGGAAGTTGAGGATAGCAAGTTTAGACAAGTTGTTCAAGAGGTTTAGCTATAAACAGGAGGGGGAACATACAGTAATTAGAATAATCTAGGGTTAAGAGGCTTTTTGTTTTATGATGGGCAAAACATACTCATATCTAATAAGAACGAGAAAAAAATTGTTTCTAGTTCAGGGTCTTTTGAACCGTCCCAATCCTTTTGACAAAATGCTAGCACAATTGAGCCTATATGCTTCCTTATCTTTCTGCGTGAGATAAGGAGGCAGGTCCCTTTGGAGGAGACACTTCTTTTTGCCTCTCAGAAGCCACAGGCTGCTTCAAATATTCTGGGCCCTTTCCCACCAGAACTCACTCAAGGGTTGACTCAGAGAACTCATTTTTCAGGATGGCTCATCCAGGCGTCTGGGGATATTCTCCTCCCAAAGGGCAGAGTCCAGCGGTGCGTAATCTGTCTCTACCTTTTCAGGACTTAGCAGGTGCTAAGGAAAGGGTTCGCCAGAACAAATACCAGCTCTGGTGATGGAGCTAGAGAAAGATACCCACAATTTGGAGGATAGATGTTCCTCCTCAGGTTTTGCAATGATGTTGTTAAGTCCACTAACATTTCCAGATGCCTGTTTGGTGCCAGCCCCTGGTAGTGCTGTGATGGACTAGAGGAACCACAGTCCAGAAGAGGAGATATATAAGTAAAGCATCAATTACAAGACAGTGTTCTTAGAGCTTCATGAGACAGTCCTTGGGGCTGGGAAGCCAGGCAGACTCTTCTACAGGAGCCCAGACTCAAAAGTTCGATGGCAGAAAGTAGAAAACTCTAAATGCCTCTACCAACCCAGAGCCTGGCTGTCCTATTATTTGTGAGGTGGGGGGGGGGGGGGGGATGGCGACACAATCTATTTCAAATTGATTTTTTTTTTTTTTTCCTCTGCAGACTTTTCCTTTCTGGTGAGCATGTGTATTCAGGACTGGGAGACAGAACATTGGGAAAACATTTGCACAAAACCTTATAGAATGTCCAAGTCTAGCCTTGGAACCTCCAAATTCAAAGCAGGTGAGGCCACCATTGCTGGATATTGGAAAGCCCCTGAGCTCAATCCTCATACTTCATTCCCTCATTCACTATCTCACCCTCTCCTGGTGGCTTTAAGTAGCAATTACATATGGAGAAGTCCTAAGTTCACATCTGTAATCAAGACCTTGCCCCCTGCCTTGTACTTGTATACCCAGCAGCGTGCCCAGCATCACTATTTGGGTTTCCAGTGGGCTTTTTTTCCCCCAATGGGCTTCTTAAACACACACCTCCAACCACACTTCTTTCTTCCCAAACCTGCCCCTCCCTAGTTTGCCCCCATCACAGTTAATGGTCCCCCATCTCCAATCTGTCATCAAATCTAGTGGACACCCCCTTCAAATATCCAGATGCTAAATATCTCTCCCTTTTCCCTCTGCTTCCGCTTAGCCGGAGCCTTCATCATCTCCACCTGCTTTAGCACAGGGGCCTCCTAACTGGTATCCTTGCCCCCCTATTGTCTTTCCATGGAACATCCTCAGAACAACTGACTCTTCGAAAATGTCAGATCTCATCACCCCATAGCTCAAACGTTCCCAGTGGCTCCCATCTCATTCAAGGTAGAATTCAAAAAACTTACAATGGCCCTCGAGGCCCCTCTCCTCTGCTAGTGCCCTTCACCTTGACCACCCCTCTCCAGCCACACTGGCCTTCTGACATTGCTTGTCACACACCACTCACCCTCCCACCTCAGCACCTTTGCATCTGAGAGCTTTTCTGCCTGGAACATCCTTCCCCCAGACATCTCCACGGCCTACTTCCCACCTCTCTCAGATCCTTGCTAAAATATCTCCTTTCCAGTGAGACTTTTCTGACTACTCTGTTTAAAGTCACAACCCCCTCCCCTCATCACTTCCCCACCTTTAATCTAGGCTTTATTTGTCACCAAGGCACTTGTCACCATCGAACCTACTAAATATTTTACTTATTTGCTTATTGTTGATTTTCCTTCTCCGAGAATATAATCTTGACGAAGGTAGGGATTTTTGTTTGCTTCATTTAATGCTGAGTTTCTAGCATCCACAGCAGTGCCTGGCACATATAGGGTACTCAATTAATATTTGTGGAATAAATTAATTAATCCCAGGTTGCAATGAGCTCCTGACATGTGTCAAACAGGGGCCTGGAATGTGCCAGAAAACCCCTTATAGTGAGCAACACAGTTCTCATTTAGCAGATAAGGAGACAGAAGCATGGAGGGTATGAGTGCCCTGCCTCTCTGTTCCCATAGCAACCTGCGCATGTCCCCAGTACCTATCGTTCTGCACTGTCATGGTCCATTTGCCCAGACAGCTGTAAGATTTTTGAAGTCAAGGACCATCTCTTAATCATTGTTGCATCTCCAGTACCTAGTAGAGCACTGGGCACATAGTAGATGCTTAAGAAATGTTTGTTTCATGCATGCATGAATGAAATCGGGACAGAAACCCGTAACTGTCAGGTAGACAGGTCTCTGCTCACCCACTCTGCCCTGAGGTGTCCCTAAGACAGCTACAGAACAGCTAAGTTCCCTTCCCCTGGCAGAGTGCCTGTCTTACACATCCTCACCCACAGAAACAGAAGTATTTCAGATGGAGAACTGGCTGACAGTTTTTTCCCATCACACTAGGCAAATGGAAAGAATTTCTCCAGTCAATCCCTATGCAGTTCCCCAGACACACAGGCAAGGTCTCTTTGTTCCACTCCCCACCCCCCACATCTGCAGCCTGCCCTACTATTTTCCCCAACTTCAGCTGCTGGGTTGGGCTGCCTGCCCATCCATCCACTCATCCAGCCTTCAGCCAACAGCCTCCGCAAACCTTCTCCAGGCTACGGTTGGGGGGGGGGGGCGCGGATCTAAGCCAACCCCCTACCTGCCCTTACCTCACTCCTCCCTGCCCCCCACTGTGTGTTCAGTAGGTTCTCCAAGTCTCTCCTTTGCCTCTTCTTTCTAGATTCTCCTCCAACCCCCAAACCCACGTCTTGGCTTCATGGTGATGGCTTGCTCCATCCCATGGATGATTGTGGGCCTCTTTTCCCATCTGTTTCCCCTTCTCTAGATCAGTAATTCTTTTTTTTTTTTAATTTTTTTAAAGTTTATTTATTTTGAGAGAGAGAGAGAAACAGAGCACATGAGCAAGGGAGGGGCAGAGAGAGGGAGAGAGAAAATCCCAAGCAGGCTCTGCACTGTCCGCACGTAGCCCCATGTGGGAATCAAACTCATGAACCATGAGATCATGACCTAAGCTGAAGTCAAGAGCCAGATGCTTAACTGACTGAGCCACCCAGGTGTTCCATCTAGATCAGTAATTCTTAAACAACTGTGGGGGAGGGGTCATAGACCCTTTTGAGAAACTGGTGTGGGCTATGGACCTTCTTCCTCCAAAAACCCATGTACATTTTTTTTTTTTTACATTTATTTATTTTTTGAGAGACAGAGACAGAGCATGAGCAGGGGAGGGGCAGAGAGAGAGGGAGACACAGAATCCGAAACAGGCTCCAGGCTCTGAGCTGTCAGCACAGAGCCCGACGCGGGACTCAAACCCACGAACCATGAGATCATGACCTGAGTCGAAGTTGGACGTTTAACGGACTGAGCCACCCAGGTGCCCCCAAAACCCATGTACTCTTTTTTTTTTTTAATTTTTTTTTTTTAACGTTTTATTTATTTTTGAGACAGAGAGAGACAGAGCATGAACGGGGGAGGGGCAGAGAGAGAGGGAGACACAGAATCGGAGACAGGCTCCAGGCTCTGAGCCATCAGCCCAGAGCCCGACGCAGGGCTCGAACTCACGGACCGTGAGATCGTGACCTGAGCTGAAGTCGGCCGCTTAACCGACTGAGCCACCCAGGCGCCCCAAAACCCATGTACTCTTAAATGCAGCATTTTGCATAGATGTTCAAGTGCAGCCCGGTTAAGAACTCCTCCTGTAGATGGTCTCTCTTCTCCTTCTCCCCTCCCCTCTAGATTTCTGGTTGTCATTGGCTTCCACATCAATCTCCCCAGTCTCCTTCAGATGCAGAATCTTCTCCCTACCATATTATTACCGATGCTGTTATTGTTATTAACAGCAGCTACGAGGTTTGAACATTTGTCACGCATCATCTGATTTCATCCTCTCGACAACCCCAAGAGGAAGCAACTATTATTGTCCCATTTTTACAGATGACAGAACTCTTGGTCACGTCGTTTGCCAATCCCACAGAGCTCTCAGTCCACGGTGTCTTTCCTCCGCCCCACGGTGTGTTGCCTCTTTGTTATAAACTGCTGTTTGCTTTGACCTTCCCCCTTCTACCACGTGAAGCTGGCCTCCACCGCCCCACCCCATGGTGTGTTGCCTGTTATTCTTAACTACTGAGTTTTTTTTAAACCTCCTGTCTTTACCACCTGAAATGCACCCTTTTCGTCACCTCCCCCACTCCTCGGAAGCTCCCTCTTTCTCCCCCATCCACCACTTCAAGTGACCACAGGTGGCTTCTTTGCAGTTGCTTGAGCACATGTGAGCCATGAAAGAGGTTTCGTTTCCCTTCCCACTCTCAGCCCAGCTGTGGCAGCCTCTGTGACCCTTGCCGGCCCTAAATGGAGCACTTACAGCCGCTTCTGACAGAAGGCCTTGTCACTTCTGGGACTGGCAAAACTGACATCCAGGTAAGAGGAAGGGAGAGGACATCTAGTTGATAACTCTCCTGTACCAGGCCTGTGCTTGGCATGGGGACACAGAAGCCGCGCTATAAAGGCCCTAGCTTCTGGGTGTTTCCAGGCGTCCTATTGATGGACACTTGGAGGCTCTACGATGATTGGCCTCAATCCATCTACTGCCTGTCTCTGGATGGTCAGGGGTCCCTCTGCAGCATGACCAGCATCCAGCTGCCAGCTGAGCCAGCAAAAACACTGCTCAGACCCTACCCGAGAAACAGCTGGCTGCTGTATCTTTCTCCTCAGTTCAAATCTCAGAGCAGCCTGATAATTTTAGTTGTATTAATCATAGTCATACTTTTGTTCTTAGCATGATAAAGGAGTATACCATCACAAAAGCAATTTCTAAAACTGTGACTTGAAGTGCAATATACATACAGAAAGGTGCACATATCAAAACTGTGCGGCTTGAGGAATTTCCTTGTTTGTGTAACCTGCACCTAGTCAAGAAACAATTTGTCAGCACCCCCAAACCGCCCTAGTGCTTCCTTCCTGCCATTACCCCAGGGTAACCACTATCCTGATGACTTCCAACAGCACACGTTGGTCTTGCCTTTTTTGTGGACAAAAGCAATGTTAAAAGAAACAGACCATCCTCTTGTCCACCCTCCTGGCACACATTTTGATTGACTGAGGATTCATGGATTCAATTAGTGATTGACCAGAAGTTGACTGTATGCAAAACGGACCAAGAATCTTATGAATTGAGGGGCGCCTGGGTGGCTCAGTCTATTAAGCATCCAACTTTGGCTCAGGTCATGATCTCGTGGTTCGTGAATTTGATCCCCGTGTCGGGCTCTGTGCTGACAGCTCAGAGCCTGGAGCCTGCTTCTGATTCTGTGTCTCCCTCGCTCTCTGCCCCTCCCCCCACTCACGCTCTGCTTTTCTCTCTCAAAAATAAACTTTGAAAAAAAGTAAAGCAAACAAACAAACAAACAAACAAACAAACAAAAAAACCAAGAATCTTTTGAATTGAACCAAGGGACTGTAGCCTCCAAGGGACTTTAACTGTAAACTGACCCTCTGCTGGGGCTCCAGAATCTCAAAGTATGTTCTCAACAAAGGGCCCGGCACCTGTCTGCATGCACACCTGATCACTTCCTCTACAGTTCAAGTTCTCATGCTCACTGCTGCTGGTTTTCTTTTTCCTTTTTCTTTTTAGTTCTGAAATAAGGATATTAGAGACTCTAGAAAGCACTGTCCTCCAGAACTCTGGCCTGATCACTCCTAGTGATGGAGAAATCATGATCTCATGAGCTTACCTATTCCAGGCAGATCTGACAAGTAAGTTTCAAACTGTTTAAACACACACACGCCTCTGGAAAACTTTATTGTTTGAGCTCAAATATACTGCAATTTTTGCTCGTGGATTTTAGTCCTGCCTTCTGCAGTGCCCCAGAACTAGTCAATTTAGTAATCAGATTTGGGTGCTTTCTCTGTGCCAGGCTCAGAGGCATGTGAGGCTCCCTGAACCCCAAATCCTTTCTGTGGAGATCCTGGGATTTACTGAGTCAGGGATGTGGCTAAACTAGCATTTACCAAAGAACATTCTAGTGGATGCTAATCCCCAGAAATACTTTATGAAAATAGAGCTCTGAGCTCAAGTGAGATGGGTAAGAGCTCCACACTCTCTGGTCTGTTTCTAGTGTCACAACCTACATGAGCTCAGATAAGACTCTGGGAGATCTTGAAGCATAGAAACACTGTCTCACTTTGTCAGTGTTTTCAAGACTTACTTGACTTAGAATCCTTTTCTATAGAGTGCCTATGCATATTTCTCAGAATGAGTGTCCCTCAGAACAGGACCTAGGCCAGCTAGCTTTAAGCCTTCTCCAGAACTGCACTGTCCAATCTGGTAGCCGCTGGCACATGGGGATATCGAACACTTGAAATGTGACTTCAAACTGAGATGCGCCGTGAGTGTAAAATATACACCAGGTTTCGAAGTCTTAGTACAAAAAGAACACAAAATGTCAATAATTTTGTGTTGACTCTGTGTGGGAATAAAATGCTGTTTTTGAAATATCAGGTTGAAATATATTATTAAAATGAATTTCTTTTTACTCTCGAAAATGTGACTGCTGGGAAGTGTATGGTTATCCATGCAGCGTGCGTTATATTTCCGCTGGAAAGTGCTGCCCTAGCCTTCCCTGCCGGTCATGAAGGCTTAGTTGGCACATGGAGGGGGGGAGGGGTTGGTAGCGTCATGGAGGAAGTTCAGGGGAACTGCGGGAATTCATTGAAGGGACAGCTCACAAAGCTTACGGGGCGGGGGGGTGGGGGGTGGTCAGGAAGTGGTGACAAAGCTGAGACCTGAAAGATGAGAAGGAGTTAGCCTGAGGAAGGCAGTGAAAATAGCATGTGCCTAGTCCTTGAAGTGAAAGAGGAACTGTGGGTATTCCAGGAGGGCTGAGGCATGGGAGTAGAGAACAGAGAGGGCAGCATGGGCCAAGATTTGGGGGGCCTGGGAAGCTGTAGTAAGGGGTCTGTCTTGAGGACATTGGGAAGGCACTGAAGGCTTTTCAGTTGGGTGAGACTAGGCAGATTTGCATTTTAGAAAGATCTCCCTGATATTTGGATGAAACATAGATGGGGGTAAGGACAGACTGAAGGCAGAATGGCTGATTCTGAAGCTTTTGGAGTCATCTAGGAGGGAGGTGATGAAGGTCTGGACTATACCACAAACCATGGAATTAAGGAAACCCAGTGTCTGGGAAATAGGGTCAGAGCTAGGACCACTGGTCCAGGCTGCTACTTGGAGATGAGACCAGGGGAGGGGTGGAGTCCAGGTTGATATCCTAGTTTCTGAGTCGTGAGGTGGTGATGGGACCACAGGAGGCTGTGGGAAGGGAAGATGGTGAGTTTAGGATCGTTCCAGTTGAGTAGGGGAAGTGTGGGGGTGTACAGATGGGGATGCCCGAGGCGAAGTGGATATCGAGGTCTGAGCTCAGAAGGGAGTTCCATGGTGAAGGAGAGTTGACATGAAACAGCTACCCTATGAGTCTGAGTTCCTCATTGCAAGGTGGGGACATGATCTACTTCCCAGAATTAGTGTGATGATCAGATGATGTAACATGTTGAATGTGCCTGGCATTGCACAGGCACACAGAAGGTGCTAGGGGGATAGAGTGGTTCTTTGTTTCAGAGGGTCTATCATCCCTGTTTCCTACAGGGTCAAACCCACCATGATCTTTGCAGCTGCCATTTTGTCCTTCACTACCCATGGGCCCACAACTGTGTTTTTGAAGTTTCCAATGCAGCGATGGAGAGATGTTGCCAGAAAAAGTTGGGGGAAAGGGGAGTGAAGGCAGCTCCCCCTTCCTGGGTGGCCCTAGAGTTAGAAGGGAGTGAGCAGTCGGTACTACAAAATGAAGACTGCACTGGCTGCTGTCTCCCACCCTGCCTAGCAAAGCAATAAACCTTGCCCTATTCTAAGCCTCAGTTTCTTCACGGGCTCAAGGAGAGGCCTGTCAGCTGGACCCTCCCTGGTCCTGTCCCTGCCTTCTTCTTGCTCCCAGAAAGCCTCTTTCCTTCTCTTGACCCACAGAAGACATCACTTCCTTGAAGACTTGGCTCACTGCGGGCCTCCTGGCGGCTCCTTCCTGGGGCAAAGGGCCAAAATCCTGACAAGATTAAGAGGCTTTGGGACTGTGCCAGGCTGGGAAAACAGGAAGGATGACGAAGTAACCCCCCCTTCTTCTGGGGCTTGTTTACTTCAGCTTCTCCTCAGCTGAGTTTTCTGGATACACAGTAACCCCTGACATTTTCATCCCATGCCCAGCCCCTGGCCCCACAGCACTTAATGCACCCGTTGGTCATGGAGTTCATGGGACAGGCTTGCTCCTGTGTCCACTTGGCCAACTGCACCGAACTCCTGGAAAGCAGGAAGAACATAGATACATCCTAACCAGATACCTACCATGTTCCACGGGAGGAACTGTCCTCTCAGCTCCCCAGGATAAGCAATGTTCCTACATTTCCAGCTGTGGAAACTGAGTCTCAGGGAGGTGACCCATGTCACCCAACATGTTTGTGTTGGACCCAGAAATAGGGAAAAGTGGAAGGGAGAAGGACCTCTTAGCAATTAAGAGCATATCTTTCTGGGCACCTGGCTGGCTCAGTTCGAGGAGTGAGCCACTCTTGATCTCGGGGTCATGGGTTCGAGCCCCATGTTGGGGGTAGAGATTACGTTAATAAATAAATACACTTAAAAAAACAAAACAGAGAGCATATCTTTTGGAAGCTGACCGAGCCTTGATTGATTCTTCCACTTTCTGCCTATGGAATTCGGGCAGGTTCCTAGTGGGAGGCTGTGTGGGGTAGTGGTTCCAGAGCACAGGCTCTGGAATCAAATGTCGGTTCCCCCATCGGCTCGTTATGTGACCCTGGGAGAGTTTCTTCGCCCCTCTGCACTTCAGTTTCCACAGCTGTAAGACAGGTTAATAATAGCTCCTAACCACATTGACTTGTTATGCGGATTAAATGTGATAATCCACGTGGAACACTTAGCACAGTGTCTGGCCCATGGGCCAGCTCCATCAGTGTAGCTACGATAGTCATGGACACAGAGCTAGCTGACTCTAGCTGCCACCTGTCCCCCAGCCTGTCACCAGTCACCCTGGGGGCTCACTCAGTTCTTCCCGTATGGTAGGCGCTCACTGGCATGCCGACAGAAGGACGGGTTGGGAATTGACTCAGTGTTTCTGAAAACAGGCTTCTGACGATATGTGGGAATAGGATTCTGAAGGAAGACGGTTTTCAGGAGTTTCCCAACCAACCAGCAAGTGACAGCTTTTTGCATGCTAGTATGAACTTAAAATATTTCCAGACTCCTTTTTTTCTCTCTGATTGCAGGAGCAACTTATCCTCATTGTGCCCTGTTCAGATGTTACATAAAGATATAAAGCAGGAAAGTTAAAGTCCTAAGGAATCCTGCTTTGAAAGAGATGCACACTGTTAATCTGAGGTGGGTCCTTCCAGACTATTCCTATGCCTACGCCTAGTTTTTGAGCTCTGTTGTGTGGCCCACTCTGTGTCAGACATTGTGGGGAGGCCCCCGCAGAGTAGAGATGACTGTCTGTACCTCAGGGGCAGGCACAGTTGGGGCGGGACACAGAATTTCACAGAACACTTCATCAGCAATTAAAGCCACCATTGTACTGATGACTCATTCTCTCACCACACACTTATCATTCAGGGATCTGGGACCCGGAAATGACGAATCAAGGTCCTACTTGGCTTCAGAGAAAGAATTGAGATTGAATTAGCAAGACCCTCTGGTGTACTTGTCCCCTGTCAAGCGAGAGGGCGAGAAGGCGGAGTGGGTAATACCACGCCCCGCTCCAGAGAATAGCTCCCTCCCTTTGTGTAGGGAACTGTATCTTAAGGAGCCAGGCAGTCTGGGCTTACCACAGGCGGTTTCTGTGACCTTGGGCAAATCACTTCCCTCATCTGAGCCTCAGGTTCCTCACTGAGTGAGGACAATCTTCCTGCCTTGAAAGGTACATTTCCTCATTCATTCATTCATTCATTCATTCATACACACTCTTATTTCCTAGGAGTATGGGGGGATTACTCATAAACATGGCCATCTAGGGGGAAAACAAGTGGGGTCCTGTGTAATTTGTGTTATTGTTGAGCAAATATTTACTTCCTCCAGCCCTCCTCAGTGTGGAAAGAATATACTTCCGCCCTCTGTTGATATTGGACCTAGCCATGTGACTTATTTTGGCTAAAAGAATGTGTGTGGAAGTGACAGAGGCCAGCCCCAAGACACCGAGTATTCCACTCACCCATCTTGAGCAACTGTCCTCAGCCATGAGAACCATGAGTCCCAGGCAGCAGGGGCTCCTTCAGCCCAGACCCAGAGTGACAAGACCGGCGAGGCAGCCCAGCTCAGCTGGGGGAGCCCCGAGGAGCCCTGGCCACCCCACAGACCCCTGGGTGAGAAATGAATGTTTTCCCAAAAAGCATGGAGTTTCTGGAAGCTGTTTTTTTATGGAGCATTGTTGCAGCAAAACCTGATCCTTAGTGTGGATCCCTAGCTCACTCCTTATGCTGATGTCAGCTTGGATCTGAGGAAAGATTCTCTGATTTGGTGATACTTGACCTGAGATGGGAATGTTAAGAAGGAGCTAGTTGTGGAGTCGTCTCAGGGGAAGTGTTCCAGGCAGAGGGAACAGCAGCACCATAGTCCTGAGGCTGGAGGAAACTGGGCCTCTTCAGGAATAGAATTAAGGCCAGTTGGCTGGATTGTCTGCTAAGGGAGAGTACAGAGGTCTGAGCCCTAGACCTGTATGTTCAATGGGGCACTTCATGTTTCTACTCAGACATCTATCAGACGCTTCAAACTCAAAACATTGGCTCCAGAGCTGAGCTTGCGGTTTTCCCCCAAATCTGTCCTTCCTTTTTCATTTCCCCATCTCAGTCAGTGACACCACCACCTTCCTAGCCAGTCACCCAAGCTGGAAGGCTGGACCTCATCCTTAACTCCTCCCTCTCCCTAACCCACCTAATATGTCCTCAAATCCTGCCCGTTCTACCCTGTTCATTCTCTCCTATCTGTCCACTGCTCTCCACTTCCATAGAGACTACCCCAGTTGAAGCTGCTTAGACGACAGCATTAGCCACTTCCCAGCTTCCCCGCCTCCCTGCTTAGCCCTCCTCCAGCTGATCCTCCACATGGCAGCCAGTGGTCTTATTTAAAAACAAACCATCTATAAGCAGCCGACTTCGGCTCAGGTCATGATCTCGCGGTCCGTGAGTTCGAGCCCCGCATCGGGCTCTGTGCTGACCGCTCAGAGCCTGGAGTCTGTTTCAGATTCTGTGTCTCCCTTTCTCTGACCCTCCCCTGTTCATGCTCTGTCTCCCTCTGTCTCAAAAATAAAATAAAAAAATGTTAAAAAAAAAAAAGTCTCTCCATAAGCGAGTGGCTAGCACTACAGATAGCACAGCCATGCAATGGAATATTATTCAGCAATAAAAAGGAGTGAGCTAAGTTCTGGAGATGGACGGTGGTAGTGGCTGCACGACGTGTGAATGTACCGAATTCCGCTGGACTGTGCACCCAGAAATGGTTAAAATGATAAACTTTATGTGAGGAAAAAAGCCACAGAAGAACCTTGCATGCGTGTTGCCAAATGAAAGAGACCAGTCTGAAGAGATTATGTACCATCTGATTCCAACTCTACGACATTCTGGAAGAGGTGAGAGAAACTCTGGGGACAGTGGAAAGACCTGCTGGGAGGGACAAGGGAAGGATAACTAGGTCAAGCACAGGGTATTGTTAGGGCAGTAAAGCTGTTCTGTATGACATGTAGTGGCGAACTCATGTCGTTATGCGTTTGCCAAAACTCAGTGAACTGTGCAGTACAAAGAGGGAGACTGGATGTACACCGTGGACTTCGGTCAATAAAAACCTCCGCAAAAACAAAGACAAATCGAGTTTCACGAGTCCTCTGTTTAGACCTTCCGATGCTTGCCCCTTTGATCTGGGCCGGAAGGTTTGCCAAGCTTCCCCCTGGAGTATTCCCCGGCATTCTTTAGGGATCAGTTGAAATGCCACTTCTTTTGAGAAGCTTTCCTTCATCCCCCAAAGTAGCCAGCCCCCCTCACCTTACCAGCCCTGTAGAGTCCGTTCTTAACACTGCAACATTTGCACATTTAAAAAAAAAATTTTTTTTTTACGTTTATTTATTTTTGAGACAGAGAGAGACCGAGCATGAACGGGGGAGGGTCAGAGAGAGAGGGAGACACAGAATCTGAAACAGGCTCCAGGCTCTGAGCTGTCAGCACAGAGCCCGAGGTGGGGCTCGAAATCACGACTGCGAGATCATGACCTGAGCTGAAGTTGGTCGCCCAACCGACTGAGCCACCCAGGCGCCCCTGCACATTTTTAATGAGATAGTTGACTGTATTTATTTGGGTAATGGCAGTCTCTTAGGCCCCATGAAGGCAGAGATCATGTCTGTCCTCTCACCACCTTATCTCTAGCCCTTAGCCAGTGCCTGGTCCATAACAGAACTTGGCAAATGTGTGGCTGGACACAGTTTCACATAAAAAGGTCACATATTATATGATTCCATTTATATGAAATATCTAGAATAGGTAAATCCGCGGAGACAGAAAGCAGACAGGTTGTTGACAGTGGCTGGGGAGTGAGGGACTGCCTATGAGTACAGGGTGTCCTTTTGGGGGAGATAAAAATATTTTGGAACTTGACAGAGGTGGTGGTTGTACAATATTGTGAATATACTAAATGCTGCTGGACTATATATATATATATATATATATATATATATAATTAAAAATTTTTAATGTTTTATTTTATTTCTTGAGGGACAGAGCACGAACAGGGGAGGGGTAGAGAGAGAGAGAGAGAGAGAGGGAGACAGAGAATTTGAAGCAGGCTTCAGGCTCTGAGCTGTCAGCACAGAGCCCGACACGGGGCTTGAACCCACGAGTGTAAGATCATGACCTGAGCCGAAGTCTGATGCTCAACCGACTGAACCACTCAGGAGCCCCTGGACTGTATATTTTTAAAGTTTATTTATTTTTTTTAGTAATCTCTACACCTAACGTGGGGCTCGAACTCATGACCCCCAACATCAAGAGTCGCATGCTCTTCCTACTAAGCCAGCCAGGCGCCCCTGAACTGAATATTTTTAAAATGGTTCATTTTATGTCAGGTGAACTCCATCTCAATTTAAAAAAATGTTTGGAGTATTAGCCCATGTCTGTCTTTCTTTCTTTCTTTCTTTCTTTCTTTCTTTCTTTCTTTCTACAAAGTCTCTTATTCCTTTACTGTTCTCGGGTTTACACTAGTACCTTTGGCCTCAGAGGTAGTTTTGACAGAAGAAATGCACAAGGAATAAAAATAAGTTAATGTTACTTTTTTTTCCTTAAAACTTTATTATAGGAAATTTTAAGTGTACGCAACAGTAGGGAAAATAATATAATGAAATGTACCAATCACCCAGCTTCAACAGTTATAAACCCAGGGATGAACTTATTATACACCCATCTGTTCCTCTGCTTTCTTGGGTTATTTGGATGCATGTATCAGACATCATATAATTTCATCTATAAATATTTCCTTATGTCTCTAAAAGAGAAGAACTTGAGGGGCGCCTGGGTGGCTCCGTTGGTTAAGCGTCCAACTTCGGCTCAGGTCATGATCTCACGGCCTGTGAGTTCGAGCCCCGCGTCAGGCTCTGTGCTGGCAGCTCAGAACCTGGAGCCTGCTTCGGATTCTGTGTCTCTTTCTCTCTCTGCTCCCCACCCCCCTCATGCTGGCTCTCTCTGTCTTTCAATAATAAATGTTAAAAAATTTTTTTTAAATAAAATAGATAAAAGAACTTGAAACATGTAAACACAAAATCATTATCACCTGAAAAATCAACAACAAATTCTTAATATTATCAAACATGCAGTCAGTGTAGAAATATACGCAGTTGTTGCCTAAGTTTAAAACATAGGATGCATTGCAATATATACATTGCATTGTTTGATATGTCTCTTAAGTCTCTTTCAACCTATAGGTTTTCCCTCCCCTTCTCTCTTTTTATTTTATTTTATTTTTTTAACGTTTATTTATTTATTTTGAGAGAGAGAAAGATAGAGGGAGGAGAGGGAGAGAGAGAGAGAGAATCCCAAGCAGGCTCCAAGCTGTCAGTGCAGAGCTCGGCCCAGGGTTCGAACTCACTAACTGTGAGATCATGACCTGAGCCAAAATCAAGAGCCTTTCACTTAACTGACTGAGCCACCCAGGTGCCCCAAACACTCTCTCTTTATACAGTGGAATGTGTGGGAGTGGAATAGACAGGAATTGGAGATATTCTCCCTTTCTTTGTCTTCAATTTATTTTGTGAAGGAATGAGGTATTTGTCCTGTGGAGTTTCCCACATTCTGGATTTTGCTAACTGTATCCCTGTGGTATCACTTAATATACTCCCTAACCCCTTTATTCCACGTGACTAGACTCTTGCTAGGGTCAGGTTAAGTGTTTTTTTCAGCAAAAATACCTCACAGGTGACGTTGTATACCTGTATCAGGAGACACATCACATATTTATCTTTCTTTCTGTGAAACTCCTAGCGACTGATAAGCGTGGCCAAAATCCAATGTTTTGTTAAAGTTTGCAAAATACAAAATGCAAAATTCTAATTGTTAAAATTTTGTTTTCATTTATTAGCAGAAGCACTTTGATCAGGGAACTTTTCTCTAACCAATTATTTGATTACAATGAGATTCAGTTACAGTGAAATTTAGTTCATATAGGAAAAGTAGGAAAATGCTTGATTCTTTCATTGACCAATTTTCAAATGATGAGTAGGTTTCCTAACATGTTCAAGGGAAATCCAATGAGGTTTTTTTTCTCTCTCTTTCTTTCCCTTTTTCTTTTTCCTTCCTTCCTCCCTTCCTCCTTTCCTCCCCCCTTCCTTTCTTCCTTCCTTTCTTTCTTTCTTTCTTTCTTTCTTTCTTTCTTTCTTTCTTTCTCTCTTTCATATGAATTCATGGATTTTAAACTGGTTTGATTTTAAACCATATTGTTGCTTAAATAGTCTCATCTTTGGCCAGATAGAGCTTCTTCACATTGGCTTCTGAGCTCTTTTGACATGACCTTATAGCTTCCTTGCTTTCTGGAATGACAAGATGTTCCAGGTTTATCTTGTACATTTTTTTGCCCCAGACCTCGAGGCAGCCATTTCTCCAAGGAGCCCTGGTTCTTTTATGGGAAATGGTATTTTGACCTTTCACACTTTTTTACCTAGGGTTGCTCATAGCTACTATATTGGTAATTGTTTCTAGGCCTTTTCAGTGGATACAGAATTATTTATTTATTTATTTATTTATTTATTTATTTATTTATTTTGAGAGAGCATGAGAGTGTGAGAGCGGGAGCAAGGGGAGAGGGGTAGAGGGAGAAAGAGAGAGAGAATCTCAGGCAGTTTCTACACGCAGCATGGGGCTCTATCCCACTACCCTAGGATCATGACCTGAGCTGAAATCAAGAGTCGGATGCTCATCAGACTGAGCCACCCAGGTGCCCCCAGAATTTTTTAAAAAGAGATCTTGAGTTCACACTGATAGTTCCTTTTCAGAGTTTTTACTAAATTTCTTCCTTTTTATATTTCTTTTCTCTTAGCCCAAGAGTTTTGGTTTCTTTTTTCTTTCTTTTTATAAATGCTTTTATTTATTTTTGAAGGAGAGAGAGAGACAGAGCATAAGCAGGGGAGGAGCAGAGACACAGAATCCGAAGCAGGCTCCAGGCTCTGAGCTGTCAGCACAGAGCCCGACGTGGGGCTCAAACCCACAAACTGTGAGATCACGATCTGAGCTGAAGTCAGATGCTTACCTGACTGAGCCACCCAGGCACCCCCAGGAGTTTTGGTTTCTAAAGTCAACAAACATTAGATTTATTTGCTTTAGCCTCTGATGTATAAAAATAACAATTTTATTAACAATATGATAATTGGAAACATTTTAATATTAAAAACCTTTCTTTTTCTTTTTCTTTTTTTGCTCTTCTTCATGTCCTTTGACTATATTCTGATAGGAATAGACAATCAAATTATTGTGTCTAAAGCTACTCAAAATAATTCTTTTCTAAGTGGTTACACTACCGGACGCCTTGGGTGGCTCAGTCGTTTGAGTGTCCGACTTCGGCTCAGGTCATGATCTCGCGGTTCGTGAGTTCGAGCCCCGCGTCGGGCTCTGTGCTGACAGCTCGGAGCCTGGAGCCTGCTTTAGATTCTGTGTCTCCCTCTCTCTCTGCCCCTCCCCTGCTTATGCTCTCTCTCTGTTTCAAAAATAAATAAATGTAAAAAAAATTTTTAAGTGGTTATACTACCAATTTAATTCATAGTTTGATACATCTGTTTCATTTTGCTTTTAAGTTTTAGGGATTACTTTACTTAAAATTCAATTTTGCTTTAATAATTATGTAGAACATTTATACCATTCCATAGCCAAATCTTCAAAATAAGGTATATTCAGGTAAGTGTAGCTTCTATACCTGTTCCCTCCCCTCCAGGTCTTCCTCTCCCATTGGTAATCATTTTGTTTTAAGTTTTTTGTTGTTGTTGTTGGGGCACCTGGGTGGTTCAGTTGGTTAAGCGTCCAACACTTGATCTCAGCTCAGGTCATGATCTCAGGGTTGTGAGTTCAGGCCTCATGTTGGGTGGGCTCTGTGGTGGGTGTGAAGGCTATTTAAAAAAAAGGTGTTTTTTTTTCTGTAATTAAAAAATCTATAAGTTTTTATGTATATATGTATATTTATATCCCTCCTTTCTTACATAAATTATAACATATCATATATGCTTTTATTTAACAATGTATTCTGGGGGCACCTGGGTGGCTCGGTTGGTTAAGTGTCTGACTTCAGCTTGGGTCATGATCTCACAGTCTGTGAGTTTGAGCCCCGCGTCGGGCTCTGGGCGGACAGCTCAGAGCCTGGAGCCTGCTTCGGATTCCGTGTCTCCCTCTCTCTCTGCCCCTCCCCTGCTCATGCTCTCTCTCTGTCTCAAAAATAAGTAAAAACATTAAAAAAAAATAAAAGAAAACAATGTATTCTGAAGATTGCTCTATGACAGTGTATAGAGATAGCTCTCATTCCTTTTCACAGCCATAAAGTATTTCTTGTGTAGATGCACCACTATTTATTTGCCTACTCCTCTGTTGATGAACATGTGGGTAGTTCCTAAACATTTGCTATTACTACGAGTGCTATAACAAGCTATATCTTGTCCATAGCTTTTGGGATCAACTCCCAGAAGTAGTGTTTTTGGGTAAGTTTATCCGGAATTTATTTTGAAGTCCTGGCCCTTCAATGCTTTCTGCGTGAGCTTTTTCACATTTCCTATCTGTACCTCAGTTTCTCACCTGCAAAATGGGTATGATAACAGTAATTACCTTCGAGAGTGGCTGGGAAGATGCTTTGTAGTGCTTAGAATGTGCCAGGTACATAGGGGGTATTCAATCACCCTTAACAAGGGATAGGAAGTACCAGAGTGTGTGGGCAGGTGGGAACAATTGGGTTCAATGCTGGGATGCATTGCAAGAAGGGATTCTGTGCCTGTCCCTCCTGCCCCTGCAGGAATGGTAGGGATGATAGAACCCAGAGATGAAGTTTGGAGATTAAAGAAGAGATTGAATGAATGAGACATGGACTTATAGTAGCTGGATGCCAGCATGGACAATGGCCCCCACAGGCTCCAAATGTTGCCCCCCTCCTAGGGCTTGGGGCCCACCTATACACTCTGTCCTGCCCTGAGACTGAGAGGTACTCTGAGAGAAAAGAGGGAGGAAATGCTCACTTGATTGCATTTAGCCTGAATGGATACTTGGGATAGATATTACCTTCAATTATAGAAAAATAAAGAATTTTATATATTCATTTTTGTTCATGGCCTGTGAAATTCAAACCCATTACAACATGGTTATTGACTGAGAGCTTGAGGGATAAGAGGAAGAATTGAACGTGAGTGTGGGAAGAGGGAGAAGGAGAAAAGATGACTTTGCTCATCCTATGCTGAGTCTAGAGCTATGCTGGCCAGTATAGTAGCTACTGGTCTGTGTGGCTAGTGGCTATCATGCTGGAGGGCCTAGCTGGAGAACATCTCCATCATTGCAGGAAGTTCCATTGGACCATGCTGGCCCACTCTAACCCCCGTGGAGCAGCATGTGCAGATGTGGTTGGATAGGCGTGGGGCAGCAGAATGAAGACCCCAATGCTGGAGGCCCCATGCCAACACCCCCATCCCTGGTGCCCAAGGAAACAGGCCCAAACTGGTCATCTGAAGGTCCAGGGTAGCTGCCCGTATCCATGTGGCCATCCAAGCCTGTGTCTCAGGCTCTCACTCCCTCCTCCCTCTTCTAGGTAGCACCTGCCTACAGCTCCAGCTCTTCACCCCCTTCCCTCCGGCCTGTTTCCCCCGAAGTCATGATCTGCCTCGTTCCCCAGGTCTTTCCCCCGAGGTCCTAGCAGGCCCCAATCCAGCTGGTCCATCTGCCCTTTATCACCTGCCAAGCTTGGATCGACGTGGCTTGTAGGCTGCTGAGAGGCTGAGGAAGGCAGGGCACCCCCAGCTGGCTCCTACTTAATCTCTGCTGGCTCATATTTCCTGTTCCTGCAGCCTGGTCGCTGGCCCATCAGGGGGTGGTGCGGAAGCCTGCCCCTTCCCTCCCCCACCATGTTTACTTTTGAAAAAGGGGAAGTGGAACTGCCCTAGGGTCTGTGAGCCAGGCTGACAGCACTGTTCTTCTGTGGCCTGGAAACCTCCAGCTCTCAGTCTTATTCAGGCACTCACACCCACCCTGTGAACCGTCCTGTCAGAGGCTTCCTTCAGAATCACAAGATTTGGGGAGTCTGGTGCCCCAGACCAGAAGATGCCCCCTGCTCTCTTCTGCTTGGTTGCACAGGAAACCATTTGAACCATTTCCATCCAACAAATATTTATTGGTCATCTACTCCAGGCCAGACCCTGAGAACACCAGGGTCTACAAGGCAGATGAGGCCGCTGCCCTTTGGACATGTATCCTAATGGGAAAGACACACATATCCTAATGGGAGAGGTGGTTTGAACTGAGAAGCTTGTTGGCAGGTGGATGCTAATACTAGGAGTTCTTCTGGGCTTGGAGAGCAGTGTGGACGCTGGGCAGGGAGATGTGTTCAGAGAGACCAGGAAAGGAGAGAGGAGGTGTGAGTATCACGTGAGCTCTGTGATGACAGGGACTGTGGCCCATTTGCTCTCCTTGAATCCTCAATGCTGGGCCCAGAGCAGGGGCTCAATAATAGTTGAACGAATGAATGAATGAGTGAGTGAATGAGTGAATGAAATAACGTTGACTGAGGTAGGGGACAAAGCTAGGGCTTGTGAACAGGCCTTGCCTCTGCGTTCTCCTCTACTGCTGCCCACTGTTCCACGTGGCCTGGACCTCAGCCCCAGACTGGCCAGCTCTGCTCTAGTTGGATTAATTCTCTGGTGTTTCCCAGGCATGCTCTGTGCTGTGGCCTCCAACCTCGCCCAGCTCAGGGCCATTATGGGTCCAGGCAGCTCTATCCAAGCTGGTCCCCTCCTTCAGCAGTTTGTTGAGTGGAGACATCAAGTGGTCAGACCTGGGAATGGCAGCGGTCAAGCTGATGTCAGGGAGAGAGGAGCCCTCATGCTAGGGTGAGCCCTGATCCAGCCACAGGTGGGTCTTCACCCTGGGTCCACCTTAAACCTTATCTCAGCTGAGCCTAGACTTCAGCCCTAGAATGATCTCTAAACTTGATCACAGACTGAGGCCTTGTCCCCCCAAACACCACCCCTAATGTTAAATTTGTGCTATAATGACTTGAGAGCACTTTAAAAAACCTTTTATGGAAGTGGTATAACATACATCGAGAGAAGTGCCCGTATCACAAGAATTTTCACAAACTAAGCATGTCCGTGTATCAAACACCTACTCTCAGCATCCCAGAAGCTTTCACACTCCTCCTGGTCACTATTTCCCAAGGTTATCCACTATTCTGACTGCTAAAAGGGTATTTTAGTTGTCTCAGCTTTTATACTTCTAAGTACTTGAAATCATACAGTATATACATTTTGGTGTCTGGTTTCTTTCTTTCTTTCAAAAAAAAATTTTTTTTAAATGTTTATTCATTTTTGAGCGACAGAGAGAGACAGAGCATGAGCAGGGGAGGGGCAGAGAGAGAGGGAAACACAGAATCTGAAGCAGGCTCCAGGCTCTGAGTGTCAGCACAGAGCCCGAGGCAGGGCTCAAACCCATGAACCATGAGATCATGACCTGAGCCGAAGTCGGACGCTCAACCGACTGAGCCACCCAGGTGCCCCTAGTTTCTTTTGATCAACATTATGTGGGTGAACTTGATCCATATTTCTGTGTGGTTGTTGGTAGTTCATACCCATCCGTGTCTGTTTCACAAGCCCACTGAGAATGTAGCCAAGAGGATTGAACCCAACTCTAATCAAGCATCTGGAACCAGCTTCCAACTTGCAGGAAGCATGGAGACAAACATTTATGCATCTGCCAAACTCATAAACTCATAAAGGACCATTTCTATCACTTAACTGCTTATTCTTAGCAACCCTTATCTGAACAGGTGTTTCATAGCACTCAATCTTGGAGGATGGACCAGGAAGTAACTGTTTTTCACTAAATGAGCCTTCAACTTTATACTGTGGACCTTCATCAGGAGGAGTTATAAATCTGAGGTGCCTGGGTGGCTCAGTGGTTAAGCATCCTACTTTGGCTCGGGTCATGATCTCACTGTTGGTGGGTTTGAGCCCCACGCTGGGCTCTGTGCTGACAGCTCAGAGCCTGGAGCCTGCTTCAGATTCTGTGTCTTCCTCTCTCTGCCCACCCCCCCCCCCATTTGTGCATACACACACTCTCTCTCAAAAAATAAAAAAAAAATAAAAATAAAAAAAAGAAGAAGAGTTATAAATAACAACTCTAGGAAACCGGCTTCTGGATTTACAGTCAGGATCTTGCTGAGGTTAGTGTTCATTTTGTCTACAGTGGCCTTTTCATGAGAACTCCAGAACAAATTTCTTCCACATTTTAATAATGGGAAAAGGCATTTTCATCAGGGGGAAATGATTTTGCTTTTAGCTGACAGACCTTATGAATCATGTGTTTCCCTTTTCACAATGGTTTCTAGGAAGCTCAGAGTCCAGATTTGTGGCCCATGCTTTCTAAGTGCCTAGGATGCTAAGCTGTGTTGTCTGTACTAACCTCACCTTTGGTTGCTCTTACTTTTCCTGTTCCCATTTCCCCTTTGTCCCTATTTCTTCACCTTCCTAATTTTTTTTTTTTTTTTACCTTTTTTACTCTTGAATTGTTGGTTCTTGAGGGACACGGTGAAGTGGGCATCTCAAGAACATGGAAGTGAGAGTAACAAGACTGCCCCTGAGAGTTAAATGGAGGGGTCAGCCCAGTCTGTTTGGAGCAGGGTGGAGACACGACAGTTTCTGGGTGTCAAACCTGGGTTTGAGTCCCTAGAAGGGTCGCCACTCCACAGCATGGCCTTCTCTCCACACTCCTGACCAGTGATTAATAGGTTTGGTTTTGATCTTGGTATTTGACCAACTTTCTCCTTCAGACCGTGAAGCTTGATCTTCCTATAGATGTGTCTCCTGCGAGCAAGGCAACAATCAACGTGTCACTTAAACAAGAGGAGATTTATGACTTGCAACTCAAAGAACCGTTTTTACGAGAGGGATATTTGATTGGTTCCCAGCTGTGGTGGCTTTCACAGACTGGGGGCTGGAGGGTCTCCTGAGCCCCTCTGCCTCACTGGTCCTTCACTGTGACTTGAAGTCCAGACCCAGAGCCAGCAAGTCAGACAAAATGGGACACAGGACATGCATCAGGGACCCTATGCACTCGACACCTTTTTTTGTTTGGGTCTGGTTTATACTTTTTGCAGAGCTGGAGAGCAGCCTCTCAGAATGACTCACAGGCCATTGTTCCTTTGGGCCATCTCGGTTGGTAAAGAACTGATGTTTTTAATCATAAGTGAGCAAAGAGGTATGGCCAAGTCTTTCACAGCGCCTGGACTTCCCCCAGCAGGTGAAAACTGATACCGGATTGCTGTCATTTACCCTCTGGGCTGGTATCACAGGTGAATGTTGCGACCACAGGGAGTGGGTGTAATATTTTGTCCAAACTCTAGAAGGATCCAAATAGGTGATTCACCCCTTCTCGCTTTTTAAAAATCTTCTCATGTGGCATTTTACCGAAATTTCTTTGAATTGAGGGGCAGGGCTTGTTTTGTTCCAAAGTTTCCCCTCTCGATAGAGCAGAGAGCAGGGGATTTACAACATCCTAGGAACTTTTAACACTAGGCTCCTGTGCTAGGCAGAATAATGTCCCTGCCAAAGATGTCCCTGTCCTCATCCCCAGAACCTATGGATATGTTTCCTCATGCAAAAGGAACTTTTGTGATTAAGGATTTTGAAATGGAAAGCGTATCCTGGATTATCCAGGTGGGCCCAATGTAATTGCAAGGCTATGATAAGAGGGAGACAGGGTCAAAGTCAGAGGAGGAGATGTGAAGACAGGAAACAGAATCACGTTATGGGACGCCTGGGTGGCTCAGCTGGTTAAGCGTTGGACCCTTGCTTTTGGCTCAGGTCGTCATGTCACTGTTCTTGGGATTGAGTCCCGTATGGAGCTCACATTGATAGCGTGGAGCTTGCTTGGGATTCTCTCTCCTTTTTCTCTCTGCCTGTCCCCCCCACCCCCCCCCCACATGCACGTTCTCTCTCAAAATAAATAAATCAACTAAAAAAAGAAAGAGAGAATCATGTGTTGTGATTGCAGGCTTAAAGATGCAGGAGGGCCATGAGCCATGGAATGCAGGCAGCTGCTAGAAGCAAGGAAAAGATTCTCCCCTCCAGCCTCCAGACAGTTCTGCTGACACCTTGAGTTGAGCTCAGGTCCGACTTGCGGATACTATGCGTTGTTTAAGTGATTCGGTTGTTACAATACACACAGAAAGCTAATACAACCCCAAACACACCCATGCATGGTCATTGTGGATCATGTCTTGTGGACTTTTCCTCATCTGGCCGAATACATTCAGCAGTATGAAGAAAAAGAGGCACCCTGAGGGCTGAGGTCAGTCTGGCAGGGTCCATCCGAGCACTTTCTAAGGAGAGGGGGTTGGAGCCAGCGGGCTTCTGTTATCCCTGGAGCTGCTGGTCAGGGCAGCTTTGATGGAGTGGATGTGGCCATCCCGGCCTGATGTGGTTGGACATCTTCTGGCTCTGATTTGGGGGTGGGGGCTGCTCATGGGGGAAAGATGTGCTGGTTTGGCCAGTGAGAAAATGCCAGTCCACATTGCTCGTTGCCCCTTCCAAACGGGCCCTCGGGTCCACCTCAGCCCTGTGTTCTGACCACACTAGCAAACATTTATTGAGAACTTGCTCTGTGCCAGGATGTTGCATGGGTTAACTCAGGGGATTCTCACCAGAACCCTGAGAGGCAGGCTCTGCCCAACCCGGGGCTGTCAGTGGAGTGTAGACCTCAGAGTCGCCAGAGGGTCCTGGGATTTGGTTATGCAGTCGTGGCTATCTGCTGAAAGGGCCCTCGGTGGCAGCATGGATGCCCCAGCCCAGGATCATATTCACAACCATCTCTCTTCCCTGACTTCTGCAGTCCATATTCCTTAAAGTTGTCTTAAGTCCTTCTGGAACAATGTGGGGAGAAATAAACAAATAGATGGCTAATTAAAAAATCTGCTGGGGTGCCTGGGTGGCTCAGTCACTTGAGCATCGGACTTCGGCTCAGGTCATGATCTCACAGTTCGTGGGTTCAAGCCCCGCGTCAGGATCTGGGCTGACAGCTTGGAGCCTGCTTTGGATTCTTTGTATCCCTCTCTCTCTGCCCCTCCCCCAGTTGTGTGTGCTCTCTCTCAAAAATAAATAAACATTAAAAGTATGTGCTCACTGGCCACAAACTGGTCCTTTATAAAAAAAATTTTTTTTTAACGTTTATTTATTTTTGAGACAGAGGGAGACAGAGCATGAATGGGGGAGGGTCAGAGAGAGGGAGACACAGAATCTGAAACAGGCTCCAGGCTCTGAGTTGTCAGCACAGAGCCCGACGCGGGGCCGCTTAACCGACTGAGCCACCCAGGTGCCCCATGGTCCTTTAATCCTGACTACTTTGTCCTAAACTAGTTCTCTCCACCTCCTGACCTCTGACCCTGGCCCCATACTGACCACTAATCCCACACTGACTGTATCCTAACTTTAAACAAACTTCTCTCATTTTACAGGAGTAACTTATTGAAGACTCAGTATGTGCCAGATACTAGTCTAAGGGTTTTATGTTCATTTACGGATTCAATCTTCTCGATGACCCTAGGGGGAGGCATTAGCATAACTCCAATTTTTAAGTGAAAGATGATGTATCTTTTGACAAATTTTTTAATGTTTATTTATTTTTGAGAGACAGACACAGTGTGAGCTGGGGAGGGGCAGAGAGAGGGGGAGACACAGAATCCAAAGCAAGCTCAGAGCCCGATGTGGGGCTCGAACTCATGAACCGCGAGATCGTGACCTGAGCCGAAGTCTGACACTTGATCGACTGAGCCACCCAGGCACCCCAAGATGATGTATTTTTAGAGTATTAGTTGAACCTTGGACTCTGTGAAATAAAGAAAAAATGATATGTCAAATTCATGCATTCATTCAACAAACATGTGCTCCTGCTTTTTAAAAAAAAAATTATTTGAGAGAGAGAGAGAGAGAGAGTATGTGCACGAGCTCTCGGGAGGGGGAGGGGTAGAGAGAGAGGGAAGGAGAATCCCGAGCAGGTTCTGTGCTGTCAGTGCAGAGCCCGACTTGGGGCTCAAACCCACAAACCGTGAGATCAAGACCTGAGGTGAAATCAAAAGCTGGTTGCCACCCAGGCGCCCCTGTGCTCCTGCCCTCTATGACACCGAGTGTTAAATGCCTGGGGTACTAGAAACCAAGGCAGATAAGGGAGGGACTCCAGCTTGCAGGGCTGAAGGCACAGTTTCATCTTCTGCCCACTTGCCCCAACTCACTGATGGACCCCTCCCCAGCCAGATGAAGTATCAGGAGGGGTCAAGCTGACCTCTTAGTTTCAGGCCAGGATCTTTCCCAGACCCTCCCTTCTCTCGGGGGACAGAACAATCTGGGAGGTGTTGAGAAACAGAAGTGAAATTTCATCAGATACACGGTCAGGTAAAGTCCAATACATTTCCACGCTCAGAGAGCGGAGTGAGTGGGTGTGGGCCCTGCACAAGAGAGGGGCCCTGGGGCATGCTACGGCTCCACCCAGCCAGGCTCCAAGACCAGCATTGTTCCCTACAACCGCCCCCCCCCCTCCACTCCCTTGCAGCACGGGGAACCTCAAGTCTGGCTATTGTCACTCAGCTGTCTGCAGTCAACTCAGCAGGTGTCTGCAACTGTTTGTCAATGCACAGATGAAACTCTGGGGTTTGGAGCCCAGCTGGGAAGCTCAGCAGCTGTGGGGCCTTTGGCAAACTGCTTTCCTCTCTGATTTTTCCTGTTGTCATCCATCAAAAGAGAACAGTGAGACCTTCTAGGGCTCTTCATTCAGTCATTTCAGTCTTGTTTTCTTTTTTGTTCTTTTGAAATTCTTTGTTGTAAAATAAACATGGATACAGAAAATCACACAAAACAAATGTATGGTTTAATGAGCTATCTCATGACAAACATCTTTGTAACTGCGACCAAAGTCGAGAAATAGATCTTTGCAAGCACTCCCCTCCCCAACTCCTTCCAGGTGCCCCTTCTCCATCTGAGCTGTCTCATCACCCCCACCCCCCCCACCACCAAATTAACTACTAGCCTGAGTTTGTAACGATTTTCTTGCAGTACTTTATCACCTAAGTGTTATCTGTAGATACTATTGCTTAGACTTACCATTAAGAAAAGAAAATGATACATCTTTAAGGTCTCTTTTGATCCACAGGTCACCATCTACCTACCCCCTATCCCCACCCTTACAAGCTATTTGTTGAAGGATTTCTATCTGACTTGTAGAGTTTCCCACAGTCAGGATTTTGCTGACTCTGTCCTCATCATGCAGATCAACGTGCTCCTGGATCCTCTGTGCTTTCTGCAAGTTGGCAGCCGGACCCAGAGGCTTGATCAGATGTAATATTCAATCCCTTTGGCTAGATTCTCGGTGTCCTTGTGTTCTTTCGTCTGACAGCACGTGATGCTGGGTGGTCCCTCTTTCTTATTTGGCAAGTATTGATGCTGATTATCAGTGAGTCCATTAATTCACTGAGGGTTGCAAGTGGTAACATTCCAATCTTATCCATTTTTCCCATTTATCAGTGGGAAAGAGACTTTTGGAAAAGAGACACTTGCCCTCATTTACTCTTTGTTACTCAATGGTACAGCTCATAGAACACATGAAGCAGGGCACATGCTTCATTCTTTCTCTTTATTTACCAGTTTTCAAAAGAACAAATTGGTTTTTTATCATCCTCTGAAGGAGACCAATTGATTTCTTTTCAATATCATTTTGAACGCTAGGATTTAAACACACTTGATGCTAATAATCAGTTGTAAGTATTATTCTTCTTGAAGCTCAAACGATCCCATTCCATTGTACCATGCCAGCGAGAGCCTCATCAAGTTGGCTCTTGAGTCCTTTCAATATAACCCTAATCATCTCTGAGAGGTGCCTTGCTTTCTGTGTGACAGGAAGGACCAGACTCATACTGCACATTTTCTGCTCCAGACCTGGAATCAGCCTTTTCTCCAAGAAGGTCTTTTATTGTGGGGCGCCTGGGTGGCTCAGTCGGTTGAGCGTCCGACTTCGGCTCAGGTCATGATCTCACAGTCCGTGGGTTCGAGCCCCGCGTCGGGCTCTGTGCCGACCGCTCAGAGCCTGGAGCCTGTTTCAGATTCTGTGTCTCCCTCTCTCTCTGCCCCTCCCCCACTTGCACTCTGTCTCTCTCTGTCTCAAAAATAAATAAACATTTAAAAAAAAAAAAAAAGAAGGTCTTTTATTGTTATTTGAAAAATGGAAAACGATATTTCAAAACCACGGTCTGGGTGCTAGAGATGTACATTGCTAACAGTTTGGTTATGAAGAAATAGATACATACAAACAAATTTTATATAAAGTTTATTTATTTTGAGAGATAGAGAGGGCATGTGCACATGAGCAGCACAGAGAGAGGGAGAGAGAGAGAGAGAGAGAGAGAGAATCCCAAGCAGGCTCTGCACTGTCATCGTGGAGCCCGATGCAGGGTTCGATACCACGAACCACGAGATCATGACCTGAGCTGAAACTAAGAGTTGAACGCTCAACCGACTGAGCCACCCAGGTGCCCCATGAAGAAATATATTTTATCACCTCAGCCAGAAACCAAGAGGACAGAACCCTGCGTGCATACTGATAATTTCAATTTGCATTTAAGATTTTTACTTGATTTCTTTCGTATGACATCTCTCTTTTCTCTCTTGTGTGTTACGGCTACATTACAGCTCTCCTTTCTCCTACCCTGAGAATTGGGCTCTCAAGGGTACGGGGGATAATAGAATTAGAATCTCTCATAATCACTTATCTACTTTATCCTACATTACACACATGATAGTCTCAAAATTACAACAGTAATACCACCAGCAATACAATTACTGTGAGAACATTTAAAAACATTTTTTTCTTGGCATATGAGCTTTCTGTATTTTAATCGTGGTCTTGCAGCTACATGTCAGACCACCCTCATCATTACCTCCTTTTGATCCCAGGCTAGCTTTGGTTTTACCAGTAACTGTACATTTCATGTTCATTGACTCTCTCTCGCTCTCTCTTTTAGGCTTTCTGGTCATTTAGGCAGAAGCTTGTTCTCTAGCAGGCTCTTCAAGAAAGGCTCATGAGAACAACATTCCCTGAGTCAGTAACCATTTGTCTGAGTCCATTATACTTACAACGGACATTTTCTGATGGACAGAAAACGACCCACTTACATTTTCCTGTTTTGAATATCTTAAATATGTTACTTCATTTTTCTCTTGGTATAAAGCATGACTCTTGAAAAACCTGGTAACAATCTATTTTATTTTCCTTATCAGTTATTTATTGGTAGTATTATTTTTGCCTAGATGACTGAAGGATTTTTTTTCCTCTTTCCTCAAAGTGTTGTAATTTTATTAAAATGTCTCGAATATGTCTGATTATTTTGGGTTGAGATTTTCAGGTACTGCAGTGTGTTCTTTCAATATTTAATTTCAATTTTTAAACATGTCAGTAGGCTTTCTTGAATGGTACTTTTTAGTATTTGTTCTGTTCTCTGGCTCTGATTTTCTTTTCAGGGGCTCATTATTTGTGTGTTGGAACTTCTTTGCCTGATTTCAATATCTGTCCTTTCCTCACAAATATTTTAAAATATCTCTTCCTTCATTTCTTGTTGATTCAAAATATTTCCCCCCTTTTTGCCTTTGTGAACAGCATCATCTTAAGGTTGAGTTAATGTGCTCTTGTGTTTTTTCCCATTTTAGACTTTCTAGAAATATTTCTTTTCATGTATTTCTAAGTCTTCCTTGACTTTTGCCACTTCATAAGACTGTTTTAATTCTGATTAATGTTGTTCTTTCATCTAGGGTTGGATCATTAAAAAATGCCTTTTGGGTCGTTTTGAAATAAAAGGTTATGGTTTCGATCTGTTCTGAAGCAATGTCTTTCTGGAATATGTTTACTCTTCAGAGAGATGCCATTTTGCTCCTGACTCTTCTTTTGCTCAAACTCAGTTTGTGTGGGATCTGACCTCAACACTTTTCTGTTGTTCGCCCTTGTGTGAAATTAGTCTTCCTAAACCTAAGGATGTTCAGGTCAGCATTTCTAACCTCCTGAGCTCCCTCTCTTGTTTTAACACGGTGTATGCACATTTGGTGGCTGGTGTCCTGAAGTTTCCAGCTCAATCTCCTTCTGCCAATTTATCTGGATCTTCTCCTTCCTTCCTCTTGATGGTTTTGATCAGTCCTCCTCCATTCTGATCCTGCTCCAAGCAATTTCCCCTCAGTATGGGAGCCTGTCCTGGGAGGGAACCCAAGTGGGTCAGCTTCAAGGGTTGAAGCGCTCTGGCCCATCAGTCCTTCCTCTTGATCTCACCGACTATGGGAAGGGGCAAGACCCCTCTTAGTCCCATGTGCTTTTCTCAGATCAGCCCTCCCTGTTCTTCTCAGGTCCATCAGATACCCTCTTACTTCCCTGTGCTGGCCATCAGACAGGGTGCCAAAGGCCAGAGGCCAAGCCAGGAATGGCACCCCATCTCCCCCCAACCCCCCAGGGCATCTTGATAACATACAGGTGGCTACCGGTGATTGTGCTCCCCCACTCATCTTTTGGTGCTCATGGGGACACCTTTGCCATCTAATTTTGAAGCAGATGCTATCTGTGGGCTTTGCTTTTCCTAATTTGCCCTGCTTCTTTTTTTCTTTAAGTAGGATTCACACCTAGTGTGGGACTTGAACTCATGGCTCCAGGACCAAGAGTCGCATGCTCCACTGACTGAGCCAGCCAGGTGCCCCTACCTTGCTTATTTTTATGTGGGAATTTGGAGAGATTCAAAAAAGTTGCTGGCATTGCTACTATCTCCCCAGCCAGTTCATGATTTTTTTTTTAATTAAAAAAAAAATTTTTTTTTAACGTTTATTTGTTTTTGAGACAGAGAGAGACAGAGCATGAACGGGGGAGGGTCAGAGAGAGAGGGAGACACAGAATCTGAAACAGGCTGCAGGCTCTGAGCAGTCAGCACAGAGCCGGACGCGGGGCTCGAACTCACATACCGCGAGATCGTGACCTGAGCCGAAGTCGGACGCTTAACTGACTGAGCCACCCAGGCACCCCACCAGTTCATGATTTTTAATGTGGGTCCTGTGCTGGGACCACAGGGAAGATGAAATGAAATAATAAATGTGCATATGAGTATGTAAGATACCTGGCTATCTGAAGCATCCTGTAAACTAGCTATGCCTCCCTTCTGCTGCCCTGACCAAGCCATTCAACTTGTGGAGACTTGATCTCTGGTCTTTGTGCCTGGTTTGGGGCATGGGGCATGAAGTAGTGCAGGCCCCCAAACTGGCTTCCCTGAGGTTGGGTGACTCTCTGGACTTTGTGCCTTTGCTCTACCCTGCTGGGACTCCTCTGGATATTTCCCCCTAGAGTGGGTTTTGGAGAAAAGAAGAGAAAGACCTCTACACCTGATATCCTTGCACCCCATAAGAGGGATGGGACAGGGGACTGAGAAGTCTGCTGTGGGCCTGCCCCGCCATCTGCTGGCCATTTGTTTAATTGCAGAGAAAAGCCTCATTAAGTTCAGTGGCGGAGCGTCATGCCCAACCCCCAACCCTAGCCAATAAGGTGGGTTAATCCTTTCTTTCCCTAGATGAAAAAGAAATGTTTATGTTAACACAAAGACAATAAAGGGAAATAAAATGAAAGTTTTTCACGTGTTCCCACTGCCTAGACAAGCATGAATTAAAAAAAAAAAGCCCATAAATGGAAGTATGTATTTGTTCTAAGGGGCTGGGCTGATATGTCTTGCCCTTCTGGTTCCTGAAAAGGGGTCTAGAGACCCTAGGTGGTTACATAGAAAGGCAACAAGGGGAGAAGGAGCTCAGATTCTGCAGCCTGAAAGACTTGGGTTTGACCCCTACTTCGCCAGTCACAAGCAGGGAGGGTGGGGCAAGTTAATTCACCTGTGTTTTTGAATCTGCGTGTGCTAGGGGGATAACAACTCTGCCCCCACACCCCCCAAACAGATGTCCATGTCCTAATCCCTGGAACCTGTGAAAGTTATCTCACATGGAAAAAAGAACTTTGCAGTTGTGCTTAAGGTTGCAGATCTTGAGATTGGGAGATGAGCCCACATTATACAGGTGGGCCCAATTTAATTGCACGAGCCTTGAAAAGCAGAGAACCTTTCCTGGCTTCATTGAGGGCAATGGGACATTGCTGGCTTTGGAGAGGGAGGAAAGGGGCCAAGAGCCAAGGCATGTGGGCAGCCTCTAGAAGCCGGAAGAGGCACAGAAATGAGTTCTCCCCTGGAGCCTCCAGAAGGAACACAGCCCTGCCGACAGCTCGATTTCAGCCCTCGGGACCTGTGTTGGACTTCTGACCTCCCAAACTGTGAGACCATAAGGCTGTGTTGTTTTGGCCACTAAGTTTATGGCTGTTCCTGCAGTAATAGGGAATGAATATGCTGTAATGTGGGGGTGGTGACAGAAGCTACCCAGTAGGTTGGCGGGGAGGATGAGGTGGAATCACTGTGGGAAGTACTTCTTCTGGGAAGATGTCCATTTATTCTTTTATTATTCCACAGTTACTTTCTGAGCACCCACTATGTGCCAGGCCCTGTCCTCAGTGCAGGGATTATATGGGTGAACATGGCCCCTCCTTTTATGGAGCTTACAGGTTAGGAAGGCACAGGACATTAAAAGATCACCCAGGCACACATGTCATGGAGTTATAATCACCATGCTCGTGATGAAGGGACTGTGCAGGCAGCTGTGAGTGTGGAGTTGGGAACCTGCCCGATCTCAGGCTTCAGACCTTGGGCTGCGGGCCAGCCCTCCAGGCTGTGGCCAGTCCTTGTCCACCTTCCCATCCAGGCTGGTCTGCCTGACTGGAGAGTGGGGGGCTAGGGGCTGGAAGCCAGGCCAGGGACAGCCTCTCAGGGGCCATCGGATGAGTCTGTGCTGGTTCAGAGATCCAGGGCCACACGTGAGGCCCGCCTGTGTTAATGCATAGGGTGTAGGGGTCTGAGGCCGGTGAGGTCAGGGCTGCCTGGAATGGTGGGTAGAGAAGAAGGCAGGGCTTGGAACGTGGCCACAGACCACTGATCCCTGGGCTTGTATCTATCTATCTCCCTAGGTGAGGCTGGGCTCAAGACTACCCTGTTTGTGAGAGTGAAGCTAAGCCAGGGTCAAGGCCCTATGGCCACAGGTGAAGGGACAGAACTTGGGGCAGGGAGAGAGATATGTTATTGGGCTCTGGAAGTCCTCTCTCTGTTTCATGCTGGTGTGAGCCTCCTCATGTGGCCTCCTGGGTTTTCCTGGGCTGTCTGGTAGCCCCGCCCTATGCATCCAAAATGATGGAACAGAACAGGCTCCTTTGCAACAGACCCTCAGGGGCACAGGAGATTCTCTGTGCCTCAGCTGACTGCGCTGTCTTATCCAGCTAAAGGGGTTCTGTGATGGGGCCAGTGGGGCCAGAATGAATCACACAGCTGAGACAGGCGGTGGAACCACAAGGCAGGGTCTGGGTGCCGATCTGAGAGTCCCAGTGGACCCCCAGCCAGTGAGGGACCTGGGCCAGGAACGGTGCTTCCACCTGGTGGCAAGTTTTGAAACTGCTTCCGGATCAGATGCCAGGTCTCCTGGAAAGGGGCTGTCACCCCTCATCCCCTCCCCCGCCCACAGACCAGCATGGACTTCAAGATCTCCCTCAGACCTGGCACTCTAGAACCCTCCAATATGGAGTGTGCACATACACCTGGAGCCACGTACAGGGGCCGTGACTCATGATAGGGATCGACAGGAAGTATGGTGCTGGTTAACTCAGGTTATCCTATGCGGCTCCTCACAGACTGGGCACCGTGCAAACAGGTCCAACATGCAAATGCACAAGCCCCTTCCCCAGGCACCACCGATCTCTAGGTACTAGACCATGGTCATGTGGTATAGCCACAGCAGAGGGTTGGAGGTGGGGGCACGAGGAGTGTGTAGGGGGTGGGGGTGGGGGCGGTCACCAACCTTGAGACCAGACAACCTGAAAGCCAGAGTACTCAGTGAAATCCTGAACTCAGGCTTGCAAAGGTTATTCTGTTTAACGAAACAAGTGACCTAAAAAAAAAAAAAAATCTTTGAAACCCATTACGTATGTCTCCCAAGCAGTTGTCTGTCTTGGACAAGTTCTAGAAGGAAAGGAAAGAAAGAACAAGATCTACAGAAACACTGGTAACATTGTGGCCAATGTTTTCCAGAACCTTAACTTGGCTTCAGCCAGGGTAAATGAAGTAGTAAATGAATTTGTTTTTGTATACATTTTTCATTAATAGAAACATGTGCTCTCCTTACTCCCATCAAAATGATGGTGAAATGTCTTTGGAAGAATGCAGTCGCATACCTCAGGGGAGCTCGAACATGCATCACTTTGAGATGCATATGCACCGGGAAGGTTATGGCTGTTTGTAGGAGTGAAACTTTGGAAACCACACGAGTGTCATCCGTAGAGCTTGGGTAAATAAACTGTGTGTGGCCAGTGTCAATGGTATGATGGCCTCCTTAGTTAAAGCAAATGGCTCCATGTATCGACGGGCAAAAATCTGAAGAGGGATATGGAGTTGGAGTGTTGCAAAAGCATATATCCAGCATACTGGATATGGGTTTATCTATGTGTAGTAAAAAGTGAAACCCTGGCCGTGTGACACATCCATTTGCTGGTGAACACATAAGCGTCTGTTTGCCTGGTTAAGCCCTGGTCACCTTTGGGATCCCAGCTTAATACATCACTTTTCCAGGAAAGACTCCCCGGACCCCCAGGCCAGGTAAGCACCCTGATATCTGGTCTCAGAACCCATTCCTATCCAATGACATCTTTTGTCACTGCTGTGTATTTATCCGTGTGATCCTTTGACTCCTGTCCCTCTTCCCCACAAACTTCATTCAGGCAGGGACCCTGGCCGCCTTCTTCCTAGCCCAGCATCGAGTGCCCAGAGATCACCTAAAAAATACATTTGTGATTCCTGTTCCCCAGTGAGAATGGAAGCTTCATGAGACGAGGGAGAGGGTCTGTTTTCTTTCTCACCGGATCCCCTGAGGCTTAGCGATTGGGAGGGAAGGCTGTGGCACCAAAGCTCAAATCCTGGCTCTGCCACTTGCTAGCTGTGTGTCTGTGGGCAAGTGACTTTGTGTCTCTGGGCCTCAGTGCCTTCATCTGTAAAAAGGATGACAATCCCTTCTTTGGAGTGTTGTTAGAATTCAATGATATGAAAACAACTCATTGAAGTGTGGGGATGGGGTGGGGTGGGGGTGGGGGTGGCCTGGACACTCTCTGCCCTCTGGGGCCTGCTGGGCCATCTCCCATACTACCACCAGGTGGCGCTGTGATCATTCACAAAGGTGATGCTCAGCCCGTCAGCTCGCAAAGCTTCAGAGCGGTTTCCAGCCTCCCTCCCAGTGGGAATCCTATTTGTGGGTCTTCAAGTGGCCATCCCGCCTTTGCCGTAACCTCTCAGTGATGGGGAGCTCACTGTTCCCAGGCTGGAGACCCTTGTGGGGTTGGTTTCTGAAAGCCCCTGTCCTCTGGGTGGGAGCAGCCAGACCCTAGGGGACTGGGGAGCTCAGATGCAAAGTAGCTGGCAGATGTGGGTGGGGCCAGGGTGAGGCAGATGAGACACGCAGGGTGCAAAGCTTAAGGAGGCTTGTGCATGTGTGGAATCTGACCACTGCTGGTAGCCTCAGCAGGACACCTTGGGCCGTGCTGTGGGCCAGTCCAAAGCTTTAGCCTGCCCTCCACTCACCCACACTGGCCTAGAGCGCTCACGAGGTGCCCCGCTGCACAGTGAATCACTTGCTTCTCTGAAGAGCCTTAACTGGTAATAGCTATTATTATTTGTCATTTTCGGGTAAGAAAACTGACACAGAGACAGGTTAAGCTTGCACCTAAAAAGTGACAAAGCTGGGGTCTGAACCCCGAGCCAACCCTGGCAGTTTGGCTCTGGACGCCTGCCTCTTGACCATATCCTCCACTGCTGTGCTAACCTGTCATCCTTCTCTCCTGTGACTGGGTCCCCTTTCCGCCCATCATGTATTTATTGATCCGTCTCTGCGTCCCAGCGCTGTGTCAGTGGGGCCCAGTGGGGAACAGGGCTAGACCCTGCCCTGCCCTGGGGAGTTTATAGGCTGTCTCCTTCAGTCCCTTTTTCCTAGGACATCCCTAGACCTTTGAGTATGGGTGTCACAGCCCTGGCCTCCGGGGTTTTGGGGAGGATGGTGCGATTCACACCTGGGGAGCTGCGGCCTGGCATCCAGGGAGGGGCAGGGGAGTGCCCCCACAGTGAAGCTCCCTCCAGCCCGCGTGCCCCGATCCCTGGAGCTGGGTGCCTGGCTGCCGAGTGGAGAGTGGAAGAAGCAGTTCAGACCCTGCCGCTACTGGCCTTGAATCTTGCTTTGGCACTGTGACCGTCCTGGACACGGGATTTCAAGCAAGCCTTTCCGAGTTCTCCCTCTGTAAAACAGGAATGACTAATACCATTCCTGGGGGGTCCTTGGGGCTGCCATGTGAAGGAACAAGGTTGAGCACTTGGCACATGAGAGGGGCCTTTGTCAAATCTTGTTTCCTGTCCTCAAGAGGAATCGAAGTCCACACAGACCCAGGGATCAGCACCTCTGGAGGTCCGGCCTCTTGCCTTCTCCCAAGGAGGGCATGGACCCAGGAGGTTACTTCTTTTGGTTCCTTTCTTTGTTCCTTGAGCGAGAGGGGTGCGTTTCCCAGCCTCCGGGCAGCGGCCTCCATGTTGGATGTCCTGGTGCCCCACAGAGGGCTATGTCTGGTCTCTCGTCACCCAGGTGTGGGGTCCCTGAGCTTCCTCTCTGTGCCTGAGGCCTCCCCAGAAACCAGAGGCCCAGCGGGGAGCTGAGGGCTGAGTGGCTGCCAATCGCTGGGAAGCCGTGTCTGACCCAGCCCCCTCCAAGGTCTGGGGATGTCCTGGCTCCCCCTCTGTCCCCTCCCCTCCCCTGCTGCTCCTGCCCACAGACCAGAAGTGAGGGCAGAGGTGTGGCCCTGCCCTGGGCTGTTGGGACTGGGTGAGGCAGGCAGTGTGTGGTGCCCAGGGACCAGCATGAGGGAAGCTGGACAGTGAGAAGCGGCTGCTCAGGACTCTGACCTAGCAGGTGACATCACCCCTCTCCCATAACTCCCCCACAAGGTCGTGGTGCCCGGGGCCTCATATCGGTCAGCCAATGCTTATGCTTCTCCACTGGGTGCTTGCATTGCACATTGTTATCGACACCGTGGTCACTCCTGCCCCTCCATTTCGGAGATGGGGAAACTGAGTCTCAGCAGCAATGAGACGTGACCGAACCAAGGTCTTACAGCAAGGAGGTGTCTGAGTCCGGCAGAGATTTCTGCCCAGCTCCGCCTGCCCATCCCCCTTCTACCCTTCCTTCCCCCTCCTTGTCCCCTGTCCCCCCTCCTCCTGCACTTAATTTTAATGGCCCTTTGATTGCATGCTTCTTCTCGAGGAGAGACTAATCATTATTAATGAATTTGGGCTGCTCCAGTGTAAATGAGCCAATGGGGCTGGGGGCAGATGGCGTGAGGAGCAAGGGACAGGCAGTGGGCATCTCCCTTTGGGCCAGAGAACCCAACAGAGTAGCCTGTCTTTAGCCATTTACTTCTCTTCCCAGTTAAACCAGACCCTTGGCTAGAAAGGGTGCTTTGTCTGCCCGCCGCCTGCTGGTGGAGAGGGGGTGGCTCATGGAGCACGGGGAGGACCCAGCCTGAGAACAGAGGCCCCAGAACGGGCTGGGTTCCCCCCCCAATCCAGCAGCCCTCCTTTCAGCCTGGGGGGGGGGCGGCGCGTGGGCAGCTGCAGTGGGGTTCCACTTCTCACCTCACACACTGAGCCGGTCTCTTGGCAGCAGCAGATTTTAGGAAGGCTCACATGACTCCCATGGTTTGGGATTTGTTTTCCAAAATCAAGAGGAGAAATAATCCCAGTGGGGAAACAAAACAAAACAATGGCAAATAAAACCCAAACCTCTCTTAGGATCTTTGAGTCCCCAGCCCTAGCCTGGCTCTGTGTGGACTTCCTGGCGTGTGACCTCCTTCGGCACCAGCCCCCTGGGTCACGCAGAGCAGGACTTGCCCCCACTCTAGGGATGGGCTCGTAGCCAGCCCCAGACCTCTCTGTGCCTCGGTTTCCCCAGCCTTGTGTCAAACGGGGATCACGCTGTGCATACACCCGGGTTTGGGAGGCAATCGACCAGATGGGGGGGATGGATGCATTTTGCAAACGAGGTCTTCTGATGATAATTTTATCATAGGCAGGAGACAGACACGCTCACTCACACACCCCCACATCACTAATGGGGCCTCCCTCGGAAGGTGCTCCTCGATTCTTGAGACGGCGTGATTACTCGCTGGGTTCTGTGCAATTATTTAATCAAGCCCGACCAAGTCCTCAGTGTGGAGCTGGGCGGTTGACCAGACCCCGTCCTCCCCGCCTCCCCCAGGAGGTGCAATCAGTTCAAGCTGCTGAGAGGGAGCCAGACCTCAGGCTTCTTTTGTGAAACTGCCGGGGTGAGGGAGGGAGGGGTCTGGGTCACCTTGGGCTTGCTGGCTGAAGAAGGCCAGGGGGCTCCTGCACCCCTCGTTTCACTTTGAGGACGCTGAGGACCAGAGACGACAAGTAGCACAGGACTCCCCCAGCCCCTCGGCCAGACTCGGCTTCTGGGGCTCTTCCCCCCACTTCGCTCCCTCCTCCTTCTTTCCCTCCTACCTTCTCCCCTTCCTTCCTTCCTTCCTTCCTTCCTTCCTTCCTTCCTTCCTTCCTTCCTTCTCCCTTCCCTCTCTCCTTATTCCTCCCTTCCTTATTTCTTCCTTCTCCCCTCTCTTTTCTGCCCCCTTCCTTCCCTCTCTCCTCCCTCCCTCCCTCCCTGCCTTCCTTCCTTCCTCTCCTCCTTCCTCTTCTTCTCTCTTCCCCTCCCTTCCTCTCCCCTTCCCTCTCCTCTTCCTTTCCTTTCCTGTCATTGGCAAGCAAACAGATAAAACACATCAGGCGACAGTCCCCCTTGACCCTCCTCTCCCCTCCACTCTCCAGAGGCAACCCCAGCTCCCTGTCTAGAGGGAGCCATCCAGCCAGTCCAAGATGCCATCTTGCCAACCAGACTTTTCTCTGTGCACTCAGAGCCTTAGAAATAGTTTTGGTGCTTGCTTTGTTCACATACACACTCCTGATGCTGTCTAGACCAGTGGTTTTCATGTGGCGGGGTGGGGGCACTTTACCGCCCTCCCCTCCCAGGGGACATTTGGCAATGCCTAGAGACATCTTTTCGTCATCACGACTTATAGGGCAGCTGCTACAGGCATCCAGTGGGTGGAGAAAAGGGGCCATGCTAACATCTGCAGTGCCCAGGGAATGATCTGGCCCCAAAGTGTCAGCAGTGCCGAGGTTGAGAATTCCCTGCTCTAGAATGTTCCTTCTAAAAAGCATTGTATCGTGCACATCTTGGCAGGTGAGTAGGTATCTCTCCCTCATTCTTTGTACCTCAGCAGAGTCTGAGCCTCACTGTCCACTTACCTAATTCTGTCTTGACAACTTTCAGAGTGCCTCTGATGTTTTTGGATTAATGGAACACCTTGCTCACACAGAGTGTGTGAGTGGAAGGGTTCCCGCTCTGGACGCTGGAGAGGGTGATGGCTTGGCCGAAGAGCTGGTTGTTGGTTGATAGACTCCCAAGTACTCACCTGGAACTTCTGCATGCCAGAAGCGGCTTGTGCTTATTTCAATTTCAATTTTTATTTTCGATTTTAACACTATCCCGTGCTCTCCCACAAAGGCTGTGCCAGCTTAGCTTCTGACTTTCTTTACCACAAACCCAAAGCTCAGGACAGATAATAATAATAAAAAAAGAAGTTGGCAGTTATAGCTGTTATTTCCCCAAGAGGACTAAAAGGAAACCTATCTTTTCAGGGTGGGTGGGAGCCACAGCCCTGTGACAGTCCCATCCCTGCCATGAACCCCCCCATACAGTCATCGTTCAGACTCATCCCCACCCCCAGCTCTGCATAGCCCCTGGGGAAGGACAGGGGCAGGGTGAGGGTCCCCATTTTGCAGATAAGGTTTGACGAGATTGAGTGGTTTGCCCACCAGCTCTGGAAAGTCACGGCCTCCTGGAGCCCCCAGGGGGAGGCCCTCAGGACCCAGGGACATCTAGCAGGTGGAGAACAGGTGGGCAGAGTGAGGCTGGCCATGGTTGTGGACCCTGGGAGTTCCTGTAAGTCTAGTCTGTTGGACACCCTACGAGCTCCCTCACAGCCCTGGGGGTTGGGGTGCCAGATTTTGCAGGACATCTGTGCAATATTTGGGACGTTCTTGCACTGAAAAATTATTCATTGTTTTCTGAGATTCAGACTTGTATTTTACCTGCAACTCTACCTGGGGCTGCAAGGAAGGGGAAGGAGGGCCCTCTGGCAAGTTCTCACTAGCCTGAGATCTCCTCCTTGGGCTGTTGCTGCTGGCTTTTCATCTTTCCTCTCCCGGAGCCATCAGCACCCCCGGGATCTTGCCTTAAGGCTCCCTTTCCCTCCAGAGAACCAGGAGGAAGATGGGGAAGCAGATATGCTTGGTGCACTGTCTTCTCTGGGGACAAGGAGTGAATGGCTGGGACCAGGCAGCCCCTCCATTTCTCCCCTGTCCCCTTCTTCTCCTCTCCCTTCTCTCAGAGCCCCAGGAGCCACATCTGAGAGCTCGGGCTTGCCCGTGGATGAGCGGCGAGGCTGGAAGCAGAGGGTGGTGAGCAGCCCCGATGGCCACACTGACCCCACCTCCCCACATCGTCCATACTTAGAGCCAGCGGCCACTGCAAGTGTAATTAGTTAATAAATCACCCCGAGTGATAAATAGAATGATAGATGCAGGTTTCACTTGATCACTTTTTTATTAAGGAGAAATAAATCAGCACCACATTGTTGCTATAAACCTTTCAAACTGGTCAGATCCTGGCTGGTAGGAGCTGATTAACATGGCCACATGTAGGGACCATTTATAGCTGATCATTGAGATCAATCAATCCCTGTCATTTTCCCTCCTTGGAGGAGGTGGCAGAAGACAGATGCTGTTGCATCGTTCACTGTTCCCCCAGCTTCCTGCTGCATGGCGGTGAAAGGAGAGCGTGTGAGCCTTGGTGATGGACAGCCCAGGTCCAAATTCCAGCTGTGCCACTGACCAGCTGGGTGAGCCCAGGTGGCTATGGCCTTGTCTTTGAGCTGCAAGATCCTTCTCCCTAACAGGCGGTCGACCGCAATAGTTCCAGTTCTGATCGTGGGTCGAGATCACTGCCCTGGGCGTCCGATAGAGCAGTGGATCTTACTTCATGGTCTTATGACCCCTTTCCACACTTAAAAATGATTGAGGACCCCAAAGAGCTTTTGTTCACGTGGTCTACATCTATCCCTATTTACTGTATTAGAAATTAAAACAGAAAGTTAAAAGAATGTTTTTCGAATGCGTTTATGGTAACAAGAACCAACCCGTTACATGTCCGTATAAATCACATTTTCAACAGAAAATATCTGTATTTTCCCAAACAAGGAAAGTGCGAGAAGAGTGGCATTGTTTTACATTTTTGCAAATTAAAAAACAATTCTGGCTTAGGGGCGCCTGGCTGGCTCAGTCGGTTAAGCGTCCGACTCTTTGGTTTCAGCTCAGGTCACGATCTCAAGGTTGGTGAATTTGAGCCCTGTTGTCAGACTCTGTGCTGACAGCAGGGAGGCTGCTTGGGCTTTTCTCTCTCCCTCTCTCTCCGCCCCTCCCCCGCTCTCCCTCTCTCTCAAAAATAAATAAATAAACATGAAAACATTTTTTCTGGCTTAGGGGTACCTGAGTGGCTCAGTCGGTTGAGCGTCTGACTTCAGCTCAGGTCATGATCTCACGGTTTGTGGGTCTGAGCCCTGCATTGGGCTCACTGCTCTCAGTGCAGAACCTGCTTCAGATCCTCTCTCTCTCTCTCTCTCTCTCTCTGTCTCTCTTATTCTCTCTCTCTCTCTTTCCCCCTCCCCTACTCACACTCTCTCTCTCAAAAATAAATAAACATTTAAAAAAATTTAAAAGATTTCTGGTTTATGGTGAGATCACGACCGGAGCCAAAATCAAGAGTCAGACACTTAACCGACTGAGCCACCCAGGCGCCCGGGGATAAGTTGTTTTGGTTCAAATGTATGAAGGATGCCTCTCTCAAATACACAGCTGGATAAGGGAGGAGTATTTTAGTAAACTTTTCAGGGGATTGTGGCTTCCTCACATAAGTACCCTTTGGAAATTCCCACCGTATATACTTGGGAGTGAAGGAAAGTAAAAAGGCAAATAACATCTTAGCATTATTACGAAAATAGGCTTGACCTTGTGGATCTCCTGAACCAATCCCAGGGATCCCTAGGGGTCCTCAGACCGTACTCATCTCAGAACCACTGGGATGAGGCCGGATGGAGAAGGGGTTGGGTTGTGGAGGTCGTAGTCCTGTCTCTGGTGGATGTCATGGCAGGTCTCACAGAGTTCTGCCTCCTCTCCTGCAGCCCACCTAGCCTCTGTGGACGTGGTGCTGGACATCTCCCAGTGTCCCTGGATTCCCTGGCTACTTTCCCCCCTGCTCAAACCCTGCGCACTGACCCATTAGGGACCGTGTCACGGAGTTCCTTGCCATCCGCTCTCTGGAGGGGTTCAACCAATGAGAAGTTCTGGCTGGAGACTGTAGTGGGGAGGAGCGGGAGGCTGGGGCATTTATTTCTCCCACGTCTCCCCTGCATCGTCCCTACCGGGGCAGGGACAGGAGCCACGTCTGTCATCAGTTTCCCCTTTTCCCTTTCTATCTCAGTAACCGTTTCCCTTCTCTTCTCGTCCCTTGGGTCTCCTCACTGCTGCTATCCTTGGGGGCATGTCACCACGGTTGGTTTTTCTATATCCTGCTCACTTAAAAAAGTTATACTCCCCTTGATTACCATCTATTTCCTGTAGCATACCCATTAATGCACAGTTTTCTGGGAAAATTCCCTTTTCTGGATAAAACTGAAAGAAATGCACTGGGAGAAGAAGAGAATACTCCCCCTCCCCCCATCCGAGTACCTGGGCTTTCTAGTTCATGACGCGCCTCCCCAGATGTCATTTCATGAGCTCCTTGCCGCTGAGAAGCCAAGCTGTGCAGGAAACAGGCTCACCTAGGACGGATCTGCCTGAGGCCACACAGCAGGGGGAAATGGTCTTGTGTTGGGGTCCCGTATCCACCTTGTGACCCGCCTCAATTCCAGGAGTTGTGTGAGCCCAGTGCAGGGGCTGTGCTTCCTCCCCGTCCCTGCAGCCCTGACAGCACCAGTCGTGAAGCCCCCGTCCAAGCCCCTCACCTTGTCTTCTGCAGCCAGAGCAGGAGCACCTCCTTCCAGCTGGGTGCTCCCTAGCTGGGTGCTCCATCTTTAGCTCTGCCCCCTTGCGTGTCCCAGGGGAGCCTGAAGCTCCCTGCTTTTGACCAAACACCCTCTCTTTTCACGACTTCATGCTTTTGCCCATTTCCTTCCTTCTATCTGGTGGACTTCTCCCACCTGCTTTCCCTGGACAAACACGTGCTCATTTTTTCCTCTTTCCAAAAGCTTCCTCTGACAGCGGCTCTTTTTATTTTCCTGCAGAAGTTAAGTCCTCCCTCCTGTGTGTTCCCATTGCTCTGTGCATATCTTGGGTCTGTCAGCACCGCACGTGTTATAGCAGCCCCCACCTCATGATGCCCAATTCCCTTGCCTACCAAGTGTGTATATCAGCAAGCTACGGCCGTGTAACAAATCAATCCAAAACGTAGTGGGTTAAAACAACAACTATTTATCAAACTCATAATTCTGCAGGTCAGCTGATGGTTTGCTGAGCAGTTCTACACCTTTCAACTGGGGCCCTTCCATGTCAGTTGATTATTGACTAAATTTAATAATGGCCTTGGTCGGGATGACTCATTTTTGTCTCTGTGGTCTCTCATCCTCCAGCAGGTGAGGCCAAACTTGTTTTAATGGTGTCTGAGCAGTGCTCTAAGGGAACAGACAGAAGCATGCAATGCTGCCTGAGGCCTGACTCAGAACTGGCATGATGTCACTTCCAGCACATTCTGTTGGGCAAAGCAAGTCACAAGGCCAGCTCAGATTCAAGGAATGGAGAAGTGGACTTCATCCCTTGTTGGGAGTAGCTATTAAGTCACATTGTGAGGGATGTGGATATAAGGAGGGGGAAAATTGGGACCACATTTGCAATGAATCTATCACAACTTTGATTATCCATACAATGTTTGTTCTTAGCACTATAAAGCGATCCCTATATGATACAGAGAAGCAACATCACTGTATGAAATTCACACTGTGTACTGTTTTTTAAAAAATGTGTCTTCATTTGACAGAGAGAGAGAGAGGGTGAGCAGGGGAGGGGCAGAGAGAGGGGGACAGAGGATATGAAGCACACTCTGTGCTGACAACAGAAAGCCTGATGCAGGGCTTGAACTCATGAACCACAAGATCATGACCGGAGCCGAAGTCAGAAGCTTAACGGACTGAGCCACCCAGGCACCCCTGAAGTAAATATCTCATACAAACATGAATAAAATAAAAAATTGAGGCAAAAATTGCAACAAATGAGAAATAATGCTTTTACGATTCTAGTGCACATGGGTAATTTTTATAGTCCAAACTCTTGGCCAAGGCATACAAGGGTCTACATGGACTGGACCTGCCAGCATCTTTTTCAGTTTGCACCGTTCTAGCCACATTGGCCTTTTGTTCAGTACCTTGCCATTAAAATGCTTCCTCCAGCCACAGGGCCTTTGCACATGATGCTTTCCTGTGCCAAGACCACTCTTTGCTGGTGTTTTTGTTAACTAATGTCTCCCCTTTCTTCACATTTTAACTCAACCTCTTCTCATCTTGCCTGACTAGACTGACTTCTCCTATTAATAGGCTTTCAGGGTACCCCATTCTGCTTCTTACAGTTGTAATTTTTAATTTGTATTTATTTAACAAACACTTACATGGAGCTTACCAGGCACTGTTCCAAGTGTGCTATAAATGTTAAATCCTTAACACCACCATAAGGTAAGTACTGGCATTCTCTCCACCTTACAGATGATGAAGCTGTGGCACCAAGAGGTCCAGGGCCTTAGTCATGGTCACGCAGCTTTGACATGCTGGAGCACGGATGGGTGTAGACTCAGGAAGCCTGGCTCCACTACCCCTCCTGCCCCGGTCACCATTCTGTGACTATTTTGGTGTAAATCTGTTTCTCCAAGCACAGTGTGAACCCGAGGCAGGCAGGGACCACAGTTGTCTGATACTATTTTGCAGCCTCTGGGTCGAGCACCATGTTCGGCACACTAGATGCTCAGGAAATATTTGTGGAAGCAAAGAACGGGAGACATTAGCTGCTTGAAGCCACAGCTGAGAGGAATTTTCTGGAGCACCTCTGAACTGCAAGGCTGGGATGTTTCTCTGCCACCGATCTCTCCCTTGAGGGGGTCCTTTCCATGCCCTGGGGACCCTCCCGCAGCCCCCAGCCTCCACTTTGCAGAACCCCTGGGCCCCGGGAATCTCCTTTTCCACGTGCATCTCTGGCAGCTGTTTTCTCTGCAGGGGCCCTGAGGACATATCCACGGTGCCAATTCCCACTGGCTTTCCAGCCATCCCTGAATGAATGACCCTGCTAAGGGTGCAGTTTTCTCTCCCCCTTGCCCTAACTTTGATTTGATCAGGCCAAATCTGAAATGATGTGTGAAAGTAATGATATTTTGTAATTAAATCTCTGGTGACGGCCGCCGCAATTTGTGCTACATGCATTGTTCATAAGGAAAAAACGCATCAATTCATTTTCTGACTGGCTACTCCAGGGACTGGCAATTAGAAGCAGCTCATCTCTGGTTGCCTCGCATATTAAAGAGCTACTGAGATGCAAAGAGAATTTGGGAGGGTTTTTTTTTCTCTCTCAACCTTCTAATAATGTTAGCTTAATTAGGGAGGCTCAGTGATAAAGGGAAAGTTTGGATGATTTGAGCATATTGTGGTGGATGGAAAAAGAGCAAATAAAGAGAAACGAAGGTGTCGTGCAGAGACCGAGGGCTAGAAAATCGGGACCGTCCATCCTGAAGGGCTTGATTTTGCTGGACCAGGGCTGGCTATGGCTAAGTACGAGGGCACCCGGGAGGGCTGGGCCCGTGGATTTAAGCCAAGTGCTTTTGCTTTCCCCTTCTGGTTGGATCTTTTCTCTCTGTGTTCTTAGTTTTGCAATTATGAGTCAGAATGTGTCTTTTTCATTTGTGGTCCTTCCTCCCCTCCTGACATGATGACTCTTCCTTAAGAAATTTTTTTTTAACATTTATTTATTTATTTATTTATTTATTTATTTATTTATTTTTAAACGTTTATTTATTTTTGAGACAGAGAGAGACAGAGCATGAACAGGGGAGGGTCAGAGAGAGGGGGACACAGAATCTGAAACAGGCTCCAGGCTCTGAGCTGCCAGCACAGAGCCCGACGCGGGGCTCGAACTCACGGACCGCGAGATCATGACCTGAGCCGAAGTCGGATGCTTAACCAACTGAGCCACCCAGGCGCCCCTACATTTATTTATTTTTGAGAGACAGAGCACAAGTCGGGGAGGGGCAGAGAGAGAGGGAGACACAGAATCGGAAGCAGGCTCTAGGCTCTGAGCTGTCAGCACAGAGCCTGATGCGGGGCTCAAATCCACGAACCGTAAGATCATGACCTGAGCTGGAGCCAGATGCTTAACTGACTGAGCCACCCAGGCACTCCTCTGATGGATCTTCTAATATGGTTACTGTTGTTGGCATTTGCTCTGGACCAAGGTACTGAAAGACTGTTCTTTTTCTTTTCTTTTCTTTTCTTTTCTTTTCTTTTCTTTTCCTTTTCTTTCTTTCTTTCTTTCTTTCTTTCTTTTCTTTTCTTTTCTTTTCTTTCTTTCTTTTCTTTTCTGTTTTTTCTTTTCTCTTTTCTTTTTTTTTCCCTTTCCTTTTCTCTTTTCTTTCTTTTCTTTTCTATAGACTTTACTTTGTAGAGCAGTGTTAGGCTCACAGAAAAACAGAGAGGAATATATATACAGAGTTCCCACATTCCCTGCTACAAGGAAGCCTCTCTTGATATCAACATCCCTTCCCAGAGTGGTAGGTTTGTTACAATTGGCGAACCCACCTGGACAGTCAGCATCACCCAAAGTCCATAGGTGATTTTAGGGTTCACTCTCATGTTGTACATGCTGTGAGTTTGGACAAGTGTATCATGCCATATGTCCATCATTATAGTGTTAAAATTTTTTTTCAATATTTATTCATTTTTGACAGAAAGAGACAGACAGAGCATGAGTGGGGCAGGGGCAGAGACACAGAATCTGAAGCAGGCTCCAGGCTCTGAGGTGTCAGCACAGAGCCTGACAAGGGGCTTGAACCCACGAACCATGAGATCATGACCTGAGCTGAAGTTGGACGCTTAACCGACTGAGCCACCCAGGCGCCCCGTCCCCATCATTATAGTATTATACAGAATAGTTTCACTGCCCCCAAACTCTCTATGCTCCCTCTGTTCCTCCCTCCTTCCCACCAAACCCCTGACAACTCCTGATCTTTTTACTTTTTCTACATTTTGCCTTTACCAGAATGTCATACAGTTGGAATCATACAGTATATAGTCCCCCCAGATGGACCAATAATTCACTTAGTAATATGCATTTAAGGCCATCCCTTTTTTAAGGCTTATCTCAGACCCCAGGAGAGCCATTCTCCATGACACCCCACCTGCCATGCTTTGGAGCCTTTGGTTCAGTCTGTGCAGGCCCCAGGGACTGTTCGATGGTGTGGGCAGAGAGGTGTGTGTGAGAGAGACAGATGATGGGGGATGGACTGGGAGGAAGGTGCACCTAAGGCCCAAAGATCGAAGAGGAAGAAAGGCAAAACTAAATGCTGAAGTAGATTCGGTCAACATTATTTGTGCCCCTAGGGTCTGCCAGACAAGGTGTTGGGCTAGGTGGTTTCATATATAACTTTTAAGTTGCCCCTTGGGATAACCCCTCTGCCCAGAGAGTGAGATGGCTAATAGAGCTCATTTTACAGAAGGAGAAACTGAAGCTCAGAGAGGTCAGGTGCCCTGTCCAAATCTTACAAAGGCCGTGCCAGGTCTAAGCCCGGGTTTATCTGACTCTGGGCCAGTGTTGAATTTCCTGTAATGACAGGAATGTTCTACATCTGTGCTGCCCAGGGTGGTCATGGCTTAGCCTGTTTGGGCTGCTTTCACAAAATACCAGCATCTATTTATAAACAACAGAAACTTATTTCTCACAGGGAGGTCCAGGATCAAGGTGTTGGCCTTATGTGATGAGGGCCTGCATCTTGGTTCACAGATGGCCATCTTCTCACTGTGTCCTCACTTGGCAGAATGGGCAAAGGAGCTCACTGAGGTCTCTTTAATAAAACCACTGACTCCATTCATGGGGTCTCCACCCTTATGACTAATCACCTCCCGAACACCCCATTCCGAATACCACCACATTGGGAATAGGTTTCCCTGTATGAAATGTTTTTTTTTTTTTTTGGGGGGGGGGACACAAACATTCAGCCTATAGCAGTGACTCGTAAGCACTTGAAATGTGGCTAGTGTGACCGAGGAGCTGAATTTTAATTGTATTTAATTTTAATTAACATTTAGATAACCACATATGATTACCGGCTTTCATAGTGGACAGCCCCTCAGCTGCCACCAGCCCACTGGTTTCCCAGCGTGGTGAATGGCAACACCATGACTGAGTTGTCTTCTTAACTCTTCTTTCCCCAGGAGCAACTCTGCCTCCGTACTGTGTCATTCTCTGAGCGCGTCCTGGAATAAGTCTTCTACCAAAAGTTGTGGGGTAAATACCTGCTTGTGCCAAGGGCTTAACCTGCATGGAATCATGACTCTTTTCAACAACCATGTGCAGTGGCTTCATTATTATTCCCCTTTTACAGTAAAGAAAAGAAAGGCTCGTCAAGGCTGACGGCTCCTGAGTCACACAGCTGGTAAATGTCTGGGCCCGACTTGGAGCACAGGCATGTGTGTTCCAAAAGCCCATACATTTTCCTGTGCAGCATGTTCAGGGCCAGTTTGGGTGGATCTCCATTACAACTGCTAATCTGCTGACCCCAAAGATGCTGTTCTTACTCTGTCTCATAGACATGGATTCAAATGCACGTAGATGAACTTGGGAGGTGAAGACACTATAGGGGGCGAGGAAGTGAGATAGGTAGGGGGAGACGGCCAGTGAAGGGTGCATGATCATGCCGGTTCCCAGCCAGTGAGACTGTAGGAAGCTGCATAGCATACCACAGGCTTATCCGGAGGGAGCTGGGGGTATTTATCAATCTACTCAAACTGCTCCTTGGTTGAGAGCTGTCCTCGGTGTGTGGGTGTCACCTCCGTCCTGTCACACAATGGACAAAGTGGATGCAATGGCCAGAGGAAAGTCCTCAGGCAAAGAAGTGGCAAAAACAGAATACCGTGGAAGTCCCTTACACCTGCAGAGATCCTGGGGTCACTGTGTCTCTGGGGTCCCAGTTCATCAGAAGGTGAGGTGGTGCTTCTCCTGGTTCCAAAGGTCTCTACTAAACTTAGAGAACAGAGTTGCCTTTTAAGGCGTTTAGCCATTAACAAAGCAGATGGGTGCTTTGCCGGTGATCTTTGAAAATTGGAATCTATTTGCAATTCAGAAAGCGGGGTGGGGGTGGTGGGGGAGGTGGGGGTGGTAGCGATCTTTGCATATGTATAAAGGATGTGTTTTCTAAGAATCTTAATGGTGTAAATAAGGTTTAGGTGCATCTTTAAACCTACTTTGTGAGCATTCCCAAGGTCTTTAGAATTGCTTGTCAGCATATAAACAACTCGTGGATTACAAATTAGTCTTCTATTTCACTAAAGCATGCCCCCTAATCACTGATCACAGGCAACCCTTAGCTCAGTTTGAGTAACTGCAAAGCCCTTGAAAAAAATGTGGTTTTTGTGTATATTCAATAAAGCAGATTTGGTTCTAAACCCAGCATGACCTCTGGATTCTGAGTTCAAGTTGGAACACAGCCCTTTCGACCAGAGCATCTTCACTGTTAAATTGTTCAGATTTAGTTTTCCCCACAGATTTTAACAGAGTAGAAGCTATGGTTAAGACTTGCTAGACATTTCATCTTGGGTTCTTACTGCTTGCTGCCCTCCATTTGGAAACTAGCGTTTGTTTAGCATCTATTCGGTGCCCGGCTCTCAATGAGTCTCTCTTAGCCCCTTCCATCCTGGATATTTGCACTGCTGTTTTGCAGTGAGCCCTCCTGCCACGGGGAAATGGACAGGAAGACTCCAGGGAATGTCCACGGGGTAAAATGTGCTACAGAACTGGGGGCTACTCCACTGGTTCTCAATTCTGGACAGTTTAAAAAGAAACTGATGCCCAGGCTACTCCCCAGACCAACGAAGTCAGCGTGTCTGGAAGTGGAACCTGGGGCAGGTCTTTCAAAGCCGAGAACCACAACATCTGAGAGCACAGGGCCTCTTTTTCAATGCTGAGTCCTAGCAGCCAATGTAGAGGAATCAACAAGGACACCAGAGCCAGGTGGAGCTAGGGTGGAGTCTTGGCTCTGTTGCCTGTTAGTTGTGATATCGGACAAGGTATCTTGTCACCGGGAATCCTCTTTTTGAATGGATGATGATAATGCTCCTAATAATAACTAATACTAAGACTTGACTTGCAGGGTTATCCTGAGGACTAACTGGGACACTCAGGCATTCGAGATGCCTGAACAATGATGCCCCCATTAAGTGTCACAGCCCCAACCTCTTGCAGCCCCATCCGAGGTGGCCCGGCTCTCACCCTGCATGGAAGCCCCTGGCTGACCCCAAGTCCCAGTGCTGGCCACCACTTTGGAAGCCGCCCCATGTGCTGGTGCCCGAGCCGTGCTCAGCCGGGCCCATCTTCTCCCGAGGAGGATGGCATCGACATCTCAAAACAGTTTAATTATTCTGCGGCTGCCTGGCTATTAGCTGCGACAAGAGAGCTCAGGGCTATTTTTCAGCATTAATTTTCCATTTGAAATGAATTCCTTTTGGTTACACTTTTTAAATGTTTCTTTTAATTAGACGCAATTACTTCAGAAGAATTGCTTTTATTCCTCAGCCTGAGATCCCAGTGATAAAGTCGCTATCTGGCCCCACCGAACGGCCGGGACGGCTCATTTAGTTGCCGCACTAAAGTATATTGAACTAGGAAATTATACAGCGAATCAACTATTAATTCCTTTTATGATCGCTCACTCTAACATCTTGAATGAGATCTTCAGGGGGAAATTTAGTCACAATAGAGATCATTGTTCTCCACCTCCAGCCGCCGGCCCAGTGCGAGGGGGGCTGGCAGCTGGGGGGCTGCCCTGGTACTGGGGGACAGGATAGCACAAGGGCTCCTGGCTTTCCTGAGGTTTGGGGGCTGGGGCTGGTGTGGGACCAGGGCAGCTAAAGCCCCTTGGCCAGACTGGAGGGGGTGTCCCTTGGCCCCATGCAAGGGGAGGGGGCTGTGGCTATGCAAAGGGACAGTACAGACAAGGGCTCACATTGAAGGGTGCATATTTTAAGGATCGCTTTGGTTCGTTGTTCAGTGTTCCTGGAGGGAGTCTGGGAGTCAGTAGGTGGCACTGTTCCCTCTGTGTTGGTAACTAGGAAGGCCCTGGAAGAGCTTTCGCGGCCAGAGTCAGAGAAGCCTTTCTTTAGAGGCTTTAGTCCAACCCACTCTTAACAGATGAGGAAACTGAGGCACAGAGGGGTACACAGTCACATGCAGACCAAGGCTGAACCAGGTCTCTTGATCCCTGGCCAGGTCTCCAAACATGGCCCCTGGGATTCTCTTGGTGTGGCAAGCCTCCCCCACGGTGCTGGTTGGCTGATGGCTTCTCCTGGAATGGGTGTTGGTGAAGGCTACAGGTTCACTCATCTAGGGCTAGTCGGCCATCTGTGCACCTGGAGATATTGCACTCGCAGCTGGCCAGATGAGGTAGGGGTGGGCAGGACCACAGGGTGCCCCTCTGCACTTGGAAACCACGGGGCTGCAGGGGCTGGGGTTGGGGTGGGCAGAGGAGGGCCCGGATGATGCCAGTGACCACAGGGCAGTCATCCCTGCCTCCACCAACCCTATTGGACACCAGCCGGAAACTAGGCACTGGGATGGTGGTTGGAGGGATGGGACAAAAGAAATACTGCCCCTGACCTCTAGAACACATTCACCCCAAATCACAACATGGTGAACGTGTGGTATTGCTCCAACAGGAGCTGGGCTTTGAAGGATGGCTAGGAGTTTGCAGGGGAAAGGGCATTCTGGGTAGGAGGTGCTGCAAGGTGTTGGGGGAGGGTCCTGGCCCTAATACCCTGGGCTTCTGAGCTGGCAGGGCTACCCTGCAGCACGTAGGGCTGCTGGCCTGACTCAGGCCATGGTCACCTCAAGAGCAGGGGCACAGAAGCCCAGACAATGAGCTGAGGAGATCATCCTGGTAGGTGCTTAGGGGGCTCTACAGACTGTGTGAGTGCTCCGTAAATGCTAGCTGTTTTTAAGCACTTCCTGCCTGCTGTGACCCAGGCCTGCTCAGAACTGGTCCATCGTCCTTCCCCTCCATCTTTTCTTTCCCCTGTGCAGCCCTCCCCTCCCCCATTGTTGTGTGGCCTTGGTTTTCGCATCTATCAAGTGGGAAGAATAATCATCCCCACCTCAAAGAAGGGAGGTGAACAGTAAAAGGAACAAGGCACATAAAATGCTTTGGACATAGTAAGTGCTCAATAAGCGGTCATTAGTATTATCCTTCAGGGCACCAGGCAGTGGGAGGGGCTGAAGGAGGAAGGGGGAGAAGTGTGTCACATCCGCCCTCCGCCATCAAAAGCACAAGATGTGTCCTTCCTGGAAACCAGCACCAACTTCTCCATTAGGCTCAGGAGCACCATGCTAATACCTTAGGGGCCAAAAATGTCTTAATTTCTTTTTATCTTATTATTATTTTTTTTACTGTGGTCATAACACTAACATGAGATCTACCCTCAACAAATTTTTGAGTGTGCAATACATTGTTGACAACAGGCACAATGTTGAACAGTAGAGTTCTAGAGATTATTCATCTTAACTGAAACTTTTTGTTGAAATATATTGGATATATAACATTGCATAAATTTAAGGTGTACTTACCTAAAACTTTGTGCCAGTTAAATAGTAACTCCTCCTTTCTCCCTCCCCACCCCGCCCCTGGCAAACACCATTCCATTCTTTGATTCAATGTATTTGACTACTTTAGATACCTTTTATTAAATGGAATCATGCAATATTTGTCTTCCTGTGACTGGTCTATTTCACTTAGCATAATGTCCCCAGGGGTCATCATGTTGACATACGGTAGGATTTTCATATTTTTAAATTTCTTTTAAAATCAGAAAAAAATTAACTTTTAGAGAAAACAAAAACATTTCACTTTTTTTCTCTTATCAGAAATAAGGTTTGGGGGCTCAGTCGGTTGAGCACCCAACCCTTGGTTTTGGCTCAGGTCATGATCCCAGGGTCTCAACCCAGGGTCTTGAGGTCGAGCCCTGCATCAGGCTCTGAGCTGACAGCACAGAGCCTGCTTGGGATTCCCTCTCTCCCTCTCTCTCTGCCCCTCCCCCACCTTGTCTTTCTCTCTCAAAATAAATAACCTTAAAAAAAAAAGAAACACGATTTTTAGGACTCATGAAAGTATCTATTATTGGGGGAGGGGCCGAGAAAAGCAAAAGTGTCTCGGGTCCACAGAAGCCATAAGGCAGCCCTACTGGAAACTTCACCGGGGCCTGCCTTTCTGCATTTCCGACCCCCCCCCCCCACCCAGTTCTTTCCTAACACAGGCTGTATTTGCCTCTCTCCTGGACAGTGGGGAGGGGCTCCCAGTGGGTGTCCCAACCTGTCCTCTCAAATCCTCATGCATATGCTTCACAGTCTGTCAAGATCACAAATCTGACTATAAGCTGACTATGTCTCCTCCCTGCTGGAAATCCTCCGTGGCTCCCCACTGCCCTCAGGACCGAGTCCGAACTCCCAGGGCAGGGCACACAAGCCCCAGGTGGGCAGTCCCGTGCACACCTCCTGCCACGCCCCTCTGCAAACCCAACCTCCATGGCTTGAGCAAGACATACCCCTTTTGCGAGCAGCCATTCAACACTGGTCCTGGCCAGGATATTGTGTCCCATGGGGAGCCATGGGCCATCTCTCAGAGCCCTAGAACCAGGCCTGAGGCTGGCTGAAGCGAAGCCTCTTACTCCTTCCCATGCACAGTGAGGCGAGCCAGGCATGGTGTCGTGAGGGCAACTGTTTCCTGGGATGCAAAATTTCCTGTGCTAACATCAGGACAGTCCCAGGCAGGGACGGCTTGTCACCCTAGGCTGCCTGTGTGTGATCGGAACACAGACACATCAATCATTTCTCCTGCTAAAGACACCAGCTAGTTATCACCCTGCCTTTGAATAATCTTCGTCCTGTAGCACATTTCTGGGGGGAGGCAAGTTTTGACCAGTTCAGCCACCTGGGACTGCTGGGGTGACTGGATGATTAAAACACCTTTAGCTGTGAGTCCCAGGCTTCCAGGTGAACCGAGTTCCACAAGGTCCACAGAAGGACAATGCGTAACATGTTAGGGTCATCAACAGATAATTTTAAGCAGCTCAAAAACTGAAGCTCAAGTTTTTTTTTTTTTAAATGTTATTATTATTATTTTTTTCAAATGAATGCTAGCTTTAGAAAGCGAATATCTGGGTAGGAAAAAGGGATGAGATGTTAAAATCTTACACAATGGAGGTGTCGACACAAGCGTGGGCAGTTATTGTTTGGGAAAGGCAGGGTGAGGTGGGAAAGAGCCCTACCCACCTGGGTTTGCCATTTAACAGGTGGGCAGAAATCCTCAACCTCTCTGCCTTTTAGCTTCCTTATCCATAAAGTAGATTAAACGAGTATTGGGTTGTTCTGATCATTGAACAAGATCAGTAATGTGAGGTTCCTGGCACCTAGGAAGCTAATTATTATTATTATTGTTATTATTATTATTATTTTAAAGTTTATTTATTTATTTTGAGAGAGAGAGAAAGCGTGAGTGGAGGAGGCACAGGCAGAGGGAGAGAGGGAGCATCCCAAGCAGGCTTCATACTGTCAGTGTGGAGCCCGATGCGGGGTTCAAACTCACAAACCATGAGAACACGACCCAAGCCAAGGTTGGTCGCTTAACTGACTGAGCCACCCCAGTGCCCCTGCATATGCTCTATTTTTTAAATGAAAAAAAAAAATACAAATGATCAGAGTCAGTAGGGTCCTGAATAGTTCAAATAGTCAACTGACTGACACACTTTCTCTAAGCCAGTGGTTTGAAAATTCACGAGTTCGCCAGAGACTCTTGGGTGGCTTGTTTGTACACAGATGCCTGAGGTCCAGTTCCAGAGGATTCTGGTTCAGCAGGCCTGGGAACCTGCACTTCTAACACGTTCCCAGGTGATGTGCATTCTGAGAGCCACTGCTGTGCTACAAACTTGGTAAACAAGGGACAGAGATTGCCTGTTCTGAAGCACCTCGGTCATCAGACACCCAGCAGTTACAGTAGGAACCTGTATGATGGAGGTATGAGCTTCCCGGACCTCTACCTCTAGAAAAGGGCAGCTGGACGCTGTTTTCTTCTTTGGCCTGGGAGAAAGAAGCAGAGTTTGATTAAAGAGAATTTGTGAACAGCGAGGTTTAATGAGGAGGAGAAGTACACAGCCACTTGAATTTGGTAAACCTCGCTCTAATTCAGTGGTTCTCACAGAGGGGTTCCCAGACCAGCAGCATCAGCATCACCTTGTGGTGAGTTCATCTCATTTAAACAGAGAATTTATAAAAGGCACAATGGGTTGATCATACCATCAAAACCCTGTAGGGAAGGTAACCCCTGATGGCAGCCGCGCAGGTACGGGTCTCATCCCTGCCTGCACATTAGCATCACCTGGGGAATTAAAAAAAAAATACTGCTGCCCAGGCTCTACCCGCAGATTCTGCTTGAATGTGTCTGGGGTGAGACCTGAGTGTTGTACTTTTTTAAATGTTTATTTATTTTGGGGAGAGAGACAGAGGGCAAGCAGAGGAGGGGCAGAGAGAGAGGGAGACACAGAATTGGAAGCAGGCTCCAGGCTCTGAGCTGTCAGCACAGAGCCCGACGCGGGGCTCAACTCACATACCCTAAGATCATGACCTGAGTCAAAGTCAGACGCTTAACCAACTGAGCCACCCATGTGCCCCGAGCATTATACTTTCAAAAGCTACCCTGGTGATTCTCATGGACTGAGAACCACTGTTCTGTGTAATCATGGATCTGTTTAATGTCTGTCTGTCCCAAAGGGCTGGAAGCCACACAATGACAAGGACCGTAAATATTTATTGAATCAAAAATGATTGAATGGAAGGTATTGTAGGCAAGCATTGCATATGGCGCTGGGGTGGGGAGGTGACTGGAATCTGCTGGCCTCTCCTGTACCCCTGACTGATGGAGCTGGCCTTCCCAGTGTAGGAAATGGCACTTATGGGGGAGGGGGAGGCTGAAGCATGTTCATGGAAAATCAATCAGCCCAGGCTGATAAACGCAGGTCAAGGGAGCAATGAACAACTCTGGAGAGCAGCCTTGAATGCCAGGTTAGGGAGTTTGGGCCTCTTCCTCTGGTTACCTTTTCTGGGATCACTGCTTCTGTTTTCTCACTTCTCCCCTCTTGGAGCTTAGCTTCAGGGTAGAGGAGGATTCGGGGGCAGGGTCTCCTATTGGTGCCTGCCCCATGTCCACTGAAGCCGGGGCAGAAAAGAAACCCAAGCTCCAGCGGGACTCCTGAGAACATATGGGCCTTGGAAATCATAATAAGAGTAAACCATCTTCTTCATTAATTGATTAATGTAATTAAAGAAAGATCAGTACATCGATGCCGACCACATTAGAGTTAATTTGTACAGGCAATTAGCTGTACTCCCTCCTTCATGCTAACTGTTTCAGACGGGCTTGTGGCCTGGGGGGCGTTAGTGGTTGCTCAGTTCAAACCCAGCCCTGGTGACCCTTATTCTGGGCATCTTGCTGCTCAAAAGGAGTGCCTGATCCCCCAGATGTGGGTTAAATACAAGCTCTGTGACCTTGAGAGACGTCTTCTGACTTCTCTGACACTCAGTTTTCTTGTCTGTCCAATGGGGATAATTACACCTATTTCATGAGGGGGCTGTGAGCATTCAATGTGGAGATATATGTCCCAGGTCCTGGGAGATTAGGACATCCCCTTCCTTCCAGTTTCCTTCCAAGGGTATCTCCTTTTTTAGGCTTGGGGACAAGCCCTGGGCGCTGCCTGCTTTGGATCGTTGGCCTGAGATGCTCCTGTAAGGCCTTTGGGGACTGGGTCTGGTTCTTACACCCCTACCCACCCCAGAGCCCCCCCCCCCCCGCCCCCGCCCTGAATGTATCTCCAGCCTCACTTGCACTCTGGGGTTTCTGCTTCTCCACCCCATCTCTTCACTCCCAGGGAAGCTCTAAATGCCTCTTTCCAGCCCAGACCTCTCCTCGCTCATCCAGATCCAAGAATCCAGGTGCCTGTGGAATGTCTCCACCCGATGCCACAGCCTCCAAACTGACTCCCCCATTTGTCCTGTCCCAACACCCAAATAGGTCCCCTTTCTGGGGCTCCTAATTTCTGGCATCCTCTCTGCCTTGACTGTGAATCCAGCAGGTCCCACAGAGGCCGCTGAGTGCCTCTCTCTCAGCTCACCCTCCCACTGGTCCTGCAGAAAGTCCCCCACTTAAGGTGACTTCTGCCTTGTTTCCTCCACCTGCCTACCCACTTCTGTCCACCTACCCGCATCCTCTCCCACCTCGGGTTCCTGTCTCAGGCCATTTTCTCCTGCCTGTTTCCATCATCCACACCTTAGCTTACTGTTCTTTCCACATGGAGTGCCTTGTCCCTGTTCTCGAGCCGTGACCTCTCCCTTCAATTACAGACTTATGTGCACAACCAACTTCTTTACATTTCCATGGGACGTCGACCGTAACATGTCTTAACCCGAGTTCTTGACCTCTCTCCCTCCTGCCTGCCTACAGTGGCCCCTCCTACCTTTGCCAGTCATCTTCTTTCTTAGGTATTCCTGTGTCAGGACATGGCAACTCTACCCACCAGTGGCTGAAGCCAGAGACTTGGGGGTTACACCTGACATTTCTCTTCCCCTCACCAGCACATCCAATCCATCAATAAGTCCTCCTAATTTTTTACGGCTTTATTGAGGTATAATTGGCATACAATAGATTGCATGTATATAAAGTGTACAATTTGAAAAGTTTTCACATATTTATACACCTGGAAAACCATCGCCACATTCAAGACCATGAACACTCCTATCACTCTCAAAAGTTTCCTCAGGCTCCTTTGAAATACTCCCTCCTCCCCCTCCCAGTCTCTCTCTTCCTATCCCCAGCCAACCACTGATCTGCTTTCTGTCACTATAGTTTGCTTTTCCTAGAATTTCATATAAATGGAAATATACATTATGTGCTCTTTCTTTTTCTCTCAGCACAATTATTCTGAGATACATCCATGTTGTTGTGTGTATCTAGAGTTCATTCCTTCTTATTTTTCAATAGTATTCTGTTGTATAAATATGCTACAAATCTGTTTCTCCATTCACCTGTTGATGGGCATTTGGATTATTTCCAGTTTTTGGCTATCACAACTAATGTTGCTATGCACATTCCTGCACAAGTGTTTGCATGAGCATATGTTTTTGTTTCTTTTAGGTAAATACGTAGGAGTGAAATGTCTGGATTGCTTATTGGTATATGTTTAACTTTTTAAGAGAACTGCTAACCTTTTTCCAAAATGGTAGTACCATTTTATAGTCTTCCCAGCATTGTATGAGAGTCTGGTTCCACTCTTGTAATCCATTATCCATTCAACAGGCCAGAGGGAATTTTTATCAGGTCACTGCCATGCTCAACACCCTTTGATAGCTTCCCACAGTCTTTAAATGAAACAAATGAATGGGAACAACCTAAATGTCCAAGACCAAGCTTGTATGCAAACGATTATAGCAGCACTATTCATAATAGACAAAACATAGGAGCAACACAAATGTCCATCAACTGATGAGTAGATAAACACAATGTACTCTATCCATAGAATGGAATATTAGTCAGCAACAAAAAAGAATGAAGTACTGATACATGCTACAACCTGGATGGACCTTGGAAACATGATGCTAATTGAGAGAAGCCAGACACAGGAGACCACATATGCTATGACTCCATTTATACGAAATTTCTGGAAGGGGCAAATCCGTAGAGACAGAAAGGATATCAGTGGTTTTCAAGGGCTGGGGAAAGAGGAGAATAGGAAGTGACCGCTAATGTGTGTGTGAGGTTTCGTTTTGGGGTGATGGGAACGTTCTGGAATTAGAGAGTAGCAGTGATTGTACAGCCCCAAATTTACTAAAACCCACAAAATTGTTAAACAATTAAAATGGGTGAATTGTATTGTGTGTGAATTTTCAGTAAAAATCATAGCACTACATGTAAAACCTAGAACCAAGAGGTCTGCATGTTCTTTTTTAATTCTTTTTCTCAACTTCCTTTCTGATCTGATCTCCTGACAGATCCTGACAAATCCCCTTGATTTCCAGTCTTTTTTGACTTCTTGGAGTGTGTTCTGCTCTTTTTCACCAGAGGGCCTTTGCATATGCTTTTCCCTCTGGTTTTAAAGCTCTCCTCACCACTTCTGTACTCTGGTGTCTAGGAGTTACTCATTTTTCTGTTTAAATTTTTCTTTTCCAGGGAGTTTGATTCTCTTATCTGCATCTAGTCTTTCTTTATAGCCTATCTTCCTGTCTTGTTATCTATCATCACATTCTGCATTGGTCAGCTGTTGTTGTGTAACAAAAAAAAAAAGGCACAGAATTTCAGTGGTATTCCATAATAAATATTTGTCTCAATCATGAGAGCTGGGGCTCTCCTTTCATCCATCTCCTGGGATCAGCAGGCTAGCTAGGGTATGTCCTCACGGCTATGGCTGAAGTATAAGAGGACAAGCCTCACTGGGCAAGCACATTCCAAATTCCTGCTTATGTCATGACTACTCACATTCCACTGGTCAAAATATTGCCCCAAATGCATGGATGCCCCAATGTTGTATGGTAAAGTCTTGACATAAAGAAGAGTGGAGACTTGTGGCCAATCATTCAACCTACTCCATATCCTTCACCTGATCACATTGAATACTTGATGATTTATTTCATTATTTGATTATTTGTTAATTGCTTGTTTCCCCCCAGACTGCATGCTTTGTGTGGTCAGGGTACACCTGGCCCATTTACAATTGTATTCCTCAGTGCTTAGCACCATACCTGGCCCATATTATATGATCAATATTAAAGTAATTGGTTGAGTGAATGAATGAATGAATGAATGAAGTAACTTCATTTCTTGTAGTTTCTTTTCCTTATCTATAAAATGGGAATTATAATCTTCAGATCATTGAGTTGTTTGGGAGGGTTCCATTTAAGTGAGGCTTTCCTCTCTGGAAGGCCCCTAGTTCAAGGTCCAGCTCAAACTGAAGGTCCCATCCTGACCCAGGGAACTTTACTGTCTAAGGGCCCAGCGCATCCTTCCTCCCCATTCACCAGGGAGCACACCTTGTGCTCCTTCTGCAGCTCAGTGAATTGCATCCAGGCTCCTGGAATTCTGAGCACTCCCAGGTCCTCCTGGAGCTGGGATGCCGTGATCCCGATATGGAGCATGTGCTTATGTGGCCAACTACCACATCCCAGGGGGTCCCGCCCTGCTCCCTCTGCAGATATACCTGGTGGGGGTGTGAAGAATGTTCTTCTCAGTATCACTGAACAGAGGGCATCTTTAAAGGACGGGACACATCACACCTACAAGAATGTCTTCCGATATTTCCCCAGTATAACCTAGTGAGCTGCACAAGAAGACTTCTCTGCAGTAGAAGCAAGAGTTGAGGTAGGAGCCGTGCTGGGCTGGGGGCTTACTTGCCCAAGCCCTTCCTCCTTCTCTTGCTCACCTGGGAGCAGCCACTCTTTCCTGCTGGGTAAGGTCAAAGACCTCTCTGACCAAGCCAGCTTATTCATAACCCCGCCATCTGGGCTTTAACATCTCATCTTCTCTGGCTTTTACATCACTGATGGTCTTTTTTCTTACCTGTAGCTTGAAAATCATCATCAAAACTAACTTTCCTTGGCAGTTTGTGGTGCTTTCAATCCTCATTCAATCCTCCCAACAACCTCAGGAGGTAGATACCATTATTATCTTCACTATACAGATGAAGAGACTGAGGTTCAGAGAGGTTATGTCGCTTGTTTGAGGTTGTGTGGTTCTATGTTCCTTCCCATGGAAATGTGTGTGTTTGGAGATTAGAGCTCTCTCACCACACCAGCGGCTGGTTCCACTGAATCCTTGCCCTTCTGGGCTTGCCATCACTCCACAGGGCATGAGACAAGATGGTCCTGTGGCATGGTTTTCCAGAATTCCAGGGCTTTGCTAGCTACAGGGGAAGAAGAGGCAGCCCACCTCCAGGGACTGTTTCTAGGCAATGAACTTGAACTTACTTTATTCAAATGTCACAGAGGCCAAGACCCCAATAGGCTGACACACCGAGTCTGGGCTGTGGATCTCTCAGAAGCACTCAGCACCTCTGTTGCTATAAAACTCATGTTTTTAGAGGATTTTTGAAAAAAAAATCCTAATGTGAAAGAAAAAAAGCTACGTGATAAAAAAAACCATCTGAGAGGCAGCCGCTACCATCTGCTGTGTGTGCAGCTGCTTTTCAATTGCAGACCCCCCCCCCCCCGCCACTTCTCCTGATTAGCCTGGGGAGGGCTCCAGGCCCAAGACTGGTGTGTTGGACTGGACCCAACACTTCTGAGCAGGAAGCCTGAGGCACCAATACAAAGTGCTCCGAGAACCCCCCTCCTGAGCCCAGCCTACCTCTCAGTTCCATAACCGCATGCTCTTGACTTAACAGAGTCAAGCTGTAATTCTTCCATCTGTAAAATGGCATAATATTTGTGCCATTGGCATAGAGAACTCACACACAGGGACCAGGGCTTGCTTTTGATTATAAAGCAAAACCTCCACCTGCCTTCAGGTCTCTGAACCACAAGGGTCCATCATTCATTCCCCTAATGTAAGCTATGGAGAGAGGGGAGATACATTTTCACCATTGCCATTTGGAAGCTTCCTGCTAGAGGAAGAGGAGGCTGTGGTGAGTGAAAATGGTTTTTCCTGGCTGGATCTCCTCCATCTGGAGGGGGTCTTGATGGAGCATTCAGTTGCAGACGTGCACCTAGTGGGCGAGTTCAAGCAGAATAAAGAGTACTTTTTGAACTGGGGGCTTTCAGGAGATCCAGAATGCAGGCCCAGACCATCAGCACATAATCTCTGTGGCATATGGTTCCAATGAAGTCAAGCCCCCTTTAGCTGGCCTCTGTATTCCTTCCTCAGGTTCTTGGTGGCAGGTGTCATGACAGCTTGTGCCACATAGATGTGAGAGTGGACCATGGCAGTGAGGCAGTGAGGATGTCTCCAGAGTGCAGGAGCGGGATGGGATCTGACCACAGAACAGAAGTCTCCTTCTTCTTCTTCCTCCCCCTCCTCCTCCTTCTCCCCCTCTTCTCCTTCTTTTCCTCCTCCTCCCCCTTCTTCTCCTCATCTTCCTCATCCTCCTTGTCGTCCTTGTCATCCTCCTCCCTTACTCCTCTTCCTCCTTCTTCTCCTTCTTCTTCCTCTTCTTCCTCCTCCCTTCCTCCTCCTCCTCCTCTTTCTTCTTCTTCTTCTTCTTCTTCTTCTTCTTCTTCTTCTTCTTCTTCTTCTTCTTTTTAATTTTATTTTTTTGGTTTACATCCAAATTAGTTAGCATATAGTGCAACAATGATTTCAGGAGTAGATTCCTTAAGGCCCCTTACCCATTTAGCCTATCCACCCCCACATCCCCTCCAGTAACCCTCTGTTTGTTTTCCATATTTGAGTCTCTTATGTTTTGTCCCCTTCCCTGTTTTTATATTATTTTTGCTTCTCTTCCCTTATGTTCATCTGTTCTGTGTTGTAAAGTCCTCATATGAGTGAAGTCATATGATTTTTGTCTTTCTCTGACTAATTTTGCTTAGCATAATACCCTCTAGTTCCATCCACGTAGTTGCAAGTGGCAAGATTTCATTCTTTTTGATTGCCAAGTAATACTCCATTGTGTGTGTGTATATGTGTGTATACATATATATGTGTGTGTGTGTGTGTGTGTGTGTGTGTGTGTGTATATATATATATATATATATATATATATACCACCTCTTCTTTATCCATTCATCCATCGATGGGCATTTGGGCTCTTTCCATACTTTGGCTATTGTTGATAGTGCTGCTATAAACATGGGGGTACGTGTGTCCCTTTGAAGCAGCATACCTGTATCCCTTGGGTTAATACCTAGTAGTGCAATTGCTGGGTTGTAGGGTAGCTCCATTTTTAATTTTTTGAGGAACCTCCATACTGTTTTCCAGAGTGGGTGCACCAGTTTGCATTCCCACCAGCAGTGCAAAAGAGATCCTCTTTCTCTGCATCCTTGCCAGCATCTGTTGTTGCCTGAGTTGTTCATGTTAGCATTCTGACAGGTGTCAGGTGGTATCTCATTGTGGTTTTGATTTGTATTTCCCTGATGATGAGTGATGTTGAGCATTTTTTCATGTGTCGGTTGGCCATCTGGATGTCTTCTTTGGAGAAGTGTCTATTCATGTCTTTTGTGCATTTCTTCACTGGATTATTTGTTTTTTGGGTGTTGAGTTTGATAAGTTCTTTCTAGATTTTGGATACTAACCCTTTATCTGATATGTCGTTTGCAAATATCTTCTCCCATTCTGTCAGTGCCTTTTAGTTTTGCTGGTTCTTTCCTTTGCTGTGCAGAAGCTTTTTATTTTGATGAGGTCCCAATAGTTCATTTTTGCTTTTGTTTCCCCTGCCTCCAGAGATATGTCTAGTAACAAGTTGCTGTGGCCAAGGTTAAAGAGGTTTTTACCTGCTTTCTCCTCTAGGATTTTTATGGCTTCCTGTCTTACATTGAGGACTTTCATCCATTTTGAGTTTATTTTTGTGTATGGTGTAAAAAAGTGGTCCAGGTTCATTCTTCTGCATGTCGCTGTCCAGTTTTCCCAGCACCACTTGCTGAAGAGACTGTCTTTATTCCATTGGATGTGCTTTCTTGCTTTGTCAAAGATTAGTTGGCCATACGTTTGTGGGTCCATTTCTGGGTTCTCTATTCTGTTCCATTGATCTGAGTGTCTGTTTTTGTGCCAGTACCATACTGTCTTGATGATTACAGCTTTGTAGTATAGCTTGAAGTCCGGGATTGTGATGCCTCCTGCTTTGGTTTTCTTTTTCAAGATTGCTTTGGCTATTCAGGGTCTTTTCTGGTTCCATACAAATTTTAGGATTACTTGTTCTAGCTCTGTGAAGAATGCTGGTGTTATTTTGATAGGGATTGCATTGAATATGTAGATTGCTTTGGGTAGTATCGACATTTTAACAATATTTTTTCTTCCTATCCAAGAGCACAGAATCTTTTTCCATTTTTTGTGTCTTCTTCAATTTCTTTCATAAGATATCTATAGTTTTCAGTGTATAGATTTTCTACCTCTTTGGTTAGATTTATTCCTAGGTATTTTATGGTTTTTGGTGCAATTGTAAATGGGATCGATTCCTTGATTTCTCTTTCTGTTGCTTCATTGTTGGTGTATAGGAATGCAACTGATTTCTGTGCATTGATTTTATATCCTGCAACTTTGCTGAATTCATGAATCAGTTCTAGCAGTTTTTTGGTGGAATCTTTTGGGTTTTCCATTTAGAGTATCATGTCATCTGCAAAGAGTGAAAGTTTGCCTCCTCCCGGCCTATTTGGATGCCTTTTATTTCTTTGTGTTGTCCGATTGCAGAGGCTAAGACTTCCACTACTATGTTGAATAACGGTGGTGAGAGTGGACATCCCTGTCTTGTTCCTGACCTTAGGGGAAAGCTCTCAGCTCTTCCCCATTCAGGATGATATTAGTGTTGGGTCTTTTGTGTATGGCTTTTATGATCTTGAGGTATGATCCTTCTATCCCTACTTTCTTGAGTTTTTTTTTTTTATCAAGAATGGATGCTATATTTTGTCAAATGCTTTCTCCACATCTATTGAGAGGATCATATGGTTCTTGTCCTTTCTTTTATTGATGTGATGAATCACATTGATTGTTTTGTGGCTATTGAACCAGCCCTGCATCCCAGGTATAAATCCCACTTTGTTGTGGTGAATAACTTTTTTAATGTATTGTTGGATCCAGTTGGCTAATGTCTTGAGGATTTTTGCATCCATGTTCATCAGGGAAATTGGTCTGTAGCTCTTTTTAGTGGGGTCTCTGTCTGGTTTTGGAATCAAGGTAATGTTGGTTTCATAGAAAGTATTTGGAAGTTTTCTTTCCATTTCTATTTTTTAGAACAGCTTCAAGAGAATAGGTATTAATTTTTACTTAAATGTTTGGCAGAACTCCCCTGGAAAGCCATCTGGCCCTGGACTCTTGTGTTTTGGGAGATTTTTGATTACTAATTCAATTTCTTTACTGGTTATTGGTCTGTTCAAATTTTCTATTTCTTCCTGTTTCAGTTTTGGTAGTGTATATGTTTCTAGGAATTTGTCCATTTCTTCCAGATTGCCCATTTTATTGGCATATAATTGCTCATAATATTCTCTTATTATTGTTTTTATTTCTGCTGTGTTGGTTGTGATCTCTCCCCTTTCATTCTTGATTTTATTTATTTGGGTCCTTTCCTTTTTCTTTTTGATCAAATTGGCTAGTGGTTTATCAATTTTGTTAATTCTTTCAAAGAACCAGCTTCTGGTTTCATTGATATGTTCTACTGTTGTTTTGGTTTTGATACATTAATTTCTGCTCTAATCTTTATTATTTCCTGTCTTCTGCTGGTTTTGGGTTTTATTTGCTATTCTTTTTCCAGCTCTTTAAGGTGTAAGGTTAGGTTGTGTATCTGAGATCTTTCTTCCTTCCTTAGGAAGGATTGCTATATACTTTCCTCTTATGACTGCCTTTGCTGCGTCCCAGAGGTTTTGGGTTGTGGTGTTATCATTTTCATTGACTTCCATATACTTTCTAATTTCCTCTTTAACTGCTTGGTTAGCCCATTCATTCTTTAGTAGGATTTCTTCAGTCCCCAAGTAGTTGCTACCTTTCCAAATTTTTTCTTGTGGTTGATTTCGAGTTTCATAGCGTTGTGGTCTGAAAATATGCACGGTATGATCTCGATCTTTTTGTACTTACTTGGGGCTGATTTGTGTCCCAGTATATGGTCTATTCTGGAGAACATTCCATGTGCACTAGAGAAGAATGTATATTCCAGTGCTTTAAGATGAAATGTTCTGAATATATCTGTTAAGTCCATCTGGTCCAGTGTGTCATTCAAAGCCATTGTTTCCTTGTTGATTTTTTGATTAGATGATCTGTCCATTGTTGTGAGTGGGGTGTTGAAGTCTCCTACTATTATGGTATTACTGTCAATGAGTTTCTTGATGTTTGTGATTCATTGTTTTATATATTTGGGTGCTTTCACATTTGGCGCATAAATGTTTACAATTGTTAGGTCTTCTTGGTGGATAGACCCCTTGATTATGATATAATTCCCTTCTGCATCTCTCAATACAGTCTTTATTTTAAAGTCTAGATTGTCTGATATAAGTATGGCTACTCTGGCTTGCTTTTGTTGACCATTAGCATGATAGAGAGTTCTCCATCCCCTTATTTTCAATCTGAAGGGATCTTTAGGTCTAAAGTGGGTCTCTTGTAAACAGCATATAGATGGATCTTGTTTTCTTATCCATTCTGTTACCCTATGTCTTTTGACTGGAGCATTGAGTCCATTGACATTTAGAGTGAGTACTTAAAGATATGAATTTATTGCCATTGTTGTCTGTAGAGTTAGAGTTTCTGGTGGTGTTCTCTGATCCTTTCTAGTCTTTGTTGCTTTTGGTCTTTATTCATTTTTTTTTTTTCATCTTTTCTCCTCTCAGAGAGTCGCCCTTAAAATTTCTTGCAGGGCTGGTTTAGTGGTCACAAACTCCTTTAATTTTTGTTTGTCTGGGAAACTTTTATCTCTCCTTCTATTTTGAATGACAGCCTTGCTGGATAAAGAATTCTTGGCTACATAATTTTCTGATTCAGCACATTGAATATATCCTGCCACTCCTTTCTGGACTGCCAAGTTTCTGTGGATAGGTCTGCTACAGACCTGATCTGTCATCCCTTGTAGGTTAAGGACTTTTTTCCCTTGTTGCTTTAATGATTCTCTCCTTGCCTGAGTATTTTGCGAATTTGACTATGATATGCCTTGTTGATGGTCAGTTTTTCTTGAATCTAATGGGAGTCCTCTGTGCTTCCTGAATTTTGATGTCTGTGTCTTTCCCCAGGTCAGGAAAGTTTTCCACTATGATTTTCTCACATAACCCTTCTACCCCTATTTCTCTCTCTTGCTCTTCCGGGACCCCTATGATTCTGATGTTGTTCCTTTTTAATGAGTCACTGATTTCTCTAAATCATGCTCTTTTGCCTTAATCTCCCTCTTTTTTTCTGCTTCATTATTCTTCATAAGTTTGTCCTTTATATCGCTGATTCTCTGTTCTGCCTCATCCATCCTTGCCACCGTGGCATCTATTTGAGATTGTAGCTCAGTTATAGCATTTTTTATTTCATCCTGACTAGCTTTTATTTCTTTTATCTCTGCAGAAAGGGATTCTAATCTATTTTCAACTCCAGCTAGTATTCTTATTATTGTGATTCTAAATTCTGGTTCAGACATCTTGCTTGTATCTGTGTTGGTTAAGTTCCTGGCTGTCATTTTTTCGTGCTCTTTCTTTTGGGGTGAATTCCTTCACTTCATCATTTTGAAGGGAGAAAAGGAATTAATGAGGTCAAAAAAATTAAAATTAAAAAATATTAAAATTAAAAAAATTGAAAACAAACACACACACACACAAACACAAAATCGAATAAATGATGCTAGATCCTAGGTGTGTTTTGGTCTGGGTGTTGAAAGAGGCTTGATAAATTAGAGGAAAAAGGGGAAAGAAAAAAAAAAGGAAATCATTTGAAAATTTGAAAAAATGAATGCACTGAAGTGGACTAAAATGAAACGATGAAAGTAAAATAGAATTTGAAAAAATTTACACCAAAGTAAAAAATATAGTAGAAAAAAATTAAAAAAATATTTTTATTAGAAATTGAAAATAAAAATGAATTTTTTCTCTTCCTGTATTCAAGAAAAAGAAAAGAAATGAAAAAGAGAAACAAAGAAAAAAGAAAAAAAAAGAAGAAAATTGAATAGATGGACCAGTGAACAGACTGAAATACGACTGAAATTGCTTTGTTTTCCCCTAGAAGTCAAACTATGAAGCGCTTTGTAGTCCATAAACTAAGCATGCAGAGACTTGAGTTCCTGAAGAGCGAGGTTGGCCCAGTTGGGAGGGGCTTAGTGCAATGGCTCCGTTCTCCACTAGATGGCGCTGCTTAGCTTACGGGGGTAGATTGTTGTGGCGCTTGTAGGTGCGTATGCGCATGCGCGGTAGCGGTGAAAATGGCGTCACTCAGCTTCCCCAGCTCTCGTATCAGAACTCTGTTCTCTCCGATCAGCAATCCCGCACCTGTCCTTGTCTTCGGCTTTCATCCACTCCCCGCTTTTACACAGTCTGTGACCAAGCCCCAGGCAGCACCTCCTTTCCGAGTTTTGTCTCAGATGCGGTTGTGTTTCCAGACCCCTTACTTCTGAGGGACTGCGGCTTTGACCCGTTCTGCCCCTCTGTGGAGGGTCTCACCGAGCAGCGGCCGGTGCCGGCCGCACCCAGGAACGTTGGCGGGACCGTGCTGTTGCCGGAGCCCAGAGACCGCGGCCTGGTGCCAGCCCGCCCCAGAAAGAGTTCACGCGATCGTGTAGCAGCAGCGCTTCAGGGATTATGGAAAAACACAACACGCGTCTGGCACCAGGCTTCACCCCCAGCCACCTTGTTCCAGCACCAGCGAATGTGGTTGTTCTCCCGGGTCCACTGGGGCCTTGCCTTTGGGGGACCCACTCAGCCTCTACCAGGTGTCCTGCCAGCAGGGGAACTGCCTCTCCCCGTGTGGCCTGACGACCCCCGGACTCCACTCTGCTCCTGGGGATTCGCCCTTCCCACCAGAGCACCGCCAGGTATCGAGCTGCAGAGCTGCAGACTCTGTGCTCCCCCTGTTTATAGTCTTCATGGAATTTAAACCCTCTCCTTCCTCCTTTCTCCCTTTTTAGTTCAGCCCTGCGGCTGTTTCCACTTTTCCACTCTCTCTCCCGCTGCTTTGGGGGGGGGGGTGCTTTTCCTGTCTTCCTCCTCCCCCCATTGTCTCTCCACATGCAAAAGTGGCTCCCTGCCCTCTGCAGCTTTTCTCTCCCCAAGTTCACCTCTCCGCGCCACGTACCTGCTGAGTTCTGTGGTTCAGGTTGTGCAGATTGTTGCGTTAATCCTCAGATCAGTTTTCTAGGTGTGCAGGATGGTTTAGTGTTGGTCTGGCTGTATTTACTTCATGGCCGTGAGACACACAAAAAACTTCATCTTGGCTCCTCCTCCTGTATGATTCCATTTATACGAAATGTCCGTAATGGGAAAATCCATAGAGACGGAAAGTAGATCGGTGGTTTGCAGGCTGTGTGTGTGAGATGGCTGGGGACTGATGGCTAAGGGGTGAGGGGTTTCTTTGGGGTGTGATTAAAATGCTCTAAACTTGATTGTGGTCATGGTGGCACAACTCTGTGAATATTCTAAAAACCATTAAATGGGTGAATAGTATGGTATAAAGCTGTTAAAAACAAAACAAAATAAAACAGTAAAGGGAAACGCCATTTAATGGCTTAAAACTAGAGGAATGGCCTGATCGTCTTATGTTTTTAAGCACTCTGACAGCTGTGTGGACCAGGGGCAGGGATGGAATCAGGAAGCGGTTTGGGAAAATGTTACCAGGTACAGCACAAGGTCTTGGACTAGGCCGTGGTGGTGAAGAAGGGGAGACGTGTCTGAGTCTCATTTGCAGGGCTGGGATGAACGGTCTAGGGAGTCTGCACTGAGGTGCAGGGTTTCTGGAGGGCTGGGCCAGGTGGGGCCTTCCCCAGAGATATTAAAAAGGTGGTTCACTGAGAGAGTTGGGAAAGAAGGCCAAACATTAGTTCTAAGGAGCATGGTGGGACCACAACCAGGATAGTCAGGATGTCACCAGCTCTTGTGTGCTGTCTATCATGGATGCCAGGGTGGGATCTTGTGTCCCTTGGTGGGTGTCCCAGCCCACCTGTTGCATAGAGCAGTCCCTGTGTGGTATCGGGGATTTGACTCCCGGTGCAGAAGATTTTCAGACTCAGACGCAATTGTTCGTTGTTCCCACTCGTCTTCACCACTATCTCTGCGGCTCCTGTTATTTCTACCCTCAACGGGAAAAGAATCTAGAGGAACCTTTTTTTTTCCCATGAGATGGCGGGCAGGACCTGCCTCTGGTTATTTCCACTCAAGAGTGAGGTCTCTCTCCCTCCTTCCCTCTGATCTGTTCCGTGTGTCTGCCTGCTGAGTTGTCACCAAGGGAAAGGGTTTGATGATGCCCCCAATGTTTTAGTGGGAAGATGAACCTCCAGGCTGGATCCAACTTGAAGCGGTTTCCCCACTGTGCAGAAGGCATGGACCTTTGGTGCATTGCGAGTCACTCACTGCATATGCGCTTCTGACCTTGGCCTCTGTCATGACCGTTCACCCTAACCACACACGCTCTTCTTCCACTGCTACCACATCTCTCGAGGTGTTTAAGGGAAACAGATTCTGCGTTTAAAAAGCGAGAGATACACTGGCTAAACAGACTTAACAGGTTTTTTTCTTTGCAGGACTCCTCGGAACTTTAAATGTGTTAATGTGCATTGAGGTCTCCACTTCTGGGTCCACAGGATCTTTCTTCCTGGACTGGGCTATGCAGCTCTCTTATTTTGGTCACTCTTTGAGGAGGTGGACGTTCACATTGACTGGACTGATGCTGGCAGATGCTGGCACCCAGTAGGGACAAAATCAGAAGCCTTTTTTTTTTTTTTAAAATGGGCCACGTGACTTTTGTCCAGGTGCAATCCCAGTTATACTAGGTTGGAGGCCTGTCCAGGATGCCATGAGAAGGCAGAGAAGGGGGATTAATTCTCCTTGGGGAGGTCAGAGAAGGCTACACTCTGGGAGTCATGTTTGTTCTGGGTCTTGGAAGATGAGTAAGCCTGTGTAGGGCAAATGAAAGTGAGGGAGGCATTCCAGGCACAGAAAACAGTAAGTGCAAAGGTCCTGAGGTATGAAAAAGCATGGTGCATCTGGGAGAAGTGAGAATTCAGTATGTTTACAGAGGAGTGTTCTAAGGGTGGTGTGTCAGGGTACCAAGGAGAATAGGCTAAAATCAAACCCAAAAGAGGTCTGAGTGTTAGGCCAAGAGGTCTGATTCTGGGATAAGAGAAACTAACAGAGGCTTTAGAAATTATTACTAACCAGTTAGAATTGATTATACACCCACATGGTAAACAGTGAACAATGAGCCTCCCTCCCTCTTTGCTCCCAGCCCCCAGAACCTTTTTCCCTCTACAGAACCAAACATTGCAAAGACTGTCATCTTTCCAGAGGGATGCTCTGCATCTCTAACTGTAGATGTGTACGTGTCTATATCCTTAAAAAACCCTCACAAATAGCAACATTCTAATCACACTGTTCAGCACTTTGCTTTTTCTCACTTAACAATATATCTTGGAGATGGTTTCATATCCGTACATAAAGAGCTGCCTCATTCTTTTTTAACAGCCGTAAAGATTTCCATTGTATGGATGTATGGCAATTTATTTAAGCAGTCCCCAGTTGATGGACATTCAGGCTGTCTCCAATCTTCAGTTATTATAAACTGTGCTGCAGTGAATAGCCTTGTACATCCAACTTTGCATACATATATGCAAGTATGGCTGTGGAATACATTCTAGAAATGTAGAATTTATGGGTCAATGGGTATGTGCGTCACACATTTTGACAGAGAATGCTGAATTGCCATCTACTGCTCTCAAAGGCTGGTGGTTTCTCCACACTCTGGCCAGTTCAGTGTGTGATCAAACACCTTGATCTTTGTTAATTCAATAAATAAAAAATGGCATCTCCCTGTGGTTTTCATTTGTATTTCCTTTTTTTTAAAGCCCAAGGTTAAGCATCTTTTTGTATGTTTAGAGGCTACATAAGCTTCCTAATCTGAGAACTGCTTGTTCACATCCTTTGCCCATTTTTTATCAAACTGTTGGCCTTTTTTTCTTGTTGGATTGTTAGCACACTGGTAGAGTGGTGTAACTCTTGCCTGTTGGTAAACTTCCTCCAGCCCATGACCCATTCCCATGGTGATGCCTGTGCGTACAAATATCCCTCCTCTGAGCTGAAGCAACAGTGGCAGTGGCCAGGAACGATGGAGGCTGGGAGAGAGTGGGGATTCTGGTTAGTTCCCCCATGGAGATGTGACTAATGGGTTTGAGCAACAGTACTCCTTGGCAGGGGAGCAGACCCTCCAGAAGCCTCTGACTGGGGCAGCGCCCCCTTCTTCTGCTCCCCACCAGCTCTCTTCTTTTCTCTCTGGTCCGACCAATCCCACTTTCCCTCCCCATGCCCCAGGAGTCCTCTCTGCTCAGCTTCCTCTTTCCAAATATTAGCACAGGCACAGCCCTGCCCCCCTGTCACAGCCAGTGATTATATAGCAAATTAACCACAAGCTGTTCGGTCCTCGTCCGGTGGCAGTTGGGGAGATGCTACTCTGAGTAATGACTTGTGTAGTCGATGCTCTCATCTGTAATTTGCGTGTGCAATAAATGCAGAAATAAAAACCCAATCCATATGAAAAAGGGACCAAGTAGAAGGGGCGGGGGTGGGGGAAGAAATCATGAATTTTGTGGACTGCATCTTACAGTCTGGCTTCAATTTCCTCTTGAGTAATGCAGTCATTGCCTACATTTGATTGATGGCTGTATTTGCCTAACGGATGGAGGCAGGCAGAGGGAGAGCCAGGGAGCAGAGCTTGCATCCTGAATTCTCAAAGTGTATCTTTGAGAACAGGATAGTTATTCTCTGAGCCTCAGTTTCTTCATCTATAAAATGGGGATAATAATAATATGTATCTCCAGCCAGGTGTTAAAGAGCCTGGATTCTACAACAAGGCAAATCCATAGCAAATGTTACTTTTCTTCCTTTCCTCTGTCTTTCTCCCTCTTTCCCTCCCTCCCTCACTCCCTCCTTTCCTTCCACCGTTCCTTCCACCATATCAGGTAGAGGGTTTTAAAATTAAACTTTTTTTTTTGTCTTAAGTTAATTGTTGATTCATATGCAGTTGTAAGAAATAACACAGAGAGATCTTATGTACCCTTTACCCATATTCCTGTAGTGGTAACATCTCCTAAAATTGTAGTACAATATTACAACTAGGATATTGACATTGATACAATTTATAGATCTTACTAATGTTTCCCCACTTTTACTTGTACTTATGTGTGTGTGTATGTATTTAGTTCTGTACATTTTTTTTATTTGAGAAGGGTAGGGAGGGGGAAGAGAGAGAGAGAGAGTGAGAGAGAGAGTGAGAGAATCTCAAGCAGGCTCCGCATTCAGCTTGAAGCCTGATGTGGGGCTTGATCCCATGACTCTGGGATCATGACCTGAGCTGAAGTCAAGTCAGACTCAACCGACTGGGCCACCCTTTAGTTCTCTACAATTTTAATACATGGGTAGGTTAAGGTATCCACCACCACAGTCAAGATAGATGGATTACTGTAAGGATCCCTTATGTTGCCCTTAAATAATCATCCCCACCTCCCTCCTATTCCCCAGCCCCCAGTTTACAACTCCTGGCAATCTCTAATCCATTCTTCATTTCTAAGCTTCCCCTATCCCCAAATCTTACATAAATGGAATAATACAGTATGCAGCCTTTTGGGAAGCTTTTGAAAACTCAGCATACTTCCCTGGAGATTCATCCAGGTTGTGTCTATCAACAATTCATTCCTTTTTCTTGCTAAGTAGTATTCCATGCTATGGGTGTACCAGAGTTTACTCATCCATTGAAGGCTATGTGGGTTATTTCCAGTTTTGCACTATTACTAATAAAGCTATCGCAGCCTTCATGTATAGGGTTTCATACAGTTTCACCTATGTGTGAAAGTAAAATTTCATTTCTTAGGGATAATTACCCAAGAATAAAATTGCTAGGTCATACGATAATTGTATGCTTAATTTTTTATAACAAACTGCCAAATGGTTTTTCAGGATGATTTTTTATCATTTTACAGTCCCACTAGCAATGTAAGGGTGTTCCAGTTTCTCTGCATCCTTGTCAGCATTTGGTGTTGTTACTACTTTTTATTTTTGTCATCCTAATGGGTTCCATTGTGGTTTTAATTTGCATTTTCCTAATGGCTAATGATGTTGAACATCTTTTCATGTGCTTCTCTGCCACCTGTATATCATCTTCTGCGAAATGTCTCTTTATAGCTTTTGCCCATTTTCTAATTGGATTGTTTGCTTTCTTACTGAGTTTGTTTTGACCTCTTTTTTTTTTTTTTAAAAAAAAAACCAGCTTTATTGAGATATAATTCACATATCGTAACATTCATTCTTTTAAAGGGTACAATTGAGTAATTTTTGGTATATTAGCAAAGTTGTACACTGAGCATCACTATCTAATTTCAGAACATTTCATCAACTCAGAATGAAACCCCATGCCCGTTCAGTCACTTTCTATTCCCCTTTCCCCAGTCCCTGGCAAACACTATATGAATTTTATAATATATGACTTTTGGTATTTGACTTCTTTCACTTTTTATAATGTTTTCAAGTTTCATCCATGTTGAAGCATGTTTCAGAACTTCACCCATTTTCATTTATTTATTTATTTATTTATTTATTTATTTATTTATTTATGAAATTTATTGTCACATTGGTTTCCATACAACACCCAGTGCTCATCCCAACAGGTGTCCTCCTCAATGCCCATTAAATGTTTATTTATTTATTTTTTAGAGACAGAGAAGGGGAGAGAGAGAGAGAGGAGGCAGAGAGGGAATTCTAAGCAGGCTCTGTGCCATCAGCACGGAGACTGATGTGGGCTTGATCCCATGAACCATGAGATCGTGACCTGAGCAGAAATCAAGAGTTGGATGCTCCAATGACTGAGTCACCTAGGCACCCCAGAACTTTATCCGTTTTTATAGGTGAATAATATTCCACTAAGTGGGTCTATCACATTTTGTTTATCCATTCAACAGTGGATAGACATTTGTGTTGTTTCCATTTTTGGGCTCTGATGAATATCTGTGTACAAATTTTTGTCCCAGCATGTTTTCATTTCTCTTGTGTATACGTGTAGGAGTGGAATTGCTGGGTTTTATGAAAACTCCATGTTTTGAGGAAATGCCAAGCTGTTTTCCAGAGTGGATGCACCATTTTATCTTCTTGCCAGCAAAGTATGAGGCCTCAATCCCTCCACATCCTCCCTAACATTTGTTGTTCCATATTTTTGATTATGGCCACCCCAGTGGGCATGAAGTGGCATCTCATCGTAGTTTTGATTTCCATTTCCCTAATGACTAATAATGTTCAGCATCTTTGCATGTGCTAATTGGCAATCTGTATAAATTATTTGGAGAAATGTCTATTCCACATCCTTAAACTGGGTTGTTTCTCTTTTTTGTTGTCATTGAGTTGTAGAGTTCTTTATATACTCTAAACACAAGTCTCTTGTCGAATATATGATTTGCAGATATTTTCTCCCATTCTGTGGATTGCCTTTTTACTTTCTTGATAGTGTCTCTTGATGCATAAAAGTTCTTAATGTTGATGAAATCTAATGTATCTATTTTTCTTCTTTGGTTGTTTGTGCTTGTGGTGTCATATCGAAGAAACCATTACCCAGTCCAAGGACATGAAGATTTACTCCTGTGTTTTCTCTCAGGACTGTTAGAGACTTAGCTCTTACATTTGGGTCACTGATCAATTTTGAGTTAATTTTCATAGAATGTGTGGTAGGGGCCCAGCTTCATTCTTTTGCATGTGGATACCCAGTTGTCTCAACATCACTTTCTGAAAAGGCCATTCTTTCTCTATTGAGTTTTCTTGGCATCATTCTTGAAAATAAATTGACCATAAGTGTAAGGGTTTATTTTTGGATTTTGAATTCTAGTTCATTGATCTAGACTTCTATCGTTGTACTAGTACCACAGTGTCCTGATTACTGTAGCTATAGTGTAAGGTTTCAAATTGGGAAGTGTGAGTCCTTCAATCTTGTTCTTTTCCAAGATGATTTTGTCTCTTCTGTCCATTGTTTTTGTCTTTTCTTGCACTTCCATATATATTTTTAGGGTCAGCTTGTGAATTTCTGCAAAAAAAAAAAGCAACTGAAAGTTTTGGCAGGGATCCTATTGGTCTATCTGAGGAGTATTTGCCATTTTAACATTAAATCTTACAATACATTAACATTAGCTATCTTTCTATTTATTTAGGTCTTCAGCTTTTTTCAATGATACCTTTATAGTTTCAGCATAGGACTCTTACACTTCTTTTGCTAGATTTATTCTTGGGTATTTTATTCTTTTTGATGCTATTGTAAATGAAATTGTTTTCTCAATTTCATTTTTGGATTGTTCATTGCAAGTGTATAGAAACACAGTCTATTTTTGTATATTGATCTTGTATCCTGTAAGATTGCTGAACTCGTTACTCTTTCTAACACATTTTTAGTGAACTCCTTAGGATTTTCTGCATGTAAGATCGTGTCATCTGTGCATAGAGATAATTTTACTTCTTGTTTCCCAATCTGGAAAATATGGCTTTTGTTTCTGTCTTCCTTTTATTTCTTTTTCTTGTTTAATGATCCTGGCTAGAACTTCTAGTCCAATGCTGAAGAGAATTGGCAAGAGCAGACATCCTTGTCTTGTTCCCGATCTCGGAAGGAAAACACCTAGTTTGTCACCGTTAAGTATAATGGTAGCTGTTTTTTTTCTTTCTTCTAGATGGTCATTATTAGGTTGAGAAGTTTCAGTTATGTTACTGGTTTGTTAAGTATATTTTTAGTTTGTTAATAAATGGATATTGGATTTTTCAAGTGCTTTTTGTGTGTCTGTTGAGATGATCATATGGTTTTTGTCTTTGTCTTTTATTCTATTAATATGATATTGCATTGGTTGATTTTTGTAAGTTCAGCCAAACTTGCGCTCTGGGATAAGTGCCATTTGGTCAATGTTGCTGTAACATTTTTATTTTCTTGGTGTTTTTTTGTGTCTCACTCTTGAATTTTGAGAGTTCTTTTTATATTGTAGATACTGGCCCTTTTAGGTAGGGTCACTAAATTGAGCAAACTCTGGCTAACCCAAGCAAAACTAGGAATTTTATGGTACAGGTAAAGTCAATAGGTTCAGCCCTGAGGAGTTATCAGGAGAGTCCAGTTATCAGGAATCAAAGACGAGTTGGATCAAGGGGCCTCTGTCCTTTCTGTGCTTGTATCACCCACTTGAAATTCCAAGTCCTGGAAATGAGCATGATTGACTTGGCTGGGGTCCCCTGACCAGGAAAGGTGGGATACCTTGTGTGATAGCCCCAGAGATGCTGCCTGCAATGAGGTTCAGGTGTCTCCCAAGGCAATATTCAGTTGCTGCTGTCAGAAGAAGAAATGAATACTTGGCTGGATTTGCCCAGGAGAAAGACTCTCTGATTCTGAGGTGCATATCGGGAAAGAGTTCAGCGTTTCATAGTAGTTGAGATTATGGTCTTTGAAATCACTGAACTAATTCTGAGACCTCATGCTACCATTATTGTTTGCAAGATCCCGAGTAAGTAACTGGGTTCCTCTGTGCCTCAGTTTGCTCAACTCTATGATTTTTTTTTTTTTAACATTTATTCACTTTTGAGAGACAGAGAGAGACAGAGCACAAGCAGGGGAGGGGCAGAGAGAGAGGGAGACACAGAAACTGAAGCAGGCTCCAGGCTCTGAGCTGTCAGCACAGAGCCCGATGTGGGGCTCCAACTCACAAACCATGAGATCATGACCTGAGCCAAAGTTGGATGCTTAACCGACTGAGCCACCCAGGTGCCCCTCAACTCTATGATTTATAGAGGCTTTGTCATAGGGTTGTTGTGAAGATTGAGTGACTGAATGGGTGTAATAGGTTTAGCAGAAAGGATGGGACAGAATGGCAGGTGTTGTTAATAAATTTAAAATACTTTTACAGTACAGTAGCTAACTGGAGACTGGAGAGAGGTGTCCACACCGTGTCCTAAGAAAGCAGAGGAGGTGGTATCAGGGAAGGCTGTCTAGATGTGGTGGGCTTTGAAGGCTTGATGGATTTAGAGGAGCTGCTATAGCTTTCTGCTGGAACTAGAGGTAGTGGTTTTAGCCAAAAACATGTGGGGAAGAGTTACAGGTGATATCAAGGGGACAGAACATCTGTCTTCCTTTTCCCATGGGAAATGTCACTCCCATGGGACTGAGACATGGCCTCTAATTGGGATGACTGAGTCTTTCACCCAAGATTAGGCTGGCCCCCTAACAATCCCCCACTAGAACTCAGTCTTTTTATTTAATAAAGGCAGACCCTAAGCCCCATGGAGTGTCTAGGAACTTGGTATCCATCTAAGTGGAAATCAATTTCTTTTTCATACAATGTTAGTGGGCCAGTGGAAATTTATGTTTTTTTCATATAACATTTAATGCCTTTTTATTATAAAATTAATATTTCTTCATAGGAAATGTGGAATATATAGAAAGTATGAAGTTTAGCATGAAGTTAGCAGTATGAAGTATGAAGTATGAAGTATGGAGTTAGCATGGCTGCTAACATGTGGGGAATACCCTTTCAGTCTCATAAACATTTCTGTGTGTGTGTGTGTGTGTGTGTGTGTGTGTGTGTGTGTGTTTGAAAAAAATCAGGGTCATACCACACATACTATTTTGTACCTGATTTTTTTTTCCCACAATATCTCATGATCGTTTTCTCACCTCCTAAGTCATTCTTTATTTTTTAAAGTTTATTTTATTTTATTTTATTTTTATTTGAGAGAGAGAGAGCGTTGGTGGGGGAGAGGGACAGAGGGAGAGGGGGAGAGAATCCCAAGCAGTCTCCACACCCAGAACAGAGCTTAATGTGGAGCTTGATCTCATGACCTTGAGATCATGACCTGAGCTGAAACAAGAGTCAGATGTTTAACGGACTGAGCCGCCCAGGCGCCCCATTAAGTCATTCTTTATGAATGTGATTTTCGATGGTTGAAAATAGTCTACTGCATGGATATATTAGAATTTATTTAAATCCATCTTCTATAATTAGGTATTTCTGATTTTTCACTATTAGAAATAAAATTATAATAAATATTTTGGAGCATAAATTTTAACACCTGTCTCCAGTTAATTCCACAGAATAAATTTCTTTAAGTGCAATTGGGTATTTTTTATTAAACATTTTTTAAGTATTTCACTTTGAAAAGTTATATGCACATGATAAAAAAAAATCTAACCAGTTCAAAAGAGTATTCATTAAAAAGTAAGTCTTGTTTTCATCTTTCATTCCGTGTCTTTATAGTCACTTCCCAGAGAAAATCCGCGTAACCAGGTTTGTGTGCATAGCTCCGCAAAATAGGATATGGACATGAAAGGCATATTTGTATATCTCTGTTTCCTTAGTATCCTCTACACATCTTTGTTTTTTTTCACTTATCTTGGAGATCATTCCTTACCACTGCATTTTCAACAGCCATCCCTTATTTCTTAACTGCCGCCTAGCATTTCTTTTCATGGATGTATCATTATCTGTGTAAGAAGTTTGTAGCGGTGGACATCCGGCTTGTTCACAAACTTTTCTATAAACAGAATGCTTTCATGAACAGTCTTGTTGATGTATCTTTGTGCCCATAGATGAGAATATCTGTGGAATAAATACCCAGCGTGGACTTCCATATTTAAAATCTGAATACATACTGCCAAAATGCCTTCCAAGGGTGAACACCAGTGCACCTGTTTCTAACAGCACTATCTGTGTCTATTTCCTCCAGCTTTTACCAACAGCACATTGTTAAACATTTTGATCTTTGCCCACCTGATAGATAAAACAGGTTTAAAACTGTGGTTTTGGGGTGCCTGGGTAGCTCAATTGATTAAGCGTCTGACTTTGGCTCGGGTCATGATTTCATGGTTCACGAGTTCGAGCCCCGTGTTGGGCTCTGTGCTGACAGCTCAGAGCCTGGAGCCTGCTTCAGATTCTGTGTCTCCCTCTCTCTCTCTCTCTCTCTGCCCCTCCCCTGCTCATGCTCTGTCTCTCTCCCTCTCGAAAATAAATAAACATTAAAAAAAAGTTTTAGAATTAAAATGGAAGAAACTCTCAATGGAAGAATCGAGTCCTCTGAAGAACTGGACTTTTCCATTTTTTTATTAAGGACAGTAAGACCTAAGTAAACTGATTTTATTCCCCTTTTCTCTTTGACTCTCAGGAAACTCAGACCGGATTGTGGGAACTTACTTGACTGCATACATATTTTACTTCTTCATTTTGGACTTGCTGTTCTGGGCTGATTTGCATTCCCCTGGTCCTCATTCTTGTTCTCTATTCATTTTTTATTTTATCTTTTTACTGTTTCCTGTTAATCATCCAAATCCCTCATGGGGTAAGGTGTGACACACACATGCACAGATAGACACGTTCAGATACATATTTGAACACGGAGCTTACCGGACATTTGACGAGGGCCTGCCCAGTCTCTTCCCCACCCTCTTGTCGGTCTCAGGCCCAGGGCTTAGAACACCTGTGGGACTTGCCCTCCCAAACCAGAGCTGCCGTGAGACTGAACCTCAGGGAACGGGAGAGTGGACACTGGCTTCCTCCAGCTTGATCTTGGGAGGCAAGGGAGGTCCTTCCTGCTGCCCGCAAAGTGAGGGGCCCTGGGCAGAGGCCCTGCGACGGCCCACGCAGACACACACACACTGGGAACGAGATTGCATCTTCCCCCAGACCAGCGAGATTCTATAAACATAATCAAAATGTAATAGAAACTTTTTGGAAATGCTGTTATGAGGAGAAAGCATCAATCTTGATGGAACTCCGCTCAACAGGCTTTGCGGAGCTAATCAATCATGGTCAGGACTCGGCCTCCCCATCTGTCTGCGCCGGGGACCGCGCCGAGCTCGCTCACTCCCCGGCTGGGGCTGCGTCCCCTCACCAGGCAATCCATCATGCGGCAGGGGGACGGCGGGAGGGGAATAATAGCACGCTAATAAACTAGGGGCTTTTTTCATTCCCAACTAATTTTTAGTAAATGAGCCCAATCCAGGCAGAGCAGGAAAAAGAGCCCGAGGACATGGTGCGTCCGAGATGCGCCTCGCCTCGCTGGCCGGGGACAATGGCTCCTGGGCTCGAGGGGAAGTGAAGAGACAGCCCAGACCAGGGATAAGTGTCTTGGTTCAGCTGGGGCGGCAAGCAGTCCGTGGAGGTGCCAGGAAGAATGGGGCCCGAGCGACTTCCAGACTGGTGGCCTAGACTTACAGCGCTGGCTCACGGTGGTGCTGCCGTACCTGACTCTTCCCCCCTACGGGGGGAAGCCAGAGGTCAGAGAGCTAGGTCCAAGCAATGGGGCAGAGGGCGGCCCTTTACAAGAAATGACCCCAGGGATGAAGAGCAGAGAGCAAGGTGGGCTTAGTCAGAGGCTGTGAATGATCAAAGCTGCCTGGGGACCCAGTACCAGCCTGCGGGGTGTACCTTCCTGGTTACAGAGCAGGACAGGGCCCAGAATGGGATATTCTCATAGAGGTCTGCAAATTGGGGGACCATGTCTATTTTTACTTATCCTTCTGTCTCTACCACTTTGCTTAGTGCATGGCACATGGTGGGCACTCATAAATATTTGTTAAATGAATACATGAATGAGAATTGTCCCTGAGATAGCAGATTTTGAAGATCTGGTCTGATAATTTCCTTGAAGTTCTTATCCTAAAATACATCACAAGTTCAGTCCCTGGTTGCCTTCTACCCAGGATTCGGTTTTGGACAAGACAGTTTGGTGAAGGCACCCGTCTTTATAATCTGTTGCTATGTAACACATGACCCCCAAACTAAGTGGCTTTAAACACCAATAAACATATGTTATCTCTCACAGTTGCCATGGGTCAGGGATTCAGGAGTTGCTTTCCCTGGACCGGTCCTAGTCCTGGTAAGTCTTTCTGGAGGTGTGGTCATCGGTTCTGCACCAGGAATTTATGAATGGCTGCGATTATTTTGACATTCACCTCATCAAGAGATGGAGTCTATTTTTTCTCCCCTTGGATCTGGGCTGGCTTGTGACTGATTTGACCAAAAATGTGTATGGAGGAAGTGCTGCCATGCCAGTTCTCAGTCTAGTTTTTAAAAGGACTGGCAACATTCAGCTTGGTCTCCTGGAGCCTGAGCTGCTGTTGAAGTCTGACCACACTTCTGGACACACTTCATGGACAGGCTTTGAGTCTACACAGAGAAGGGGAGGTGCTCAGCTGAGTCTAGCCTTCTAGTCCTTGCCAATGTCCAGATCTGTGAGTGATGTCATCTTGGATCCTCCAGCCCAGCCCAGATGACTGAATACCAACCACCAAGTGCCCACAGTCAGTGCCACAGAGAGCAGAAAAATGGTCCAGGTGAACCTTGCCACCAAATCACGAAACATAATTAAATGGCTGTTGTTGTAAGCCACTAAGTTATCAGGGTACTTTGTTGCATCAAGAGATAATTAGAACACCCATAATCCAAGGAAAGATCATAGACTATAGCTTGTCTGACTACACATTCTATGTTTGAATGATTTCTGTTTTTTTTTTTTTTTTTTTCTGAGACATCATTCAGTCTTTTGCTTAAATACCTAGAGGGGCAGGACAATGATCACTTCTGGGGTTAGTTCCTTCTATAGCATGATGGTTATAGCTCTCCTCCCTTCATCCTTCTCTCCCTCCATATTCCCTTCCCTTTGCCATCCTCCTTCCTTTATTTTCTCCCCAAATATTTACTGGTTCCCAGAGGAGGTGTGTTAGTTTGGGTTTTCCAAAAAAACAGAACCTATAGGATGGATGGGTGGATGGATGGATAGATAGATGGATGGGTAGACAGACAGATAGATGGATGGATAGATAGGTAGATAGGTAGATGATAGATAGATAGGTAGATAGATAGATAGATATGAGACATTTATTAAAGGAATTGACTTACATGGTTATAGAGGCTGAAAAGTCCCCCTATCTGCTGCCAGTTGGGATACCCGGAGATCTAGCAGTATAATTCAGTCTCAGGCCACAGGCCTGAGAACTGAGGAGCTGTTGGTATAAGTCTTAGAGTCCTAAGGCCTGAGAATCGGAAGCTCCAATGTGTGAGGTAGGAAAAGATGGATGTCCCAAGAAGAGGGAGAGAGCAAGAGTGAGAGAGACAGCGAGAGAGAGAGAGATCAGTCTTCCCTTCCTTCATCTTTTTGTTTCATTTATGTCCCCAGTGGATTGGCTGAGGCCTGCACACATTCGTGGAGGCAGATCTCTTTACTTAGCCTACTGAATCAAATACTAATGTCTTCCAGAAACACCTTCACAGATACACCCAGATACAATGTTTTACCAGCTCTCTGGGCTATACATGATTGACCCAGGCACCTTCCATCTGTTGGACCCCCTTGCTCAAACCTCAACTCTGGTCCTCTGAACCATACATCAGCAGGGCAGGCTGAAGTGACAGAGAAGGAGATAGGACATATTAGTAGTCAAGTTGCCTCATAAAACTAGCCATCACAGGGGGTGATTCCTGAGATGGTTCTGGATTGGAGTGTAGGAGTTGAGCAGGCACTCAGGAAGTAGCTCATTCTAGGCAGGGCTGGAATTGAGAGTGCATGGTGTAGGGATGGTAACAGTGGGACACAGAGAGAGGAGAGGTAGTTGTGGCCATAACACAATAGGCCTTAATGCCACTTGGCAGTTCAGACTCTATGGCTGGGTGGAGCAGGAAGAGAGTTGCCTTTCAGATGGGACTCTGGTTGCCGTGTGGGTGGTCAGTGTGGCAGTGGGGACACCAGTTACAGGTGGATTGGGTGAAAGATGGCAGCAGCTTGGACTGAGGTGGAGGTGATGGAGTGGCAGGAATGTGGGTGGTTTGGAAAATGTAACATGTGTTTACTGTATTCCTTGAGAATATGTAATTCTTCCAACAAGGACAAGAAAAACAAATAAGATGGATGAACCTTCTCCAAAGTTTTTGGTGTAGATAGTTCATAAGCTTCTAGCTTATGCAACAGAGGCAAAACTTGGAGGATGTGTTAAGTACACACAATGAGTAAGCTTCTGAGACTCCGGCAGAATTCATAAGATGTGTTGAATATAGATAGTAAGAATGTTAGCAATCCGCTTGTCAGAGATGGATTCAATGGTTTCTATGGTAAAACAAACAAGAGTACTATTAATAGAAATGGGTGGAAAGATCAAGTCATGATTGTGCCATTTCCAACAGGTCCTCCCTAAATTGTTCACCCATTGGTGTTACCAATCCTTGTCTTGTTCTGTCCCCACCTATGCTCTGTCCAAGAAATAAGAATAAAACCCAGCGATGTTCAGAAGTGAGTGGTAAGACTGCGGCAGTGGCCAGGCATACGCTCTTGCCTTGTCTCTTCCATAGAGTCTATGTATGATTGACCCAGGCACCTTCCATCTGTTGGACACCCCATGCTCAAACCTGAACTCTGGTCCTCTGAACCACACATCAGCGGGGCAGGCTGATGTGATAGAGAAGGACATAGGACATATGAACATTACATACTCCTATCTCAAATGTGTCAACTAACCTTGTGTCTTATTTTTGATTTTTTTGCTTTGTGTCTTATTTGGTTTAGCGAATAGCATGGTTTGAGCATCTCAATTTGGTCTGTGAGCCTTCCTGTTCTGTGGCCTGTGAGTTCATTGCCTGGTGGTATTCTTGTGATGGGAGAAGGCAGACCTTTGGCTGGGATAAGATGGGTTATCAAGAGCTCTCTTAAGCTAAGAGCCTCCATCTTAAATGGGAAGAACACATTTAATGCATCTAGAGAGGGCTCTGGGCAGGGATGGGATTGCGGGGGAATAATCATCAGATTCCCCTCCTCAGCTCTGTGGGTCTGGAGCACAGGAAGCCAAGGCAAGCTATGCAAGCATATATAAAGATCCTGCATGCGTCCCATCCTTCTGCTAACATTTCATTGGCCAAAGCAAGTCACATGGCTAAGCCCAACACCAATAGGAGTACTATTCAGCCATAAAAAGGAAGGAGATTCTGACACATCCTACAGCATGAGAGCACCTTGAGGACATGATGCTGAGTGAAATAGGCCAGACACAAAAGGACAAATACTGGATTATTCCACTTATATGAAGTACGTACAGTGGTCAAGTTCATAGAGATAGAAAGTAGAATGGTGGTTTCCAGGGGCTGAGAGGAGGGAGGAATGGGGAGTGGTTGGTTGCTTGATGTCGTTTCAGTTTTGCAAGAGGAAAGCTTCTGGAGTTTTGCTGTACAACAACATGAATGTACTGGGGTGCCTGGGTGGCTCAGTCGGTTAAGCATCCGGCTTCGGCTCAGGTCATGATCTCATGGTTCGTGGGTTCGAGCCCCGCGTTGGGCTCTGTGCTGACAGCTCAGAGCGTGGAGCCTGCTTCTGATTCTGTCTCTCTCTGTCTCTGCCTCTCCCTTACTCACGCTCTCTGTCTCTCAAAAATAAATAAATGTAAAAAAAAAAAATTAAAAAAACAACAACAACATGAATGTACTTAATACTAATGGACTGAACAGTTAAAAATGGTTAAGTTGGTAATTTTGTTGTTTTGACTTAAATAACTTTAATTCAAATAAAAAAGAAAATTCAATTTAAATATTAGATGGTATAAAATAAGTGCAAAGACAAAAATAATATATTGTCCACAAGCCCACCACACAAGGATAGACACTGTTAACCACTGCAGTCCCCCCTGGACATTTCTCTGTACCTGAATACCCATGTACTAATTTTCTTTAACAGAAAGAACACTGCTGTTCATACATTATTGTGACCGATTCTTCTTAAGCAACACTGCTTTGAGTAAGTCATTGTTCTGGAGGCGATACACAGAGTCCCATCATCATTTTTAATGGCTGGATGGTATTCCACCTGTTACGTGCTCTAATTGTATCAGTTATTAATGCCATGTAACAAAACGCCTCAAAACTCAGTGGCTTAAGACAACCACCATTTATTACGCTCATGAGGATTATTGGGAACATGTTTTACTGTTTACTTCTCCACTTTCAGGAGAAGGGAAGCTAAGGAAACACAATAAAACAGAGGAAGAAAGTTAAGTCAGGACGTCGTGTTGGCTGGAGAGAGGCTTCAGCTGGTTCGGTGGAGAGTTTTGGAGCAAAACGTGTACCTCTGCTTTGGATCCACCTTAATCCCCTTTGATACACCCCTCCCCTTGTCAATCAATCACTGGCTACAAGCTGACAGATCCCGTTTAGCCAATGACAATTCTCCAGAGCAGGGTGGAGGTGAAATCTATTAGCAGTCAATATTGATAGCAGCCAATACCAAGAGAAGATGGTAAATTTTATGTGTATTTAACTACAATTAAAGAAATGAAAAATATCAGAGGGGTGGGGAAGTACACTCCATCTACAGTAGGAGGCCCTGCAAAGTTACAAGGTGAACGATATGGATGTATAATCCTGATGTAGTAGAGGAATAACTGGGACCAGTGATCTAGTTCACTAAATGCTCAGATTTGCATGGCGGGAACACTTCTCTGGCAATCCCAGTGGGGGATGGGCTGGCTCTCAGTGAAGAGGCAACAGTCCAGGTGAGGGGGAGTGGGCCTGTAGATGGAAATGGAGTAAGAGATGTACTAAGAGACCTGTTTGTTGATGACTTGATATCTGAAGTACTGTGCCCAAGACCGTGCATTTATCATCTCCCTTAAGCTTTCAACCATGGCATGACTTAAGTCTACTGTGAATCCCATTTTATAGATGAAGAAACCGAGGTAGTGAGACGGGAAGTGTCTTGCCTAAGGATGTGCAGCTGGGAGAAACTCAACCTGGCCATGAAACCCACATCGACCTGCCTCCAGGGCCTAAGTCTTTAACCACCATGCCCAGCACCTTGGTTGAGGGAGCGAGGCAGGCGATTTGACCTTCAAGTTTGGGTGACAGGTGGATGGAGATCTCGTCAACTGAGGCTGAGTCCTGCACTTTTGAGATTAACTGGGTGGGGGATGGTCATGTGCGAAAGAAAAGTGGCGGGAGACTGATTTCGAAAGGAAAAGGAACCGCTCGACTCCAAAATGGCAGCGCTTTCCTTTGGTCTTGCTTTTCTCCACTTGTTTACCTGCAACTTCTCCTGACTCCGGCTGCAGGGGACAGAGAGAAGGGGAGGACGGGAATCCTCCAGGGGCTCAGGCGCTGCTCAGCTCGCAATGTAGCCTGACAAATCAAGTGGGTAAAACCCATTAATTAGCAGTTTTGGAAACAGTTGCAAAGTTAATTATTCCGTTTTCTGATGAAAGAAAGCTAATTTTTGGCATTTACACCGACAGTGACATGAACTAACATTTTTCGAGTTGACATGCCTCAAGATAAATGATGCTGTGAGGCATTTGTGCAAACATCCTGACCCACAGTCCTCCATTGAAGATTGTCTGCAATGGGTGCCTTCGCCACAGTTTTTGCCTGGCAAGTTTGGGGGGGTGGGCGAACCAAGAAAGAGAGTTTATTTGGTGGGGGCAGTGAAGAGGAGAGAGCTGGTGACATACAGAGAAGACTCAAAGCCAGAGAGAAGATTTGCATATTCAGAAGGCTTTGCTGTAATGGAGAGAGCAGAGGAGTGCGGTTAATGGCTCTGTTTGTCTGTCTGTCTGGTGAGATTCATACACAGAAGGGGGACCTAGGTTTTCCAAATGATTGCTTCCAAATTTAGGTGTTCTCCCCAGACTTTGCTTCTGAATATTCTAGGCTGGTGTATCCAATTGTCTGTTTGACGTCTTGACTTGGCATCTCGGAGGCGTCTCAAACTCACTTTGTCCCAGAGGAACTCACTGCTCTTCCCGTTGTCTTCCCTCCTCATCCAAGGAAATGACACCACCGTCCATCCAAGTGCTCAGACCAGACCCACAGCCATCATCTCTGATATCCCCCTTTCCCTTGCTCCTTCCCGACATCCAGTTTATCAGCGAGACCTGCCAATACTACCTCTGACCCACACCTCAGACACGGCTTCTCCTTTCTCATTTACCGCTGCTAACGACCCTAGTCTAACCACCATCGCTTCTAACTCACCGCCAGCCTGTAGAGCCATAGTGAGAGCCACACCTGAGAGGTCGTATTTCCTTGCTGCCACATTAAAATAAGTGAACAGAAACAGGTGAATTTAATGTTTTAAAAAATTTTTATGTTTAGTTTTGAGAGACAGAAAGACAGTGGGGTAGGGGCAGAGAGAGAGGGAGACAGGATCGGAAGCGGGCTCCTCATTGAGGGCAGTGAAACCAACGAGGGGCTCGAACTCACGAACTGTGAGATCATGACCTGAACTAAAGTTGGACGCTTAACCAACTGAGCCACCCAGGTGCCCATGGTTTTTAAATGTTTTTGGATTAATAGATTTTATCTTGTAGAGCAGTTTTAGATTTTGCAACACTGAATGCAAAGTAGAGGTTTCCCACACACCCCTGTCCCCACGCAGGCACAATCCCCCCCCCCCCCCCAGTGGCACATTTGTTACAGTCGATGAACTTGCAAGTGACACATCATTGCCCGACATCTGTAATTTACATTAGGGCTCTCTCTCGGTGTTGTACATTCTATGGGTCTGGATGAACATATAGTGACACGGGTCCATCCTTACAGTGTCATACAGAGTAGTTCAACTGCCCTAAAAATCCTCTGTGCTCCACCTGTTTCTCTCCTCCTCCCCCCGAACCCTGGGCACTGCTGGTCTTTTTACTGTCTCCACAGTTTTGCCTTTTCCAGTGTCATTTGAAACGATGTTCCCCTTCTACTCTTGGCTCTGTCCAACCCGTTCTCCATGGAGAGGCCGGATCTCTTAAATATGCAAACTGGACCATCTCAGTTCCCACCAGACCTAGAAAAAAAAATGGGAGTCCTCCTTTCAGCCTATAAGACTTTGCGAGATCTGGCCCCTGCCTACCTGCCCACCCACCTCATGCCAGTCTCCGCTCAGTATATCTGAGACCTTGGCTTTGCTTTTAGTTCTTCAAACTCATCATGCCCCTTATGGCTGAAGTGTAAGTTGCAGAGAGAGGAGTGGAGCTCATCCTCAGGCACCTCGCAGGCCAGGTGTTCCCGGGGGTATGTGGGAGCCCCTGGGGGTGTGAGTAGGAGGGAGCCAGTGCACTGGCTTTGCATTAAGTCTTTAAGGCTGCCTCCCTCTGCCTCTCGAACTGAGCTTGAATCCTGTGCTCCGGGCAGCATCCCTCTTAACACGGGCAGATTAATTGGAAACAGATGTCAAGTGGTGGGATTTAAATACAGACATCTCACCAAATGTCAGCCCTTCCCCTGGGCTACGATGGAGTTCTCACTTCTCATCCTCACCGGGGAACTGGGAACAAGCCTCTTAGATGTGCTGGTGGCATGCTTGACCCAGGCAGTCTTTCAGGCAAAAACTTCTCAAAAACTCAAGGCAAATTATGACTCTGAAAATCTGAATCTACGTGATGAATTTACTTCTACCGGATGCACAGAAACGAAAGGTACTCTCAGAACAGCGACTCTTACAATAACCGCAGAGCCCTCAGATTATAAGGACGGGAGGGGAATAGTCTCATTTCCCCACTCAGAGGGCTGAAACTGAGGCCCAGAGCATGGAAGGGACTTAGTGTCAAAGCTGGGGCTGGAACGCACAGGCGAAACTATTTTCTTTTTTAAATGTTTATTATTTATTTTAGTGGGCGGGGGGAGAGAGAGAGAGAGAGAGAGAGAGAGAGAGAGAGAGAGAGAGAGAGAGAGAGAATATGAACTAGTAGGGGAGGGACAGAGAAAGAAAGAAAATCCCAAGCAGGCTCCGTGCTGTCAGTGCAGAGCCTGATGTGGGGCTTGAACTCACACACCGTGAGATCGTGACCTGAGCCGAAATCAAGAGTCGGACACTTAACCTACTGAGCCACCCAGGCGCCCTGAGACTATTTTCTAAGGTGCAAACTGGGTACTGCCTCCCTCCACGCTGCTCTGTTGCCTGGAGAATAAACCCAGACTCCTTGGCAGGGCCCGGAGGGTCCTTTACCACCACCCTTCTTCCCAGCCTTGTCTCCTCGCTCTCCCAGGGTAAGGGACCTCCCTGCATTCCTGAGCATATGCCTCTGCTGCTTGCCTCAGGATGTTTCCTCTGTCTCTCTACCTATCTAGTAAACTCCTATTCACTCATCACAACCCAAATCACATGTGCCCTGCTCTCACAAGAACCCTCAACTCCCCAGCTAGAGTTCCTCTGCTCCTCTTGTAGGATCCCATAGCATCGTACTCATATCACTGTAATCATTTTAATATTTCTCTGCTCCCCGACCCCTCTCCTTAAACCCCTGTGTTTTATTTTATCTCCTTCCCTGGAACTTGGCACAGCACTTGGTCCACAGTAGGCACTTAATAACTGTGACTTTGACATTGTCAAAGACAAGGGACCCCTTTCTTACTCAGTTTTTCTGTACTATCTGACACTACTGCGCTTTGTCTTCCTGAGATGCCCCCTGCCTCATCATGCATACTTCCCTCCGGCCTGGTTTTCCCTCCCAGCTTTCTGTTCTGTTTCTGTCTCCTTTCTGGACATTCCCTCCTCTGCCTGTCTCTTCTAGTCTGGTATTCCAGGATTTGTCCTGGCCATCTCCTCTCCTCTCTGGAAAGCCTTTTCTGGCTGGGTAAAGTGTCACAGGATTCAAGGCCTCTGTCCATGCCCTTCCATCTCCCTGGGACAGTCTTCCCTTCATTTCTGGCATTAGCAGCTTCTTCTCTTCTCAACTTTCAGGTTTCACCCTCTCAGAGAGCTCTTCCCTGACCACCTGAGCACCCATCCTGGGGTTGGGCCCAGAGCATATGGCAGGATGGACTGATGGAAGAAGGAATGGTGGGCTGGGCCGAGGCAGAGCAGAGCAAGGGGGAAGGGGGACGCATGCGTCCATGGCACGAGTGCTCATAGCACCTCTGACATCACCAGCTGGGTGTTCCACTGCTCCTCAATCCGGAGACGGGCAGGCCACAGTGTTTTTGGGTTATTAACTCTCCTCAGTAAACTTCTAGTGAGTGTGATAAAACACTCAGCAGAAAGTAGCAAGAGCTCATAAAAGCAGGATTTAGTGCCATTTTATAGATGTCAGGGCTGACTTCCACACTCAAGCTAGTGTATATTTAAAATTCATGCCTGACTCACCACTTCGGAGAAGAGGCCCAAGGCCTGGGGGGAAGGAGATGACCTGGCTCCCTGCTAATCCCCCAGGTGTAGCACACCTGGAGTGGACACTGGTGTGTGAGGCCTCCCAGTAGGGATTGGACCAAGATGAACTGGGCTTCCTGCTGGCCATGAGGATGGGCTTTGGTGTCAGACAGACCTGTGCTTGAGTTCTGGGTGGTGACCCGTTGTGCAGGATGGATGTGGGACTTTTGGTGCTGAACCCAGGAAAGTCCCAGCAAACCTGGAGCTATGGTCATCTTAGACCCCGCTCTACCATTTCCTTGCTTTGTAAACTTGGGAGGATCACTTCCCTCTTGGAACCTCATTTTTCTCAGCTGTCACAAAGGAGCAATTGTCCAAGGCCAGTGGTGTGGAATAAGCTGTAGGACTGTGTGGATGCAAGGCTATTGTCCAGTTCAGGGATAATGCATAGTTGGGTCTATACTGGGTGAGCTCTCACTGAATTATAACCTCCCCCAAAAGTGGATAAAGCCAGTTATCTGGGCTGGAAAGAGGTGGACAATTATATACAAGGAACAATTAAACCTAATTTGTTAATCCCGCTAATTAATGCAAGAGGGCATGACAAACACTCCCCAGATCTCTGTGGCTTGAACACCACGCAAGTAATTTCTTGCTTCAGTTGCAGTACAATTCGGATTAGGTGGCCCCCTCACATCAGTGACTCGGGGAGTTAGGTTCTTCCATTTTGCAGCTCTGTCATCCCCTCCTCAGGGTTCTCTGCTGGATCCTCTGTATTAAGCCAGCCAAGGATGAGGATTTAGTGGGATGTTTTAGAACAGAGGTTGGCAAACTACACCCATGAGCCAAATGTAGTCTCTGACTGGTTTTGTAAATACAGTTTTATTGGAACAGGCATACCCATTAGGTTACTTTTTGTCAATGGTTGCTTTCGCTCTGCAGTGGCAGAGTTGAGTCAGTTGTTGACAGACCATAGAGTCTGCAAAGCCTCACATATTTACTACCTGGCCCTTTGCAGAAAGTGTTTGCAGACCTTGGCTTTAGGACTTAAGCCACGGAGTGGTATCCATCCCGTCTGCCTATAGTCCACTGGCTACAGCTCAGGCTGATGACCTCAGACTAGCTGCTGGGGAGGAAGTATAGAGGAACACATGGGTATCGGCATTGGTGATGGTCCCCCCCCCCCCATACCTACCTCTCAGGGTCATTAAGAAGATGTAATATAATAATGCCTACAGAGTGTTTCTTAGAAGGGCTGGCACATGGAAAGTCTTCCATAATGATAACCATAGCTCCTTAGTTCTCGGTAATATACCAAGTGTCTGGGATGCAGGATTTTGTGGGAGGACCCTCTCTCTACCCTTGAGAAGAAAGAACAGGGTTGCTCTTATCTCTTGGTAACTAGGACATACACTGATTGCCTGGTTCCCTTTGATCTGGATTTGGGGTTATTTCCATGTGACCAGCTGGGGCAGGTATTGAGAAGAACTCAGGGGTGCTTATTTGGGCCCTGACCCTAACATGCCCCAGCCAGATGTTTTTCTTTTCTTTTTTTTTTTTAATTTTAGAGAAAGAGAGCATGAGTGGGGGAGGGGCAGAAGGGGAGAGAGACACAGAGAATGAGAGAGACAGAGAGAGAGAGAGAGGGAGGGAGGGAGAGGGAGAGGGAGAGAGAGAGAAAGAATCTCAAGCAGGCTCCATGCTTAGAATGGAGCCTGACACAGGGTTCGATTCTATGACTCTGGGATCATGACCTGAGCCAAAATCGAGAGTCAGATGCTCAATCAACTGAGCCACCCAGGTGCCCCCAGATGTTTTTCTGATGGACAAACAGTGTAGCTACCGTGTGTTCACCAGGCCTAGCCCTCAGGACATTGCCCAGTGTCAGTGTGACCTGGCTGGACATCCATGATCTGACTTCTGCTCTTCCCCACCGTCCCCACCCTTAATATCATTTTAAAACAACGAGTTTGGAAAATTAAAGAAATACTTTCTATTAGTCACAGTATATGGAAGATGACAAGATGGAACATGTTGTGTTATTAATGATATTTTTACTTTGTAAAGTAACTACAATAAAATTTATTTAAAGCATCGATTGAAGGTTAATTAGGAGTTAAGCTTGATATTTTAAAGTTAGTTCACTAATGTGAGGGTGATTATTCATTAATGATAATGAAGTGATTCTCACTTTAGGTTCAAGTTTGCTAAGTTTTCTTATTTTTGTATTTGATTTTAATAAGGGTTGAGATGCCTAATGCAGAGAAATGAGATACTGAAATCACATAGCAGAATTGTCAAGGCTTTTTTTCTTTTAACAGTGGGAGATTTCTTTCTTTCTTTTTTTTTCTTTCAGAGAGAGAGAGAGATTGCCTGTGTGTGCATGCTTGTGCATGTATGAGAGGAGGAGGAGAGGGAGAGAAAGAATCTTAAGCAGGCTCCATGCTCAGTGCAGAGCCTGACGTGGGGCTTGATCCCATGACTGTGAGATCATGACCTGAGCTGAAATCAAGAGTTGGATGCTCAACTGGCTGAGCCACCAGGCACCCATGGAGATTTCTTTTTGTAACAGAAATCCAGAACTACTCCTCAAGAGAGATGCCTGAATGTTTTATCTTAAGTATGTAGCCTAGAAATAGACGTTAATTCTTATAAAATTTAAATCAAAATAAAAAACAAAACCAAAAACCAAAATCAGCAATACCAGCACCCCAATCATGACTATAATTCAGGAATCACCTGTCTTGGTCCTCCCCAAGCCCTGTGAGCCGATTTTTTCTTCTGCTGTCTCAGTGAAAAACTGTGTGAATACTTTGATTATGACACTTACCACATTGCATCAAAATTGCTTAAGAATCTGTATCTGTCAGAATGCCTTTGGCTGCAAGTAGCGTGTAATCAAATTCAAACTGGCTTAGTCAATGGGGGAATTAATTATGTCAAGGAACACAAAGACTAAAGGAGCTGGACTCCATCTCTGGGGCTGAGTGAGTGTCAAGGGAGAGAGAGGAACTCTGAATGGAAAGGTGTTGGCCTTCCTCTCTTTAAAAGGTGGGGTCTAATCCTTCTATACTTGAATGAATGTTCCTAACTACTGGAACATGGTGGAGGCAGTGGTGTGACTTCTGAGGCTGGGTCATAAAGGTCATGTCAGCTGTCCTTGGTTTCTTGGATGGCTCACTTTGGAAAGCCAAGAGCCATGCTGTGAGAACACTCAGTCAGCTCTGTGCGGGGGCCCATGAGGAACTGAAGCTTCCCACCAACAGCCTGTACCACCTTGTTAGGCATGCGAGTGAGCCTCCTTGGAAGCAGATCTTCCAGCTCCAGTCAAGCTTTCAGATGATAACAGCCTCAGTTGATATCAGACTTCAACCTCATGAGACACCCTGAGCTGGAACGTCTCAATCAGGCCACTTGTAAATTCCTGACTTGGAGAAATCTTGAGGCATAATATATGGTTGTTGCTGTTTTAAACCACTAAGTTTTGGGATAGTTTGTTACACAGCATTAGATAGCTCATACAGAGGGAAAAAGGGATTGGGCCAACCTTTGTCATGTGCCCATCATCCCTGGACCCATAATAGTTGGCAGGAGAATGCCAGGTGTTGACTGGCTCAGGCTACTCAGCGTCTGGTTCTGGAACTTGCAGTGGGTGAAAACCTTGAGAGTTGTTTGCTGTAGGGCCTCAGAGATTGGGCTCAGGCCAGCTCCTGCCCCTTGATGTTCACCTCTTGCCCTGAGTCTGACCTCCTCACATCTTCTCTGCTTCTTTTGAAGTGGATAAGAGAGGCTGGTCTATGTTTGGCTACCCTCAGGCCTGATCAGGAGGTGAAATAAACCAATGCATGAAATACATCACAATTCAGGCAAACCTGCAGATTGCAGCAACTAGAAAGATGCTTGGAAGCAGATACTGTTGATGAGACTATTCACAAGCAAGACTCCTTGGGGGAGATCATGTCAGTATTCAGAACCCACTGTGGCGTTCTTCCCGTCTTTCATCCTTTCTCGTTTCCTGACATTGAGCAGGTTCTATATCAAGTCCAGAAAATGCTACTTTCTTTCCTTGCTTCTGATGGGGATGGTGTCTATTTTCTGTAAGCTCATTTCTCACATTGCCTCAAAAGTCAGATGGTCAGGTAGCCCATTTAGTAGTCAGACAAATCCCAGCTCTGCTAGGTACTGGCTGTAGAAACTTGAGACAATTCACTCAACTTTCTAGAGCTTCATGACCTTGATCTGTCTAATGGGATAATAATTACACTCACCTAGAGTAATTATTGGTATAGAGTGAGATCACATAGGCAATGTGCCTTGTATGTTTCTAGGAATGTTGATGGGCATTCTACATAAGAAAGAGCTCAGCTGTCTGTCAAGTAAGTTTGGGAAGCCCTGGGTTTATCAAGTTTGTTTACTGTAGGATTCCTCAGAGCCCAGAATAAGCTGATCTTCATTGTGGCCCTCTAAGAAAGGAGTTTTAACAAGCTGTGCTTCCCTAATGTATTTGACCATAGAATTCTATTTTGGAGGGCATTCCATGGGACTATGTCCATTGTCTCACCTTGGTATTTGGGAAGCCACCAGTGGCCACCCGTGTCCTGTGGTAGGCCCACATGTGGCTCTTCTTCTGTCTTAGAGGTGGCTCCCTATTTGAAGTGGGGGTGCAGAGTGAGGGAAGCCCCTCCATTTCTCCTGCATTGTGTGAATTCTGGGGAACAGTAGACAGCAATGCCTCATGTGTGCCTTCACATATCTCCCACAATACACAGGGGTTCATAACATGCAAAGAGTCTCAAGATAGCCCCTGGGATTCTGGTCCCCGGGCAGGTGTGGAAATGCAGCTGGAAGGTGGTCTCGAGGGGCCCTGGCACACATGAGGTCACCGTGCTCTTCTCACATCCCTTGCCTTGCAGCTCGTCTGTCACTAAACCAAAAACCTCTTGAAGGTCACCTCAGTGATGAAATGAGTAGCACTTTTCTGAATGAAAGCCATCTTACTATTGAACATGCCGATGAGGCAGCTTACGGAGCAGCCCCCACCGCGTGGAGCCCATCTTCAGCTTCCTCAGCTGCCGGGCTGAAGAGGGCTCTGACAAAGACAGGACAGCACGTGGCCGTGTCCTGCTCCCAAAGGAAACAGCATTTCCCCCGGAGTCGGGAATGCCAATGGAGCATTCCTTTCTGAGGGGGTTCTGGCTCCTGTTATTGTTGGCTGTCCCCGTGTGGCTCCCTCTTACGTGGTTGGTGACGGAGGCGACCCACTCGGATGGAGGCCTCCGACACGGGCGTGGTCTGTCTCAATAGGGTGGCTTTGATACCGCAGTGTGGAGCTAGTTTGGGATTTCTGGTGCTGCTGGGCCCTCTTGGGATGAGCAGAGCCTCTGAGCAGCACTTTTTGGTCCATTTTGGGGAATCTGATGGACTCTTTGTTCTTCTCCTCAGAGAAACACAGCCCAGACTCAGCCGAATACAAAATAGCCTGGCATTTGCGGTAAAAACTCTTGTTTTTGCCGTGCGTATGCTCTCTTCTCATTTACTTTTTGGGGTTCCTGTTTGGTTTTACCTTCCTTCCCTTTAGGACTGCCTACACGGTGCCGGTGGGACACAGTGATGGCAAGTTCCCGTACCTGGGGTCGACTGTGCTGGGGGTGACAGTGTGGATGATGGGGGCAAGGAGTGTGAGCTTCCTCTGCCCAGGGACTGGGATGGGGTGAGTCAGGGCTGGAGGAGGGGATGGGGGAGGGGAGGGGAGGAGGGAGTGGGGGAGAGGAAGGGTGGGCAGGTGGGAGGCAGGGGGCAGCAGGAGCAAGGGTCTCTGACTGGGGGGCATTCAGGAGAAGGGGACACGTGAGTGACACTCAGTGGCTTAAGAGAGAAGAAGTTGGCGGCCTGAAAGGGAGGGAGACAGAAAGCAGGGCTCTTCAATATGGGCATTCATGTCGTGCTGACAGTAGTCATTTATCATGCCCTGAATGGGAGCCCAGGGCCCAGTGCACCACCAAAGGCCTCTGGTTAAAGTTTTACCTGAGTGTGAAAGGGGCTGGGGCTTTCCTAGGCTGCGGGGGCGGCCCCTGGGGGCCCATCTGTTTGGAGCAGAGAGACTCTGACACCAGAGGAGGGGCCACAGGACAGGACGTTTCCGGGTGCGGGGACCCCTCCGGGCGTCCCAGGCGGGCAGGGGAAGGGGGTCTGCCTCATACAGGGGCCTGGAGAGGCCTGCTCCAGTCACCGAATTAGGAGCCTAGCCCCAAATCAATCTGTGAGCCTCCCATGGGGTGTGCTCTGGGCAAGTCCGGGCAGGGGCATGTTTGGGCAAGTGATGTCACTGGTGCCCAGCACAGGCTTAAAAAAAAAAAAATTATTTAGCACTTATCATATGTCAGGCACCTTGTACATAAATGTACATGTATATCTAGTTAGGGTGACCACCCCTATTTGTTGTCCAGGGGGTGAGCGGTTCGTGGGGTGCAGGACTTTCAGTGCTAATCTGGGAATAGTCCCAAGCAAAACAGGACAGATGGGTATTAACCCGAATATTAATTCAAACATTAATTCTTTTGATCTCACAGCAGCTCTTGGGAAAGAGGCATTGCATTTACCTCCATTTATGAGTGAGAGGGAAGCAATGTGCTAAGGCCACAAAGCTGGGGGTGGGGGTGGGGCAAGAGAGCTTGGATCTGGAGCTATGTAGTCTGGTTTCCAGGTCTGAGCTCTCAGCCCTGCACCGCGCTGCCTGGGGCCTGGAAGAGACGCCAGTGTGGCGAGTGGGTTTTCTGAACTGAAAACCAGGATGATGAAGTCTGACATGTTCACTGTTCAACATGGTGGTCTTCAGGGCCATGTGTTTAAGATGGGGCCTGTCCCGGACCTCTTGGTCTGTCTGGTCCACAGAGGGGCTGGCAACAAGGAGCCAGTCTGTCCTTAAGGTGGGCAGTGCTTCTGGTGTGTGGGGCCCTGCTGTTTGTCCAGGAACATAGCTAATGACCCCTGAGGTACTTGCCAAGATTCCCAGGCCAGTGAGGATCAGAGTGGGAGGTCAGGGAGGGAGGCTATACATTTTGGAACTTGCAGCCCAGGATGCGTTGCCAAGCGGCCCCGCACCGCAGCCACAAGCAGGCACCTGGGTGATGGCAGAGGAGTAAGGACCAGAGATAAGGCTGAGTTCCCGGGCAGGAACCACTTTGGCCTATTTTCCATCGCGGGTTGTGGGACAGCTCGATCATCTGCAAGTGCCAGGCTCCTTGCAGAGAAAGGATGCACATCCAGATTCTAGGAGTCAAATCTGCTGCTATGAGACCATTTGGGAGAGAAATGAAATCTGCCCAAATTCTCTCCTTTGGGAGCCCCGTAGGCTGTGCTGACGAAGGCTTTTAGTGCAAATATTTTCTGGATACAGCACTGTGGACTGAGGTCTTGGTCCTGGGAAAATGAGTGTGTGTGTGTGTGTGTGTGTGTGTACACGTATGTGTGTACGTGTATGTGTGTGTGGTGGGGGTGGAGGGGCACAAGGACACTGGAGGATCTCTCGTTTCTGTTAAGAGAATGCAGAGCTAAGAGCACGGGACCATTAGCCGCTCTCTCTTGGCCCATCCCAAAAGCCCAGCCACTGAGGGCTGCTGGCCTGGGCTTCCACCCCAAGCTGTGACTCTGTCTCCTGCAACGCCATCTCAGCTCCTACCGGAAGCCTTGCTCACTGACCCATTCCAGCCCCAACCAGACGCCTTGGTTCTCCGCACGGTGGTGGGACCTTGCTGGGTGTGGCAATCACACTTGGAGAGGCCGCACTGTCACGTCCCAGAGCTGGCTGAGGGGGTATAAGTGATGGGAATGCAGAGGTCTCGGGTGGCAGAGATAAAGGCCACTAGCAGGAGGTGTGAATCTCCTCAAGGGCCAGGCGGTGGGGTATCCAGGGAAACGTGTGATGGAGGAGGCTGGGGGGGGGGTTGAGCCGGAATGTGGGGCCACCTCTGCTTACCACCCTTCTCTCCTCTAGGAGCCGTCCATCCATTCGACATATGTGAAGCGCTTTCACTGATGCCTACTGTGTGCTTGTTCTGTGTTAGGCTCGGGGTACGCAGGAGAAAATAGGACACGGTCCCTGTCCCATAGAGTTTGGGAATAGAAGTAAGTTACATATTGTGGCTGTGAAGTAGATATGTGGGGAGCTGGGAGAGTGAGTGGCGGGGGGGAGGCCTATCTGAGGAGGTGATGTGTGAATGAAGCCTGAGGATGGATGGGAGATAGCCACGGAGGAGCTGGGGCAGTGTCCAGGCAGAGGGAAAACATGAGCCAAGCCCCTGAGCTTGTAAGGTTAGAGCCCAGTGTGTGGCCTGTGGCCTGGGATGGAAGTGCAGACGGGGACCAGGTCCCTCAGGACCAGAGGGCTGTGAGGAGCAGGTGGGTTGAGTGGGTGGGTTGTTTTATTAGAACAGGGCTGTGAATCTATTCCAGATCTCAGTGTTAACATAAAACAGTAGGTGCCCAATAGATGTGTGTTGGAGAATGAGGGGGGGCCTCAGGGGAAGCTGGGTCAGGGCTGAGGGACAGTGGGATGTGAAAATGGCCATCTTGGTGGGGGAAGGGCCAGGGGCTGTCCTCGAGCCAGCTCTGTCCCCTCAGGACTGGCCCCTGCCTTTCCCCCCCTCCCTCCTTGTCCCTCTGGCTTATTTTAATTGCCTTGGGGGAGCTGAACGGGGAGCCCATGAGGGGTCTGCATTTGAGCCTTGCACAGGGGACATTAAGCGAACAGAGTCCCTCTCGGTTTTTCATGTCATTAATTGGTGATCTTCAGACTCTGAAATAGCATTTTCCCTCTCCCATCCCTTATTTCATTATCCTCAGCTCAATACACATCAGTGCCGCACGGGCAGCCGGCTTGGATATATTAGGAATTATTTAAATGAGATGGGGATGTATGGGTAGTTAAAAATGCAGTCTTCTATTCTGTCCTAATTATGTATCAAATTACGTTACAATTATTCCCAAATATAAACTTGCTGAGAACCTCCAAAGGGGAGGAGAGCATCAGAAGGAAAGTGAAATAAAGCACAGTGGGCACGATGGCTCTTGGCCCCAAATGGGCACTGGAACCCAGGCAGCGTGTGTGTGTGTGTGTGTGTGTGTGTGTGGTCAACTCCACTGCCATGCTGTGTCCATTTGAGGTGTTCCTGGCTCAGCAGTCAGCAATGAACAGAAAGAAATCTTGTGCAGCCTCTGTGTCAGGTGATGTACTAGGACTCCACGATGCCTCAGCTTGCGAGGCCCTGACTCAGGGCTCAGGCTCCAGCAAGCCTCCAGCCTCAGGCCTTCCCTGGGAGACTCAGCAAACACAGAGCGGCCATCTGCACGGGCACCTCGCCTCTCATGCAGGGCTCACTCGATCCTGGGAGGACGGTTTGGGCCTGCTCAAGGTGTCTCCGCCAAAAAGTGACAGTGTGGGATTCACGCCCAGGTCTGTTTCTGAGGCCGTGTGCCCCAGGAGGCGATACGGGGGCACTCGGTCCCCGGGCTAGTGGGCAGGTTTCTTCTGAGCTGTTTTTATCCGTTTGTTTCATGCGAGGAGCCAGCCTCCTCTGCAGCTCTTAAGAGGGATCCAGATTAATCTTTATTAATAACTTAATAATTATTAATCATCATGAGGCTACTGATGTTGGAGGGCTCCAGTTTGGCTGCTCCCATTCCTCTTCTCACACACCTGTCTCCCACAGCCACTCCTCCCAGGCCTGGGGAGGGGACGTGGGGCGTTCCTGTCAGAAGAGCTTGCTCTCTTCTCTCTGGCTGGTGGGCAGGTGGGAAGAGCCCAGGGCTGTCAAGACCTCAGAGCAGGCTGGGACCCTGTTTTGGGTTGAATTGTGCCCTCCTTGCCCATCCCTGAATGTTGAAGTCCCATCCACAGTACTGTGAATGTGACCTTATTTAGACATAGGGGCTTGGCAGATAATCAAGTTAAAACGAGGTGATTAGGGTGGGCCCCAATCCAATACGACTGTGTCCTTACAAAGAGGGAATCTGGACGCAGAGACACGCACAGAGGGAAGATGGTGTGAAAGGAAGTAGGGAGAATGCCAAGGGAAGCTGATGGGTTGGCATCTACAAGCCAAGGAACACCAAGATTGCCAGCACATGACCGGAAGCTGGGAGAGAGAGACAGGCCTGGACCACATTCTCCCTCCCAACCCTCAAGAGGCATCAGCCCTGCTGAGATCATGGGTTCCGAAACAGTGAAACAGTCAGTTTGTGTTGTTTAAGCCTCTCTGTTTGTAACAGTTTTAGGTAATGAATGCAGAACTCAGCCATGGGGGACAGGCAGGGTGGAGGAGTAGATGGTGATCAGGAGCTTCATCCTGACCTGCCTTCCCAGGCAGGTGGCTACCTGAGGAGTTGTTGGAGTCTGGACCAGGAATCCAGCCAATGGATGATGGGGGGAGGGGGCCAACTTCAGTCAATGGGGGGGGGCGGACTTCCTGTGCTGAGATTTGGGGCAGACATGTCAGGGGCTCACCATTGTCTGTCTCTTGTGCATATCAAGAACGTTCCTTGGGGCGCCTGGGTGGCTCAGTTGGTTAAGTGTTTGACTTTGGCTCAGGTCATGATCTTATGGTTTGTGGGTTCAAACTCCGCATCGGGCTCTGTGCTGACAGCTCGGAGCCTGGAGTCTGCTTCGGTTTCTATGTCTCCCTCTCTCTGTGCCCCTCCCCTGCTTGTGCTGCTCCCTCTCTCCTACAAATAAACAAACATTAAAAAAATTAAAAAAAAAGAATGTTTCAAGGCTCACTGGGAATGTTCTAGTTCTGTTCTCTCTGCCATTTGGTTCTGACTACTTGCTGACAGTGGAATATCGGAGAAGGGATGGGAACCACCTCTGAGTTGAGGTTGTTAAGTGGGGGTGTGCATTCTGTACACGTCCTCTCCTTTCCTGTCTGCTGCCTGAATGAGGGGACTCAGGGTGGAGCCTTGGCATAAAAGGTGTCTGGGCCCTGAAGTCTTTGCTTGGAGAACAACTGCCCTGGAGAAGGCCCTGAAGAAGACCACATTATCTATGTGGAGGTGTTTGACCCAGTGCACGGTGCCTGACATAAAGGATATGCCTGGTCACTATTTATGTTTCTTTTCCTTCTGGGGTACAACTCCCCAACACTAGAAGCGAGGTCGTCTTGGGTGACCTTCTCTTTCCCACATAGGAAACCTTTTCCCAATGAGATCTCTCTTCCAAGCACCTCCTGGATTCCCCAAGAGAGGCTGGGGTCCCTAAGCGTGACCTTGGAGTCCCTTCGATTTGCAAGATTGCTGATTTCCATTTTAAAGGAAGCATTTCTAATTAAGGCAGCCAAAACCCACGTGCTATTTTTGGATGTAACTTTTTTTCCTTTTTTTGGTAAGACAATTTGTGCTAATTAGATGTAAAAATCATTCCTGGGAAAATTATATAATTTACACGCAATTTACAAAATAGGCCTTTGATATTATTTGTGCTGCTACTTTGCTGTGAAGTTAGTAAACAGCATAAACACTGGACCTGGGTGAAGACGCTCCAAGGGAAAGAGACCCAGCGGCTCCTGATCTGAGATGTGGCTCACCAGATGACAGATACATCAGGTTCTCATCTTGGAGGCCAATTCTCCCCAGAGGCAACTCAAGCTGTGCCGGCTGACACCGGCCATGCCCCACTTGTGCTGGATTACAGTTTCAGGATGATTCACATGTGGCTTTCCATGTGCCTCAGCTCTGATGTGATTTGTGAGGACCCAGGTGAGAGTGAGGCCTCTTGGAAGGTGCTTCGGGGGAGGCCGGAAGGGAGGGAGCTCTCCAGTGCTGCCCAGAGGTCTCCACCCTGGGTGGTGTTTTGATTAGTGACTTAGATGAGGGCTCTAGGTCACTTGAGCACACTGGCAGATGGCATGGAACTGGGAGGGATAGTAAATGGGTTGAAGACAGGATCCAACAGTCTCTAGACAGGTGGGAGCTAGGTTCCAGACTCACAGGAAGGAATCTAACAGTTGCATCTAGAAAATCACCCATTAGGTACACAGTGGGGGAAGGTGACACTTAGCAGGAGTCCATCAGTCGGGTCCAATCAGGAGGTGGAAACCACAGCAGGTATTTTCACAGGAAGTGTTTCATACAAAGGACAGCTGGTCATCAGCAAACGGAAAAGGTAAAAAGTGAACACTGAGGCATCACAGGGGGTGGGGTGGAGGGGGTGCCCTGGAAGTTAGAAGCTGGGAGGGGGAGCCTCAAGGAGATGGGACTCAGACCACCCCCAGGAGGAAATGCCAGCTGGCAAGGGCAGCAAGGGGACACGAAGACCCGTTCTGTAAGTGTTGAAAAAACCCCCACAAACCGGATTCAGTTTTTGTGACTGGGATGCAACGCTGTTGCTGGGGTGAAGCAGTGTGCTGGGCAACACTACCAGACAAGAATTCAAGTCATTGGGGCAGTTAGTGCCATCTTCACTCCCCTCAGGCTGCGGGTGAGACACACAACCAACTTGCTCTGGATGGTTCCAGGTGGGTAACAATCGGGGTTGGCTCCAGAAAGGCAGGTTCCAGGTTGGGATCAAGAAGGCTTTGTTTTCCTTAACAAAGAAAAATAAAACTTTCATTTTCTTTCTGACTTTAGAAATAATACCTGATAAAACTACCAAACTTATTAAAAAAAAAAAAAAAGAAATAATACCTGTTATTGTGGAATACTTGGAACATACAGGGTCCTGAGGTGTTGGCAGGGGTGCAGGGAGAGATATCGCCTCTCAGAGTTCCAGCTGGAAGGAGCTAGCCGCTCCGTCCCCAAAGCAGGGGGCACACAAAACTCTTGCCTGGAGTTCTGGGTGTTCCCCTCTGGTGTACATTCTCCAAGCCTCCCCCACTTCTTAGACCCAGCCCACGTTGCCCTGAGATGTGGCTGGGCTGGCCTCACTTTCCCCTGGGGCCAGGCCCTCAAGGATTCAGTTTCTAGCCCAGGTAGGTATCAAGGTGTTTCTCCAAAGGCAGATTCTTTCCAAGAGGAATTTTGGCAGCAGCTCTTAAGATAATTGCATTTTTTTCCACCTTCTTGCATGTAGAACAGTTTAAAGAAGCAAATAAAAATCATTTGTAATTATACCTTCTGAAGATGACCACTGTTAACATTTTGGCCTTTTCCCCCCTGTGCAAATGGATTCATTTTTAAGATAATTGGGATCATAGTGAATATTATAATTTTGTATCTTGCTTCCCCTTCCCCCATCACTTAATATATGAACATTTTCCAAAGGCCAATATGTGTGTGTGTTTTTTTTTTTTAATATCTTTTTACAACAGTGGCCCAATATATTCTCTGGCTGTTTCACAACCTGTGATGTGATATTTGGCTTTAATGGATTTTTTTTTCCTTTTGTGACCAGTTTTCTTGTTGATATCTTTGTGTATAAATCTTTGTGCACATTTTTGAAAATGTCATTGGGACAGATATATTAAAAACACCTTTTATTATGGAGGGGAGCCGGGGTGGCTCAGTCGGTTAAGCATCTGAATTAGTCTCGGCTCAGGTCATGATCTCCTGGTTCATGAGTTCAAGCCCTGCATCAGCTCTCTGATGACAGCATGGAGCCTGGTTTGGATTCTTTATCTCCCTCTCTTTCTCTATCCCTCCCCACTCGTATTCTCTCTCTCTCTCTCCCTCAAAAATAAAAAAAAAAGTAAAATAAAAACACGTTTTATTATGGAAAAATTTCAAATACATGTAGGAGGGAATCATGAACTGGACACCCTGCATTATCACTCAGCTTTCAAGATGGCTGACATTCTGACAGTTTTATCTAACCCTCCTTATTTTTTTGTTGGAATAATTAATTGACTAACTACTTAATTTATCTGAGATTTTATTTTTAAATAATCTCTACACCCAATGTGGGGTTCGAACTCACAATCCCGAGATCAAGAGTTGCATACTCTTCCAGCTGAACCAACCAGGCGCCCCATTGGTGGAATGTTTTAAAGCAAGACCTCGGTGTTGTAGCACTTCCCCTGTAATAGTTAAGTTTTGCGTCTCAAAGTGGTATAGTAACTTCTTACGGCGTAACCAGAATGCCATTTGCACACCTAAAAAAATGAACGGTAATTCCTAAGTATCGTCATATCTGGCCAGGTCGGGTTGTCTTCAATTGTCTCAAAAATGTCTTCCCACAGGCAACTTGTTTCAATTGGGATCCAAACAAAAGTCCATGCTCTGCCTTTGGTTGATAAGTCTTGGTAAGTCTCTCACCACACTACCTCTCTCTTTTTGCAGCCTGGCTCTTTGTGTGTTGAGGAAGCAGGTATACAAAGTTTTACAGTTCTCAATCCATGTTAGAAAACCGATTTCCAGGAAGGTTGTAACAATTTGCGCCCATCTGCCAGCAACGTGAGGGAGCGCACATCTCATGCACAGCATTGAATAGCATTACGTGGTTTAAGAATCAGTTTGATAGGTGAGAGCTGACACCTTATGGCTGCTCTAACTTGCATTACTGTGATTATGAACGTGATCGGACATTCCCACCCCTCCCCCCCCCCCCGCCCATGCATATTAGCTGTTTGTATTTCTTCTTTTGTGAATTCTCTCCTTTGACATTTGCCCCCTTTAAAAAGGGGTATATTTATTATTATGCTTGAGTCTATAACATAGAGAAATGTAAAATTTTTATGCAGTCGTATTCATTGTCTCTTCCTTGGTGAACCTTCTATTGCTTTTATGCTTAGAAAATCCTTTCCCAAATTCCATTCACCCATGTGTTTTGTCTTGTTTGGTTTTTACTGAGTTTCTAAGTCCATTTTGCGATCTCATATAGTTAGATCATTGATCTAGGACTGTGGGTTGAATAATCCTTTATCCTTTGTCTCTTTGCTAGTTTGTGATATGCCTTTAGCATGCTCTTAGTTCATTTTCACACCCACACTGGTCTGTTCAAGAAGAATTTGTGCAGTCATAGCCATGAGTTTTCTGGGTGCCTTGAGAGGTGGTGAGTGCCCTGTGATGGGAGATATGTAAGTGGGTAAAGCACCACCTCAGGCTGGGATCGTCTGCCCCTGACAGTCTGGAGGTTTCTGATTTGCCTGCCCTGGAAGGCCTTTGCACCCCCCCTTCAGCTCCGGGGAGCAATGATAAATCCCTTTCCTTCCCCTCCTTCTCCTGCTCTTTCTACCTCCAGGAAGGACCTTCAGACTCCTGTTTCTGTGGGGGCTCATGGTGGGGTGTGTGCAGCCAGGACTTTAGCAGAGAGACTGGACCTGAAGGCCTCTCAGTCGGCCACCTACTGCTCACACTGCCGACCTGCACGGTGACCGGGGGCTAGGCTCATCTCTGAGGAGAAGTGGGTTTTGTCTTCTTTCCCGGATATTCTTTGTTCTTATAGCATTTCCCCCAGTTTACAATCACAGCCAATTTTGTTGTTTGCTTCTCCACTGGACCGTTAGCTCCCAAAGACAGAGGACTTGTATTCCCATGTCTGGCGCATGGCAGGTACCTGGGGGTTGAAAGTATGGATGACCGTCCTTTGGAACTGGAGGGTGACTTCATAATCTAAGCAAAAATGAGAGACTATCCTCTGACCAGAACAAATGCTCTTGTGGGGACAAAAGGACAGCATATCTGAAATTGAGGTCCGTCTCAGAAAATCCAGAACAGCTGGTTGTCACAGAGAGGGCCTGAGTCTCCTGAATCTTGGGAGCTGTGTGGAGCCGTGAAAGTCACCCATTTTGACTCTGACCTGACATCTGACCTCCAGAGCTGATTATTTCTCCTCTCTGTGAGCACATTCCTGACAAAATGGGGTCGGGAGACATTTGCATCCAAACCACCAAGCTCTTTCAGTGCAGGGGCCCGGAGGCCCGATGGGTTTATTAGATTATCATTGCGGAAGTTAATAAAGAATTAATTTCTCTTCATGTGACATCCAAAGGCAGTTATTTCAGGAGCCTGTCCATTTGCACAAAGCCAAGTATTTGTCAAGTGTCAGAGGCAATTCCCAGGTCCCAGCCCCCCCTCAATAATTCTGGATTAGGGACAGCCTGAAATGACATTACACAAATTTTCTTTCAAGATGCATTGAGCTCTGGGGACCACTCAGGAATTTCAGGTTCCTGAAGGTTATACTGTCAGCAAAAGGGCTTGGGGGTGGGGGGGCATGGGGGGGAGAGCTGGAGCTTTCCAGCTGGGCCAGCTCTGGAAGGGGGAGGCCTAGGGAGGGGGAGGGAGGAAGCCATGGACACCCATTAGTCTATGGGGGCCCGTTTGCGGCCTCCTGAAAACAACTTACTTACTGTCATTTGTATGGCAAACCTCGTGCTCAGCTTGATGGTTTTTCCTTGTTCTTTGCTCAGGGCCAGGGAGGGGCTGTGGCTGGCCGGGGACTGCAGGACTGGCCCGCGTCACATTGTGGCAATATATTAGGGAAGGTCACGGCGTCATCAATACCTGTCTTGAGTTAAGTGCTGGGAAGGCGGGGGGCACTGCAGGGGACGGACTCACTACTAGAGCCTAAAAGCAAGTTGTCCAGCAGCCGGGTGCCCCTCAGAGCCATGGGGCAGAAGTCTCCGGGGCTGGGCTGGTGGGAGGGGAACCCGAGTCTGGTCTGTGCCAGGCTGCTGGAGGGGCGTCTGGAGGCTGGTGTGGAACAGCCCAGACCTCTTGCCAGGCCTCTTTGCTTCCCCATGAATGTCGACAGGCCCTTCAGACTCTGCAGGTCCCAAAGGGAACCCCACACCTCTGGATCCCCTCCCCTCAAACATACCTGCTGCTCCAGCCGGTGGGGCTTCTTCATCTTCCTCCAGGTGCATTGGGCTCCTCAGACTTCTATGCCATCCTCTTTCCTCGGAATGGCTTCCTCTTTCCTTCCCCGTTTGCTGTTTACGAGCTAGCTCAGGTATCTCTGACTCTGTGAAGCCCTTCCTGACTACTTCAGGAAGACTCAAAGTCTCCTGCCAGGGCCACAGTTACAGGTGCAAATTAAAGACCCCCACCCACTTCCCCTCGGTCACATCTTTTGGCAAATGGAAAGTGCCTGTGTATGAATTAGAAAAAGGTGTCTTTCTACCCCCTCCTGCACCCCCACAGCCATAGTCCTCACAAGGGCTCATGGTTAGGTAAGAAGCCTATGGGTCAAATTTCAGCCCAATGACCTTCCTCGTTAACTATTTTTGAGTAGCACGTGACCTGGACAACCATACATGGCAGCCCTCCTCCTTCCTCTGAGATTCTCCATGCCCCTCTGCATAACTGTGTGACTGTTTGTATTAGTTCCCGTTGCTGCTGTAACAAACTACCACAAACTAAGTGGCTCAATATAACACAAGTTTCTTCTCTTATGGTTCTGGAGGTCAGAAATCTGAAGTGGGTCTTACTGGGCTGAAATTCTGGTGTTTGCAGGGATGCGTTCCTTCTGGAGGGTCTAGGGGAATTTCCTTGCCTTTTCTGGCTTCTAGAGGCCACCTGCATTCCTTGGGTGGTGGCTCTTTCTTCCACCTTGAAAGCCAGTGTTGTAGATCTTCATCACTCCCTGACTCTGACTGCTCCTTCTGTCATCACACCTCCTTTTTTTTCCACTCCCCTTTTTTGACTCCGACTCACCTGCTTCCCTCTTTCATTTATAAGGAGGCTTGTGATTACATTGGACCCACTTGGATAATCCAGGGCAACCTCTTTAGCTCAGAACCATTGATTTAATCACATTTGCAAAGCTCCCCCTCTTGCCATGTGGGGTAACATATCCACAGGTTCTCGGGATTAGGTTGTGGGCATCTTTGGGGGCCGTTACCCTGCCCACCATCTCATGTGATCCCATATATCAACATGGTTCCTCCTGCTGACTGTAAAATCCCTGAGAGCAGAGTCACTGTTCTGCTCAGTCTGGCACAGACTAAGTGTTCAGAGGATGTCTGTGGGTCAGGTGCATGGGGGCCCTGGGCACAAAGGACCTCCTCCGGGAGATAAGACACAATTCCTCTCCTTGCACACAGCTTTCCTGAAAGGGTTGGTTACAGACCTGTGTGGTTGCCTTAGCAGTTTTGCCCTGCGGGGAACACTCGGCAATGTCTGGAGACAGTTTTGGCTCCCAGAGATGGCACTAAACATCCTACAATGCATGTGGGCATTAAAGACATAGCCAGCTCTGAGATGCCCGGGTGGCTCAATCGGTTGAGTGTCCGACTTCCGCTCAGGTCGTGATCTCGCAGTTCGTAGGTTGGAGCCCTGCTTTGGGTTCTCTGCTGACAGTGTGGAGCGTGGAGCCTGCTTCGGATTCTGTGTTTCTCCCTCTCTATCCCTCCCCCACTCAGACTCTGTCTGTTTGTCTCTCTCTCAAAAATAAATAAACGTTAAAAATAATTAAAAAAAAAGACTTACCCAGCTCCTAAAATCTACAGGGCTGAGGGTGAGAAATCCTGATATACACCAGGACTGTGTGGCTGGAGAGCCCCAGAGGGAGCTGTGGGCTGGGGCCTCTGCTGGAGATCTCAACGTGTCTATGAATACATGCCGTATTCTTCAACAGGCTTATCCAGTTCCGATTTGCAGATGACAAAAGAGAGCACTGGAGATGCAGTCATTTGCCCAGGTTTTACAGCCAGTCCCTGATAGGGTTGGACATTGAAAACAGGTCCCCTGACCCACACAGTGGGCAGATACAAGAATGACCCGAGTGCCTCCCTCCTAGCGCACTGGGGCTGCTGGCTTTCCTCCTCCTTCTCAGGTCATTCCTTCTCTGCTTTCCTGATCATCCTGCTCTACTGAATCCCACTTCCCTGGGCTACAGGAGTCCCCAGAATGAGTGTCATTTCCCCCTTTTCTGCTCTCCCCCAGTGACCTTGATTGCCCTTCCTGTGGGGCGGCTCTTGAACTTTTGCGTTAGCAAAATCCCCTTTCCTGACTTCTGGTCTTGCATTTTGCACGGTCGTGTGGACGCACCTGCTCTGCCTATCAGTGTTCAAAAACCTTCGGTGACGCCCAAGCCCAGCATTCAAGCCCTGCTCTGTCCGAACCGAAATGCTCACTGTTCTCCAAACCCACTTTGCACATCCTCACTGTCTTGTCTTTGCCCAAGCTCTTCCCGCCAACCCCGAACACCATCCCTCTTGTTCTTCATCTTTATCCCCCTTGGTGCCCTCGGGAATGGCATAGACTTGCCCCAAGCCCGCAGGTCAGCTTGTGGCTTTGGGAGAAGTAGGAGGTTGATTAAATAATCAATTATTTTGTTTATTTATTTGGCCAATGTTTACCGACCACTGCCATGTCATGGGCACGGGCTTGGATTTGGGGCATGTGGAAGTGGATGGGAAAACTGTGTCTGTTGTCAGAAAGCTTGTGGCCTCCAGGGGACACAGACACAGAACAGCTAATTTTGCAATCCATTATTTAGTTTCAGTTGTGCTTAGGGTGCCGAGGAGAGGTTTGGGGTCAGGGGTGCCGGGGGAGTCTGGTCAGCAAGGTTTCGCCAAGGAGGTGACAGTTGGGCCCAGGACCTGCTGATGGCCATCTGGACAGAGCGCCTCTTGAGCTGCAAACGCCTGGAGCACCGAAGGAGGGGCTCTCCACGGTGGAGGGGGGCGGTGCGGCCGGAACGGTGTAAATCAGGAAGACCTCTGCCAGGCCCCCTGAGCTCTGTGGAAAGGTTACCCTGAGCTGTGCTTCCTGGCCAGGCTTGCTCAGACGCTATTAATCTGGCTTCGGGAAAGGCATCAGGCTGGGAGGATGCTAGGGGCCAGAAGGACAGGAGGATGTGGGGGTGGGGGTCAGCTGGACTGAACAAGAGCCCAGGGAAGCCAGGCCTGAGACTCAGCTCTACTGCTTACCTGCAGCGTGACCTGGTGACCTGCGTCTCTAGCTGCCCACCCCTGGGCTTCAAGGCACCCACCAGAGATCGCAACTGCACATTTACTTGTGTGACTGACCCGTGCCTACCTCCCTGCCACCTATGAGCCCAACGGGGCACCCTCCAGATCTTCACTGTGCACCAGCACCTCCTGAAGGGCCCGGTGGCGACGCCATACACATCTGTATCCCCAAATGAGGCGGGATCACTGGGCCTCACCTCTCCTGTGGCCCCAAGTGGGACTACTGTGGGCCGAATTATGTACCGCCCCCACCCCCATTTATATGTTGAAGACTTATTCCCCAGTAACTGAGAATGTGACTGCATTTGGAGAGGATGTCTCCAAACAGGTGATTCAGTTCAAGTAGGCGATTCGGGTCATGACAGTGGGACCTAATCCAATACGACTGGGGTCCTTATAAAAGAGGACATTTGGACACATATGCAATGCCATGTGAAGATTGGAATTACGCCCTTCAGCCGCCAAGGAACTACTGGAGGCTGGGGACAGAGGCCCGGGACAGACCCTTTCTGAGGACCTTCAAAGGGATCTTGGTCTTGCTGACACCCTGATCATGGACTTCTAGCCTCCAGAACTGTGAGACAATGAAGATTTGTTGCTTAAGCTGCTCAGTTTGTGGTACTTCCTTACCGCAACCCTGGCAAACTCCTACAGTGAGCTGGCCCTCTGGCGATCCTGCTTCCGGGTTGTGGCCTCTGCTGGCCCAGGGTGGCAAGCGCTAGATGTGTGAGGAAGGCTGAGCGCCAGCCCTGGGGAGGCGGAAAGGTCTCATTCCTTCTGCCAAGCTCCCACCGGGCTGGGGGTCCCGGCAGGGCAGGATAAGGCAGTATTAAAGTGCCCTCTCATTCCTAGAATCTGGATTTGCAAATCAAAGGGTCTATTCCAGGCAAGTCCCTGAGCCACAGGGGTCTCAAGTGACAGTGTCATTCTCCAGGCCCTTGTAGGCCTTGCTTGGATGGATTTTGGGGGTCAGGGAAGCGGCCGGAAGGGAACCTCAGACGGGAGCCAGGTGCATTTCAAAGGGGCTTCCCCGGGGCCCTTCATTCCCTGCATGGTGGCTGCGGCCCCCACAGACAGACATCCTGGACCAGGTTAACCTTTAACCAGGCGGCTCCAGGCCTCAGCTGCTGGGCCTGGGGATCCTGCCGGCCGCGAGCAGGTCTGCTTTTCTGCTCTTGTCTCCAGCGAACCTGAGTCCCTGATGAATTGCCCACACTCCCCCGCCCTGAGCCCTGCCACCATGTTGAGTGCTGGTGTCCCCAGCAAAGATGAATGGGCCCCACTAATGAGCTGGAGGCGGCGGCACTGTGACCCCTGACCCTGCGCACACGGAGCCAGCGGCCTGGGGAATGGCTGCCCCAAGCCTGCTTAATGTGTCGGGCTGGCCTCTGAAAGGAAAACACATTTATTGCTACTTAGAGAAAATTGATCTAATTGGGCTGGAAGCATTCTGCTGATGGAACATGGAATTTTTATTAGGAGGATGACTCAAGTTCAGCCAAGGTATCCCAGCTGGGAGGAGGCAAGAGTGTGTTTCTAGGGATTTTACCCAAAAAGCTTTCTCTGGCTGATACTGAATATCTGGGGAGATCTGGGTTTGCATCCCGGCTGTGCTGCTTCTACAGCCTGTGCCCTGGAAACCCTTGGCAGCTTCTCTCAGGCCTGAGGCCTTAACTGCAAAACAAGAATAGTTCTCGCGTTGTCATAGTCTTGTGCACTGGAGAGGAGCTCATAGGCATCAGGGCTGTGGCATCGCCCTTAGCAGGAGACCGGGTCCAACAGGACCTGCTAGAGCCAAGACTACGTGTGGTTTCAGCTTCTTTGGCCAACCCCCCCTGCGGTTCGGAAACAAACCAGCCAAATCCTTGTTGGCTCCGACTGAGGTGACTCATTTGAGAGCTATTTTTAGACGGAGCTCCGGTCCCTGGAATGTGGGGGCCATGCTCCCCAACAGCCTCTGCACCTCTCCTGCTAGCTTCTTCTCCTCCATGTCTGACTGTGACAGAGTCTGTTCAAGATCTCCTACATTTTCCTAAACTTCCCTTGATCCCACTACTGTTGTTCTGGCCTCAATACAGGCTGTCATGATCACTGACCACTCTGACCAGGGGACTGTCCCCAGGTCCTCCTTGGTTTCTCATCTTGTTCTACTCTGGTCAAGCCTCCACCCTCACTCCAAACCAGTCCACCTTCCATAGCAGTTCACCCTGCACACCAGTGCATTCTCTGCAAACGGATCTTTCCAAAACACAGTTGGGATCAGGTCACTCCCCAGCTTAAAACCCTTCCATGGCTCCCCATTGCCTCTAGGGTAGGAGACGATTGCATCTAGGACAAACAGTAAATCGCATGGGATGCGTGGGTAATAGGCGTAAATCAGACTGTCCTGGGCAAACGGGGATGTATGCGTGCTCTGTCCATCCTGACCTGGCCTCTGACGTGTCTTTAGGCACGCACTGTGGTGCCTCTTGAGGTGCTGCCAGCAAAGCCCGAAAATACCAGCTCACTGCACTCACCCATGCCTTAGCACATGCTGTTCCCTCTACCTGGAATGAATGCCCTCTCTCCCCATTTTGGCTTGTGTTTCTCAAGCCGTGGCATCTGTCATGTGCAGCTCCTCCTGACTCTTATCAATGGTGAAAGCTGTTTCTCTGTATTAGTCATCTGTTGCTGCTGCATAATGAATACCCCCAAACGTAGTTGCTTAAAGCCACAAACACTTATTATCCAACAGTTTAGTAAAATTGGCAAGCAACTTAACTGGGTGGCTGTGGCTCAGGATCTCTCAGGAGGTTGTATCAAGATGTCAGTGGAGGCTGGTGCGTCCAATTTCAAGATGGCTGACTCGCATGGTGGTGCTGACTGTTGTCAGGAAGCCTCAGCTCCTCTCACAGGTTGGCCTCAGGGTCCCCACGGCACAGCCACTGGTCTCCCCAGCAAGGAGTGACCGGAGAGAGAGAGCAAAGGAGGAAGCTGCAGTTCTCTCAGGGCCAGCATGCTGCTTCTTGTACCCCAGCCGGCTAACGGGCTAGCGCTTGTCCTGCCCTTTCCTCTTGGGAGCCACACATCTCACCCCATCCCTTCTGCTTTATTCTGTTTGTTAGAAGCACGTCACTAAATGCATCCCCTTCTCAAGGAAAGTGGGTTTAACTTCCATCTTTTAAAGGAGGGTATGTTGTAGAATTTGTGCACATTTTATTTTGCTTTCTAAATTTTTTAAGAGTTTATTTATTTTAAGAGAAAGAGAGAGAGAGAGAGAGAGTGAACAGCATGAGTGAGGGAGGGGCAGAGAGAGAAGGAGAGACAATCCCAAGCAGGGTCCATACTGACAGCACAGAGCCTGACACAGGACTTGACCTCATGAACTGTGAGAGCATGAGCTGAACCAAAATCAAGATGCTTAACTGACTGAGCCACCCAGGCGTCCCCTGTAGACACATTTTAAAACCACCACACTTTGTTTACAACCAGAGTCCCTCAGAGGACTGTCCTTAGGATACCCACATCTGAATCGCCTGCAACATGAAAAAAATGTAGGTTCCCGTGTCCCACCTCGGCTGACTGAACTGGAATCTGAGGGTGGCGGGGAGTGCAGTGAATGAGGTCAAGAATCTGTGTTTCGGTGCAAATCCCCCTAAGATTTAGAAGCCACTGCTGCAGAGACCAGCGGTTGGAAAGATGAATCCAATTCTCTGCGTGTGGATTCTAGCTCAGCCACTTGCTAGATGTTGTGACTTGACACAGGTTACTTAAGCTCTCTGTAGCTTCATCTGGAAAATGGGGCTAATGATGGTACCTTTTGCACTGTTGTTCCAAGTTCTAAATAAATTACATCTGTATAGTGCTTAGAGCATTGCCCGACAACTGGCAAGTAGTAGAAATGTGTGTTAAGTTAAAAACATTGATAAAAACCAACACCTGGAAGATAGTTCATTTTAATAATCCACGTACCTTCCTATTTCCCATATTAGGTAGAAGCTTCCAGAAGGCATATCCCTGGTCCTCAACCAGTGCTCCATCTGTGTTTGTGGATCAAATATCAGTGGTTCTCAACTATGGCTGCCTGTTCTTTTCACAAATCAGAGTATCAAAACTCAGCCCTACCGCAGGCCAACAGAATCACAGTTTTTGGATGTGGGCATTCCAGGAGATTCTCAAGTGCAGCCAGGGTCGAGAATGATGAGAATGAGCAAGTGAAATAGGGTTCCCTTGAACTTAAAATAAAGCTCTGGTTTCGATGAGGCTCTTCTGGAACACAGCAATTGGGTGCAGGGCTGCTGGGCAATATGGTAGGTGCTAAGGACTGTCCCAAGCCCATCCTAGGAATCAGTGGCCAGTGAAGGATTTCTGCCGATGTTCCCAGAGTTAACTGGGTGTTGGAGTGGCGAGCTTTTTACAGGGAGTATGGAAATGCTTATTACAAGCAGAGACCGTGGGGCGTGGTGGGAATTGGGACCTGTAGTTTTAATTGTGTTCATATGGCCTGGCATGGAGTCCTTGTGTCTGCCACGGTGGGGCCCCCACCTGTGGCTGAGGGTATCACACCCATCCCAAGGGGTTGGTGAAGAAGTCGTGACAGTACTGCCCTTGGAAACTCTCTGTAAAGGGAGCCATGAAGGCAAAGAGTGATATCGTTATTATTACCATTAGTGAAGATGAAAATAACTGGTGACCAATAACTAGGATATGCTGGGCTCTGCACACTGGGCTGTGTGACACCAGCTTCTTCGTCTGGGCTTACAGAGAGAGTGTGGGCGGTGCAGGGTACAGGGCTGCCCCCTGCATCGCTGCGTGGCTCTCTCCTTGGAGGTCTGCAGCTGGCCTTGATCCGCAGGGCATCCAAGGACTACGTGCGTGCATGGCCATCGCTGTTTCCTCTCCCTGCAGCAGAGCCCACAGTTTCGGGTGTGGGCTCTCCAGGAGATTCTCCTAGCCCATGACCGCTCTGGCTGGAGTGGAGTAGTGGAAGGAGGCCTGGCCTAGGACGGAAGAGGTAGAAAGAGAAGAAGCTGGATTTGAGGTGGGTCCTGGAGTGAGTGCAGAGGGGACCTGAGGACAAGAAGGGACGGGGTCACAGAGAGAGGAGTCAGGAAGGACTCCCTGGTGTTTGGTTCCAGTTGCAGGGTGAGGGGGTGTGCTGCTTACTGAGAGAGGAAACACGGAGAATATTGGTTCATTTTGGCCACGGTGAGTTCGGCCTGTGGAAGTCCAGGTAAAGATGGAGTCTTGGAGTGAGCGGGGAAGCTGGGGTTGGACATGAAAATATTAGAAGTTGTCAGCATTGTGATGATATTTGAACCCTGGGAATGGATGAGATAATTTAAGGAGAGAACTGTGGGAAGAGAGAGAGAGAGAGAGAGAGAGAGAGAGAGAGAGAGATTGATTGAGAGCCCAAGATGGAGCCCTTGGGGCGCTCTGACACTTTAAAGGTGTGGGGTGACAGGGACCTCACAGAAACAGAGGGGTGGGAGGAGCACAAGGGGAGTGTGATGTCGTGGAAATCAAGAAAAGAAGATTCTACGAGGTGATGTGGCCAGCTGGGCAAAATGTGGCACAGGACACATGAGAGCTGAGTGTCCCATGGAGGGGACAGACGAGGCATGTAGGGAAAGTCTGTACACACACAGTGTGTTCTGTTTGGAGGACTGGAAATGTTTCCCAGAGCAGGAGAGGTGGGACAGATGAGGGAAGAAGAGGACCAGGTTCTGGAGACAAAGGGCTGCCCCGACTCAGGCTCTGGGTCACATGCTCATTCAGGAGATTCCTGGCAGTGGGGTTCCTCTTCTGCTGGGGCCCCTTGGGGATGCTAATCTGAGCCAGCTGGAGCTGGGGGTGAGGGAGGAAGAGGAAATTCCCAATTTTAATAAACTCACATGATTTCATTTCAAATCTGTTATTTTTAATGACTTTTATGAATGTCCTTCAGGGACTCAGTACCAGAAGTGGCTTCACTAGCAATTCCTCTGGGATAGATGCACTGTTAACTATCAGGAGCCTGGACCAGCTCAGCCTCATGGTTCATAGCTCTAAATGAGCTTATCCAGCTGGGGGCTCTGGACATCCAGCTGGATAAGCAGGATCCCAGACCCTGGAAGAGCCCTTACTTGGGACCCTTGGTCCCCAAGAAGCTTGAGCCTATTTTCTTAGACATCCTCATCCCTGTTCTGTGATGCTGTGTTATGGTGGAAAAGGGTGTGGAGGGCTGACTTTGTTTGTTCTGTGATTGGCTACATTTCTTGAGTGATAGGACCCTTTTGGTCGTTAGGTCAATTATTGACCTAATATATGATTAGAGGACAGAGTTAGTACCTATCTTAGATTCCTAGACATGGACCATTTCTCCCTTCTTCTCTCTTTCTCCTCTTTATTCTATCCATCCATCCTATCCATCCATCCATCCATCCATCCATCCATCCATCCAACAAATATTTGATCAAATATACGATTTCCTTTCCTGCAACTCTTCCCCCCTCCTCACTCTAGTCCATCTACATTGACCAGTATTCTTCCTTGAACTACTAAGCATATTCCTGCCTTAGAGTCTTTGCATTGGCTATGCCCTCTGCCTAGAGTGTTCTTTCCCTAGAATATCATATGGCTAATTCCTTCAAACCACTTTCTTGAAACCTTGTTGAAATGGCACCTGTCGACAAGGCCTTCTTGACCACCTAAGTTAATTTTTCAGTTTGTACTCTTTTATGCCAGTGCTCAATATCCCTTATCCTGCCCTGCCCCTTGCCCTGACCTCATCATCTTCTAACATCCTGTTTACTTATTTATTATGGTCCTTATTGAATGTGGAATGTGAACTCCATAAAGAGAAGACTGTTTATTTTGTTCACTTAGAGCAAGATCAGCACATCATAGGCATCCATTAAATCTTTGTCAATAAGTGAACACTTATTTAGCACCTACTATGTACCAGGCCCCATAGGTACTGGGGCAGATACCAGGAATATAGTAAAGAACAAGGCAGGCAAGTCCTCCGCCCTCACTGGGCTCCTAGTCTAGCAAGTGACATGGGAAATGAACACAACACGTAAGGATAATTGTACTTTGTTATTAGTGGCATGAAGGAGGGAGAAGGGAAGATGTGTGATAGAGGAGGCAAAGGAGATTTACCTTAGGAAAGGGTTTATTAACTTCCTAGAGCCGCTTCACCAGAGACCATGTGACTTAAAACAACAGAAGTTTATTTTCTCCCTGGTCTAGAAGCTCGAAGTCTGAAATCAAGGTATTGCATGCTCTCTGCAAAGGCTCTGGGGGAGAACCTTCCTTGTCTCTTGCAGCTTTTGGTGGCCCTAGGTCTTCCTTGGCTTGTGGCCCCAAACTTCTGTCTTCACATGGCACACTCTCCTCTCTGGGTCCAAATTTCTCTCTTGTTACTGTGAGGGAGAAGTCACCGGATGGGTGCCCACCCCAATCCGCTTGGGTTGGTTACACCTGTAAAGATCCTATTTACAATAAAGTCACATTCATGAGTACAGAGAGTTAGGACTTGAACCTGTCTTTTGGGGGGATACAATTCAACCCAGAGTAAGAGGTCAGGGAAGCACTTTCTGGGGAGATGACAGGCTGATACTGAACCTGGAGAATGCGCTGGCCACAGGAAAAGGAAGCCAAGAGTGGAGATGGAGAAGGGCTTAGGCAGGAGTCCCTGCAGGAGCCAAGCCCTGCCTCAGGAAGAGGGAAGCAGGGCCCTAGTCCCAGACCATAGCACCTGCATGTGGTTGTCGTGAGGAGTAGAGGAGGTCATGGAGGTAGAAGCCCAAGCCTGGCACTCAGTGGGCCTGCAGTCTGGTTGACTTCCTGTGCTCCTCCTGAACGACAGGCCTTCCCCTTCCCTCCAGGCCACCCTGCCCTGCGTGCAAGGCCGGATGCTGGGAACATGCCTTTGCCCAGTGCTCTGGGGATGGAGAATCCAGACGTCTGTCCCTTCCCTCACACATGGATGTTTGTCAAATGCCTTTAGCTTCTCCCACAGCCTCTCCTCTCAAATGGGATTATACTGTGCCAACACCCAAATATCACGCAGATGGCTAAAAGTCACCAGGGAAAGAAAGAGACCAAGAAAAGCTGGAAAATCGATACGAACGTGACTGACAAGATCCCTTTCATTGGGCTGTGTTCACTGAGGGGCTCCACGTTTGCACCAGGGAGGGAGCTGAGGCCACAGGGTGACTCTGTCTGCAGGAGGGCACCACTTGGGCTGGTTTGACGGAAGTGAGCTGGTTACATTGCACTGTGGTTAGTGTCTTGTGACTGTGCCCCATGCGGTCTGGGAGCTCTTGGGGGTCCAGGAGTCAGATCTTGGGGGTCCTTTCTGGGTCCCCAGTCCCGTAGCACAGGGCTTCGCCCTGAGCGGGTCAGTGCTCGGTGGGAGACGAGGCTTGTGTCTTGTGTGCTCTGATAGTCCCCCACCTGGCCGTGGCATTACCTTAGTTCATGTCCCTGCAGAAGCAGCCCCGAGACCACGATGGGAATGCAGGCGGTTTGGTTGGGGGATAATCCCAGCCTGGGCTAGCAGGGGAGAGGGGACATGAGAGCAGAGAGGGAAAGGAAGCCCACCCATAAAGGCTGTGGGCAGCAGGAGCCCAGTCCCACTGGGGACCTCTGGGGCCAGTGTGGAACACATACCCCTGAGCCATCCAACACATGGGGCGAGGAAGCTGGGGCTGTTACGCAACAAGTCACAGCCCATCGTTGATGGAGATTTGCTTCAGGGGCATTTGCTCCCTGCCACTTCCAGCTCCCCGAGTGTGGACGGGACAGGAGCCTCTGCAGAGGGGCAGGTGGTGCGGGAGGCAGTGGCGGGGGTGTGGAGGAGGGACAGGCTGGGTGTGGTGAAGGCTCCCAGGCTCCAGTGGCCAGTGACTCAGAAGACTTTGGGTGATGGAGGACACCTCCCCAGGACCCATCTGGGCCTCGGCCCCAAGAGTCCCTGATGGGGGTCCTTGTTGCTTTCCCTGGCCCGGTCTGGCCCGGTGCCCTGTAGGGGAGGAGGGAAGGCATTAGGATGCCAGGCCTCGGACTTTGGCGCTCCCCCAGCCCAGAGCCAACTTGAGAGCTGAAGAGGGGATGACAAACGAGCAGCCTCGTGCGCATTAAATATTTAATATTCTCTCCCGGGGAGGCGTCAGGGAAAGGACCCTGTAATAAATACCGCGCAGGACAATTCCATCACAGAGCTCGTCTGTTAATGGCCTCGTTTGCTCTGACAGGAACATTACGGACGCTGGGTCTGTGCCGTGTTTCAGCTGTGTGCCTCCCTCGAGCCTTGGACCCACGGGGCCCGGGATGGGCTGGAGAAGAGGGTCCTCCGGGCTGCCAGGTTTTACTCGAATGCTTAGAGAATTAGTGGAGTGAGCGCTGTGCGGAACGGAGATCGTCTGACAAGCACGTGACACTCGGTACCGGCCAGGCCGTGTTGTGCGCGTCCACGGACACCGATAACTCAGTCCTCCGTGCTGCTATGTTGTGGTTATGATTTCCATTTTATAGGTGGGGAAACTGAGGCTGAACAACTCATCCAAAGTCCCAGTGCTGGTAAGTGGAAAAGGCAGGGTTTGAAGCCAGGCAGGCTGGCTCCCCCATCTGTGCCGTGCCGCCGGGGCTCTGGAGCCAGACCGCTGCGGGTTGGGATCCCAGCTCCATCACTTATCAGCTGTGTGACCATGGCCATTGTGGCTCAGCCTCTCTGAGCTTCAGTTGTTGTGTGTATGCAATTGGGATGATACTGGTTCCATCTCATGAAAGTCCTGAGAATTGTCCGAGGAATCATTTAGAAAGCTTTAATTGCCACATGGATAAAGTTGGCTCTTGTCTCTGCTTAAAACCCGACCTTGTCATTTATTGGCTGTGTGACTGTGTGACAAGGGACTTGGCCTCTCTGAGCATCAGTTTCCCTCCCTGTAAGTGGGCTTAAAAGTTCCTATCTCCCAGGGATACTGGGAGTGCCCTTTGACCTCTGAACTTTGGGCTAAGCAGCAAATGTTCTGCTTGGTTCTGAGAATGTCCCAGCATGCCTTATGGGCCAGGCCTGGGTCAGGTGGTCCCAGCATGTCCCAGTGGGCCAGGCCTGGGTTAGGTGGCCTCAGTGTGCCTAAGTGGGCCATCCTGAGTTAGGACACCTGTGGTCACCCATAGTCTCATCCGAGGCCCATTTGCTGGTACCGAACTGCCCTGTGCTACCTGATGGGCGGCTTTATATTCCTTGAATTATAACTGCACCGATGCAGTGGAGGAAAGGCCAGGCTGACTCAGACCCCTTGTAGGGACAGAATTCACAACCTGTGTGTTCAAACAAACATGCCAGTGCCCCGGGCAGCCTACAGTCCTAAGCAACATTCTGGTGGTTCTGGGTGGTTCTGGTTGCCAGGCATTGTTCTGTTTGTGGCCTTGGCTGTGGGCACAGACATGCAATCCTGCCGCTTCTCACCGGGGACAGTGTGAGATGGGGGAGGCAGGGGTCTGGCCTGTGGCTGAGCTCAAGACACCCTCTGCTCCTAACGGCAACGATTCTCTGGGCGGCAGTCTCCCAAAGGTTATTCCAAAGGTCACAGGCTCTGGGGGGCTGCCCCTGTTTTACACCTGTTTTACACCTCCAGAGCCGGATCCCGTAGTGGGGGCAGGGAGGAGGCGGGGAGGAGTGCATGGTCAGCAGCAGTGTTATGGATGGCTGTGTGAATGTGAGGTGAAAGAAACCTCCATGCTGGCCCCGGCAGCCCCCTGCTCTGCCTGACTGGGAGCAGCCAAGATGTGCTCAACTAATTTATATTAATTCAAGACCATTAATGATGAGCTATTGTCTCTCTTTTCTCTCTCCTCTCCCTCTCCTCGCAAAAAGACAGTGCTGAGATTCAAGTGCCAAGTCTTGCTGGCCCCCAATTCCTTGTGTAATAAGCCAAGGATAGGAGTCCGAATCAGGCAGCTCCAGCACCTGACTCCTACCCAGTCCCTCATCTTTATCTCAAGAAACAAGTCCTTAGTCTCTTTTCTTCTCTAAATTCGACCAGCTATTCTCCTAATGAAGAAAAGAGCTGTCAAAGTGTCATGAAAAGTCCTGCACTGATGTGGGCTGTGCAGGGCCTCCAAGGTGCATTTGCAACAACCATGCAGGTCAGCCTTCAAAACAGCCTCATTCCTTCTTCCTGCTTGTGCCTGACTTCTGGAGGGGCGAGCAGGCCTCCTGTTGTCCTGTTCTGAAGACTCTCTGCCCACAGCTTTTGTTCCTGATCTGACTGAAATTTTACAACAGGCCTAGGAAGCAGAGACAGAGATGATGGAATGGTCCTCATTTTATAGAGGAAGGAAGTGAGGCCCACGGGAAAAAGACCAAGCTGAGCCCAGGACCTGGGACTCCTGAATCCAGGCATACTGCCTCTTGTAGCCGTAGAGAGAACTTTCCTATGATTATCCAGACACAACTGTTCAGTTCCTATGGGGCCTGGGACAATGCCTGGTCATAGAGATGCCTGGCCTCAGGTCAGATATGACAGACACCTCATTTTTAGGGTGTCCACAGAGGCTATGCATAGAGGTAAATACAGCCACCCAGGTGCAGTCTTCAGAGAGCGCAGCAGGTGCCGGGGCAAGCAGGGGCTATTGGGAGAAGGCCGGTGGGTAGGACATGGTCTGGAGGAGAGCAGGGGTGCAGATGAGTCAGGAAGCCTGACCAGTGCAGCCCTTTGGGCAGTGCCCTTCCCCTTGCAGGCCTCAGTTTTCCCATCTGGACACTGGGAACCGTCTGGGGGACATCTGTGAGCAACAGCCTGCAGACTCCTGAGGAAAGACCTTAAGGAAGGAAAGGAAGATCCCTCTAACACTGCTGGGGGATCCAGGTCGGGGGGCTCTGCTGCTGTCTGAGTCTCAGACCCCAGACCCGGCTGGCTGAGACTGCTAGGGCAGGGCCGGGGTGGTTTGCAGACTCCCTCCAGCTCTCCTTTGCCTCCCCTGAACAGTGGCAGCTTAATTCCAATGCTTTTGCTTTTTTGCTCCCGGTTGACGATGTTAAACTGTGGGGCTGCGGAAACACTCACACGCAAACCCACACAAATGATTTCTCCCAGCATTAACATATTTCCCTTTGAAACCCGGTGAGGCTTTTCTCCAAAGTAATGGATTTTTTCCCCCACCCCCTTGTCTGGGCCAAATGTATTCAAATCTGGTCCGAAGATTCCTATCAGCTCAGCAGGGCTTCCCTCCTGTTTCCTGGCAAATCAGCATCCTTTTTATTCCCCCCTCAGATCTCTGTGCAAAAGGGAGGCTTTCTATGCAAAAGTTTTACCGGGATGGACAGACAGACTCAGTGTTGCTGGGGCCTTTGATAGCCAAGAACACAAGATCTGACTTCAGGGAGCTCAGAAACTTCATCAGCTGAGAAGGAGGATCAGGAGAACAGGATCCTGCTGAAACAGCCCTTTGAAATCCCCCAAATGATGTTTGATGTACCGGTGCCTTTCAGCCTAAGCCATACCTTTGGCATCAAAAGCACCTTTTGAAAAAAAATTAGCTATTTTTTAAGGCACAGAAGGAGTAAATTTAATATTAAGTCCTAATGGCTGAAGTCTTTGAAAAGACATTTCTGGACTTGGGATCATTTAATACTCCCCTGATCTAGCAGCACAAGCCTTCCCCCTCCCCCCTTTCTTTTCTTTCTTTCTTTCTTTTTTTTTTTTTTGCCCTCTTCTTTAATTCTTAATCCTCCTCTTTCCAAATCCTGCGCCTCTGTGATGGCAGGTCAGAGCCTGGCATCCCCTAGGGGTGCAGTGACTTCTGGCAAACAGAGCAAGAGTTTCTTCCCTTTGGCTGCCCAGATCCTCCAGCTTTTAAAAGACTAGCCAACCCCTGAGACTTTCTGCCTGCTTTTCAAGGGATAGTTAGGCCTGGAGAGGAGTGGATGAAAGGTTTTTTAGTGCCGGAAGCTGGAGCCACAGCCTGGCTCCCCATGGTGAGAACGCTGACCACCCAAGGTGTCCTCCAGCCTGGATGGACTGGTGTGGGAGATGGAGAACAAGCCTTCGATGGGTCCTGGACCACTCTAGCCCCAGGGACTCACCCAGCTCAGCCCAGCCCAGCCCAGCCCAGCTCTGCAGGAAGTGACTTGCCATGCCTTGATGCTGGAGGTGAACGCCCTTGACCTTCCCTGGACCCTCCTCTTCCCTGGACCAATGCTGCCAGGATCAGCGACAGCTCTGGGTGTGTCCAGGTCTGGTGCAGGGGACACTTGGCATCCCGGCTGCCCTCTCAGAGTGGTAAGGGGGTCTTGTTGGACTAAAAGCGAGTTTAGGTTAAGTTTTTGGGGATGGGACATCATGTCTTTCCACACAGGGTCCAGGTAGAAGGTGAATGATGGAATCCCAGGGATTGTGAGGAATGGAGAAGAAAAGTGTGCAGGACTCCTGGTTTTCCTGCCTGGTGATAGAGGGACACTATTGATGGGAACAAGGAGGTTGGGGGTGTGTTCAGTGTGGGTAGAGGGCAGTTGGAGGGATTCCTGGAGGAACGGGGCTGTGGGGTGAGACCACCGCGGCCACCACTGTATCTCACCTGAGTCCTTTCAACTGTCCCATCTCCACCAACCCAACTTTCCTGGGTGTGATTTTCCTCATATCAATCCTCTGCTTAAGACCTTCCACGGCTCCCCATTTCTCTTAGAGAAAAGGACAATCTCCTCAGCCTGGCAAGTGGGACCTTTGAAGATGAGGCTAAGCCCACCTGTTCCGTTCCATTTCCCGACTCCATTTCCAGCTGCGCACCTTGCGTGGGTCCATCCTTGTCATCCCCCACGCCTCTGTCCTTGTAGTCCCCTCCGCCCGGACATCCTCTCTTCTCTTCCTCCCCTGGAAAATACTTGCTCTCTGGTCAAGACTCAGCTCAAGAGTCACCGCCCTGGCGAGGGCCCCTGTGATCCTTCAGGCACGGTTTCCAGCGCTGGGTTCAGACATCTCTAACAACACTAGCGTCTTGCATTGTGGCTGTTTCACCTACTTTTCTCCAGTGCCTCTGAGTTCTTTCAAGATGGAGGCTGAATCTTATTACTCTTTGCAAACTTGCCACCCAGAGATCCAACCCAGCCTCCTTGCCCCGAGGGTCAATACATGCTGTCATCTCCAATTTACATATGGAGAAGCTAAAGCTCAGAGACCTGAAGTAACTTGCGCAGCATCACACCTTATAAGTTGAATACCCCCAAGAGAAAGAGGAGATCTGAAGTAGAAGAGGGGTTTCTTGCAGCTCAAAGACGATTTTTAAAGCAAGAGCTTTCAGAGATGGTCAGGTGGAAGCCCTTTCCAGCAGAGCCTTCCTTACTTTGGACGTTTTCTCCAACAGGGCGAGTAGCCCCAACAGCCTGAGTGGGACCACCTGGGTCCGGGGTGTCCCAGGCACCTGGCTGGTGGAGTTGGACAAACCGAGACCTGGGAGGGAGAGACACCTACAGATAGCAGAAATGGGGAAGTGCATTCAGCATTTTCTGGGGCTTGAAAACACAGCCCATGACTAGCTCTGAGAAGGTGTGGAAGCTCCAGGCCATGGCTCTCACTGATTCATGTCGCCACTCGCTACCCCCCAAAGCATTAGCCCTTTATGACTTCATATTAATCTGCAGGCACTTATTGCTCTGCAAGGCTGTTTTGACAAAAGTTCATTATCAAGACTGCTAAATGCTTTTAAAGCATTGATTGGGCGAATTATTACATCACTGGGGTAGACACTATGTTTGAAGATGGATGGTGTTGCTCAGACCATCTGAAATTTTCCTTCTTTTAATTGGATCGATCCCCAGAATAAACGAAGTTTAATTGAATTTTGAGGAAAATTGAGCAGTTGTTTGTGAGTCTCTGTCGATAGGCATTATTTCAATTACATGGTGATAAGTGAGCGGGGGCGGGGACAGGGCTGAGCCGGACTGGATTAAAATTTCCCTGAAGTGAATCCCACTTCTGGTTCCACTCATTCAGTAAATATTTACTGAACGTCTGCTTTGTGTCCCAGCCCAGTGTTGGGCCAATTCCCTCCTGGTGGCTGAACTCATTCAGCTCACATCGTGTGTGGCCAGGAGCACAGGCTCTGGAACCCCATGTTCCTGGATCCAAATTCTGACTCCACTGCTCCCTAGTGATATAGCTTGGGGCAAGTTACACACATTTTCTAAGCCTCACCTTCCCCACATGTTACATAGGAATATGGTGGCTCCTATCCTTTGGGATCAATATAAACATGGAATAAGATTATGCAGATGGTACCCCTCACTTATATCTAGAAGGTTCTGCAAGTCTAGTTTTACGCTAGAAGGAAAGCAGTTGAGAGCATACATACATATTCATGAGAAAAACCTAACTTATTGCATTGTCTTTTAATCTTCACATTTAAAAAAGTTTACTGTGGAATTCTTTCCCTCTTTCTCTGTCTTCTTGTCTCTATCTCTCTTTCTTTCTTGGACATGCTCTCTCAGGCTTACTTCTTTTTCTCTTTATCAACCTTTCCCTCTGTCTTTTTCCCCCCTACAGTACTTTTTAAATTGTGAATAGCATGGGCTTCTGTGAAGTGAACACCACGAGAGGCTAAAAGTCCAGGCATCAGAGGAGTGAGCAGGGTGAGTGTACTAGCTGTGTGTGTGTGTGTGTGTGTGTGTGTGTGTGTGTGTTTATGGGTGTATGTGTCTGTGCTTATGTGTATGTGTATATATGAGGGGGGTGAGAATGTTCTAGGCAGAGGTAACATCATGTGCAAAGGCCTTGAGGTTAAATGTAGGCTATGTGAAAAGCTGCCAGCAGACCAAAGTGGCTCAAGCATAGTAAGGAAAGGAGTGTCCACCTCGGTGAAGGACAGACCACACCTGGCAAAGTGAAGAGCCTGGGTTTAAACCCAGGTCCTTAGAACTATAAATCCATTCTCATGCTATTAGTCCATGCCGTCTAGTCAGCTCTCCTTCAGGCTTTTTTGAAGTCCCAGACAGATCAAAGCTAAGGGACTCTGTGCTCCCTGCCCCCACCCAGGTCCATGGGAGGGCAGTGGTGGCTTTGTTGAGGTAAGCTGAGGATCTTTAGATTCTTCAGAATGGAACATTTCTGAGCCATCAAACCTTTGTCTCACACACCTTGGACTCCTTCTCCATCTTGCCAAGATTTGGAACTGATAATCAAAGTCTAGGCCAGATGGGTCCAAACTGGGGGTGATTTGTCCTCATGGGAACATTTGGCAATGTCTGGAGCTGTTTTTTTAAATATTTTTTTATGAGAGAAAGAGAGAGAGAGAGAGAGAGAGAGAGAGTGAGAGAGAGAGAGAATGAGAATATGAATGAGCAGGGGAGGGGAAGAGAGAGAGGGAGATATAGAATCCCAAAGCAAGCTCCAGGTTCTGAGCTGTCAGCACAGAGCCTGATGCAGGGCTTGAACTCATGAACCGTGAGATCATGACCTGAGCCAAAGTTAGACACTTAATCAATCGACTGAGCCACCCAGGCTCCCCTGGAGCTAGTTTTTGATTGTAATACCTGGGGGTGGGGTGCCACTGGCATCTAGTGGGTAGAAGCCAAGGATGTTGCTAAACATCCTTTAATGCTGTACTGTGCATTATCCAACCCAAGGATTATCCAACTCAAAATGTCAGTAGTGCTGAGGTTGAGGAACCCCACCTTGGGTGACACTGGACAGTAACCACTGGCCCTTTTACCATTCATGGCCAGTGAGCAGAGAAGTCAGGGACCTCTCTTTTGCCAGCCACAGAAGATTTTGCTTGGCGAGGGCCTGGGCTCCCTAGACACCCAGTTTGTCCTGTCCCTGGAGAGAATTTCCTTCAGAGATGTTCTCTACATCCCAGCAGCCAGCTGTTCTTTTTTACTTTAAACAATGCCTCCTCTCTTGTTAGGAGCTTGAAGACACCATGTCTTCAGCTTACTTTCTGGGATTCAGGTTCTTCATGGCTGCGTCCCCCAGCCCCCATCCTCCCATCAGAACGATGCACTTGGATAATACACACTCTGTGCGATATGGCACGATCTGAATATTTCCCTCACTTGTCACTAATTGCAAACAATAAAATAAAACATCAGATTGCTACCAAGACTGCATTGCCGTTCAAATCAAGTCCATTTTCATTTAAGCACGTTTGTGAAACATGCTCACTGGAGACAAATGTGTTCCTTGCATATGAATTCAGATGATGAAAGATGGTTTTTTTATTTTTCCAGAGTGCATCTCTTTCTTCACTGGTCACTGCAAACTTTGAGTGACCTCTGAAGTCTGCTGGAGCCTCGATTCCATTTCGCCTGGTCTCTTTGCTGGGGGTGGAATTCAGAAGAGGGAAGATGGCGTTAGGGGTTGCAGCTTCTCTAGCAGGATGGTTGAGTGAACGACACCATGGGTGTGTCACTCCTGTGCTCCTAAGGCTCTCTGTTGACCACAGGATAAAGGCCAAGCTTCTCCTAATGGCGTTTGAGGACTTTCTCCAGGTGGCTCCTGTCCATCCATTGAGCTTTGTGGTGTCTTCTTTACCCCACCACAACTTTCACATTTCCCTGAACGCGCTGTGTCTTTGCAGATATTATTTATTCTATCAGAAATGCCCTTGCAATTCATGCCTGTAAGGTGATTATGTCCTTCTGGATCCAACTCAAACATTACCTCCTTTGAGGAAAGCCTTCTTTCCTCTTCTGGGATGCCTTGTTCTTTATATTCTCAAGGGACTGTGTCCACACCTCTATTGGAGCATGTTTCCCCGGGTATACCAAATTGTATTCACTCGTGGAACCAGGATAAAACCAAAGCGTCATGTGGTCCAGTCTCAGCATGGAATTGCATTCAAAGAATCACATGTAACAAAAGACTTTAAAGCAATTTCAATATTTTATTGGTATCTTTCAGAGTGTCAAAGAGGATCCAAATCATAAATCAAAGCAGTACTTAAAATTCTCTTTCCTCATTCTTCTGGCTTTTAATGTCCCCTTTCCTCCACAGGTGCCTTCTTAATTATTATTATTTTTTTTTAATGTTTTATTTATTTTTGAGACAGGGAGAGACAGAGCATGAACAGGGGAGGGTCAGAGAGAGGGAGACACAGAATCTGAAACAGGCTCCAGGCTCTGAGCTGTCAGCCCAGAGCCCGACGCGGGGCTCGAACTCATAGACTGCGAGATCATGACCTGAGCCGAAGTCGGCCACTTAACCGACTGAGCCACCCAGGTGCCCCTGTGTCTTCTTAATTAACTCTAACTAAAGTAACTCTAACTCTCTAATCCAACCCATTCATGGCTCTTGATTTTCTGGTTATTCCTTTTCCTTTTTCAAGTCCTTCTTTTCTATTAAGTGTTTTTGCCTTACAATTTTCCAAATAGAAGAGAAAAAAAAATTCCAGGGAAATTATTGGCAGACTCAAGATCTCCCTGAGAGAGGGGAAGAGAAAGAAGTTCAGAATGGCCAAAGATTAACTTCTTTTTAGCAATCTGGGAGGTGGGGAGGTTGCAAACACTTACAATTTAATATGTCTTTTCACTCTGGTGCTTGTCTGTCTGTCTGTCCTGCTAGACTTCAAGGCTGGATCTGCATCCTGTTCATCTGAGTCATGAGTCCCATGCAAAGGGCTTTTCACCAAATATTCACTCAGTGTTTGTCCCCACAACGCCTCTCACACACAGCATCTGAAGCATTGAATTGGCCAGCTTGAAAAGGCTTCAGGCTTTTCTGGGCTTGGCGCAGACCCTTTGAATCCCACATCAGGGCACGGGGGCATGTTGCGCTACGACACATACTCTAGTCAACCATCCATTGGGGTCTGCATCCTGAAGGAGCTTGCTTTCTTTTCTTTTCTTTTTCCCATGGCTCACACTTACTTGTTTTTGTTTTTCATCTGCGAATGGATAAATTATTTTTACATGTTCTCTGCATTTTGAAACAGATTTTTAATTATACATTTTCAACTGTTTTAATGTGAACATATGAGCAGCTACTGAAAGTGCAGATAAATGCACCACATTTCCAATTGTTTGTCACAATATTTGCTTTTTGCCAAAACATTCTGTGGATGTGGTCTCCTACATTCTCATTTTGTAGGCTGTTTTGGAATTTCTGCCAATGGCATGGCCAGTGTTGTGAAAGCTGGGAAAGAGAGGGTCTGTAGCTTGTAACAGTCATTGTTTGGGTGGGTGGGTTCTGGAGTCTGATATGATATTCCTGGCCAAGCTGTGTATACAGCAGGAATGGAGGTGGGATTGAGCTTAGGTAGAGGACATCCAATAGGCCAATGGATGGTGTCCAAGGGGTGGGCAGAAGATTCATTCATTCTATAAATGATTCTTGCACATCTACTATGTGCAGCTGAGGCTCAGCTGAAGCCTATGATTTTATGTAGTGACTATCTAAGCTTGGAAACAAGTACAGATGGGGGGCTTTGGAACACAGCCAACCTGAGTCACCATGGGAGTCAGGTGGTGTGCAGAAAGTTTAGCATGTACACAGAATGGAGGTTTGTGGCCTAAACTTATTCACAGAATGAGGGGAGGTCCCTAGACCTTTTTTTCTATCCCGAGAAGAGAGGAATACTCTACTATACCCAGACAGAGTTTTAAGGTATGTGATGAATTACTTAGTGGTCAGATAAATATTTCCTCTTTCCCATGTCCGTGGAAGGAGCATAGTGATCTGCTCTATTGAATTGGGATTTGCAATATGCCCTGTTTCAGACTCATGATGGGTAGAACACACTTCTTTATTTCCTGACTTGGGGCTTGGCTGTTTGGCTTGCTTTGGTCAATGGAATGTCAGAAGAGCCCAACCTCTGGCCTAGAGCCTAGCCCAGGAATTTTAGCCTAGAGCAGTCAAATCCCAGATGATCTTCAGACCCACAATTGAAAAGTAAGTGATTATTCTTGTATATATTGAGATTTTGAGGTTCCTTGTTACACAGCAGTAGCTGGCTGATGCACAGTCTGGCAGACACACAAGGCTCCTTGAAGGCTAAACCAAAGGGCCACACAATCATTTTAAACCCAGGCTTCTTTGACAAATACTCAAATCTCTTACACCCCTCACCCTAGCTCAGAGATGATGACATATCCTCAAGGAACTGTGTCCTCTTCCTCCCTATGATCATTACTGTCTTCTGGACATCTTCACTGGCTGGGATGTTTTTATCAAGCTTTACTTCCTATAGTTTGTGCTATGAAATGAATAGCTGGGATTTTATGTTTCTAAGAGATCAAATCATGTTAGGAGTTTGAGGATACTTCCAAAACTAGGCAAGTTCCCTGATATGATCTCCTTGAAGGCAAGCTGAGCCCAGGGATGGGCTGGAGGGAAGCTCTAACTAAGGTGACCACAGGAGGCCCAGATGTTGTGGTTCAGGGTAGGGACTCTACCTTTCCAGCTAGAACCTGTGCATTAAGGGTTAGGGCCCCCACACAAAGTCTGGCCTGATATTTGGAGTCAAATAAGGGTCCAACATCCAAGGGATAGGCTCACCCTTAAACAGATCAAGGTCATACTTGATCATTCCATTTCCTATTTGACAACCTGTGGCCAGTGTCTGTCTACCTTCCCAGAACCCACCATATGGGCATTTGTAGGCCTGGACAGAGTTCCTCTTAGATTCCTCAGAGGCCTGAGCATAACCCCAGAGGTATAGGCAGTCTTTCCTCCCACAGCTTAGAAGAGTCCATGCTCTTACGGTCCCAGAGAACCAAATGCGTTGAAATATTTCAAGTCAGAAATATTTCAAGTCAGCTTATTCCAGGAAGCCTTCCTTGACCTCCCTGGATATATCTCTCCATTTTGTACTTCTCAGTATCTCTCAATCACACCGCTTGTTTGGGAGATTATTTAACATAAATATAATATAACATACCACATAATTATAATATTATAATATATAGTAGAATCTAATTATACAATCTGGTCCATCTCCCCTGCCATATTATAAACTCCAGAAGGTAGGTGCTGGATCTCATTTTTGCTTGCTATTTTATTCACTGTACCTGACATAGTAGTTTGCATACAGAAGTGATTAATAAATATCTGATGATTATATCAGTCTTTAATTTGGCTATATGCATCTTTTAAAAAATGTTTATTTATTTTGAAAGAGAGAGAATCCCAAGCAGTCTCCATGCTCAGCACAGAGCTGGACGTGGGGCTCATTCTCATGAACTGTGAGATTATGACCTGAGCCAAAATCAAGAGTCAGATGCTTAACAAACTGGGCCACCCAGGTGCTCTGGCTATATGTATCTTCTTATCAATTTTATTTTACTGGAAAGGTCTCAGGATCAGCATCAAGGGACAACAATGGCAACCACAGCCACAACACTGAGTGCTATTTACTTATTATGCCTTATTATGCACTGAGCACTTTTCAGGCATTTGCTTATTTAATACTCACAAGAACCCCGTGAAGTAGGTTCTATTTTAGAGCTGCCTATTTTAGAGGTGAAGAAATTGAGGTTGAGAGAAGTTCAGTGACTTATCCAAAGTCACACAGTGGGATGTAGTGAGGTCCAGGTGGGAACGCTGGGGACTCTATTAGTTTCCTACTGTAGCTGTAACAGATTACTTCGTGGCTTAAAGCAGCATAGATTTATTATTTTACAGTCCTGGAGGTCAAAGTCTGAAGGCTAATATCAGGTGTCGGCATCGTTGCCTTCCTTTGGAGGCTTTATGAGAGGATCCATTTCCTTGCCTTTTCTACATTTTAGAGGTTGCCTGTATCCCTGACTTGTGGCCCTTCTTCCATCTTCAAAGCCAGGGGTGTAATATCTTCAAATCTCTTTCTTTCTCTCTGACCCTCTTGCCTCCCTCTTATAAGGACATTGTGATCACTTTGGGCCCACATGTAAAATTCAGGATAATCTCTCCATCTCAAGATCCTTAACCATAACTGCAAAGGCCCTCTTGTCATGTAAAGTTTTGGGGATTAGGATGTGGACATCTTTGGGGGCCCATTATTCTGCTGACCACAGACTTTGCTGTGTTGCCTTCCACTTGGAGACTTCTTTTTTTTTTTTTAGCATTTATTTATTTTGAGAGAGAGAGAGAGCATGCATGAGTCGGGGAGGACATAGAGGGAGGGAGAGAGAATCCCAAGCAGGCTCTGTGCTGTCAGAGCAGAGCCCCACGTGGGGTTCGAACTCACAAACTGTGAGATCATGACCTCAGCCGAAATCAAGAGTCAGACACCTAACCAACTGAGCCACCCAGAAGCCCCTATTTGGAGTTTTCTTTGAGGGCCTCAACCAAACCCCAAAGGGCCCTCCCTCTCTCTGTCTGGATCCATAAGGCTTAAATCTCAGAAAAGAAGTCCTCAAAAGGGCTGATAGGATGGGTCAGAAGTCACAGGCAGCCCTTACTCCTTCCTTGGGAGCCTGGAGCCTGTGACAGGAACCAAAAGTCAGTGAGCCCCTTCCTTCTGTGCCAGCACCGTGCTGAGTCTCAGCCCTGGAACCACAGTTTCCTTACTAGGCCCAGCTGATCTTCAAGGTAATGTCTGATATTTGCTGGCTGGCCCTGCTGGGCTATAAGTCGCCCAGTGTAATTTGGGACAATTAAAATGGAGTGTTAGCAAGCAGTGTGTTTCCTTGCAATGATGAGCCTCTAGAATGGTGTAGAGCTGAGCAGCTGGGTCCCTTGATCCATCAGAGGCAGCCGATGCCAGCATCCAACCTCGTGGCTGATCTCCCACGTGGAATGAATTAACACGGCAGATATAATTTCCCTGGGTCAGTGTGCTTCACCCTGAAGATCTGTCTCTTGGGGATGGACAGCTTGGGGATGGCTGGCTGCAGCCACCTGCTTGCCTGGCCTTGGAGGCCTTGCCTGGGCCTGTCTGACCCCACCCCCAGCTGCTGCTTTTAGCAGAGAATCCCCCTCTCCAGTCTAATCACCAGGGGGAGGGGAACACAATCAACTTGGGCGTAAAATTCTAAAGTCCTTTGAAAAAATGCAATTGGAACATAATCCTGCCTGTTAACATTTCCCAGTTAATTATCATCGGCTGTATTTTTGGCATCAGGGCTGAGCTGGTGGTGGGGGCCTGAAGGGGGGAGCATCTTCGTTACAATACCAGTTTTAGGGCTCGTTTATCTTGTCTTTTAGACTAATTATCCCAAACTCACCACTAGGCTGTCACACTTACATGCTCCAATAAATGTAGTTTTAAATCAGCCGCTGACTTTGCGGCAGGGGTAGCGCGTCCCTGGCTCGTGTCTAACTAGGGCCATCCATCTGTAATCATGGCACTGAGGGGAGGCGGCACCATTCAGGCCGCCATGAATGATCATGCTTATTTATATGCAAATATGTTTGACAAATCAATAATGTATGATTTAGCTGTACTCTGGCTAGCAATCGCAGGTGGGGGTTCTGCAGAGGGTCTGTTTTGGCCCCTGCCCCATCCCGCCAGGCCTTTGCTTGTAGCTGCCCTTTCCCACTGCCACCAACTTCTAAGGTCTCCAAGTTCAAGGTTTCTTTGTTCAGATCAAGGAACTAGCTTGTGTGAGGGTCCTCAACGCTCTCTCAGGCTCTGCCCCAATTAGGACTCTGTCCCTTTCGTAAGCTCAGCTCATTGTTAATTCATCAAATATTTATTGAGCACCTACTATTATGTGTATCTCTCTCTATGTCTACACCTCACTGTATCTGTATATCAAACAAGCCCTTGTATAGCACTTACTATGCTCCAGCACTGTTCTTGAGGACTTTACATATAATACCATTTAATCCTCCCAATGAGATAGGTGCTATTATTGACCCCAATTTACAGAGGGAAAAACTGAGATGCTCTATTGCCCAAAGCTATACAGCTAGAGAGTACCAGTCCTGGAATTCAAACCCTGGCACCCTGGTACAGACTCTCCACTTCTATCTGCCAGGTTTTGTTGTTGACAGGTGCTGTGTTAGCACTGGGGCTACAGGAGTAAGCAAGGCAGGTGGTCCCTGACTTCATGGAGCTTTCATTCTGGTTGATAGACTGAGCAAGAACAAAATAAAAATAATGCAAAACAACCACAAAGCCCATACAAGTGCACAACTAACTACAAATTCATAAGGTGTGATAATTGCTATGAAGGAAAATGTTAGAATGAAGAGAACAATGGAGTCAGGAAACTCACCTAGCTGAGCACAGAGCTGTTAGAGTATGGTCAGTCCCAAAGAAAGGTGTTAGTCTGGCCTTGCCCACTTCGGGGGACTTCCGATCTGGTGGGGGAGCATGGCAGTAAGACTCTCAGGAGCAGAATATTAGGTAGTGCTTGGAAGTTGGGGAGGAGGTAGTGGAGGGGAAAGGTGGAGGGTTCTAGGTCCCAGAGAGAAGAACTTCGACATAGGTGAAGGCCTCCTTCATGCCCCAAGAATTTACTGAGTGGATCCTATGTGCCAGATGCCTCATCTCAATCAACATCCCCAACTTTGTAAAGCAGGTGCTACTATTATCCCTACTTTATAGATGAGAAAACCGAGGCCCAGTGAGGGTAAGTGACTTGCCAGGATCCCAGAGCAGCGAGTGTGGCGTGCTGGCATTTGAGACAGAACCTCTGTCCAGTTCTGTAGTTCTAACTGTATGTCTAACTTATCTCTAACCCTAAACTGAGTCCTATCGATTATGCTACAGCTTGGGGCTGACTCAGGGTTCAGTCTCCATTTCTCCAGTGCATCTTCTCAAACTCACCCAGACTCACCTACCACTACTTGGGTGCAGCAAACTTGGTGCCCACCATACCCCCAGGGGAGTCTCAAACCCTCCAGAGTCTCTCCCCAAACCCCTCACAATGGAGTCAGTCATTTAATGCCCTCTCTGAGCTCCAGCCAAACTGAACTTTGTGTTTTAGTTCCCTGGGTTCTCCGTACCCTTGGCTCTGGGCTGTTGTGTGTTGGGTGTTCCCTCTGCTGCCCTCTTTTCCTCCTTCCTCTTTGCCCAGATAACTTTGTCTTTTAGGTCTCTAACCACATGTCATTTTCTCTAGGAAGCCTTATGAGATTCCCTTATACCAGACCAGCTGCCTTTCTTTGTGCAACCACTTACTCCACATGGTCACCATCCTCCAAGATGACCCCCAACAATCCCTGTCTCCTAGTATCCATGCCTTGTGTAGTGCCCCCCTACATTGTTTATCTGTGTGACCAGTAGAATACGGTAGAATGATGGTTTGCAACTTCTGAGGGTGGGCTGTAAGAGACATTGCTGCTTCCAGCTCGCTCTCTTGCATCACTCAACCTGGAAAAAGCCAGCTTCCATGCTGCGAGGCCACTCAAGCAGCCACCATGTTGGGAGCACACTCAAGTAGACTTATGGAGAGGTCAGTATTGTGAGGCACTAAGGACTCTTGGTAATAGCTGGCACCTTCTTTCTCCATATGTGAATGAGTTGCCTTGGAATCAGATCCTTTAGCCTTCATCAGAATTTCAAATGACCACAGCCCTGGTTAATATCTTGACTACAATCTCATAAGAGGTTCTGAGCCAAAACCACTCAGTTAAACCGCTTGCAAATTCCTGACCTACAGAAGCCAGGAGGGATAATGAATGCTTATTGTTTTAGGTCATTAAGTTTTTGGGGTAGTTTGTTAAGCAGTAATAGACAGCTGATACATCCAGCCAATATAATTTCTCATTTTGTTTTCTGTCTTCTGCACTTAACTGTGAGCTCTATGAGGGCAGAGACCGTTTTCTTCACAGTTGTGTCTGCAGCGCGTAGCAAGGCGCCTGGCACATACACGGTGGAGGACCGTGTGATAATCGGTGAGTGAAGGATTGTAGGGGTGGGAGATCCCAGAGGCGTTTCAGAGGGAAGATGCTGAGCTGGGCCCCCTGACTCATCTTCCAGCATACCCTCAGAAACAGCGAGGGCCTCCCTGGGGGAACACGCCATTTTCCACACTCTGCTTACTTCTGCTTCATCCACGTGGCTTGAGAAGTCAGAATGTGATGGCTTGAACAAAGTCCCTTCTCTGTGGAAGTTTCCAGGAACCACAAGGTAGAGGCAGGAAGCAGATATTTTGCTGACTTGAAAAAGCACGGCGGGCTGTGTCCAGATGATAGGGGGCTCATCAATTCCGGTTAGCGGCTCCCCTCCTGGCTCGGGAGATTGTTCTTGCCTCATCTCCCAGACTATTAATGCCAGCTCTCCCTAGCACACGCGGCCAGGCCTAGCTCTGGGCTGGGGACATTCACTTCCTGCAGGGCTCACGGCCATGAAATATTCAGTGCCAGCGACTTCTCCTCTCATATTTCTTCATATTCAGAGTGGCCACTCAATTGATATGTAAATAAAGTGTACCAGCACTGAGCTTGTCCCGCACTGCATTATTTAAGCCACAAAACAATGCATCATCCGTCATGGGGCCCATTGGCGGGACCCTGCTGGGCGCCGGGCAATAAAGCCCGCAAGAGCCTCATCAGAAGCAGCGGGTGGCCTCGCGGAAGTTCATTTATGCATGAAATATTCAGCCAGCAACAGTGCCAGCCTTAAACATCAGTAATTGGGGGGTTTCTATTGCTCCTAACTAGTGCCTCTAAATTATTGCAAAAGACTGGCCAATTTTCAAATTACATATGTTTGTCATGCTCTTGTACCTTTCCTGAACTAACTGAAATGGCCCCTGTGTTGTGGCTGCTTGCACACTCACCACGGTGAGCCATGTGCAGTAGAGCTGGGACCCTCTGCAGAGGAGACTGAGTCGATGCCGGGCCGCATCAGCCCAGTGCTGCCTGTCAGCCTCACTCCCCTAACTGTTGGCAGTGCTCCTCACTCTGGTCCCCTTAGTGGAGCATTCTCCATGCCTGGGCCAGGTGTCTGAGGCCCCTGGAGGCCAAATATCCCCCAGGGCTCTCTCCCGGGAAAGGCTGGGTCCAATGTCTGCCCTTGTGGGGACTTGCCTAGCTCTGCGAGCTCAGTCTCTCATTCAGCATTTATTGAGCACCTGCTCTGTCCCAGGCACTGTGTGAGACGTTGGGGATACAACCATGAGCTAAAAGACGGGTTGCCCCAGTCTTTGAGGGGCTTACAAGTTTAGTAGCCCGCAATTCCATTTAGATCACTAAGTAATCCTTGAATACTGTGGTAGGTTGGCCTCCCCTGAGGTGGGCCCTGACACTAGAGTAGGAATGCAGATGATTTACTCGGGAGGCGATCCCAGCAAACAGTAGTGGGAGCAGGAAGGTGACACAGGGGAGGGAAGGAAGTAAATACAGGAAGCGTTCGTGAGCTGAGAAACCAGGGTTCAGTGCCATGCGGACTTCTGAGAGATAGTATGATTCTACCTGAGGGGTGAAGGAGCAGGGGTATTTATCCAACAACTCCTGTTAGTCCCTTTGAGGGACATTTCAGAGAGGTTGCCCTGCCTGTGGCGTGGGAGGGGTGCAGGTAAAGGCAGTTAGCTTAGCATCCTCCCCAGCGGGAACTGCCAGCATCTTAAAACCATATGGTGGGGCGCCTGGGTGGCTTGATCGGTTAAGCGTCCGACTTCGGCTCAGGTCATGATCTCACGGTCCGTGAGTTCGAGCCCCGTGTCGGGCTCTGTGCTGACAGCTCAGAGCCTGGAGCCTGTTTCCGATTCTGTGTCTCCCTCTCTCTCTGCCCCTCTCCTGTTCATGCTCTGTCTCTCTCTGTCTCAAAAATAAATAAACATTAAAAAAAATTAAAAAAAAAACCCCAACCATATGGTAAGGGAGTTTCTCATTCTCCCCACTGATTTCTGGCACAGCTCCTGTGTGTGTAGGGACAGAAGGTGGGGAGGTCCCTGGGAAGGGCCCAGCCCAAGCTGCCCAGAGAGCTGCTGACCTTTTGGACAATGTGGCTTTGCCCCTTTGTTAAATGGCCACCTGCCTTGGCCAAGGTGGAAGGAAGGAGGAAGGAAGAAAGAGGCACTAATCATCTCAAGACTATTTCTTGATCACCTCTAATGATCTCAAGAATGCCTTTTCACCTGGCTGGTATCCCTCCCCCTTCAGGTCTTCGTAAAGTACTATCTGTTCAGAAAAGCCTTCCCTGATCACCTCTCCAAGTAGATCACCATCCTCTTATTCTTTGACAGTCTGCCATTGGTTCATCCTTAGCACTTTTCACTTTCTATAGGATCTCAGTTACTTATCTGCTTGCTTGCTTGCTTGCTGTCAGTCTCCTCACATAAGGTGATAAATTCCAGAAGGGAGCGATCACATCTTCTCAACTTACTCTTCTATTCCCAGTGACTCGCTCAGCATCTGGCTCACAGAGGGTCCTTAGAAAATGCCATTGAAGGAATGAATGAGTACATGAAAGCTGTGATACAGATATTATGAGTCCTCCTGTTACAGATGGGGAAAATGAGGCCAAGAGAGTCTGAAGGAATTGTCTAAGCAGTGGAGTCTGTGCTGGAACCGGGCTTGATCCCCGATACCCTCCAGTATTGGGGTATCCCCAATGCCCCTTTTCCAAACCCTTGGCATTCTGCCAACTTTCAGCATTACATCCGCTTGAACCATACCTGGGGGACCTTGAGGCCAAATTCAGCCTTGAGATTCACACAAGACAAGATTCCAAGAGCTGAATTGCTCATGCATGGGGCAGGTAGGAAAGGGTAGGTTGAAATTCTATCCTCCCGGTGGCTAAACCTGGCAAGCACAGGATGAGACCAGCAGGTCTGCAAGCTCTGCTTCTTGGCTTTGTAGGGCCATGATGTTGGGCATTGATTCTCAAGGTTCAGCCACCAAAGAAATTTAAGATCCTGAGGGGAAGAAAATATTCAAATATCCAAGAAACCCTTCAGGGCCAAGACTCTTTTCTGATAGTTTCCTCAAAGACATTTCCCATGCCAATAATAATCCTTTCTTTGTTGCTCTTTGCAATGGAGTGGGATTTTTTTTTATTCCTCTTTTGAAAAAGTGAGGCAAACGAATCTCCATGGGATTAGGTGATTTTAGAAAACTTTTAAGATTCTAAAATAATCTCAGGTTTACAGGAAATTTACAAAAATAATTCAAATAATTGACATACATCTTTTACCTAAATTCTCACGTACTTAGTATTTTACCACATTTATTTTATCGGTGTGTGTGTGTGCATGCACACAAATACATATAACATTTCTCTTGAACTGTTTTATAGTAAGTTGTAAACATAATGTCCCTTTGCTTTTAACATATCAATGTGTATTTTCTAAAAACCAGGAAATTCTCATGTGACCATAATTGCAGCTGAATTTTCAAAATCAGGAAATTAGTATGATATACTATCATCTAACCAAAAACCTTATCCAAATCCTCACCAATTGTCCAGTTATGTGGATAAAGTGCTCTTGAATGAGCAGCATGGGGCTGGATCTGGGGTGAAGGAACCTGGTTCCAATCCTGGATCTTTCCCTTTTCAGTCTGGGGACCTTGGATAAATAATATATTCCACCCAAACTTTGGCTTCTTCCTCTATGGAATGGGAATGATAATGGGACCTTCTTTTTATTACTATTATTATTATTATTATTTATTTATTTACTTGAGAGAGAGAGAGAGAGAGAGAGAGAGAGAGAGAGAAGAGGTGGGAGAGGGGGAGAGGGGGAGAGAGAGAGAGAGAGAGAGAGAGAGAGAGAGAGAGAGAGAGAGAGAGAGAATCTCAAGCAGGCTCCATGCTCAGTGCATAACCCAATGAGGGGCTTGATTCCACAATCAAGGGATCATGATGTGAGCCAACGTCAAGAGTCAGACGCTTAATCACCTGAGCCACCCAGGTGCACCTAATGGGACCTTCTTCTTAAGGCTGTTTCAGGATTAAATGAGATACATATGGAAAGAATTTATCCCTGCATCTGTCAGCCAATACACGTGCAATAAATTGTAGCTCTTATAATTAATGGCAAAGAGATGCCTTTTTTAAAAAAGTAATCTCCACACCCAACATGGGGCTTGAACTCAAAACCCTGAGATCAAGAGTCATATGCTCCAACCAGCCAGGCACCCCAGGAAGGCCTTATTGTAGAGTGCCATGTATTGCATTGAGGGCATTTGACCCTGCTTCTGCCTTCTCCAGGTTTGGGATGGTGAATAAGTCACCTGGCTCTGCCTCTGGATCAACTCCTGACTTGTCTGCTCCCTCTGCCTGTGGATGCATCCCTTTGTCCCTTCTCTCACTTCAGCTGTATTTGCAGAGGGGGGTTCCCAGGCACACGTACAAAGTTCCATTTTATGTCCTCACTGTGTGTCTCAGCTCCCTTGTTTCAGGCCTTTCTCCAAAACCTGGGGTGGGGGGGGGGAATCTCCTTATTTCCTGCCCAGGTACAGTCAGGGGTGGGGAGCAGCCTGCAGTACTAGGTCAATGCCCAGCTTCCTATTCTCTCGAGAGACAACTCTGAGAGGCATTCTCACAATTCCCCAGAAAGCTCCCAGTGGAAATGAGCTTCATTTGTCCATAGTGGTAACCAGCTCAGCCAAACCCACATAGTACTGGCTGTCCATCCTTCTGTGGCTCACTCTCCTTATTCCTCATTTCAAGGGTCAGCTCCTACGTAAACTACCTGCATCTAAGTTCTTAAATTCTGCTTTGGGGGAACTCAGACTAAGGCAATAGCCCATTGGAGCTTTGAAAATGTTTGCTATGTCCCTTGTTTCTTCAACCACTCCTCTGAGGATCCAGCTTCCAGCCCCAGGCTCATTGACTTTGCCCCTTGCCTCCTCCTTCCTTCCTGTCTTTCCTCATCCTCCAGATGCCTGGTGGTCAGAGAGGAGTGTCACAACCAGGTGGGGACAGACCCGTGGCGCTCACTTCAGAATACCACTAGACTTCACCTCTCCCCTCTAGCTTAGCGGCCACTGCCCTAGCTCAGGCCTCATCCTCTCCCAAGAGGACTGCTGAATGTATCCCACCTGCCTCCTGTCCTAAACTTCTCCCCTTAAATCTATTTTGTACATGGCTTCTCATCATGCAATTCTATTTTTATGTTTCTAATCTGCCTGAAGCACTTTTTGACCTATAGGATGAAGCCTCATTCTGCAGCCTGGCACACAAGGTTCTGATCGACTGCTTCAGTCTCTCCCACCTCTTTGCCAGTTTTGTGTCTTCCAGGACTCCCAGGTTCCCGCAGTTTCCAAACACAGCATCCTGTCTCATGTTCCGTGCCTCTCCGTGTGTCACTCTCTTTGCTAGGGAAGTACATCTACTCCAGTGGGCCCAGAAGATGCTTATTGGTTGACTTTCACGTTTCATCTCAAACATCACTGTTTCTTAAAAGCTCCTGACCGTGTCCTCCCTGGCTTGTTTCTAGCATAGCATTTATATGTGTCTTCATTTGCCTAGACTGGAGTTCCTAAAGGGCAGGCCTGGTCTTTTTCACACTGCATCCCTCAAACCTATCACAGTGCTTGGCTCAGAGAGCACCTGGGAAGTGTTTATGGTGTGAATTTGAATGACAGTCTTTTTGATCCAGCTCAAAGATCTGGACTCCTTTCATTTAAACATACATCCCCAAGTTTTATGCTTGTTGGTTTGCTAAGAGGTCTTGGGGCTAGAGGGGCTTTTTAGGGTGAAGGGGAAACTTAGTCACATTGGTCTGATTTGTACAGAACCATTAGTTGTAAATTTCCTCCTCCCATATTTCCCCAATGTTCACACATGCTCCCTTTTCGACTGTCCTGGCCCCCATCACAGATGTCTGCCTCCCCTTGATTCCTGAGCTTCCCAAACAAACTTCCCATTAATGCTGGCCTGATGCAAATGTTGAATGGTCCTATGTGGATGCTATTAAAATAATGAATGCAGAAGGGGATAGATGAACAAGGCTGGGAATCGATCTTGGACCCCTGATGAGATCATTAAGAAGTGGGGGAAGGGGTAGAAGCATCACTCTCACAGGTTGAGATTTCCACCAGTGCCTCTTCCCCCCTCCATCAACTCCTTTCCCCCTTCCCATCTCCCCTTTGATTTATGAGCCAGAAGCCTACCCCTCCCCCATCCATTACCCTCAATACAGAGCTAGCTCACCATAGAAAATCTATTTGAGTCAAATGGAATTTTTATCTTTGCCCTGGAATTAATGCATTTTGTAAAAGATATTTTAATCATGCTTTCCTTATGGCAAGAATTTTTTGCATAAAAATATCTGCCTCAAAGATGCAGGCAGGTGCCGTGTAGAAGATATACCTTGGCTCCTTGATAGGAAACACATAGCAAGGAGTCTAGACTGGCCATACCTGAGGACTAGACATTGTGGGGGGGAAGAAGAAACTGCACGGAGGGGGTTTTGGCTGGGTGATGGAGAAGAGCATGGAATTGTCCTTAAACTCTTAAGAGCAATTACCTCTCTTATTATTGTCAATATATTCTTCTTAGAATCATGTTCTCACGTTCTTATAAAAATAAAGACGATTTTAATTCTGGTGATTTGATTCAATTCAAAAGAGGCTGAGGAGGGAGCCCACTATGGAGATAAGAGCTGCACCTGCACAGGTCCGAATCCCAGCGGTACCACTTTCTAGATGTGTAGAGATGACTCCCTTAGCTGGAGGAAAACAGGAATGACTTTAGTTATTACTTCTGTAACACATGAGAGTTGAGTGAAAAAGTATGCACAAAATTTCATGGCTCATGTCTGGCACATAGTAAGTCCTCAGTAAATGCTTGTTTTCCTTTGCTTCTTTCCTTCCTCATTTGAAGCTAGAGTCATTAGGTCAAGTTTTAATGTTGCCGCTTTATAGCAGCCAGGAACCTGGTAGGTGCTCTGTAAACACATGTTGAGTGGGAGAATAATTTACGTTTGAATCACTGACAAACTCAGCTCTCTCTTTGGCTTATGGAGATAAAAATTTTGCCAAACAGAGCTCTCTAGGAGGGCTATGGATTTGCTATTTTCTCTGCAACCTCCTCAAATTTTATTTTTCTGTTCAGTCACTCTCTATTATGTCACCTTATTTAAATTCTTTCAAGGGCACCTGGGTGGCTCAATTGGTTAAGTACCAGACTTCAACTCAGGTCATGATCTCACGGTTCGTGGGTTTGAGCCCCGCATCAGGCTCTGTGCTGACAGCTCAGAGCCTGGAGTCTGCTTCCGATGCTGTATCTCCCTCTCTGTCTGCCCCTCCCCTGCTCATGCTGTGTCTCTTCCTTTCTCTCAAAGATAAAAATAAACATTAACAAAATTTAAGAAAATAAATTTTCTTATTTCTCATTGCCTGCCTTTGTATTGTATTATAAGCTTCATGATCTTTCTCACAACCCATTGTATCTTTAGGACTTGGCACATAGTAGGTGCTTAATAAAATATTTGTTGAATATATTCATAAATGAGTAGGTGGAATAAATAAAATTGCTTTTTTCTTTGTTGATCCCTGCTTGATTGTGTAAGTGCCAGGAAAGCATACTGGGCCAGTCCATTTCCAGAATAGCTTGTACAAAGGACTTAAAACGTATAGCCATAAGAATGGAAGTGACGTAGGACCTCTGTGAAGGAAACTCTTTTTTTTTTTTTTTTTGAGTTTACTATGGTTTATTATAGTTTATTTATTTATTTTTTTCAATATATGAAATTTATTGTCAAATTGGTTTCCATACAACACCCAGTGCTCATCCCAAAAGGTGCCCTCCTCAATACCCATCACCCACCCTCCCCTCCCTCCCACCCCCCATCAACCCTCAGTTTGTTCTCAGTTTTTAACAGTCTCTTATGCTTTGGCTCTCTCCCACTCTAACCTCTTTTTTTTTTTTTTTCCTTCCCCTCCCCCATGGGTTTCTGTTAAGTTTCTCAGGATCTACATAAGAGTGAAACCATATGGTATCTGTCTTTCTCTGTATGGCTTATTTCACTTAGCATCACACTCTCCAGTTCCATCCATGTTGCTACAAAAGGCCATATTTCATTCTTTCTCATTGCCACGTAGTATTCCATTGTGTATGTAAACCACAATTTCTTTATCCATTCATCAGTTGATGGACATTTAGGCTCTTTCCATAATTTGGCTATTGAGAGTGCTGCTATAAACATTGGGGTACAGGTGCCCCTATGCATCAGTACTCCTGTATCCCTTGGGTAAATTCCTCGCAGTGCTATTGCTGGGTCATAGGGTAGGTCTATTTTTAATTTTCTGAGGAACCTCCACACTGCTTTCCAGAGCGGCTGCACCAGTTTGCATTCCCACCAACAGTGCAAGAGGGTTCCCGTTTCTCCACATCCTCTCCAGCATCTATAGTCTCCTGATTTCTTCATTTTGGCCACTCTGACTGGCGTGAGGTGATATCTGAGTGTGGTTTTGATTTGTATTTCCCTGATAAGGAGTGACGTTGAACATCTTTTCATGTGTCTGTTGGCCATCCGGATGTCTTCTTTAGAGAAGTGTCTATTCATGTTTTCTGCCCATTTCTTCACTGGGTTATTTGTTTTTCAGGTGTGGAGTTTGGTGAGCTCTTTATAGATTTTGGATACTAGCCCTTTGTCTGATATGTCATTTGCAAATATCTTTTCCCATTCCATTGGTTGCCTTTTAGTTTTGTTGGCTGTTTGAAGGAAACTCTTTAAATGCAATTTTTAAAAAAGTTTATTTATTTTGAGAGAAAGAGAGAGAGCACACGCGGGGGGGGGGGGGGGAGAGAATCCCAAGCAGGCTCTGCATTGTAAGCGCAGAGAGCAATGTGGGGGTCGAACTCACAGTGAGATCATGACTTGAAATCCAGAGTCGGATGCTTAACCGACTGAGCCACCCAGGCACGCCTAAAGAAAACTCTTAATAAGGGAAATTAAAGAAAAGTAGAAGATGTGGACGGAGACAATCTGTTTTTTTGCATGAAGAGACATTGTTCACTAAATTCTCCCCCACATTATGAATTTAATAAAATCCAAAACAGTGTCTTCATGTATTTGCTTATACGTATGTTTGGATTTTAAACTACATTTTGAAAAAAAAAAAAAAGAATGGAAGTGGCTATGGGGGACTCTAGTGAGAAGAGGTGCCCAATGGTCCAGTGTACGATCTCTGAATGTTGCAAAAAAATTGCTCTCCTCCTCTCTACTTTGATCTAGGAAGGGAGGAGGGTGTTTTGGATTCTAAAGACCAGCTTCTTGCTGGGACTGGGAGAAGGGGAGAGGGTGACCCTGGTAGCAAGGTAGGAGAGGGTGTGGCAGAGGTCTCCTTGAGACCACACAGGCTCCATACCAGCTTAGAGAGAATAAGAAAACATGCATGCTTGCCCTGCATAAGCCCCTGGTTTGGTGGTTGAAGGGGAGGAAGCTTCCCTCCTTCTGTTGCGTGAGTTCCTCTCCCTCTGCCTCCTGGTGCTGGCAGAATGGGGTGGCTGCCACAATTAAGAAGGAGGTGTGGCAGGGAACCCACTCGTGGATGGGCATAACTTCCGGAATTACAAAAGCTCGTGTCGGAGGCTCTCACTGGCTCACAGGGGGTCAGGTTCTCATGGCTGATAGGCTCAAGAGTGAAGCGTCAGCTGCTCTGACTTCATCCCTCTGCTGTGAATTGCTTTGGAGACTAGTTCCGTCCTGGCTGTTTGGGGAGTGGGAGTAAAAGGGCTGCAGGAGGAGTGAATGGGGTGCATTCATTTATTCACCCATTTAACCGTTCAATTTTATGAATTCACTCCATGAATTTTTTGAGCACCTTCTTATGTGTGAGGCACTATGTCAGGTTAAGGAATTCAGTAATGTAAAAGATACTCATGGTAGCCACCAACATGAAACTTATAGTCTAATCGAGGAAAAGCTCTTAGAAGATAACTACACTAATGAACTTATAATCACAGTTGTGATCTGCTAGGAAGGGAGATTTCAGATATGTATCAGTTCTCAATCATCACAAAGTGCTGCATAACAAACCAGCCCAAAACATGATGCCTTAAAAAACAAGCATTTACCTAACTCATGAGTCTGTAGGTTAGCACTTCAGGCTGAGCTTAAAGTTTGGTTGTTCTACTGGTCGTGGCTCGGCCACTTGTATAACAGGCAGTTGGTAGTGGGTTGGCTGATCTGGATGGCTTCTGCTGGGATGACCAAGGTAGGGGGACTCATTTCTGTTCATATATCTCATCACCAGCCAGGCTGGGGATATTGTCATGATGAAGGTAGTTGAGCAAGAGGGTAGGTGAATCTGTGCAATGCTTCTTGAGACCTAAGCTTTGTACCAGCACACCATCACTTCTACTACATTCTATTGGCCAAGGCAAGTCCCAAGGTCAGCCTAGATTTTAGTGGTGGAGGAATGACTTCACCTCCTTAGGGAGAGAGGCTGCAAAGTTGTAGGCAAAGACTGTGGGTGAAGGGAGAGAAGGGGTGGCAAAGTACTGGGGCACTGATGCAATCAGTCTATTGCAGCATATCCTGTTCATGTAGAAGAGAGCACTTAATTTAAATCCAGGGGTCATGGGAGGCCCCTCTGAGGACATGACATACTAGCTGAGCTATGCAGGATAAGTAGGAGTTGGCCAAGTCAAGACAGCATGTGCTCTCTGAGCTCTGAGGTGGGAGTGAATTAGATAGAATCAAGAAGCCAGCAGCAGGGTGGCATGACAGGAACATGGTGAGAGAGGCTTCGGGAAGACGTGAGGTCAAAGGTGAAGGCAGAGGCCAGCTCAAGCTTGTTCTGGAGCTGCTCTGCCAGGGTCAGAGGATTATTTGAAAGAGTAATCATAATAGTGAATCATAAGAGCTCTAATGTATTGAGGATCTAGTATGAGCTTAGCCTGGGGAGGTGGATGGAGGACGAGACACTGTCCTTGTCTGTGAAGGACTCAAAGAAAAGTGGGGAGTGCCTGGTCACATGAGCAAGTGACCATGCATTCTGAGGGGTATGATGAATGGAGGTGCAAAGCACTATGGAATCCTGCAGAAAGAGTGGCTCCCTTAGTGGGTGGGGAGCCAGGGGAGGAGATCTGGGTCAGAAAGATGAACGGGAGCTTCAGGTGCCGAAGAAGGAGAAGGGCCTTCTGAGTGGAGGGGAGGGTCTGGGTGGCCGACGTGTGTGTGCGAAGTGGCCGAGGGTCAGTGTGGTTGGCATGCAGTGGGTTGTTAAGGCAGGAGTCAGGGCTTAAAAGAGAGCAGGTCAGGTCTTTGGAGGGTGTTGGCTGGCTGAGGGGTTTGGGCTTTCTGCTGGGTCTGGGGGTGGGGCAGGATGGAGTTTGGGTTTCTGGAAAGACCACTCTGGTGGGGCCTGCGTATGTGGAGGGGGATGGGGTGGGGGAGCCAGAGCTGCCACAGCAATCCAGACAAGGGTGGGAAAGAACCAGGCAGCAACTTTGGCATGAGAGGTACAACCAGGGAGGGGAGGTGGAAGTTCACTCAGATCCCGAGGGAGCCGCTGAGGAGGTCGTGCCTGGGGCAATGGGAGAGCGGTGAAGGCTGGAGGGGTTCCTGGAGGGCCCCTGGAGAAAAAGGAGTGGGCAGAACCTTCCTCACTCTCTATCTGTCCTTTCTGGCCTCAGCCTCAGGGAGCTGAAGGCCCCAGCAGCTAACAGGCTTCTGGTCTGCTCCGCGATAGATTCAGAGGGAGGAGGAGGCTGGAAGACCAGAGTGGGGAAGAGGATGGGAGGATGGGAGGATGGGAGGGACCATGGAAACGGCCCCCCAAGGATGGTCCTGTCTGCACAGTGTCAGGGGCAGAGAGGGGATGGAGGAGGTCAGTGGATCTGGGTTCAAATCCCACTTTATTCAAAAGCTGTGGGTAGAGGTCATTGGAATGCTTAGCACAGAGTTGGGTCTGTGGATGCATCACACAACTGCGGGGGCATCTTTTACATGGAAGACAAGGTGGCTGCTGCCCTCTGAGTTATGTAATAAAGGCAGTAAGGATGGGTGACAATGACAGCTGGTGGTCTTCAGGATCAGGTGCATTGGTGGCACTCAGCCTCAAGGGGGTGGGCCTGGAAGGAGGCCTGGCATTTGGAGGGATGCCCGTCCATCCCTAGGCCGCTCTCTTATTCTCTAAGGAGCGGCCATCCGTCAGGGGCTCAGGCTGTCAGGCCAGCCGCTGAGGGGGCCCTCGGGCGAGGGATGCATCCCCTGACAGGGGAGTCCTTCACTGTCAGCAGCTTCGCCTCAGTGGGTTAATAAAGCCATCCATCACCCTTCTCCACACCAGGTATCTAAATGCCTGCTTAATACCACCCTGGGGTGGGGGGTGGAGCCTGCAACGGGGATGCTCACCTGGGACCAGGGGGCGGGACAGGAAGAACCCGCCCAGTGGTTTGGCACCTTGCGGTAGCCCAGATGCAAACCCAGTCTAGGGCCTCCCTCCACTTGGCTGGCTTGGGCCTCTGTAAGATCACCCAGCTCACGGGCCAGGAAGCTGTGGTCTGACAAATAGCATTGAGACGCATTTGGAGCAGTCACGCTGAACTTCCTGTTGGTCATCTTCCTGCATGCAGAGGACAAATGTTGGGGTGGGAACAGGTGTCTGGTACCCAGAGCTGCCCACATTGCTCTGCGCCACACGTCTGCTGCCGACACAGCGTCAGGGATGTGCGGGTTTCTTGGGAGCATCCGTGGGTACTCACGTCTGGCTTTTCAGAGGAAGGCACTTGAGGGATACCAGTCCAGTGGTGCTTTGATGGTTGTGGGCATTGAACGAGTTTGGGGTTGAGCAGGAAAGGGGAGGGAACTTGGGTTGATGAGCTGCAATCCAATGGCAGGCTCTTGTTTGCTGAGCACATACTATGTACACTTGACTTGCATTATGCCAGGACCAGGTGCCATTATCATCCATGTTACACAGATGGGAAATAGGTCCAGAGAAGTGAGTTGTGTGTGTTACACAGCCAGAAAGCCCAGAGCTGGAATTTGAACCTGAGTCCACCTGACTCAGGAGCCTCACTTTTATTTATTTTTATTTTTTTTAACGTTTTTATTTATTTTTGAGACAGAGAGAGACAGAGCATGAATGGGGGAGGGTCAGAGAGAGGGAGACACAGAAGTGGAAACAGGCTCCAGGCTCTGAGCTGTCAGCACAGAGCCCGACGCGGGGCTCGAACTCACGGACTGTGAGATCATGACCTGAGCTGAAGTTGGACGCTTAACCGACTGAGCCACCCAGGTGCCCCAGGAGCCTCACTTTTAATTGCAGCGCTTGGCAGGCTTCTGGGTGGGGTGCTTGCATGGTGCTAAAATCCCCCCCTGACAACTCTTTGAGCCAGTATTATTCCTCCTGTTTTATCCCTGCAGAGAAGGAAGCTCGGAGAGGTGATGTGAGCAGTAAAAGCTCACACAGCCAGGAAACTCAGAGCTAGGATCCAACCTAGGTCTGCGTGACTCCAAACCAGTGTATTTTTCCCTCCTTCGGATCAGTGCATTCTCAAACCTTTGCAGCCACAGATTCTTCTTTAGCTAAAAAAGAGAAATCAGATGTGGGATCCTGATAGGAAGAGTAGTTGAAAGAGGGTGCCACTCTGGTGAGGTTGGGGCCCGTTCCAGTTATCTGCTGCCGTGTAACAAATCATCCAAAGCTTGTTGGCTTAGAACACGGCGATCGTTTATTATCTCTCAGTTTTTGTGAGTCAGGAATTCAGACAGGGCACAGTGAGGATGGATTGCCTCAGCTCCATGATATCTGTCAGAGGCCTCGCCGGCTGGGACAGGAATCACTCTCCTCCATGTCTGGCAACTGATGCTGGCTTTTGGTTAGGGGCCTCTGTTCCTCCCTGTGCCATCTCTCTGTGTGAACTACCTTGGGCTTTCTCGCAGCATGGAGGATGGGTTCAAATGGCAGACACCCACAGGGAGCAAGGCAGGCAGAAGCTACGTTCTCCTTTATGGCCTAGCTCGGGAAGTCATGCAGCACCCCTCCTGTCAGGTTCAAGGGGAGGGGAATGTGTGGATTGGAAATGTTGCTGAGGCTGATTTTGGAAAATACGATCTGCCACAGGGCCTGAACCAGGAGCTGGGTACCCCCTTCTTTCCTCCCTAGCTCCTGAACAACCTGTGGGTCCAAAGAATAACAGGAAAACTGCCCCATAGCTTATGGCCTGACACATAGGTGGCATTTTGAAGACCAATCAATTTATTCATCGACAGTCACATCACTGCGTTCCTTTTCTAACTTCTCTGGCCTCTGTCAAAGTGGGATTCAGCCCCATCAACCTCTGCGGGCAGGTTCACTCTTCGTTCATTCATGGTCAAAGTGGGCGCTGAGTCACAGCCATCAGGGAACTGTGCTCAGGTGGGAGACACATGTGTGACACATCATCTTAGGCAATATGTGAGATAACTTACAGACGCCCAGTCAATGCAGCATGAGTAGGAATGATCATTCCGGAGGGCCCTAGGGATACTGAAGACTTTCTCCTATGGTTCGATCCCCCTAGACTTCTGGACCTCCTGATTTCCGTCTCTGTGACCACTAGGATCTTTCCACTGTCCCCTGCATTGTTGTGGGGTGGTGGCTTCTGCTCCTGCCTGCCCCCTTACCCCCTCTGGTAATGCCCCTTCCTGGACAGCTCAAAAATAGCCCCTGTCTCTAATTCTCCTGGGGGGACCTCCTGGACCAAGCCATCTACCTCCTGCTCACTGGCTTTTTGACCAGCAGCTGTATTAGTTGAGATAATTCTGTCAATGCATGCCTTTTGTACCCAGAACGTGCCTGGTAAATTTGTTAAAGAATACCCCAGGCTAACACATCATTACACTCTCAAACTCATCTATCTTTACTTTGGATTAATTCTTTTTTTCCCTCTCTCTTCACCTCCTCCATAAATCCTGGTGCACTTAATTAATTTCAGTTCCACTGTAAGGTCCATAATACAGAATTGTTCAAGCAAACACAAAATTAATTATTCTATTTACAGCCTTCTCATTGAGAGGAGCATTTCATCTTTCATAATTACATTTTGGAACATCCAATTATGAATTCAGGCGCCTGCTGCTTTGCATATGGGGACGGTCCCTGAGTGTCCTCAAGGTAGGGGAGCTGGGCTGGTGGCCTCTTGTGCCTTTCACCACTGACCCAGGTACTGCTGGTTGAGTCCCTGAAGGACTTTTCTAGGAGACACTGAGGCAGGGGAAGGATGGCAAGGTTGGAAGGGAGTAGTATTCAGAGATGGTGGTGAAGGGAAGGAGTAGGACAGGTGGAGGATGTGCCAACTTCATTGGGATCTCATCATATGAGCAAGAGCCTTCAAAAGGGAGGAAACAGACCTCTTCATCTTGCCAGGTTAGCAGGGAAGGTTCTTGGCTTTTCTGCAAGTCACTGAGCCAGACACATGAGGCTCATCTTATGTCCAGCCTTTGCTCTGCTCTCAGACATGAACCCTGGAGGCCTGCTTACCTCCTTCTCTCTGCTCTTGGCCACAGAGGACCACTTGGTGGCATGAATCTCACCAAGCCACCAGGCTCTTGGTCAAGACACTTCCAGAAAAGTAGGTAGGAGAGTCACTCTGTCTGCTTCCCAGGAGAGACTTTCCGCCTCTCAAAGGTTACATGTGGACGAGCAGTGCCTCTCGCATGGGGTCGGAAGTATACCTGTTCAGGGCCCTGCTCTGAACACCTGAGGGCTGGCACCAAAGGCAGTCACTTGGCTACACCACTGTGCTTGGCCTGCTGGAGTTTTAAGGTACTGCCAGAGCCCTGTTTAGAGGTTTTTAAAAAAGATCAGTTTCCATCTAACACACATTTAGGTGAAATTAAGCATATCTGTTTAGAAACAAATCAAATTATTCCTTAAAATATTTTTATTAAAAGTAAGATCCAGTTTTTGCAGTGGTTGTGTTGTGCTGGCTCTCACTAGGAAATAGTGAAGGAATGGGTTTCCTGCCTTCCATACCATCGTCCACACCTAACTTCACAGAAAATGGGCCTCTGCTCTAACATGAGCAGATATGTTTTTCTTTTCTGGAAAAAAAAAATCTATTGAGTTTCTGTTAAACGCTAGGCATTTTGATGTGCACTGTTGTGGGTACTTTGTATCTGTTGCTTATTTAACACTCCACGGCCATACTGTGGGCTTCAGGGGTGAATTCCTGACACATGGAGCCTCTTCTTGGACATATAGATGCAGGTGGCCATGAAGAGACTTCGGTCCTAGGCATGGGTATGCTGTGAAATCTCAGGGAAATAATTTACACCACAAAGGCAGTAAGGTGTTGGGGTCAGAACTGGACTGTGGACTCAGAGTTTGAAGTGTTTGAAGCCTAGCTCCCAGTACTTCCTAACTTCTTTGGCAACTGACCTTCTCTGTGTCTCCACTTCCTCATATGTTAAATTGGGATAATACTACCTGCCTCACTGGGCTGCTGTGAGGTTTCCATGAGCCTATGCATGGAAAGCCCTGGCTTATATCAGGAAGTCACTCACCATGTCTCAATTTCTCCGTCTGTGGAATAAGTAACTTTGGGGTAGAAGTTGACGGTGATGCCTTTTGGAAACTGTCATAGTTTACAAAGGCCCATACCTGGCGCGTGTTTAAGACTTTTGGGGTAAGGGCACAAGCTAACATGTGACATGAGGGATGTGAAATGCCCTGAGTCCACACACCCTAATTCTAATTCTGTCTTGTTACTCCGTGATTAATTCCTCCAACAGTTTCCCAGATTTTTATAATAAAAACATCCCTTTTATGGTGGCCTGTAAAGATCCTGTCTGCCCACTCTCCAAACTTACCTACTTCCCACTTTCTTCTTCACTCTTTATGCACCAGTCCCAGCCATCTTCCTTCAGTTCCTTGAATCGCCACCATCTTTCCCACCTTTGCACTAGCCAGTCTAGCCCTTGGCACACGTGTTCCTCCTCTGCTCTTAGCATGAGTGGCTCTGTTCAACTGTAATCTCTTCAGAAAAACTTCTTGATCATGCTACCTATAAAGTAGTCCCTAGCCTGATGCTCCTCATCACATCACTTATTACTTGCCTTTATGGCTCTTATCACTACCTGAAAAGATCTTACTTGTTTTCTTGTCTATTGTCTGTCTCCAAACCTCTAGGATATAAAGATGCATGAGAGCAGGACTCATGTCTGTTTTGCTCTATTCTCTATCTCTTGATTCATGGTAGGTGCACAATAAATATTTTTGAAGTGAACACTTTAAAAAAATTGTTTTTAAAAAATCTTTATTTATTTTTGAGAGACAGAGTGTGAGTTGGGGAGGAGCAGAGAGAGGGAGACACAGAATCCGAAGCAGGCTCCAGGCCCTGAGCTGTCAGCACAGAGCCCGACGTGAGGCTCGAACTCATGAACTGTAAGATCATGACCTGAGCCGAAGTTGGATGCTCAACTGACTGAGCCACTCAGGCACCCCTGAAGTGAACACTTTAACTTCATCCCCAATGTGACTAGAAGAAGCCTGGAAAAACAAAGACTTTGGGACATCTTGGTTTGTGGCTAGCTGTAGAGAAAACGGGCAAGGCTTCATTTTTCCTTTAAATCAGTTTTCTTATCTTGAGGAGGCTTCCTCCATCTAATAGACCCTCAAGATGGGGGAGAGCCACTGATTTATCTCATAAATGATATTTTTTTCCAGACGTGACCATACCGAATAATTACTTGCTTTTGTGGGCTGAGAATGTCTTTCTGCTGTTCCACCTGACAGGTTTGTTTTGTTTGTTAATTAGCTGTTAATTGCAAGGGCTCCTGGGGGGACTGGAGGTGGAAGGGAGGCCCAGAGATGGGCCAGGGGGTGTGGGGCAAACGAGGATCCCAGACTGGAATGAGGATGACCTCACTGGGCACCGGACTAATTTATTTCGAATGTTGTCATGTCCAGATAGTCAATGAGTTCCTGGGATGATGAGTGATTTTGTTAATTGAGTCCCATAAACACTACAGCTTAATTTCCAGCCGTGGGGCTGCAGCTGGTGGGTGGGAGCTGCCGGCAGCTGCGACAGAGGTTGTCCTTGAAGGAATAGGCCATGGGCGGTGGGAGGCTGGGAGGGCAGGAAGGGTGTTCAAGGGCAGGAACCTTATCCTGCGGGTATTTTTTTCTCCCCCCCCTCCCTTTGTCCCTCGCTATTTCTCTAGGCTGGGAATTGCCCGTGGGAATGGCTCAGTTTGGCAAAAAGGATAACGCCCGTAAGTTATTTGAGGGGAATTTCAGGGTGAGCACCCCACAAAGGCCTAAGCTGGAAACTTCCATCACGGTTTTTCATCTTCCTCTACTCACCTCCCCCAAGAACCCATTTCTACCATCTCTTCTACCTCGGAGGCCTACAGTGTGTCTCCAAAGCATACTATGTGTTGCCCTTGCCTGTGTCTCTCCAGCCCCTCCAGCAGCCCTGCTCCAACCCATACCGCCTCTCTCCTAGAAGATCTTGACAACCATCTTGTGGGTCTCCTTGCTGCCACTCTTGGCCCTACAGTCCTTCCTCCTCAAAGTGTCCTGTATAATCTTCCTGGAATTTACACCTGACTGTCATTCCCTTGCTTAAAATTCTCTCATGGCTTTCCACTCCCTTTAGATAAAGGCAAAAGTCCTTTCCAAAGTCTATGAGCCCCGCTGAGCCCTGTGACCATTTCTTAACTACTCTCAATGGCACATTTGGGGACCACTTTCTTTCTTCTTCACTTTATCTTTTGGACCCAATCAGATTTCTTTACTAAAAAATGTGAGGTCTTTGAACGAGACACCCTTCCACCTGGAACCCTTTACATGTTCCCCATCACTGCTCTCTCCCTCTGCTTGGCCCACTGCCCATCCTTTGGCCTCAGAATCTCCTTCCTCAGATCAGGGAAGCCTCCCTGGTGACTGCAGGCATGTTAGGTCCCCTCAGGTGGCTGACAGCATGCTCACACTGAGTATAATGATATATTTATTGTCGGACTCCTCCTTGAGAGCACTAGGGCCATGACTGGCTGGCTCACTCAGTACTCCAGCCTGGTGCCCAGCCTGGTGCCTGCCACCTAGCTGATGCTCAACATGTATGTGTTGAATTGCCTGAATTCAACGTGGAATTGCTATGAGGAACAGAGGGCAGTGGAGTGCATAGGGGGGTGAGGTTGTTTCCATGGAGGCTATGAAGAAGGGCTTCAGACATAATGTGCTCCAGAGATTCTGGCAGTGTTAAAAAGTGGTCATATTATTGGGTCTGAAGTTTGTTTGGGTTCCATCTTGGTTGTGTAATGACCCTTATGCCCTTGGATGGCTCACTGAACCTCCTTATGCTTCTGTTTCCTCATCTGTAAAATAGGTATAATAATAACACCTGCCTTATAGGGTTTCTGTAGGATTACATGAGGTATTGGGGGGTATTGGGGGGGATTACATGGGTATTGTAGGATTACATGGGGGTATTGCCAATACCCCCACCTCCAACATCATCATCACTATTTTCCTCTTCCCCTCCCCTCCTCCTCCTCATTCCTGTCTTTCCTCCCCTCCTCCTCTTCCTCCTTCTTCTCCTTCTTCATTTCTCCCAACTGCATAAAGAGAAAGAAAGGAAACTGGTATTTATTGAGAACATCTTGTATGCTAGATGCTTTCATGTATGTTCCCTCATTTGATCCTTTTCACATAGATACTTGTATTCTCTCTCCCTCCCTCTCTCCCTCTCTCTCTCTTTATCCCTCTCTGTATATTTTTATAGGGCTGCCTAAACCTAAAAATACACAAATACACAGACAGTTAGTGGCCAAGCCATGCTATCAATCCATCTGTCTTACTCTCAAAGCCTGGCTGATGGAGGGGGGAAATGAGGAAGTATTATCTTGCATTCCTGAGTTGGATTTCCTGTTTTCTGAATCTTATCTTCCTCTTGCTTGGTTTACATACTCATTTTGGTAGAGCACTTTGTCTAGTTGTGTCTTAAAGAGATACATGAGTAAACAACTAAAGACATTTCATATCTGAAAGTATCCTTATTTTATTCTCACACTTGTATATTGGGCTGGGAGTACATTTTTGTTGTTGTTTAGAATTCATTTCCTTCACAATTTTGAAGCCAATCTTTGGCAACCAAGTTCCAATATAGCCCATGATATTTCTCATCTCTTGGTATTTATGTATAGTCCCCTATTAATAGAAATGACCTGTGTAACCAGTGGGGTACTAGAGTAATGGTGGCCATAAAGACATGTGGCTTCTGCCTTGCTTTCTTGGGATTACTCTTCCTGGGGGAAGTGAGCTGCCGTGAGGACACTCAAGCAGACTTTGGAGAGGTTCACATGATGAGAAACTGAGACCTCCCACCAATAGCCAATGCAGCTTGTGAGCCATGTGAGTGAGGCATCTTGGTGGATCCACCAGCCCCAGTCAAGCCTTCAGATGACTGCAATTCTGGCCAACATTTTGACTATGACATCTTGACCTTGAGCCAGAACTACCCAGATAATCCACTCCTGAATTCCTGATTTCCAGAAACCATGTGATATAAATGTTTATTGTTGCTTTAAGCTGCTAGGCTTTGGGTTGATTTGTTATGCACGATAGATGACTAATATATACTGTTCCATTGTCTTCTAGTTGTTGAGACATCTGAAGCATTTCTGAATTTCTGATCCTTTGTTTGACCTGTGTTGTTTTTTTTTCCCTCTGGAAGCTTAGAGGTTCTTCTCTTTGTATCCAAGATCTTGACGTTTTCCTAACATTTCACTATGATATGTCTAGTGAGACTATTTTCATTCTCTCTGTAAATCCTTTCAATGGAAATTCATATTCTTTAGTTCTCGGAAATTCTCTTAAATAGTTTCAGTAACTTTCTTCCTTTTTTGTCTCTGCTCTCTTTTTCTAGACTTCTCATAATTTGGATTCTGGACATCTTGAATTATTTAACTTTCTCTTCTTTTCTGTCTTATTTTCTGCTTTGTTTTTTATGCTCTATATTCTGGGGAATACCTCCCCCCTTTATATTCTAAGTCTTTTTAATGTTTTTATTTAAACTCTGCTACAATATAAATTTCTTTTTTTAAAAAATTTTTTGATGTTTATTTATTTTTGAGAGAGAGACAGAAAAAGAGAGAGAGAGAGAGACAGACAGACAGACAGAATCTGAAGCAGGCTCCAGGCTCTGAGCTGTCAGCACAGAGCCTGACAAGGTTCTAGAACCCATGAACCATGAGATTGTGACCTGAGCTGAAGTCGGACACCCAACTGACTGAGCCACCCACGCACCCCTCCAATGTAAATTTCTCAGGCCTCCTTTTTATGTGTTTGGAATATTCCTTTTTATATTATTCTACATTTATTTCATGCAGCCTCTTTTCTAATTTCTCTGAAAATACTATGTATATACTATAAAGTATATTATAATATGATGTAGAATATTAGATGTATATATATTTTTGGTAACAGCCTTATTGAAATATAATTCATACAATTTACCCATGTAAATGTAAAATACAATGGTTTTTAGTATATTCACAGAATTGTGCAATCATCACCACAATCAATCAATTTAAGAATATTTTCATCACCCCCAAAAGGAACTTTGTACCCTTTACTTATCACTCCTCAATCCTCTCATCCATATCCAGACCTAGGCAATCACTAATCTACTTTATGTCTCTCTGTATTTGTCTATTCCGGACACTTCATATAAATAACATATATATATATATTTTGGATAGTGTTACTCCTGCTTTCTTCTACTTGCTTCTTGTCCTGAATTTATTTGCTTTGGTCTCTATCTTCCATGTCAGTGCCCTTTCTCAGATGTCTGTTGGCCACTGGCTGTCTCTTCTCATTGAAGAAGGGGGCACTAACCAGCTGACTGGATACTTTGGGTGCATGAGTGGGACTTGGTGACTCCAAGCTTCCCCACTGGATGGCCTATAGCTTATTTGGTGGAACAATCTCAGAAGTCATCATTTTAAGCAACCTCTTTTTGGGATGGCAAGATTCCTAGAGGAGATTCTTTTAGTCTCCCTCCTACTTGGAGGTAAAACTTTGGCTGTCAGTATCCCTAGATCCAAGTAGGAGACCAGCAAGAGGAAATCTCAACATCCAAAGTACATATTTCACTTGATTCTCCTATTTTTAGTTGGGAACCCTGCTCTCAATGGTGGCTGACACCCTTATTCTAGAGATCCTCTGTCTTATAATCTCTGGAGAAAGATTCTCCACTCATCTGCTGATATAGGGCAGAAACAATTGCTTCTCTATGGAAGAGTAGGGAGAAGGTCTAGGGCTCTGACTGCTTCTTAAAAATACTTTTAATCAATTTTATTTATTTTTATTCAAAACACATTTATCCAACTACTACCATTCCAGGTACTTTTAAATTTTCCAGTTTTTAAAATCTTATTGTGGTAAGAGAACTTAACATGAGATCTATCTTCTTAACAGATTGTTATCTGTTATCTCAATACAGCATGTTATCTCAACATTTGCCCATGGTCAGGTCAGGTCCGTCACACCCCTCCCCTATTCCTTGTACTTCTGGCTCTCAGCTCTGGGTAGTTCCATGTGATTGGAGTGAAGAGTGCAAGGAATAGGGGAGAGATATGGTGGACTGGACCTGACCTGACTATAGGCACAATGTTGTACATTGGATCTCTAGAACCTATTCATCTTGCATAAATGAAGTTTTATAACCATTGCTTAACAACTCCCTATTTCTCTCCCACCTCTAGTCCCTGGCAACCACAGTTCTATTCTTTGCTTCATTGAATTTGACTACTGTAGAGACTTCATATACATGGAATCATACAGAATTTGTCTTTCAAAAAAATTTTTTTTAACATTTATTTATTTTTGAGACAAAAAGAGACAGAGCATGAACGGGGGAGGGTCAGAGAGAGGGAGACACAGAATCTGAAACAGGCTCCAGGCTCTGAGCTGTCAGCACAGAGCCCGACGCGGGGCTCGAACTCATGGACCGCGAGATCATGACCTGAGCCGAAGTTGGCAGCTCAACCGACTGAGCCACCCAGGTGCCCCCAGAATTTGTCTTTCAGTGATTGGCTTATTTCACTTAGCATAATGTTCTTAGGGTTCATCCTTGTTGTCACATATTGCAGGAATTTCCTCTCTTTTTAGGGCTGAATAATATTTCATTATATATTTATACCACATCTTTTTTATCCATTCATCTGTCAATGCGCATTTAGGTTGTTTCCTTATCTTGGCTATTGTGAACACTGTTGGAATGAACATGGGATGCTACTCTCTCTTTGAGACCCTGATTTCAGTTATTTTGGAAGAATACCCAGAAGTGGGATCACTGGATCATATCATTGCTCTATGTTTAATTTTTTGAGGCACCTCCATACCATTTTCCACTGTGGCCACACCATTTTGCATTTCCAGCCAGGTATTTTCTAAGCTTTTTACAAATTCTCCTATGTTTAAATCTTCTCTCACTCCCCATGTACAGTGGTACTTGATACTTTCAGTGCCTAAATCTTTCAGAAATTCCAAGGTGAATCAGATTGGTTCTCAGCTCTCCCTACTGTTGGCTTAGGATCCAGCTTTCTTGGGTGTGATAGTTTGAGTCCTTCAAGAAGTAGACACCAAGATGAGATTAAAGATGCAAGAGATTTGGGACACTTGTGTGGCTCGGACAGTTAAGCATCCGACTTCAGCTCAGGTCATGATCTCACAGTCCATGAGTTTGAGCCCCACATCGGGTCCTGTGCTGACAGCTCAGAGCCTGTAGCCTGCTTCGGCTTCTGTGTCTCCCTCTCCCTCTACACCTCCCCTGCTCGCATTCTGTCTCTCTCTTAAAAAGTAAACAAACAGGGGCGCCTGGGTGGCTCAGTCGGTTGGGAGTCCGACTTCAGCTCAGGTCACGATCTCGCGGTCCGTGAGTTCGAGCCACGCGTTGGGCTCTGGGCTGATGGCTCAGAGCCTGGAGCCTCCTTCTGATTCTGTGTCTCCCTCTCTCTCTGCCCCTCCCCAGTTCATGCTCTGTCTCTCTCTGTCCCAAAAATAAATAAACGTTAAAAAAAAATTAAAAAAAAAGTAAACAAACATTAAACAAAATTAAAAAAAAAAGGTGCAAGAGATTTGTTGGGGAAGGCACCCATGAGGGAAGAATGGGGAGGAACCTGGAGGAGGCTGGGAGAGCTGTCAGCTTCCTGATGCATGTTTAACCACTTTGAAGGAGAGAGGGAAGGAAGGAAGTTTGGGTAGAGCAAAGCAGTAGAAGGCTGTGCAGTTCCAAGAGAGTTTCGGCAAAGCTGGTGGGGGACTTCTTGAGCCTGAATCAACTATCAGAGGAGTCTCATGTCTTCCAGAATTGGCTAGGAGTGACTGTGGTGACCGATTCAGAGCATAGCAGCTGAGGCAGTTGACCCATTACTGTGAAGTCGGAGGGAGAACACATTCTCACGGCTGCCACATAGTCACAGCAGGTGTGCTAATTCAGTCCCAAGCCCCCAGTAAAACAATTGCAAAGGGATTTACTTAAAAGGCATAACCCACAAAGATGGAGTGAATAGGAAAGGCAATAGCAATATAGTTTTGGAAGCTGGATGTGTGTTTTTCATCTGTTGTATTTACCCAGAAGTCCTTCAAGATAATTTGTTTCCATGTTCTCTCATAGGTGCGATCAAGACTACAAATGTCCCCCCTCCCCACCCAGTCTTGCCTTGGCTCCTTACTCCCGATGGTTAATATGTAATTTTTTTAGTTTATGACGAATATAGCTAGTTATTGACAGTGGTATATAAGCCTACATAATTCAATGTTTTTATACCTGATTATGGTGTTGTATAAATGTAATCTTCATGACAAGAGCTATAATACACTTGCACAGAATGGCTGACCAGAATCGGTGTATCATTTCAGTTCAGTTCAACAAATGCCCGCCATGTCTTACCAAGTGCCTATCTTGTGTTAAGAACTGGGACTATAGAGCGAACCAGAGATGTGTGTCTTGATTATGATAACAGTACAGTAAGTGCTATGAGAAGGTGGCACAGGGTACTGTTGCAGAATAAATGATGGGCACCTAACAGCCCCTGGAGTTCATGGAAAACTTGGAGGAGATGGTTGAGTCTTCAAAGACCAGTAGGGATAGTTCAGGAGATGCAAGGAAGGGTATTTCAAATAAAGGGAACAAGTGAAAATGCATGATGCGAAGTGTCAGAGTGCATTCTGGAAGCTCCAGGTAGCTTGGTATTATTGGAACATAGGGCAAGGAATAGGGGAGATATGTGGTGGACCTGACCCTAAGGATTGTGGAGGTATTAGGGAGTTGGGGGCTTATCCTGAAGGTGATGATTATCCCGTCATTTCTGGTCGTTTGGGTAGTTCCCAGAGGCTGTCATTATCCCTCTCCCAGGATCCCAGGTCTTTCTGGGCATCCTTCTAGGTGCTTGGATAGTGCAGAGGTTGGCTGACTATGAATATCTTCCCATGATGGTGCTGTCCTAACATTTCATTTTGTTTGAGGAAGCTTGTGCCACTTTGTTCTTCCTCCTTCCCTAACTTGATAGCCCAGAAATACTAGCCCTTTGCAGGCATCATCTCTCTCAGAGGCTCCTCATCTGAGCCTGCTAAGTTGTTTTCCACACTCATTGCAGGAAGCAGGAGCCTGGGACCCCCTGAAGACCCTAGACTCTGCAGTCTGGCTTTGAGGAGAGAACGTCTGCTCAGATTTTCCCAAGTACTCCAGGAGCCACCTGCTTACAGGCGGGGTGTTGAGAAGGGAGGTGCTATGAGAGTCAGACAGATCTGTTGCTAATCCTGGCTAAAGTGCTCACCTGCTGGGTGACCTTGGGCAAATTCTTTCTTTAGTGAGCAAGCATTGGCTAATGTCCTCTCTGTGCACAGATATATGCTGGGTTCTGGGAAAGCAAGACATTGCAGGAGAGACAGACAGGCAGACAGAGAGGACTGAGGTGTCGAGTGAGCCCAGGAAGACTCAAACTCTCACCTTACTTGAGAAGGAGAGCATTGTCATGACTCTACAGTTGAGGAAATTGGGACTTGAAAAGATCACATGATGCATCTGAAGTCTCTGTAGCTCTATTCTCCTGTACATCATTCACTGTCCTCAAAGTCTGCCCAATAATGTCACAGCAGCAGCAGTAGCAGCAGCAGCAGCAGCAGCAGCAGCAGCAGAAGCCCACAGATCTTCTCCTACTTCCTCCTGCCTGTGGAAGCGCTGGAAGTTTCAGTGAGCCCAGAGGGATGGAGAATGCCTCAGACCTTCAGAGGGACCCACTCGGAATGGGCAGGGAGGCTTTGCTGGTGGCCTCAGATAATTCCAAGTTTTCTTTCTTCACCTGCAGGACCATAGCTCCCATGTCCCTGGGCCCTAGGTGGAGTGCTATCCACAGGTAAGGTCTTTGGGGGAACCATTAGGGCTTCTCTCCTTGGCGTATCTGACCCGCGGCGCTGGGCGTGTGCGCTGGGCTGTCAGGAAGAGTTATCTCCAGACGTCCCCTTGGCCTGCCTGTTTTCTCCTCCGCGGTCCCCTCCTAATTCATTTTCTGCCTTTAATGTACTGTTGTGGAGCTTCCTCTCCCATTAGGGCCTGTAATGTGCACCGATTCCCTTCAGCTTGACTGCCCTTAATAGGCAGCGTAAATAGAATTTAGTGTGGCATGCACTAACATCTCTATCCATTGTCCAGAGATTAAATACTTGCCGCCGATGGTTCATGCATCATCAGCCTCGGGCCCGGTTTCATAGCTCCCAACCAAAGGAGGATATTAAATTAATTTGCAGGTTGCTTTAGCAAAACCTAACAAAAAAAAATCCTTTGCGGGAGACGAAGTGGGGGCATGATGCGTCTGCCCACCATCAATCACGGGGTGCGAGGGTGGGAGTCGGTTAGCAAACAGAGATGGTGCTTTAGTCCATCTGGGCCTGGGTCCCTCAGGGGGCCACACTGCTTGGCTGTCCACCTCCATCTGAGTCCTCAGGCCTTGGTCCACGGTCAGCCCTTCTTTTGGCTCTGGTATCTGGTCTAACGAGTGGAGTGAGGATGGAGAAGGGAAAGTGGGAATGTGGGCCCAGAGTCCAGAATGCAGAGGCTACTTTCTCCTTCTTAGGGGCACAGCCAAAGGACAACTTGTGAAATGGCCACGTGGTCCTGGCCAGAGCCTTGCAACCTCCTTTTGGACCTTTTGGGTTCCTTTGGCATCCCCTTCTTGTTGGGGGTCCTGTTCGGCTGACTGTGCAAGTCTGGGATGCGGAAGGCAGAACATGACATCAGAGTGCAGGGGTGAGGCTTAGCACAGGGCCTGCCTCTGGGGTCCACAGGCCTTTCTGCATTGGATAGTAGCTTGTGTCATTGGCTCCAGTCATGTAGGGGAGAGGGACCACAAACAGATCATGATAATCAAGGTACGAGAGGCTTATACCGCCTTAGAAGATTCCAGTGGGAACTGGAGAGCAGGTAACCTCTAGGTTGGACCTCCGTGGATAAGCAGGAGTTATCTGGCAGGGTGGGGGCAAAAGGAAAGTTCCAAGCACACAGTTTGGGGTGTCACCATGCATGATAATGTCAGAGAATGGCAGGGAGTTTGGAATGGCTGGAGAGTCTGGTGAGCAGAGGTGAGGCTGGGAGGTGTGTGTTATGTGGGGGCAATGGGAGCCATGGAGGTGTCATCAGCAGGAGAGAAACATGGTCAGAACTGTGCTTTGTGGAGATCATTCTAAGATAGTGAGAGAGTAGGGGCACCTGGGTGGCTCAGTCAGTTGGGCGTCCGACTTCGGCTCAGGTCACGATCTCGCAGTCCGTGAGTTCGAGCCCCGCATCGGGCTCTGGGCTGATGGCTCAGAGCCTGGATCCTGCCTCTGATTCTGTGTCTCCCTCTCTCTCTGCCCCTCCCCCGTTCATGCTCTGTCTCTCTCTGTCTCAAAAATAAATAAACGTTAAAAAAAAAAAGATAGTGAGAGAGTAGCTTTCAGTGGGGTGAGGCTGGAGGTAGAGAAACCTGGGGAAGCCTTGCATGAGTCCAGGGCTGACAGGGTTGGGACTGTGACACCAGTGGGGACCAGAAGGGTGAGTCCTAATTCTGGACTGAAAGTCTCTGGGACAGAGGAAACAAAGGTCCCCTCCTCCTGCTCCTCTCTCTTGGTTCTGGCATGGCTGGGAACAACAAAAGCGAGTCCCTGTGCTCAGCTGGGCACTGGGAAGAAATGCTGGGTCCTGGTCCTTGTTCTGCCAGAAACAAGGCACAGGGCGAGAGGAGTCAGGAAGGAGGGCTTTGGCTCACTTGGGCATGGTTGGAATGAAAGCCCCCTCTAGCCAGTGGATGGACCAAAGGGGTAGCCATTCTCCCAACAGGAATGGCGGATCCATGGTAGCAATATGCCACTGCCCTCTTTGCCATTGCATGGGCAGATATCACTCATCAGCTTAGCCACTTTTCCCAGTGGAGGACAAAAGGATCCTTTTCAGCACAGAACACCAAAGCAGCCACCACTAACAGATTGCAGCTGGCACAGGAGAGTTTGACCTGACTGTTGAGTTGGACACAATCATGTCTAACCTGGGGCATCCCTGGCATGACCATGAAGGATGACCTGAGCTTGGCCCATGTGGCCATTTTTCCCAATAAGAACTGATAGTACCAGGCATTTATTTGTTTAACTCCAAACCTGGCTCTTGTTTCTTCCCTAGTCTGAGGAGGTGCCATGGGTGTGAGAGCCTTTCCTTTCCTTGGATGTTCGTTGCTTCCAGTCCACTGTCCCACCCTTCCCTGCATGGCCCGAACATGGTGGCTCCCTGGGGCTTTGGAGGTGAGGCGAGGAGGGGTCCTTAGCAGCTGCACAAAACTCCGCTGTGGGCTGCCAAGTGCTCCCCGCTGAACCCTTCTACCAGTGGCCTCCACTCACAGTGGCTTATTAATAGCTTTTAACATGATCATTTGGACTAATTGAAAATGGGAGTGATGTTAATATGCCCCTTACATTTCATTCCTTTTTTTTTTTCATTTAAAAAAGATGCTAAAAGCATTTATCGAGTAGTTTCTGGGGAAAAGAAATAAAAAGGTCTCCCCTCTGGCCATTGCAATGGTGTGGTCTCCTGCCAGCACCCTACGCGGGGTTCTTGTAGTTCATTAGTGTGATTTAAGGTGTCCAGGTGACCCTGTTATAAAGCCATCAGCAGGAGCTGCTCAGTGATATCCTTTTCTCACCAGTAAGTTCTGGCTGACTAGTCCTGAAGGTGGAGATGAGTGGGACAGGACGAGGGCTCTTTGGCTGATGTCCCTTCACTGCGGCTCCTCTGTATGGTCTGGGTATGATGGTGGTACAGGCACTGTTATGGGAATGAATGGATTTTTCTTCCATCTCTCTGGTTGGGGTTTAGAGTCCTGGGAGAGCAAGGTCTGATCAGTCTAGTTTAGGGTTAGTGCCCATGTCTTGGTCAAAGAGGACAGGTGCGACAGTTATTCTCTATTCACCCTCCTCCTCTTCCCCATTCATTTCTCTGCCCTTCTCTGGGCCCCGAAAGAACTTGCTTGCAGGCTTCCCATTGGGTTTTGCCAGTGGCAGGTACTAGCAGCAGATCAAAGGGTGGAAGAAGAGAGAGGCCTTACTCTGGACCATAGGCTGAGCCATGGATCTGACTTCTCCTTGGGTGTGTGGTTTTGGGGCTGGCCTCTGGCTCATTCTGCCTCTGGCCATCGAGGTGATGCCTCTGCTCAACCAAATCCTCATCCCATTCCTGGTTGTCCTGTCCTGGATCACGTACCCATGGTCCCAGCTGGGGATGGCCCTGACTCCCCATCAGTCACCTCCAGAACCACTTCACAAAACCTTCACCTCCATATGTGGCTCCCTCTGAGAACTCTCCTGGGATGGCCTGATCCAGTATGTTCTCCCACTGAGCACACCTGAATAAGTCGTGGCCAGGAGCTGTTTCCAAAATCACTTTTACCTTTGAAGGATCGAAGTTTGCCCTTGACAAGGTTGTCCATAGAGTTCTGAAGACCACTGGCAACACTGTCGGAATAAGTGCAGGGCTCTCCAAGGGATCCCTTTGAGGCCAACATGGCGGTGTGGATGAGCTGGTGTCTATTCACGTAGTCACAGCTCAGGCTGTAGAGTGTGTGCATATGTGCCTGAGGGCGTGTGTGTGCATGTGCGCAAGTGGGCCTCCTTGACAAGAGCCTTTGTGGGGAGGGAAGAACTCCAAAGGAAAGCCCTCTGGACTCATCTTCCAGGGGAAGGAAGCCCCCGGGACCCACTGTCCCAGATATCCCCTCATCTTGGCAGGGAAAGGCAGCTGAGAACAAGCTGAGACCCCTCTTGGAGCAGCGAGAAGCTGGGTCAGGTTAACAAGCATCCATCCCATGCTGTGCAAGGTACTGTGCTAGACTTTAGAGGTCAAATGTTGATTTGGACTTGGATACTGGCTATTCCTAATTCGACAGTGACTTGAGATATTCTTAGTTCTTAGTATCTTTATCTGCAGTGGGACCAATGCCCTCTGAGAGTCTTGAGATTCTGTGGTCCTCTGAGTGGGGAAACCTAAGTTTGTCATCTTTGACACTATTGCCATTCTGGGATGGAGAATTCTTTGTTGTAGGCCGTCCTGTGCATTGTGGGATGTTTAGCAGGATCACTGGCCTTTACCTGCTAGATGCCAGAGTTTCCCACCCCCAGTTTTGATAGCTGAATATGTCTCTAGACCTTGGCCGAGTGTCTCTCAGAGGGCAAAGTGCCCTGGCTGAGAAACCCTAGTTTAGAACAATGATGGAAGCTCACCATGTGCCTGGCCAGGCATTTCCCCACACCCGTCTCAGTGAATAGATTTGGACTTGGTCATAGGTCTTATGATCCTAATTCTGAGGTGCGGGACCTGGGACTGCAGGCTTCATGAGGCTTCATGAGTGGAATCCTCCTCCATGCCTTCCCTGTTCTAGGGATTGAGGACTCATTTATTCAGTGATCAGACGAGGTCTGAACCTGACATCCGGAAACCCAGCCCTGTGGGGTGAGAGAGGGACCCAAGGAGGGGGAGTGAACAAGGCCTGTGTGTGGAGGGTCCCAAGAAGTGTGGGGGGAAGGAGCTGGACCTGTGGCAACCAGGAGTAGTCACTGCTTGGTGTGCCCTTGGGCAAGTTACTAATCTCTTTGTGCCTCGGTTTTCTCATCTTCAAAATGGCAATGACGATGGTAACCTACTTCATGGGATTCTTAGATCAGTCAGGATTCTGGAAGGACATAAATGGCACACTCAAAAGGCTTCCTCAAAAGGACGTCCTGAAGGGACAGTCTACGTGGTGTGAGCAGGTTTAAGGAAACATAAGGGATGGTGAGGCCATATGGTTAGCAAACGGGGACCCCTCCCCCCCTCACCAGGCTGAAGGGGCAAGGGAAAGGAAGGTGTTTCCAGAGGCTCATGAGGTCCAGAGTCTTGAACGCCTCTTCCTTGCCCCACCTGATCCATATCCATGGCTAGAATCCTAGAAGGTCCACTTATCTCTTCCAGGTGCTTCCCATTGGCAGAAACCTCCCCAAGGCTGGAGGACAAGGGCAGCACAGCAGGAGGAGGTCAGCTTCCTGGGGCACTGAGCTTGGCGGAGAAGGTTGGAGATTGGATGAAGGCAGTGGGTGGGGGCAGTGAGCAAACAGCAGGTGTTAGGAAAGTGAGTGCGTGGATATTTGCTAAGCATTTTGAACGGTGCCCAATATGCAGGACATGCTCATTATGTGAAACCCTGTGCTAGACTCTGGGGGTACCACCCAAACTAAACAAACCTCTAGCCCCAGGGTAGGGCTTCCCTCTGGGAAGGTCTCAGGCTCTCTGGTTTGGAGTTGTGGCTGGCCCACAGGGCCAGGCTGGCTGTGGGCTGGTGCCCCTTGGGAGACTTCACCCCAGGCTGGCCCCCACTCTCACCTCAGGCATATTGGGGGAGGCTCACCCTGGGCCTTTCCACCCTTGCCTGACCCAGAATCCCTTGTGTATTTGTCAGCCCTGTTTCATGTCCCCTGCCTCCCTGGTTCCCTTGGGCTCTGACCCTACAAGTGGGCCAGAAGGGGCAGGGAGGCCTCAAGGGTTCTGTCTGGGGAGAAGGTGGCCCAGCCTCTGTTTTGCCCTGAGTCCCCTTAGCACTGGACTTTTCATGACACACTGAAGAGATTTTCCTTTGCTTTTGTGACCCCTTTTGTGCAGGCCTGCAGATATGGGATGGTGAGCTCCTGAGGGGCTCCTGTGGGACCTGTGCTCCTAGCTGTCTAGAGGGGTGCCCCATTAAGGGACCCAGGGCCAAAGGGGTGCCCTGGAAGGAGGGAGAGACAGAAGGAGACAAGGAGGCAGCATTTCATGAGCTTTCATGCTTTGCCCATCATATGGCTCTGACTTCGGGTTGTCCTGAAGGTGGAAGGTGGGCTCCCCCAGGTCCAGGGCCTGTCCACCTGAAGGGATCTGGGGCCAGAATCCTTTTTAACTCAGCTCTGAGAGAGGCATGGTGGGGAGTGGGCCTGGGCTCAGCTCCTGGGGTGGCACAGGGAGGGGAAGTTTCCTAGCCTCTCTTTGCCCCACCCCTACCCCCACCACAGCTGGTTACCTATGTCTTGTGGGCTCAGGGGAGCCTGGGGCACTCTCCCAGCTCCAGTTTATTCTGACTCTCCACTTAGGGTTGCCAGATAAGATTAAGGATGCTCAGTTACATTTGGATTTCAGATAAACATTGAATCATTGTTTGGCATCAGTATATCCCAAATGTTGCATGGAACATACTTATGCTTAATGACTTGTTATTTATCTGAAATCCAAATTTAAGTGGGCATCCTGGTTATTTATTATTTATTTTTATTATTTATTATTTATTTTGGTTTATTGTTTTAAAATTATTTTAATGTTTATTTTTGAGAGAGAGAGACAGAGCATGAACAGGGGAGGGGCAGAGAGAGGGAGACACAGAATCTGAAGCAGGCTCCAGGCTCTGAGCTGTCAGCACAGAACCAGATGCAGGGCTTTGAACTCACGAACTGTGAGACTGTGACCTGAGCCGAAGTCGGACGCTTAACCGACTGAGCCACCCAAGTGCCCCTGGTTTGTTTTCTTTTATGCAACACCTGAGAGCCCTGTCCCCACACAATCTCTGGCCTTCCCTCCTTCCCTCCACTGGCCCCCAAAGTAGGGCCTTCAGTGAATCCTGCCCTTCCTCCAAAATTCCTTCACAAGTGAAGCCTAGGGTCCAAGCTTAAAGAGTTCTGAACGGGGCTGTTTCAGAGCCACAGTCCCCAGGGGCCAGTGGGCTGAGCCCTGGCTCCTGTTGGCTTTTGCAGGGGTAGGGTGATGGAGGTGTGGGCAGGGGGGTGCACACTCTGCATGCAGGGGAGCTATGGCATCTCAGCTGTTCCCTGCCCTGCAGCCAGCACTGGAGGTCTGAGCATGTGTGGACCTGGTACTCGGCAGTGGACTTGCCTTATTTCATTTCATCCTCCCACAGGTCTGTGAAGCTGGTGCTGCTGGCATTTTTGCGTGTAAATTACAAAATCAAGGCGCAGAGAAGTTGGGGGCTGGCCCGAGGTCACACAGCTCACATGGCAGAGCTAGCGTCTGAATTCTGATCTGACTCCAGGGTTGGGGCCTTGGTTCCTGGACCGTACAGCCTCCTCTTCCAGGTCCCGGCCTTGCTGCTTCCCAGGGTGTCATCACGGCTGGGGTGGCTGCAGCTCAGGAGGGAGGCGGGCTTGGGAACTATTCCACACGCCCCCCCCGCCCCGTGCAGCTGTGTAATGAGCCCACATCTGTTACCACCACATGTTGCTCGGCGTTACGCAGATGTAAAGTCTCAATTTTTCTAATTAGCAGCAACACGAAGTCTATCTTAATTTTCTCCTCCCCTCCCTCTAATAAACGTGATATTAACAAGGTTACACGTCTGGGTTTTTGCTGGGTGTAATTGAATCAGGTCACAGATTTGATTAGTGGGTGTGGGGCGCCGGGGTCTGGTCAGGCTGAGAGGCTGGGGGAAGGAAGGGGCTGGGTCCCAGCCACGGATGGGACTGGGGATGGAGAGAAAGAAGAAGGCGAGGGGGGAGGAGAGGGGAGGAGAAAGATGAGTGGGGGAAGAAGTAAGGCCAGAGTGGGAGAGCCACAAAGAATGGAGAGACAGAGAGGCACAGATGAGTGGTGGGTAGAGACGGAGAGAGGGACAGAATAATAGGGAGAGAAGAAGAGGGAAAGAGAGAGAGCAAGAGAAGGGGTGGAGGGGGAGAGAGAATGAGATGGGGGGTGTGGGGACAGACAGAGGGAGAGGGAGAAAGACACACACACACAGAGCACGTGAGAGATCAGAAACAAAGAGGAGGAAGACAGAGAGGAATGGCTGTCTCTGCCTGTGCCTGGCTCCCTGCTTTCTGCAGAGCCCTGCCTTGGGGCTCAGGGAGGGCCTGGGTTCAGGTAGGACAGGCAGCCACAGGTCCCTGCCCCTCATAGCCTGCACGGCCTCTCCGGAGTCTGTCTGCTGCCCGCCTGAGGCCTGGCTCTGGGTGACTAAGGGTAGGTCAGCTCCCCGCTCTGGGCCTCAGTTTCTCCATCTGCTGAAAGTGCCTGTAAGTCCTGCCCCCTGTCCTGGAAGTCTAAGATTCTCTGGGTCCCTGCCCCCCACGCCCCCCACTTCCAGCAGGGAACCCTGGCTGGGGGGGGGGTGGTGGTAAGTGGCAGAGGTTTGGCCATGAACGAAAGCCTCAGGCTTCCTGACTCCAGCTGAGATGAATTCTAGAAGCAGCTCCCGCCAGCAGGCACCCTTGGACAGAATGGGGGTGGGGTGGGGTGGGATGGTAAACCAGTGCCTAGAATGGGGCCCTGGCCTCCAGACTGCATCCCCCTGGACACCCCACACTTGCAGTGGCTCCCCACGGGGGGGAACCCCTATCTCCAGGTCATCCGGTCTCTGCTCTCTGTTCCTTCCTCCCATGCATCTGTCCCCTGCGTCACTGACGGTCCCCAGCACCGCATGCTCTCTCATAGCTCGGCACTTCTGCGCCTGCAGTTTCCTCAGCCTGGGATGCCCTTCCCTACCTTCCCTGCCTTGTCCTCTGTCAAATCTTAATGCAAATGTCATTTCCTCCCTGGGCCCTGCTCTGAAGACCCAAGGAACTGGCTTCTTGCTCTGTGTGCCCACATTCTTCTTTCCATTATCGGGGTGTCAGATGTGTATCTAAGCATTAACGTGATCATCTCCGCACACTGTTTCTACCGCTGTACCTGGCTGGCACCTCGTGGGTGCTGTGTGTGTGTGTGTGTGTGTGTGTGTGTGAGAGACAGTGTGATGGAGTGTGTGTGCGCCCAGGTGACGGTGCATGCGGGAGGAGGGCTGCAGTGGCTGCAGCAGCCGGGGCAATGCCACATTCCTGCTGTGACAATTTCTCCCGCTGATGACTCAGTCCCCAGGGCCTTGGGAGGCGCTGAGAAGCTTCTGTCAAGGGGCAGTGGCTTTTCCCCCCTCGCTTAAATGAGATATGAATAATTGATTTGGCTCCTGAATAATTAATCAGATATTCAATAAGGAAAGTAATTGTTTGGCACATCCCCCATGGATGGCCTGGCCCAGCCACCGCCCCACTCGGGCTGGGAAGCGGGCGGGGCTGACGGGCCCATGAGGAACCCCGTGCCAGCTGGGGGAGGTCACCTTGTCCTGTGCTGCTGGCACTCCCGTCCAGCTCACCGTCCCCTGGGAGGCCACCGCCTGCCTCCATATGCCAACCGGGACTTGGGTCTTTCAGTCTTCTTACCCAAGTGGCCGTTCCTCTAGGCTCCTTCCCTGCCCCCCTCCCAGTGCTACAGGCCACCCCACCCCCTAACCCCTCCTGAGGATGCTCTGGTGCAGGGGCCAGCAGAGGGGGCTGTGGGCAGGCCTCACCTCCCAGTTGTCTCCCCTCCTCTGCCCTCTTGCTGGTTCCAACCCAGGGGACACACGCCTGCTTGCTGTGCTTCAGGGTCAGGCTTCTTAAAAGACCTAAATGAGCGGGGGCACGTGGGTACCGAGCCCGGGAAAACCCCGGAGGAGTACCTCTGAGTGGGGGTCCCTTGTGGGCCTCCTCGGGCTTGCCCCCTCTTCAGAGACCGTTTTCTTCTAGGTCCTCCGTATGACCCCCCTCCCCCGCCTATAGGACCCACCCCTTCCCTCACACTGGAGTGTGAGTTTCAGGGAACACTGTGCCTCGTAGCTTCTGCCCGCAGTGACAGGCTTGGATGGGCCCGTTCCCACTGAACAGTTTGGGGTGCCCTGGAGCCCGGTTCTGTCCTGAGCAGGGTGGGCTGCCTTCGCGGGGCCCCCTTTGTGATTCTCTTTAGGCATCACGGGTGCTTCTGTATGTTGAACCAAACACACGCCATACACACACACACACACACACACACACACAGACACGTAGATACATATATCATGTACACCATACAAACATGCACAGAAACCATGCAAGTGCACGTGTCAGACATAGAACCACACATGCACACACCCAATCGTGCCGCACAAATGAACACACGTACGATGGACACTATACGCACACACCACAGTTACACCCATGCACACCACAGCAGCACAGGTCCACACATATGTCACACACACCGGGCATTCATCACGTAGACACCTCCCCCATCCACACAAACACCTATTCGCCCCCACCCCTCTTCCGGAAGTCTACCGGAATCCTCAGAGATGGAGCACCAGAGTCTGAAGGAGGAAGAGGTTTTCTTTCTCACCTCCAAGGGGCTCTCACTCAATCTCAGGATGTGCGGGGCCGTTTCCTTCTTGCCCTTCATCCCCTCCTCATGGAACGTTCCGGTCTGCTTGGGGTGAGGACGGGCTCCTTTCTGGGGGTCTCACCTCCTGGGGTAGGGGGGCGGGTGTTGGGATGGCCGCTTTGGGAAGGGCCTGAGAGCACGAGCTCTCTGAGATGAGGGACGGAGGCCCCGGCCCTGCAGACACAGGTGGGCCCAGTGTGCCCGGTGCGGCTCAGCTCAGCTCAGCTAAGGAGGGAATGAGCTGTAGGTGAGTAGAGACGGAAGCATCCGATGGGTTTCTGTGTGCGTGCTGAGCCCCTCGGGTGTGGAAACAGCTCGGAGGCCCCACTTCGCCTCTCATGGGCCTTGTCTGTTCTCTGGCTGTGTGTCTCCTTCAGGGCATGGAGGCAAAGGCCACCGGCGTCCCCTGCGAGTCCCGCTTCGTGCCGGTTCCCCCAGCCTCACTGGGCAGACACTCAGAGAGCTGCATCAGGAGGCGAATGGCTGGGGCATTGGATTCAGGCTGCGGGCGGAGGGGCATCTGGGCTGGGCAGCTTGGAATCTGCGTGGAGGCACCCAGGCTCCCCTCTGGGTCCCAAATGGAAGTGGCCAGCAGGTTCTGCATTTCTTTATCTGCCAAGTGCCCCTGGAGCACCTTCCGTGTGTCAGAGACTGTTCAGAGGACTAGAGAAAGAGGAGCTCCCAGCTCCTGTCTTGGTGGAGACAGACCGTGAATGAAAGACAAATGTATGGTATGTTGGACAGTGGTCATTCTAAAGAGAACAAATAAAGCAGGGAGGGGGGTAGGAAATGAAGACAGGGGTCTGCACCAGCCAGGGGTCACACAGAAGAATAAAAATCATATTAGCAATCACCAACACTCTGGTTCAAAACCCCTTTAGGGAGTTTAAGGGCTGAGACACTCAACAGGGAATGTGAGGCCGTCTGGAGATTAGTGACAGAGGGAAACCACCACCACCCCAGGCCTGGAGGGATAGGTCTTGGGTGACAGCCATCCCTGGGGGTGGCTGTCATCGATCCAGCTTTGCAAGTGGCCTTTGTCCTGGGGGAAGCTTTAGGGTGCCACCAGCTTCTGACTGAAGGCTCCTGGGATGTGTCCTGGCAAAAATCACTTGGGGCATTGCAGGTGCTTACGAACACGTGGATGCTGATGCTAAGGTCGCGAGATGGTTGTGAAACGAAAATGGCGCCATGGGGTAAAGTTCTGCACACACAAGTAGCTGTTTATCCTCTGTGTCTGCCCCCGAGAATGCCCTGGAGTAAAAATAAAGGCTAACCTTCAAGGTAGCCCCACTTAAGTATGGGAGGCATCCTAGCCTCAAAGGAATATCCCCAAACCTACCACTATGGGACAGTCCTGGATAAAAGATCTTCCTTGGCATAAGCTTGGTGGAAAGTCCTCAAGGAACACTCAGCGGTAAGTCTGGGTTCTCCCGGCTCTTTCCACGGGAGGCGGTAGCCAGTCTGTCTGAACAGTGCAGTGGTGTTCTGAGGCCCTTGGCTTTTCTACAGGAGAGGAATGGGGGCGGGTAGCCAGGCAGTCCTGGTGGATGCTGAAGTTGGATCCTGTAGAAGATGCTACTGAGGTCCTGTCCCACACCTCCGGGCCCACCTGCGGCTGCGGCCAATTTCCTTGGTCTCTTAAGCCCTCTGTCCCTCTTTCTCCAGGCCTGAGAGCTCTCACTGGTACCAAAGGACCAAAGGAACCTGCTCAACCTGCTTTCTTGGTTCACCTCCCTGATAAACAACCTCTTTCCAAGTCCCTGTCTTAGAGACTCCATTTAGGGGAACCCCGGCTGAGACAGGGCTTATCTGCTCCAGGTCTCAGGGCAGGGGGGCGGGTGAGGAGCTTGCCCGGTCCTTGACTCCAGCTCTTTGTGTTACTTTTGAGACTCAGAGGCCAAGTGCTCTGCTTCTGACCTCAGGAACAATCTCAGTGCCAGAGAGAGGAGAGCCTTTCTGCATCCAGGCTTTTGTCTCCATCCGTAGAGCAAAAACCTCTTGTTAGAACTTGAGTCTCCTTGGGGCGCCTGGGTGGCTCAGTCGGTTGAGCGTCTGACTCCGGCTCAGGTCGAGATCTCGCAGTCCGTGAGTTCGAGCCCCACATCGGGCTCCGTGCCCGTAGCTTGGAGCCTGTATCGGATTCTGTCTGCCGCTCTCTCTGACCCTCTCCCGTTGATTCTCTGTGTCAAAAAAATAAATAAAGGTTAAAAAAATAATTAAAACAACAACAACAAAAGAACTTGAGTCTCCATGCTTGGTTTGAAGGAATATGGTCAGCATAGCTCACACGAAGCCTTCATTCCCTGAGGTGGCTGTTCTCATGGTCTGATTCTCATTCAAGTGTCAGCAAAACATGCCCCTTCTCAATGGCCCAAGTTCTTAAGGTCCTTTAAAACCCTTGCAATTGTTTAGACGACCCATGCCTGGTGGCCTAGTTGTCCCTTCTGATTCCAGTTGGAATCTACAGGGAAGGCTGCCAGTATCCAGTTCTGTGGGTGGCTGCTACCTTCCACCGGCCACACTGGCACTGCCTCTTTGTTAGGACTGCTGCATGTGCTTGTGAAGTTTGCCTGCTGCACCATTCCAGAGATCACCATATACACAGATTATGATGTGCATGGCATCCCTAGACTTGTGCAGTGTACAGCCTCAACAACTGTCCACAGCAGCCCTGCCTTTGAAAAAAGCAGGCCACCTTACTGTCCTCTCTGGCCACTGTTTCTGCCTGCTCTTGGATTCCTGTTCTGCCATGGCTCCTGGTGATAGAGTAGGCCAACAACCTACATTCTGATGAATGGACTAGTGAAAAGTTCTCCCACCGACCTTAGGGTCTAAAGCAATTGCTGTTAGTAAGTATAGGAGGCAGGAGGATCAGAAGCAGCAGAGACTGGTGAGTGATTGGAAGGACACAAGGAGGCATCCCCAACCCTTAGACCCTGAGTTCAGGGAGTGCCTCTTTTAGGACTGACCTTTCAGAGGCCTGCCACCGGGTAGAGTGCAGCCTTAGACCCTGGGCCCCCTTTCTGGGGTCTGGGCTCATTTCTGGTTCTCTGACTCTGCTTGGATCCCAGAGGCTCCTGGGGCAGACCTGCTGCCTGGCCTTTTTCGTCTTTTGCAAGGGCCAGACCAAGAGGCCCTTGGAAAGATTTAGGGACACCTGGCTCCTGGAACATTCCAGAAGTGAAGGATTTGGGGAAAGGAGGGAGGGAGGGAGGGAGGAACTGCCAGCCAGAACCTAAGCTCTGGGTTATTTATGCACGCTCAGAAATGGCTTCATGCATCCAGGCGCAATCCAATGATTTGTCAATGAAGGCCTCCTCGCGCCCCCTGCCCCCGCCCCTGCCTCTGATAACATTTACAGTAAATCTATTGCACTGACCATTAAATCCGAGGCCGCCTCGAGCGATCGCTTCAATGGGGTGCTGACAGGCCGAGAGTTAATAATGACGCAGACGCTAACCTGTTTATTGATTTGCTTTTTGTTCCTTTCATCCTCGCTCACTCCTTCTCCCTCTCAGAGGAGAAATCTTGGAATCAGTAATCAGGTGACAGCCTCGCCCCGCTCCTGTTCCCAGCCATGTCATCCTGCTTAAACTCTCCGAGATAAATTACCCCTACCTCCCTGGCCCCTGCCAGCCACTCACTCTCCAGTTACTCAGCGCAAGATGCTGCATCTGTCACTGGAGCCAGAAGACAGAAAAAACATTAACGCAGACATGAAAGGCTTTTAACTTTGACGAGGGGAGCACAGCAAAGTTTTATATTTAGCCCCTCCAGCAAAGGCCACGGTCAGTGCGTTGGGGTGGCTTGTCAGACTCGGTTGAGGAGGGAGAAGGCTGGGACCACCGAGCTGGGAGGCGCTCGGGGTGGGGGTAAGGGCCCAGGATGGCCACTGCCCTCTCCTCTTCCCACAGCTGGACAGTTAAGCCATCAGGGGCTGAGGAAAGGACCCGAATGGGGGGACCTCTGTCTCTGGGTTAAAATAGAAGTTTTTAGCCTTCACTTTAAGGTTTTAAGACATGGTTCAGCATAAAGCTGACCCGTTTTGTGGCCTTGGTGTTGCCAATATCCACAAATAACAGGAATCTTTTTATGGAAGCCTGAAAAAAAAAAATAACAAAGAAAGGTTTGCTTCACAGGACACAAAACTTAAAATGGAAAAAAAAAGGAAGAATTATTTGTTTCCTCCCCAGTGGGCAATCATTTCAGGCAGAGAGTGCGCCCTGCTTTCTCCTCTTCCTCCTGTCCTTTGTGTTCTCCTCTCCCCTCCTCTCTTTTCTCCCCCTCCCCCCTTCCTCTACTTCTCTTGCTACCCACCCCCCCACCCCCCGCCAAGCCCTCTCTCCAACTGAGCCCTTGCTGGCTCCTGCCCCTTCTCTCCCCACCCCCTGAATCTATCCTTTTCTCTAATTCAAGAAAGGATTTCAAAGATAGAGAAATCTGTTTCTCAGTATGTTTTGGTCCTCCACCCCGTGCCCTTTCTTCAGTTTACACAGCAAGGGTTCAAGGGTTCGGTCTGTAACCGAGTTCCCCTCGGAAGGCAGGGAAGGAGGAGAGGCGATGCATGCACACGTATGAATACATACAGACACCTGCATTACGCCCCCAGGACCGCTGTGGCTGGAATGGCTTCGTGGAAGAGACAGAACTCAAATTTGTCTTGGAAGAAATAAAGAATTCTTTGGGGGCAGCATCAGGGAATGGCGGGGGGGAGGGTTGGGACGGAGGCTCCAGGTTGGATCCATAGTCTGGGCCAAGGCGCCGTGTGCTGGAGGAGGAGGAGGGAGCCAGCTTGGGCAGAGGGCTTCTGGGAGACCAAGCAGGAACTCGTGGGTGGAGACCAGGATGTGGGGAAGCCTTTGAATGCCGCTTTAGGCTGGAGTCCTCTCAAAGCTGCCCTTGAGATAAGGATTCGGCTGTAAGAGGTTGCCTTGGGAGGTGATCCCAGGAAGCACTGGTGGGGGTTGTGTGTGAACAAGGGGAAAGGAAGCCGATACGGGGTGCACTGATGAGCACGTTGTTGCTTTGGGCAACTGGGGCACGACCCTGCTGGGGCCTCTGGGAGACCACCTCCACATTGCCCCACCACCCCGGAAAGGGAGGGAACTCTCCTCCATCACTGCTGAGGGCTGGTCTGAGTGGGAGGGCATTCATTCCCCCAGTGCTTCCGGCCTGCCCTACCTGGGGTGGGGGTGTCAGCGGGTGCTGCAACCAGGGGATGTCAGTTAGCTCTTGGGGCCAGAGAAGATGCTCCGGGAGGGCCTCTCAGTACTTGCAGTAGGAAACCTTCGATGTTTGCAGACCTGACTGGTGTACCAACAATACCTGCTACCAACTCCCAATTGTCCGAAAATGTATTGTCGATTCACCTGCCAAATGGACACACCACGGTTTGGGAACAGGTGGTCTTTCCTCTCAGTATTTCTTGGGATCTATTTCTCACAGTGAGAAATTGTCCCTTGACGTCCCTTTTTCCCTTTTAGGGATTTGGTCATATTCTTTATGCGCAGTATATATTTTATAAGGTCTGGCCCATAGTAGGTGCTCAAAAAACAGTGAATACCACCTTCTCATTGTCATTATTAAAAAAAATTTTAATGTTAATTTTGTTCTTAAGAGAGATTGAAGTGGGGGCCAGAGAGAGAAGGAGACAGAATCGGAAACAGGCTCCAGGCTCTGAGCTGTCAGCACAGAACCCGACACCGGGCGTGAACCCACAAACTGCGAGAGCGTGACCGGAGCCGAAGTGGGACACTTAACTGACTGAGCCCCCCCAGGCGCCCTTGTCATTATTTTAATTCTTATCTCCTTTCTCTATGAATTCAAGAGCTTGTGGAGGGCAGAGAAGGGGTGCTGGGCAGTTTTTAGCTCCAGAGCTGAGCACAGGACTGTGTACAAATTAGGTGTTTAGGGAGGGTTTGTTTAAGGAATGAATGAAGGAAAAACATCCAGGACTTTCCAAGAGACTTGGTAAGTGGGTTAAGTAGACAGACCCTGTAGATCCTTGCCTGGAGATATAAAAAAGAGGATGTCTCAGCTGCTGGTGAGCTGTGGGACAGGACACTGGGGTGAAGTGGAAGGGCAGATTATGGGAATGGGGGGGGGGCAAGGCATACGTGAGCCAGACACAAGAGGTGCACTGTTCAAGGGTGCCTGACAGTAGGAAGGTGCGCTGTTCAGGGGGCCTGACAATAGGAAGGTGCACTGCTCAAGGGGCCCGATAGTAGGAAGGTGCGCAGCTCAAGAGGCCTGACAGTAGGAAGGTGGGCTGTTCAGGGGGCCTGTCAGTAGGAAGCAGAAGCCCAGTCCCGGGCTGAGATGGAGTCCTGGGGGCAGGGGATCATTGCTGGACGGGTGGCATCCAGTGACAGGCATCTCCTCCTGCCTGTCTCCCTCTTTCTTATTCCCTTTCACCTTGCGTCAGGGTCCCAACCAGGGCTGGGGGGATCCAGGAGGTTCTGGGCCAGTCAGAGGACTGGAGCCACACATCTCAAGCACTGGCACAGAATTCCTAGTTCGGAGAAGGGGCCTCCCTCCCTAAGGCAGCCTGCGCCCTCCCTCTCAGCAGCTGTTCAAACTTCCCAGGGGCTCCCAGGATCGAGGAGGGAACCCAGAGAAGCCAGAGGAAAAGGCCCCCCCCCGCCCCTTCTCAAAGCCCGGGCCAGGGGCACCTGGGTGGCACAGTTGGTTACACGTTGGACTATCGATCTCGGCTCAGGTCATGGTCTCAGGGTTCGAGACTTCAAGTCCCGCATCGGGCTCTGTGCTGACGGTGCAGATCCTGCTTGGGATTCTGCCTTTCCTTTTCTCTGGCCCTCCCCACCCTCCCTCAAAATAAATAAGTAATCTTAAAAAAAAAAAAAAAAAAGCACAGGCCAGTGGCGGGGGGGTGGGGCGGCTTCAGTCTCTGGAACCCCTCGGCCCCCATTACAGCCTTCCCTGCGGGGTCCAAACCCTGCTTGGTTTCTGGAGGGGTCTTCATTCTCTGGGAGCCGTGGGCGGCAAGGACGGGGTCTGTCCGGGTTTTCCTGGGGCAGGGCGGTGAGGGTCCCAGCAATGTGAATGTTGGGGAAGGAGGCGTCTGGCGACCTGGAGGCCAGGGTATCATTTCACCAGCGCCAGACGAGGTGAGTCCTTGGCCGCCGGACAGGGCGTAATAGCTCTTGCTCTTTGTATGGCGATAAAGGCCGAGAGAAATCAAGCCGGTGCAGATCTGTGTCTCCTGTAGCAGCCACAGCTGCTGAATCTGCTGTTTCTGAGAACGTGAAATTTCAGTCTGTCCTCTCCCCGTTCCCGGGCTGCTGGGGCTCACGGACAGGCATCAGCCAACCTCCCGAGCCTCCTGGGAGAAAACGGACATTCTTGTGGAGGCGAAGCCCGTAACTCGGCTGCCTCGGCCAGTCGGCTGATGTGATCTAGACACTTCTGGACCCTGGTGTGAGGGAAGTGGCAGACAACGTCCCCGTGGGTACAGCCCCCCGCCTGGTGGCCTTGCAGCGTGCGGGCCAGAGGGGCCAGAGTCCAGGCTTTGCCCTCTGAGAAAATGATGCCACTGCCTCATCCCCGCCCTTCGCCCTTGATTCTAAGATCAGACCAGTTTTGTACGGGGAAGGGACAAAACGCAGAGAAAAATGGGACAGAGGCCCGAAGAGACAGGGGCAGGGAGACTCAGGCGACAGGTTGAGTTGGTGTTTGGTGACTTTGAGAGAGTCTGGTGTGGATGGGAGACTTCTGGGCCTTGCCAGTGCCCGCCCTGTGTCCCCCCATTTCCTTTCTGTCCTGGGCTCACCCCTTTCTTGCGGCCAGTGGCCATTGTCGCACTCAGGCTGAGGGAATCCCTGGGGGGGCAGTGATGCTCACTGCTCAGGGGCCCAAATCTCTCCCTGTCTGTCTTCATCTGCGGGCTGGGTGGGGGGCGCTCTGAGAATCTAGGCCAGAGACACAGAAGGAGGACTCCCCGCCCCATGTCACGGCCTGGAGAGCAGTTAAACCAGGACCCCTCACACCCAATGCTGCTGTTGGTTCATTCGCTCTGCCATCCACCCAGTCACCCGGCCTCGCCGAGCACCTTCTCTGTGTGCCAGCGACTGGGGCCACGGTCCTGCCCTCAGATGTGTGTGTTTGTGCAGACAAAGACGAGCAGGGTGGAGTCTTGGGGGTGTGGGAAGGAGCCTTGGAGGGTGAGGAGTTTGGGTTTTATCCTGAACCACAGTATGATCTTAACTGAGAATTTAGGCAGAAAAGTGAAGTGTTCAGACCTGCATTTTGGGAAGAGCCTCTGGCTGCTCTGTGGCAGGAATGTCGGAGTGAGGGGTGAGGGGTGAGGGGTGAGGGGGGCGGGGCGGGGGGCACCGGCCGGAAGGGCTCTTGCTGCCTCTGTTTGTGTTCATGCCGCTTTTCTCTCCCCTCCATTGCAAGCACAGAGCTGATCTCTGAGCTCCCTTTTCTCAGGGGAGGGTGGAGATTGGGCTGACGTGAGACAGAAGCTGCTGGAAAACAGAGAAACATCTCGGTGCATGTTCCTCAAACCCAGTCACCAAACTCTTCTTGCCTACAGTTTCCAGAATCCATACTTACCCTGGGGTGGTGATATTCATGCTCCAGACTTCTGGAGCCCCTCACATTCCTCTGTATTCCTTGGAGATGAGGGAGAGGGGTCCTTCACGGAAGGTGGAGTAAAGAAAGAACACGCTTTGGAGGCAGATAGACTTGGATTTGAATCCTGCTCCATCAACTTCCAAGCTTTGTGACTGGGCTTTCCTGAGTTGCTTTTTTAATTTTGATTTTGTTTTTTTATTTTTTTAACGTTTATTTACTTAATTTTGAGAGCAAGTGAGAGAGAGAGAGCAGAAGCAGGGTAGGGGCAGACAGAGAGGAGAAAGAGGATCCCAAGCAGGCTCCACACCATCAGCACAGAGCCTGATGTGGGGCTCGAACTCATGAACTGTGAGATCACGACCTGAGCGGAAATCCAGAGGTGGATGCTCAACCAACTGAGCCACCCAGGCACCCTGCTGAGCTGCTTAATTTAAAAATGGGTTGTTGCAAGGATCGCGTGAGTGAGGGTATGCGAAAGCTGTCAGCTCCCAGGGAGCCCTAACACAGAGTGATTTGCTCTCTCCTTTCTTCAGCCGTCAGGGTGCCTGGATCTGGAGGCATGAGATTTGGAGCCTGCTGTCAGCTCCTCACCTATCGCTTGGTCACCTCACCTGGATCAGGCCAGGAGGATTTACCTGCAGGCTTTGGCTTGTACCCGTGGGGTCAGGACATCCTGTCAGCAGGGATGGTTCGATTTGCCATCAGCTAATAGCCCAGCTTCAGGAGTCTTGGGCCTCCTCCCCGATGGCATCTCTGCTTTGCTCTGTGGAAGCACGTCTCTGCCTGACCACACAGCCACACGGAAGGCCTTGACTTTTGGCATCCATGGGTTCCACTAGGGATGGTGTGTGCCAGGAAGCCCCAGGAGGGTCCGTGAGGCCAGTGAACAAAGAGCCTGCAATCTGCCATTCTTTTGGTCTAGCTTGGAAGGCCTGGATGGTTCCATTATGGCCTCATTTGGGAGGAGAGGGTGGAGAGGGTGGAAAACAGATAGGGAGTTGTAGTGGGCATTTCTCTGGTCGAGAGAGGGCACTGACCAGAAAGACGGCCCATTCCTGAGCACAGGTGGCGAAAGTGCTTTGCAGAGGGTATCTTTGTTATGGGCTGAGCTGTGACCCCTCCAAATTCCTATATTGAAGTCCTACCCCCAGTACCTTAGAGGGTGACCATCTTTGGAGGTAGGGGCTTTCGAGAGGCAATTAAGTTAAAATGAGGTTAACACCCGTCAGTTCATGGGAAGAACCCGATTTCAAGAGAAAGGAAGTTCGCCCTAGGGCAAAGCAGTCGACAATCACGCAAGTCTATCGAATATTTGGCCCCCTGCATTGTGGGAGAGTGAAGACGTCAACACATGCCATCAGTGCTTTGGGGCGGGCATGTGGGAGCAAAGAAGTCATGGCTAAGGCTTTGGCCCTAGAAAGATTTGAGTTCCAATAGTACCTGGGAACTTATGTGCTATGTGCCCCAGGGAGGTTTAGCAACCTCTTCGAGCCTTGAAGTTCTGGCCTGCAAAACGGGGATGAGACTGTTGCAGGGACTGAAGGAGTTAACCCATGTGACCAGGATGGTGGGTCCCCAACATATGATAATGGCCAAGTCCTTGTTCATTCCCCTTGACTTACTTCCTCAGATGAAGAGACTACTAGAAACATGTGTGAGGATGAAAGGAAATGAACAAACCGCAGATGTGGCCTCTAGGATTCTGGCTTTCTTTGAATGAATTAATTAGTTTTACTTAGAGAGAGAGAGAGAGAGAGATTGAGTCCCAGGCAGACTCTATGCTCAGTGCAGAGCCTGATGCTGGGCTTGATCCCACGACCCTGGGATCATGCCCTGAGTCGAAATCAAGAGTCAGATGCTCAACTCAAGTCAGACGCTAAAATCAAGAGCCATCCAGGTGACTGACTTCTAATGTTTTTTAATTTAATTTTATTTTTGAGAGAGAGAGATAGAGTGCTTGAGTGAGGAGGGGAGGGCAGAGAGAGAGGGAGAGAGAGGATCCCAAGCAGGCTCTGCTCTGTCAGCATAGAGCTGGACATGGGGCTCGAACTCACAAAATGTGAGATCACAACCTGAGCTGAAACCAAGAATCAGATGCTTAACCAACTGAGCCACCCAGGCGCCCCCCGACTTTATTTCTTAATAAGATGTTGGAGCTTCCATGAAGGCACTCCATTCTCGGTGTGCCATCTGGAAGAGTGAGAGAGATGTGGTGGGGGAGGCAGGTCCTTGGGGTCCCGCTTGCTGTGTCATAGGGAGGCACTTGCAGGTGGGACACTGGAATGCACCTCAGAGATGTCCTACGGATCTCATCTGACGTCCATGTTTTAGTGCTGCCCTCCTTCCTGACTTTTACCCTCTTGCGCATGCCTGGGGGCTATCTCCACTTCGATGTCCCCCAGATAGCCAAGCTCAGGCTGGTGGCACCTTTCCTCTAAACCTGCCTCTCTGCCTCCATTCATCTCATAGCCAATAGCCAATGGACAGGCTGATTTCCTAAATCTCTCTTGTATCTGTTACCTCTGGTTTACCCCACTGGCCCTGCCTTAGTTCATTTTCTCCAACATCTCTTCCTTGGATAATTGTTTCAGCCTTCAGATCAGCCCACCCCAACTCCATCTCTATCATGATGTGTTTCTTTTGTTTTATAAATTTTTAAAATGTTTATTATTTTTGAGAAAGGGTGGGAAGGGGCAGAGAGAGAGAGAGAGAGAGAGGAGAGAAAGGGAGACACAGAATCCAAAGCAGGCTCCAGGCTCTGAGCTGTCAGCACAGAGCCCGACGTGGGGGCTTGAACTCATGGATCGTGAAATCATGACCTGAGCCAAAGTTGGACACTTAACTGACTGAGCCACCCAGGTGCCCCATATCATGATGTGTTTCTAAAATACAAATCTAATTGTGTGTCTCTCCTGCCTAAAGCATTCGATGACTTTCCGTCCCTTCAGGGTCAAATGCAAGCTTCTTAGCAATGCAGTATTCAGGATCTGACTTCCACCCCTCTCTGCCCCATTGCATGCCTCTCCCCTATATGCATCCGTGGCGAAACTGTGATGCTGGTATATTACTTGTCCTCTCAATATTGGGAGTTCTCAATTGAGTTCTGTCAATGCCTCTGTCTCCCTCTTCCTGTCCACTTGGTGAACTCCTCACGCTTAAAAATACAGCTCAAGAGTCACCTCCTCTATGAAGCCTTTCTGATCTCCCTCCTGCCAGGTAGAAAGAACATTCTCTTCCCTTTGCATTTCCACAATAGAGTGAGTTTTGTGGCAAGCCGAGGTTCAAATTTAGCTCCATCACTCGCTAGGACTGAGCGGGTTGAGCAAATTATTTAACTGTTCTGAATCTTGGTTTCTTCAGGTGGAAAATGAAGAGTGTTATTCTAGAGAGCTGTTGTGGGGACTTACACGGTGTCTTCTACAAAGAGTATGCTCTCCATACATATTAGCTAGTATAATATTATAGTATAATTGTTTAGGCGTCATCCACCTTTCCCCTCTCCCCTGTGCTCCCAGCTCTGACCTCCTTATGGGCTGGGCCCTGATGTGTTTGTTTTTGTGCCCTGTATCCAAGCAGCCAGCACAGGGTCTGTTATAAAATAGGTGCTCAGATTCATAATTTTTATTCATTTCTTTATCCTTCGGCATCATCTAAATGTTTGTGCTTCCCTCCTCCACCCCTGCAACCAGTTCATATGTCGAAATCTTCAC